>NC_087357.1:36702129-37360293 GCF_030014295.1 Loxodonta africana
GAGGGCATTGATTTTGTCCTCATTGGAACAGACACTTATTTTGGATATGGATTTGCCATCCCTTCCAGAAATACTTCTGCCAGCCCAACCATCTGTGTGCTCACAGAATACCTCATTCGCTCTCGTGGTATTCTACATAATGTTGCTTCTGATTAGGGAACTCATTTCAGAGAAATATAAGTGCAGCAATGGATTTATGCTCACGGGAATTCACTGGTCTTACCACATACTCTATAATTCAGAAGCAGTTGGCCTGATGGAATTATAGGATGGTGTACTAAAGACTGGTTATGGCACCAGTTGGTCTGAAAGGTTAGAGTTCTATCTTACAGGATGTAATATGTATATGCTTTGAATCAGTGATGAATATATGGTGGCATTTTCCCCAGAGCCACAGAAATCAAGGGATGGAAATGGGAGGTGCTCCTCTCACTATCACGTGTAATAACTTGCTTGCAGAACTGTTGCCTCCTGTCCCGGCAATGCTGAGTGAACTCTGCTGCTTTGAAGGCCTTGGTTCTGATGGAAAAATGCTTCCATCAGGGGACACAACAATGATTATATTGAAGGGACATTGACACCTGGCTGTGTTGGGCTCCACATATTTTTGAACCCATGGCGCAAAAAGGGATTACTCTGGAATACTTAATTCTAATTACCAAGGGTAAGTTGGTTGCTGCTAAACATAGGGGGCAGAATAAATATGTTTGTAGCTTTGAGATACCTTTTAATATGCCCATATCAATAGCAAAAGTTGATGGAAAACTATTGCAACCAATAACAGGTGGGAATCCTGAGGATTCAGACCTTTCAGCAATGAGGGTTTGGGTCATTCCATCAAGTAAAGAAGCTGACCAGCTGAGGTATTGTTGGAAGGTCAAGGGAACATGAAATGAGTAAAGTAAGAAGGATATTATAAACATCAATTACAGCTTTGTGATTAGTTACAAAACAGGCGACTCAGTAACAGGTATGCATATTGGCTTCCTTAGTTGCTTTGTGTGTGTGTTAGTGTATTAACAAATTTTTTTCTTCTCTTCTCCTTTCCCCTTACTTTATATATGGATTGTTGTTATACAATAACATTACAGATGTATCTAACTGGGACCATGACTGAATATGAGGATTAATGAACACCTTTTTTCCAGAAATGGATGCTGTGATTGTTGGCCAGAGATAGACACAATGACTTTGTGTACGTCCTTTTGGGGAATAAGGTAAAAGCAACATTGCACAAAGGATAGTTGCATCTGTTAGGCAAAAGCTAAAGTTCTACTATGTTGAATGGAAGTTCAAAGATGTGTATGTATAATAGTGTTTATGGATGCTGAGTAGCTAAAGGGGTGGACTGTGCCAGTTATTAAGCTTCACATCCACCCTTCTATACTTTCTATCTGATGCTGGGGTTGGGTCTCTGCAAACCGTATCTACTTTGAGGAAATTATCGTGGCTTTTTTGGATGGGCCCTAAATGTAATCTCATGTATCTTTAAAGATAGGGATACTTCACACAGAGAGACGAGAAAGCAGCAAGACCACAGAGGTGGAGATTGAAGTGATGTAGCCACAAGCCAAGGAATGCCAGCAGCCAACAGAAGTTGGAAGAGGCATGGGATGGATTCTCCCCTAGAGAATCCAGAGGGAGCATGGCCCTGCCAACACCTTGACTTCAGACATCTGGCTTCCAGGATTGTGAGAGAAGAAATTTCTGTTGTTTTAAGCTACCAAGTTTGTGTTAATTTTGTTACAGCAGCTACAGGAAACTAATACAGCCATCTCCTACTGCTGGATATTTAAGTTACTTCTAATCTTTGACTTATAAACAGTGCTATAGTAAATTTCCTTAAACATGTGTCATTTCACACATGAGTGAGTAAATACGTAAGTTGTATTCTAGATGTAAAATTACAGGGTCAAAGAAATACAAAACACCCCTCTTCTGCCTATGTCCATAATTTGGTTCTGCTGCTTGTGATCAAATAGCCTTAATTCATGTCAGATGTTAGGTATAGTTTCCCCTGTCTTGATTTTCCTTGTTGTGATTCAAGGCTCAGCTCAAAAGATACCTCTCCCAAGAATCCTTCTCTCTCCCGGGCAGGGATATTCGCTCCACTGACTGAATTCCCATAGCAAGCTGAATTTGCCTTCTGGAGCCCCAACCCTGTTGCTCCATGTTTATGTGACTCTCTTTTGGAGGTAGTGAGCTCCTTGAGCGTGGGAACTGGGTTTTATTCACCTCCACATCTCCTGGGCTTAGCACAGTGCCTGGAACATAGCAAGGGCTCAATAAATGGATGGAAGAGATGGAAGGAGGAAAGCTGCCTCTATTTTGGGCTGAGAGTAGAAGGATGTATGAGGAAGTCAAACCTGACTAGATAAAGACCAGGGCTTGGAAAAGTTGAGGAAGTGGGCAGAGATTTCTGAACTGTGGATACTTCCATCCTACTACATGTGATGAAACTACTCTCTGAACTTGAAAACCCATCTACTTGGTTTGTATGGCTTTTTTTTTTTTTCCTTTTTTTAATATTCTAAGTACTTGACTAAATATGAGGTCAATGATTCCCTGTAAGGAAGGAAGAGTCCTGAGGAGGAGCCAGGCAGTGAGTCCCCACATTTTAGCTCAAACAGGAAACCCTTCTAGCCCTAAAGGGTGTGTGTGTTGGTGGGTAGATCTGACCACGGAAGGTAGCACCTGATGTCCCTTCCCTCTGTTTCGGTTGGATTGTTCCTGGGATCTCTAATGTCCTAAGGAAGCCACTTCTCAGTCCACTCCAGTGACTGAGGGGCAGTGAAGGATGTGTGAGTGGTGCTATGTCAGCAAGGTTTATTGGGGTTCACCTCCTCCTGCCTCTTGAACAGCTGACCGGGGGCCATTCACAGGCTAGCTGTTGGGTGTAAACATGAGATTTCCACAGAACGTATTTCTGTGGCTGCCTCCTTTCATTAAATGAATCCAGAATTTGAGGTTTTGCTCTTGGGTTTTAGGATGAGCCTGTTTGGAAACCCATTTCTCATAACCCCCACTGTTGGCAAGAGTCCTGTGACATAGGCCCTCTCACAGCTGCTTGTGGGAGCTGGGGTCTATATACGGGCAACTTTACCTGAAAGGCAGTCTGGAAGTAACATACAAGAGTTAAAAATTTTCCTTTGTGTTATTGTTAACTTTTTTAAAGTGTGGTAATGTAAAAAAAAAAAAGTCAAGTGGATAGTAGTGATGGCTATACACTTAATGTCACTGAATTGTACTCTTAAAAATGGTAAATTTTTTGTTATGTATATTTGACCACAATAAAAAAGTCTTTCGGTTGTAGAGATTCATACTGACATATTTATGGATGAAATATTCAATATCCAGGTTTTGCTTCAATATAACCCAGTGGGGGTGCGGGAAATGAGTGGGGGTGTAGCTGAAAGAGGCTTGGCTCTCAGGTTATCATTGTTGAAGTTGCTGCATGAGGGTCCAGATAGGTTTGTTATACTTTTCTCTCTATATTTATATATTTAAAATTTTTTCCATGATAAAAAGAAGATAAAGCCTCCTTTGACCCAACATTTCTATTGCAATGATGCCAGTCCAACTCCCATCATCACTCACAGGCTTCCCTGCTGTCACTTTTGCCCTGCTCAGTCCAGAGTATCAGGCCCTGTTTGAGTTCCTGCTCAAAGCTCTTTGGGGGCTCCCTGGGACCCCCAGGACAAGGACAGTCTTCTGCAGCACCTGCTGGTCTGGTCCCCACTTCCTTCTCCAGCACATCTCAGTGTCTGCCCCTTGCCCCCCAGGCTTTCAGATTCCAGCCTCATTGGCTCCCTCCTGCCTCAGGGCCTTTGTCTGGAAGCTCTCCCCGCAACTCCCAAACCCTTCACCTGGCTGGCACCCACTCATTCATCAAGGTCATGTTGAACAGCATCTCAGGGAAGCCTTCTTTGACTCCCAGGCAAAATCACACCTTTCTGTTAGTACTCTCAGCCTCCTACATGGTTCCTTCCTAGCTCTTACTACTATTTGTAATGATACAGTCTTGTGATCCTTTTTTAAGGAGCCCTGGTGGCACAGTGGTTAAGCTTTTGGCTGCTAACCAAAAGGTTGGCAGTTCGAACCCACCAGTGGCTCTGTGGGAGAAAGAAGTAGATCCCCATCACCACCAAAGCCTTGGAAACTATAGGGCAGTTCTATTCTGTCCTTTAGGGTCGTTATGAGTCAGAATTGACTTGACAGCAACAGGGTTTAATGAATGATTTTTTTTTTTTTTAATTAATGTTTGCCTCCCTTACTAAGCCCTGAGTTCCTTGAAGGCAGAGACTATGTTTGTGTAGCTCACTCTCACATCCCAGAGCCGAGCACAGAGCCTGGCACATACTCGTTATTAGCTGCTGTCGAATTGGCCCCTGACTCATGGCAACCTCATGCACAATGGAACTAAACCCTGCCTTATCCTGTGCCATCCCCATGATTGGTTGCTGATTGGATCTTGTGATCCATAGAATTTCCATTGACTGATGTTCAGAAGTAGACCACCAGGCCTTTCTTTCTTGTCAGCTTTAGCCTGGAAACTCCACTGAAACCTGCTCAGCATCATAGCAACAACACTCAAGCCTCCACTAACAGATGGGTGGTGTCTACGTATAAGGTGCTTTGGCTGGGAATCAAACCTGGGTCTTCCACAAGGAAGGTAAAATTCTACCGTTGAACCACAACTGCCCTCATGGCACATAGGAAGCATTCATTATTGAATGAATAAATTTGTGCATAAGAAAGGCACATTTGAAAAGTCTTGGATGACAAATCATATCATGTTCTGGATATGTAATATACTGTACTTGGTTTGCTGAGAACATGCTGGCGCCAGATCACAAGGGGCCTCGTTGGTCACGTTAAGGGCATTGGTTCCTATAGCTCTGACTTACAGAGTCATTGAAGTGCTGAAGTAGAGGATTGTTGGGTGCTTCAGGCAGACCTTCTGGCTGCCTTATGGGGAGGAAGAGAGAGCCTGGAGGCCAGGAGACCAGGTGGGTTGAAGGGGATCCTGCTTAGAGAGATAAGGGCTTGAGCTGAGGTCAGGGCAGTGGTGATGGGAATCTGGGAACAGAGTCATCACTTGTGGCAATTAATCCAACCCAGCGACTTCTAGGTCCTTCTTCCCTGAAGAAACAGTAAGTCTGTGCAAGAGAGATAGGAAAGAGCCCCAGAGGGCTCTGGCGAGAGCAGTGTGTTCCCCAGGACACATCTTTTGATCACAGAGAGTTTTGCATATGGTCTCTTCAGAGGCAGTCACCAGGAAGTGGCTTAGGGCAGGGGCAGGGCTCTTGTCCCCATGGCCAGGGAGCTGTGTTATGACTGGCAAAGCCTGGCAATGGCGAATGGAAAGACACAGGCCTGCTACGCAGTAAACTATCTCCGCAACACGTCTTCATTTAGGGCTTGACTCAGAGCCAGGGGAAGGAACTTGAGAGACCTTGGAGCCCGAGGAGCCAACTGGGGCCTCTGTAGGCCTCCAGCTGAGCCAGGAAGGGGCTGCCCTTCCTGGTCCACAGAGGTGGTAGGAACTGGGTGTATGCTGTCCACCAGGAACTCACTGCCCTGGGACCTGCTGCACTTCTGCTGTCCTAACATGTGCGTCACACTGCCTTTTTGTCCCCTTGGAGGCTAGTAATTGGCTGCAGAGATGGAGAGCAAGGCAGCCAAGTCACTCAGCTCTTCTCCTTGTGGGAAGTCGCTGTGGGGAAGTGAGATTGCTGGGAAGATGTTGAGTAAAAGCCTATATAATAGGTTCCATAGACTGGATGCTTACTCCATGCCAAGCCCAGTGGTAGGCTCTTTAAATGTTACTTCTGAAATCTGAGTGAGGTCTCCTTTCTCTCCCATGGGGCTCTGTGCTTGTCCTTTATGACACTTATCTTGGTTGAAATAGAGATACTCATTCACGTGCTTATTTAATGTCCATCTTTCCCACTAGACTGTAAACTCCATGAGGGCAGGGATTGGGCCTATTTATCCTCTACTGTAGCTCCAGCACCTGACATATTGCTTGGCACATAAAAACCCATTGCTGTGGAGTCGATTCCAACTCATAGGAACCCTACAGGACAGAGTAGAACTGCCCCACAGTGTTTCAAAAGCTGTGATATTTATAGAAGCAGACTGCCTCATCTTTCCCCTGTGGAGTAGCTGGTGGGTTCGAACCGCTGTCCTTTTGGTTAACCACGGAGTGCTTAACCACTGCGCCATCAGGCCACATCTCCTGGCGCATAGTTGGCAATAATAATAAGTATTTGTTGAATAAATCAATAATCCTCACAACAACCCAACGAAGTAGGTGCTACTGTTATTCTTGTTTAAGGATGGGCAAACTGAGGCATAGAGAGATTGAGTCACTCAAGTCAAAGAACTGGCCACCCATGGTTCAGACTCCAAGGAGTGGCACGTGGCCCAAGCTTGGCCAAATTCAAGCTGGGGAAAGTGAGACCCCTGTCCTTTTTGACCTTTGGCTGTTGGGATAAGAGAGTAGGGCTGCTGGAGGCCATGATTTCAGTCCATTTGAGGGCAGTTAGTGTGAGAGCATGGAGTCAGAGAGAAGCAAAGATGAGATAGATAGATGAATAGATAGATACATAGATTGACAGATACCTCTTTGATGTTTTTGAGTTCCTGGAAACATCCATCCTTGAAGCCTCTTTGCAGTTTGAATTAGGAACCAATACATGTCCCCTTGGCTTAGGCTGGCTTGGCTCACAATCCTTATACTTGTAATGGAGAGTCCTGGTCAGCAGGGTAATCAAGTCAATCCCCACTGTCAGTGTAGCAGAAACAGAAGGAAGTGGGAGTCAAAGATTTGGGTTTCAATTCCAGCTTCACTAGCCACTCAATATATGACAGAGGCAAAACTCACTGCCGTTGAGTCAATTCCAACTCATAGCGCCCCTGTAGGACAGAGTAGAAATGCCCCATAGAGTTTTCAAGGACCTCCTGGCAGATTTGAACTGCCAACCTCTTGGTTAGCAGCTGTAGCACTTAACCACTATGCCACCAGGGTTTCCATGACAGAGGCAAGTACCTCTCAATTTCCCAGTCTCAGCTTCCTCAATGGTAAAATGGGAGTAATAATCTCCAAATCATAGTGTGGGAGTGGGAAGCAATGAAAGAGTAATGAGGTTTGTAACCTGGTGCCTGGCACTCAGCAATTGCTCAGGAAATATTAGCTGCCCCTTCTGTCCTTGTAGGAGGCTTTTGGCTGCAAGTAACAGAAAGCTCATTCAGGATTAGCTTAAACAATGAGGACTTTTATCATTGCATGCCTCGAGAAGACCAGAGGTAGAGCAGTTCTGAGGTAGTGAATTCAGAAGCTTGGCAGTATCATCGAGGACCCAGGTTTTTCCTATCTTTTAGGCCAGCAGCATTCCTTGGGTAGAGGGAGATTCCTTACATAACTGTGGCTAAGTGTCTTCAAGAATTTTTCAGGCCTTGAGGAAGTACCCAAACTCACTGTGTTGATGGAGACAGGAGTGGAGACCTGTGGCAGAGGTTTTGGCTCACAGTGGGGCCAGAGGGGCCAGGTTTCCATGGCTGCCTCAGCTTAAGCAAACAATCCTGATCTGGATGCATCTTAGCTGGCCTGGAGATTCTGAGGAGCAGGTAAGAAGGGCAAAGGGGAGGGAAGCAGGTGGAGAGAGGTCACGTGGCTTCTATAGGGAGACTCCAAGGGCTGCAGAAGGTGGCAGGCTCCCTTGGGCAACAGGGTGCAAATGGTGGCTGCGAGGATGGGGGAGACAAGCTCCCTTTTCAATCTAATATTCAATTCATTCAGTGTATCTTCACCGAGTACCTGCAATGTGCCAGGCATGAGCTAAGTCCTGGAGACAAAATGTAAGCAAACACAGGCATGGCCCCTGTCCTCTTGGAGCTTATAGTCTAGTGAGGGAGGCAGATACTAATCAAATCATCACAAAAATAAGTTTAAGTTATAACCATGGTGAGCGCCAAGGACAAGTGGTGGGACTACGAGCAGGGCTGCTGCCTGGCACAACCCCGGGGGGGCCATGCTCATAATAATCTGGGGAAGATGCTAGGGAGATGGGAAGAAGTGAATGCCTTTGAGATATAATTAGAAGATGCAATTCATTTGTCCTGACAATGGACTAGTGTTGGAATGAGGGGAAGAGAGGAATAAGAGATGCTGATCAGATTTCTTGTTTATCCAATGGGATAGACGGTGATGTCATTCAGAGATATAGAAAAGACCAGAAGGGGGTTAGCGTTGGAAGGATGGGGTGAGGTAAGCTCATGAATTGAGTTTTAATCATGCTGAGCTTGAGGCATCAAGTAGGCAGTTGCATGAAATGTTTGGAAGCAGCAAGATGTTTCAAGCTCTCCCCTCCCCAGGACATAAGGAAAGATTGATGGAGACACTCCCTTCTTTCCTGCTTTTCCTCTCTGGTCATTGTGAGCCAGCCTAGAAAACCCTGTGGGGCAGTTCTACTCTGTCGCATGGGGTCGCTATGAGTCAGAATCAACTCGATGGCACCCAACAACAGCAACAACAACAACAAGCCAAGGACTGTGTCCTTTAGATGAGATAATAACAATAATACTTATTGATTACTTACCCTGAGTCAACTTCTCTTTTTAAAGACTTGACATATTTCAGCTTAACCGATGTTCCAGAACAACCCTATAAAAAGGTACTGTTACAACCCCTATTTTACATATGGGGAAATAGGCACAGGCCATAAAAGCTTGTTGCCTGAGACCAGGGGGCAGCGCTCAGATTTGGACCCAGGCAGTCTGAATTCAGAAGCTGTACTCTTAACCATGACACCGCAGAAGCCTTTTGTGTATACTTGAGGCTCTGTTTGTGCGAGCATCAGGGACTCTGCTGGGACGCTCATCACCCATAGACTGACAGAAAGCTATGGCAATCCTGACCCTGCGACAGCACATTATGGCAGCAGAAGGATTTTAGCTGAATTCACACTCAAGGGTTTGGGAACCAGAAAATGAAATTTGACAGCTGACAACAAAGGTTTCCTAGTCTTATTTTCTGCCATCATGTGGGTAAGACCCTGGGTTATGATGCTGTGGAGTCCTGTTCCCTCTTTGACCCCAGGCAGAGCTTAGCTCTGCGTGCATGTCCCTAGAGCTGGAGGTGGGTGTGCACAGGGCCTGGGGTTCAAAGGCAGGGAGGAAACAAGGTGCAGCAGGGGGGTTTGCAAAAGTACTCCCCAAGGGAGAGGCAAGGTAAGCTCAGCTTCAGGCTACCCTGCTCTCAAATTCTTGTCTGTTATTTCGGACTAAAGAGCTGTTTTACCAGAGCATGTTGGCTAAGAGTCAAGATTGCAGCAGCTTTCTTTCTTTTCAATTTTTTTCTTACTTTTTAATTGCGTTTAAAACAGATATAGAAGACTGCACAAAATGAATATGTGACAATGAATTTTTATAAGGTGACCAAGCCTTGTAAATTAGCATGTAGATCAAGAAATGGAGCCCAGAAGCCCTCTATGGGCCCTGTCTCAAACACAACCCCCCTCCCAAAGTCACTCTCACCCTGTCTTTCGTAGTAATCATTTCCTTCCATTTTTAAAATAGCTTTATCACCCAAAAATGCTTCCTTAAACCCTACGGTTTAGTCTTACCCATTTCTTTACTCGTTACGTCTTTTAAGTCTGTTTTAATTCAAAGATTGCCCCTCCATCCTTTTTTTTTACTTTTAGAGTTTATATGTTGAATACCAGATACTTGACAGCAATGGGTTTGGTTTTTGGTTTGCAGGTCGTACAAATGGTTAAGTGCTCTACTACTAGTTGAAATGTTGGCAGCTCCAACCCACCCAGGGGGCACCTCAGAAGTAAGACTGGCAACCTGCTTCCTAAAGGTCATAGCCTTGAAAACTCTATGGAGCAATTCTATTCTGCATATGTGGGGTTGCCATGAGTTGGAATCGACTCGACGACAACTAACAACAACAACAACAACTTACATTAAGTGTACAGCTTAATTTATTTTTATGTATGTATACACCCATGAGTGGAGCCCTGGTGATGCAATGATTAAGTGCTTGGGTATTGACTGAAAGATTGGTGGTTTAAGCCCACCAGCTGCTCCGTGGGAGAAACATGTGGCAGTCTGCTTCCATAAAGATTATAGCCTTGGAAACCCTATGGGGCAGCTGTACTCTGTCCTATAGGGTCGCTATGAGTCAGAATCCACCTGATGGCAATGGGTTTGGTTTTTGGTTTATATACCTATGTTATCTCTACCTAGATAAAAATATAGAATGTTTACAGCAGTGCAGAAATCTCCCTCATGCCTCCTTCCAGTCACTACTCTTTGAAAGGCAACCACTATTTTGACTTCCATCATCGTAAATTAGTTTTGCTTGTTTATGACTTCATATAAATTGAGTCAAACAATATGTACTCTTGCATCTGATTTCTTTCACTCAGCATAATGCCTTAATACCATCGTGAGATTCATTCATGTTCTTGGATATAGCAATGGCATGTTATTTCTCATTATTCCGTTGTATGGATACACCACAATTTATTTATCCATTCTCCCGCTGATGAATATTTGAGTTGTTTCCAAGTGTGGGCTGTTATGAACGAGGCTGCTATAAATATTCTTCCACAAGTCTTTTGGTGAACTTAACCACTCATTTCTGTTTGTTATATATACCCAGGAGAGGAGTTGCTGGGCAGGTGAATGCTTAATTGGCAGGGTAAGTGATTTCTATTCATCAAGCATTGAATTTCATCAAATGTGAACAGAGTCTCTGTTACATGTTGAAAGCTGTGCTGGGCTCAGGGAATATATATATATATGATTCCAACTCCTAGTGACCCTATAGGACAGGGTAGACAGAGTAGAACTGTCCCATAGGGTTTCCAAAGAGTGACTGGTGGATTTGAACTGCCGACCTTTTGGTTAGCAGCCTGAGCTCTTAACCACTGCACCACCAGGGCTCCCAGGGAACATATACCCAGTAACCCAGTGCTGTTGAGTCAATTCCGACTCATAGTGACCCTATAGACCCTGTAGGACAGAGTAGAACTGCCCTATAGAGCTTCCAAGGAGTGCCTGGCAGATTCGAACTGCTGACCCTTTGGTTAGCAGCTGTAGCACTTACCCACTACACCACCAGGGTTTCCAGGGAACATATAGAGCTGCCTAATTTTTTTTTTTAATTCCAGCTCTGACTGTGAGAAATGTACTAGAGCAAGCCTTAAAACAAACACCTAATACAACCAAGCAGCTCATTCATTACTTAATTGAACTTTGGCTTGAGTAAATTTTTATTCCCCTTAATTCATGGGTCTGTCAGTTTGTCATACTGTGATGTCTTGCTTATTGCTGTGATATTGGAAGCTATGTCACAGTATTTCAAATACCAGCAGGGTCACCCATGGAGGACAGGTTTCAGCGGAGCTTCCAGACTTAGACAAACGAGGAAGAAGGACCTGCAATCTACTTCTAAAAAAACTGGTGAGTGAAAACCTTATGAATAGCAGTGAAACATTGTCTGGTATAGTTCCAGAATATGAACCCCTCAGGTTGGAAGGCACACGAAATATGATTGGGGAAAAGCTGCCTCCTCCAAGCAGAGTCAACCCCAATGACAGGGACAGAGCTTTTGGGACCTTCATTTGCTGATGTGGCATGACTCAAAATGAGAAGAAACAGCTGCAAACATCCATTAATAATCGGGATGTGTAATGTATGAAGCATGATTCTAGGAAAATTGGAAGTTGTCAAAAATGAAATGGAACACATAAAGGTGTATATCCTAGGTATTAGTGAGATGAAATGGACTGATATTGGCCATTTTTAATCAGACAATCATATATATATATTTTTTTAATCATATGATCTACTATGCGAGGAATGACAAATTGAAGAGGAATGGCATCACATTCATGATCAAAGAGAACATTTCAAGATCTGTCCTGGAGTACAACACTGTCAGTGATAGGATAATATCCGTATGTCTATAGTGAAAATCAGTTAATACGACTATTATTCAAATTTACATACCAACCACTAAAGCCAATGATGAAGAAACTGAAGATTTTTGCCAACTTCTGCAGTCTGAAATTGATCAAACATGCAATAAAGATGCATTAATAATTATTGGTGATTGGAATGTGAAAGCTGGAAACAAAGAAGAAGGATCAGTAGTTGGAAAATATGGCCTTGGTGACAGAAACGATGCCAGAGATTGTATGATAGAATTTTGCAAGACCAATGATCTATTCATTGGAAATATCTTTTTTCAACAACATAAATGGCAACTATACACATGGACCTCGCCAGATGGAATACATAGGAATCAAATCATCTACAGCTGTGGAAAGAGACGAGGAAAACTTAACACCATCAGTCAGAACAACGCCAGAGGCTGACTGCAGAACTGACTGTCAATTGCTCATATGCAAGTTCAAGTTCAAGCTGAAGAATATTAAAACAAGTCCAAGCAGCCAAAGTACGACCTTGAATATATCCCACCTGAATTTAGAGGTCATCTCAAGAGCAGATTTTATGCACTGAACGCTAATGAATGAAGACCAGGTGAGTTGTGTAATGATATCAAGAACATTATAAACGAAGAAAGCAAAAGGTCATTAAAAAGACAGAAAACAAAGAAAAGACCAAAATGGGTGTCAGAAGAGACTCTGAAACTTGCTCTTGAATATCAAGTAGCTAAAACAAATGGAAGAAATGATAAAGTAAAAACTGAACAGAAGATTTCAAAGGGTGGCTTGAGAAGACAAAGTAAAGTATTGTAATGACATGTGCAAGACCTGGAGTTAGAAAACCAAAAGGGAAGAACACACTTGGCATTTCTCAGGCTGAAAGAACTGAAGACAAAATTCAAGCATTGAGTTGCAAGTTTGAAGGATTCTACAGGAAAATATTAAATGACACAGGAAGCATCAAAAGAAGAAAGAAGGACTACACAGAGTTACTGTACCAAAAAGAATTGGTCTATGTTCAACCATTTCAGGAGGTAGCATATGATCAAGAGGCTATGGTATTGAAGGAAGAAGTTTAAGGTGCACTGAAGGCATTAGTGAAAATCAAGGCTCCAGGAATTGACGGAATACCAAGCGAGATGTTTCAACAAATGGATGCAGCTCTGGAGGTGCTCACTCATCTATGCTAAGAAATTTGGAAGACAGCTACCTGGCCAACTGGCTGAAAGAGATCCGTATTTGTGCCCATTCCAAAGAAAGGTGATCTAACAGAATGTGGAAATTATTGAACAATAGCACCGGGTACGGGGTGTTATTAAAATCACATGCAAGTAAAATTTTGCTGAGGATCATTCAAAAATGGTTGCAGCAGTACACTGACAGGAAACTACCAGAAACTCAAGCCAGATTCAGAAGAAGACGTGGAACAAGGGATATCATTGCTGATGTCAGATATATCTTGGCTGAAATCAGAGAATACCAGAAAGATGTTTACCTGTGTTTTGTTGACTATGCAAAGGCATTTGACTGTGTGGATCATAACAAACTATGTATAGCATTGCAAAGACTTGGAATTCTAGAACACTTAATTGTGCTCATGCAGAACCTGTACATAGACCAAGAATCAGTCATTCAAACAGAACAAGGGGATACTGCATGGTTTAAAGTCAGGAAAGGTGTGCCTCAGGATTGTATCCTTTCACGATGCTTGTTCAATGTATATGCTGAACAAATAATTCGAGAAGCTGGACTCTATGAAGAAGAATGGTGCATCAGGATTGGAGGAAGACTCTTTAACAACCTGTAATATGCAGATGACACAGCCTTGCTTGCTGAAAGTGAAGAGGACTTGAAGCACTTACTGATGAAGATCAAAGACCACAGCCTTCAGTATGGATTACACCTCAGCATAAAGAAAACAAAAATCTTCACAACTGGACCGATAGGGAACACCATGATGAATGGAAAAAAGTTTGAAATTGTCAAGTCTTTCATTTTACTTGGGTCCACAATCAACGCCTATGGAAGCAGCAGTTAAGAAATCAAATGACATATTGCAGTGGGCAAATCTACCGCAAAAGACCTCTTTAAAGAGTTAAAAAGCAACGATGTCAATTTGAGTCCTAAGGTGAGCCTGACCCAAGCCACGGTATTTTCAATATCCTCATATATATGCAAAAGCTGGACAATGAATAAGGAAGACTGAAAAATTGGTGCCTTTGAATTACAGTGTAGGTGAAGAATATTGGATACACCATGGACTGCCAGAAGAATGAATAGGTTTTTCTTGGAAGAACTATAGTGAGAATATTCCTTAGAAGCAAAGATGGCGAGACTTAGTCTCAAGCACTTTGGACACGTTATCAGGAGGGACCAGTCCCTGAAAGACATCATGATTGGTAAAGTAAAGCGTCAGTGAAAAAGGGAAAGACCCTCAAGGAGGTGGATTGACACAGTGGCTGTAAAAATGGGCTCAAACATAGCAATGATTGTAATGATGGCACAGGACCAAACAATGTTTTGCTCTGCTTCACTGTTACAGATGGGTCGCCATGAGTTGGAACTGACTTGATGGCAACTAAAAACCACAATAATTTTAACAAACGATCACACCTCTTGTTTCAGCAATACGGGCCTTGTTCATGGTGGATACACAGCACTTGTTGAATGAACTTAATGAAATCATTTAAGAAAACATTACGTAGGACATAACTAGAGGTTATGGAAGGTTATCTCCAGCTGTAAGAATTAAAAAAAATAATAATTTCTGTATATTTACTAAAAAGGAGCCCTGGTGGCACAATGGTCTGCTAACCAAAAGTTCGGTGATTTGAACCCACCAGCTGCTTCATGGGAGAAATATATGGCAGTCTGCTTCCATAAGGATTACAGCTTTGGAAACCCTGTGGGACAGTTCTACTGCCCTACAGGGTTGCTATGAGTCGGGATGAACTCAGCGGTAATGGGTTTGGTTTCAGTTTTTGGTACACTTACTTGTTCATGTCATTTCGTAAAAGTGAAAACATACAATATTTGTTTTATTCTGATTGACTTATTTTGCTCAACATCGATGTTGTCTAAGTTCATCTATGTTCCAAGATGTTTTGGGAACTCATTTTCCTTTATTGCTGAGTAATATTCCTTTGTATGTATGTACCATATTTTACTTATCCATTTATCTGTTGATGGACACTTAGGTTGTTTCCATCTTTTTGCTATTGTAAATAGCACTGCAATGAACATAGGTATGCATATGTCTGTTCATGTCACTTCTATTAGGGTATATACTTAGGAGTGGAGTTGCTGGGTCATATGGCACCTCTACCTCTTGTATTTTGAAGAACTGGCAGACTGTTTTTCACAATGGCTGTATCATTTTGCATTCCCACCAACAATGGATGTGGGTTCCAATTTCTCCACAGCCCCTCCAACATTTATTATTTTCTTTTTTAAATCTTAGCTATCCTACTGTCCAGCTCTAGGGTTTTAAGGCAAACCCCTCAGGTGAATTCCCCACCTAAGCCCTCGAGAAAAGGGTAGGGAGGGAAGGAAGGAGTGAGTAGCTCTTTCCTCACAGAAGGGAGTGGAGCTTTGGGCAGGGCCTGGGATCCCTGGGCTGGATCCGTTACTTCACCTTCGGCTAACGGGCTCTGACCAACTGTCATTCCTAGATTCCTAAATCTGCCTTTCCTCAAAGACTGGGAGCCAGAGACCCAAATTTTCTACTCTCATCGCAGTTCAATTCTGTTTCACAAATATTTATTGAGCTCCTATAGGTAGGGGGCTAGGTGCTAGGCTGCAAACATGAACAGCACAGAAGGTGACAGTCAGGGGGGAAGACAGCGCTGGAAGGGATCATCTCAATATGCAGAGCAAGCCTGTGAGGTAGGCCCAGGGAATCAGCTCAGTGTCAGGGGGTCAGTTCCTTCCCCTCTAAACCAAAACCAAACCAGTTGTCTTGATTCCGACTCATGGTGACCCCAGGTGTGGAACTGCTCCATAGGATTTTTAAGGCTGTGGCCTTTTGGAAGCAGATGGCCAGGCCTGTCTTCTGAGGCATTCAAACTGTCAATCTTTCAGCTAACAGTGGAGCGCTTAGTCTTTTGTGCCACCCAGGGCCTTCACTTTCCTTCTGTTGTTGTTGTGTGCCTTCCAGTGGATTCGAGTCTGACTCATAAAAAAAAAAAACCAAATCCACTGCCGTCAGGTCGATTCTGACTCATAGCGACCCTATGTGACAGAGTAGAACCTCCCCAACTGCCTACCTTTCAGTTAGCAGCCCAGCACTTAACCACCATGTTACCAGGGCTCCACTTCCCCTCTAAGCAAGAACCCAATCTGTTGCCCTCCAGTCAATTCTGACTCATAGCAACCCTATAGGACAGAGTAGAACTGTCTCCTAGTTTCCAAGGAGCAACTGGTGGATTCGACCTGCCAACCTTTTGGTTAGCAGCTGTAGCTCTTAACCACCACACCACCAGGGTTTCCACTTTCCCTCTAACCAAAAAAACCAAACCCCTTGCCCTTGAGTTGATTCTGACTCATAGCAACCCTATCGGCAGGGTAGAACTGCCCCATAGAGTTTCCAAGGAGCACCTGGTGGATTCAAACTGCCAACCTTTTGATTGGCAGTCACAGCACTTAACCACTAGCCACCAGGGTCTCCACTTTTCCTCTAGGGGCTCTGTTTTCCTAATCTGAAAATATGGGGGTGGGGGAGTGTTTGTCTCTGAAGAAGCGTTCAGTTATGCTGTGCTGGGACTGTAGGTATCTGTCCCCACGGAGGGAAGCTGAATACACAGTGGCTGGGCAAGTGGGCTCATCACAGAGCCGGGACCAACCCTGCCTTTCTTGGGTGCAAGTTTTCCCCCACCCCCTCGCAGATGGTGCCTGAAAACCCCCCAGAGAGTCTCCGCGTCGCTCCACCCCCATTTGTCCACAGGCGCTGTTCTGATTGATCCAACAAAAGGCAAGCAGTTTCCCTTTGCTCTCAGACCCCCCCGCCCCAGCAGAGGCTCCAGATGGCCCCACGACGCCCTCTCCCTGTCCTCCCGCCCCTCGCCCCGGAACCGGTGGCGGTGTCCCATCCGTGCCGCGGCTGGCAGAGCATGCACGGCAGCTCAGGGACGCCGGGGCCAAACCGACGGGCCCGCGGGGCAGAGAGTCCAGGGAACTGCCCAGGACCCTGGGCTCCCGGCCGCTGCCGGGCCTCCGAAGGCCAGGTGATGAGTGTTCACTGAACGGGATGAAAGGCCCTCCAAAGATCCCAAATGACTTGGCAGAATCTCAAAGCAGCCTAACAATCGATATTTTAAAAAATTCTTTCTGCCCTTTCTGAAAACCCTTCCAAGCCTTTCCTGCCTCCTCTCCCGGGTTCCCCACTCAATGTAAATACGGCAAGTGTTTGAAATCTGCAACCAGTCGTTCAGGCTGGGCTTTGCAGGCAGCCAGGGCTGGGTCTCAAAATGGAACTTTGCCACCACTAGCAGCAAGGGGCTCTTTCAGAAAGCCTCAAATTTCTCATTTGTAAATGGGGATGACAGCGCCCCACTCCCCTTGCAGAGTTGCCTACAGGTTATTAATCTCACATTATACCATCTATAGCATGGAGTTTTGTCACTGTGAGGGAACTGGAGTCAAATGGCCTGGGTTCAAATATCGAGCCTACCATGAGCAAGTAATTTAACCTCTTGGAGCAGCAGGTGCTTAATGCTCTTGTTTTCATCATTTTGGGGGGCCCTTCCTGGGCGGTATGAGACAAAGACCAGAGGACAGGGTATTCTGGACCACATTCTCTCCCTTAACTGTTGTGATTTGCTGTCGACTTGATTCTGACTCATGGCGATCCCTTGTGTGCAGAGTAGAACTGGTAAAAGCTGTGACCTTTTGGAAGTAGATCGCCAGGCCTGTCTTCTGAGGTGCCTCTGGGTGCGTTCAAACCATGAACCTTTTGTCTAGTAGTGGAGCACTTAACTGTTGGTGCCACCCGGGGACTTCCTTAACTACCCATCACTTAGTTTTAAGCCCCATTGCAGATCCATGTGATACTAATGGTTAAGTGCTTGATTACTAGCTTCAAGGTTGGTGGTTCAAACCTACCAAGTGGTGCTTTGGAAGATAGACCTGGCAATCTGCTTCCAAAATGTCTCAGCCTTGAAAACCCTATGGAGCAGTTCTACTCTGCAACTTGGGGTCGCCATGAATCGGAATCAACAAAACGTCAACTGACAACAACAACAAGAAGCAGATCTATAGCAGCTCTGTCAGTGTAGGATGTAAAATGCGTTATTTCATTTGCTCACAAAATCATTACATTTAATGATAATTTTATTCAGGCGACAATTAGAGGTTTAGTAACTACATTTTCATTTCCAAAATAATGTTTTAATTTTTTTATTGTAGAAAATGTGAAAAATAGCCAAGGATATAAAAGAAGAGACCAGAAATCACCTGCTGCCATCCAAAATGCTGTTAACATGTTGGAGTTTTAAAAATTAGATTTACAGCGAATTTCATTTGATGGTTTTAGGCTATGAGTTGCTGAACTTGGGTTTTTGCCAGTTTAAGAAGGACGGCTACTTGTGGGACCAGATGATGCCATCACAGTCTAAGAAGGCCAGGAAAGGTCTAAGAATATCTGGACTTGGGTCAGTTACAGTAATAAGCAGACCCAGAAAGCATTCATTTGCAGAAGGAGCTAAGGAAAAAGAATATAGGGGAACCCTCCAGGATAAATTATATATAATGTTTATCAAAAGGATCTTTCTCTAAGCAGAGTTTTCCCCTATGCTATCACTTCTACCAGTTTTGGCTTTTTTTAAAAGCATTTATTTCAGCACTTACCACGTGCCAGCACAGCATAAGACACTTTCATGTGTATTATCACACCCATCCCAGGAGGTAGATCTTATTCCTGTTTTACACCTCAGCTCTGGCCTCCCATGTGCTGTGTGACCTTGGGCTAGTTTCTAAACTTCTCTGTGCTTTTGGTTCCTCATTTGTAAAAATAGTACCTCCCTTATTAAACTTGTTGGGAGGATTCACTGATTTAATATGTAAAGCTCTTGAGAGCATATAAGCCCTTAGAGTGTATACGCAGGATAGAAGTGTTAGCTGTTAGGATTATTCTTTACAGATGAGGCCCCTGAGGCTCAGGTGGATTAAAGGTCTTCCTGATGTCATATTTTTGTCATCTTCTTGGACATCTGAGGGCTGAAGCCTGGCTCGGATGGAGGGGCTGCCTCTTTCTCCTCACATGTGGGTTTTGGAAATTTGATGTGCTTCCAAACAGGAAACACATGTCCCAGGAGACATAGGATGCTGAAGCAGAGGATGAGTAGAGGAGAGAAATCTGATCATATCTCACTACTCAGCTTAAACCCCCCAGATGGCTTCCCATTCCCCTCAGGATTCAGTGAAGCTCCACAGATTTACCCGGCCCTTTAGGATCTTCCCTTCCTTGACCCCAACCCCAGTCTCACCTCCCTCCTGAAAACCTACCCTTAATCATGCCAAAATACCCTGTTCTTATATTCTTGCCTCTGGGCTTTTTTCCTACTCTGTTCCCTCTGTCTAGAACACTCTTCCCTTGCTCCTGCTTAACTGGCTAACTCCTAATCATCCTTTCTTGTGGTTGTTAGTTGCTGTCCACAGCGCTCTGGCTCATGGTGACCCCATATATAACAGAAAGAAATGTTGTCCGGTCCTGCGCCACCTTCATGATCATTGGTATGCTTGAATCCACTGTGTCAATCCATGTCATTGAGAGTTTCCCTCGTCTTCACTGGCTCTCCATTTTACCAAACATGATGTCCTTCTCCAGCGATCAGTTCCTCCTCATGACATATCCAAATAAGCAAGTTGAAGTCTTAGACAATATTCTGTGATACAAAGGGCTTTTGTTGGCTAATTTTGGATGTAGATCACCATACATTTCCTCCTAGTTTGTCTTAGTCTGGAAGCTCTGCTAAAATCTGTCCACCATGAGTGAGCCTGCTGATATTTGAAATATCAGTGGCATGGCTTCCACCATCACAGCAACATGCATGCAACCACATGTCGAAAGACAGACAGGTGGTGTCATCCTTTAGAGCTTACCTTATAGTCTGTCATTGCTGGAAGCCTTCGCTGATTCTATAGGTTACTGCCCCTCAGCAACAAATAAACAAAAAATCTCAATTAAAAAAAAACAGGCAAAGGATTTGAACAGGTAGTTCTCCAATGAAGATATACATATGGCCAACAAGCACATGAAAAGATGCTCATTGTCCTTAGTCATTAGGAAAATGCAAATCAAAACCACAGTGAAATACCATTTCATCACCACTGTTGTTGTTGTAGTGGAGCGCTGGTGGCACAGTGGTTTAGAGCTCAGCTGTTACCCATGAGGTCAGCAGTTTGAATCCACCAGCTGCTCCTTTTTCACCGGCATAAATGGCAACTACACACATGGAACTTGCTAGATGGAATACACAGGAATCAAATTAACTACATCAGTGGAAAGAGGTGATGGAAAAGCTCAATATCATCAGTCAGAACAAGGCCAGCGGCCAACTGTGGGACAGACCATCAATTGCTCATAAGCAAGTTGAAGTTGAAACTGAATGAAATTAGAACAAGTCCACGAGAGCCAAAGTATGACCTTGAGTATATCTCACCTGAATTTACAGACCACCTGAAGAACAGATTTGATGCATTGAACACTAATGACTGAAGACCAGTCAAGTTGTGAATGACATCAAAGACATCAAACAGGAAGAAAGTAAGAGGTCATTAAAAAGACACAAAGGAAAGAAAAGACCAAAATGCACATCAGAAGAGACTCTGAAACTTGCTCTTGAACGTCAAGCAGCTAAAGCAAAAGGAAGAAATGACGAAGTCAAAGGGCTGAACAGAAGATTTCAAAGGGTGACTCAGGAAGACAAAGTAAAGTATTATAGTCACATGTGCGAAGACCTGGAGATAGAAAACCAAAAGGAAAGAACTCGCTCTGCATTTCTCAAGCTGAAAGAACTAAGAAAAAATTCAACACTGAAGTTGCAATATCGAAGGATTCTACAGGGAAAATATTAAACGACACAGGAAGCATGAAAAGATGGAAGGAATAAATGAGTCAGTATACCAGAAAAAATTGGTTGATATTCAACCATTTCAGGAGGTGGCATATGATCAGAACCATTGATACTGAAGGAAGAAATCCAAGCTGCACTGAAGGCATTGACAAAAAACAAGCCTTCAGGCATTGAAGGAATATCAATTGAGATGTTTCAACAAATGGATGCAGAGCTGGAAGTGCTCACTTGTCTATGCCAAGAAATTTGGAAGACAGCTACCTGGACAACAACAGGAAGAGATCCATACTTGTGCCTATTTTCAAGAAAGATGACCCAAATGAATGTGGAAATTATCAAACAATATCATTAATATCACAGGCAAGTAAAATTTTGCTGAAGATCATTCAAAAGTGGCTTCAGTAGTATATCTACCTGGAGCTGCCAGAAATTCAAACAGGATTCAGAAGAGAATGTGGAATGAGGAATATCATTGCTGATGTCAGATGGATCCTGGCTGAAAGCAGAGAATACCAAAAAGATGTTTACCTGTTTTTTATTGACTATTCAAAGGCATTTGACTGCGTGGATCATAACAAATTATGAATAACATTGTAAAGAATGGGAGTTCCAGAACACTTTATTGTGCTCATGAGGAACCTGTACATAGATCAAGAGGCAGGTGTTTAACAGAACAAGGGAATACTGTGTGGCTTAAAGTCAGGAAAGTGTGTGTCAGGGTTGTATCCTTTCACCATATTTATTCAATCTGTATTCTGAGCAAATAATTGCAGAAGCTGGACTCTATGAAGAAGAATGGGGCATCAGGATTGGAGGAAGACTCATTAACAACCTTGTTATGGAGATGATACAACCTTGCTTGCTGAAAGTGAAGAGGACTTGAAGCATTTACTGATGAAGATCAAAGACCACAGCTTTCAGTATGGATTACACCTCAACATAAAGAAAACAAAAATCCTCACAACTGGACCAATAGGGAACATCACGATAAATGGAGAAAAGATTGAAGTTATCAGAGATTTCATTTTACTTGGATCCACAATCAACACCCATGGAAGCAGGAGTCAGGAAATCAAAGGAGGCATTGGGTTGGGCAAATCTGCTGCAAGAGACTTCTTTGAAGTGTTAAAAAATGAAGATGTCACCTTGAAGACTAAGGTGCTCCTGCCCCAATCCATGGTGTTTTCAATCACCTTATATGCATGAGAAAGCTGGACAATGAATAAGAAAGACTGAAGAATTGATGCCTTTAAATTGTGGTATTGGTAAGAATATTGAATACACCATGGACTGCCAAAAGAATAAACAAATCTGTCGCACTGGGTTTTTTTTGGTGTTTTTGGGTCTTGGAAGAAGTACGACCAGAATGCTCCTTAGAAGCAAGGATGGCGAGATTTCATCTCACATACTTTGGATTTGTTATCAAGAGGAGTCAGTCCCCGGAGAAGGACATCACACTTGGTAAAGTACAAGGTCAGCAAAGAAGAGGAAGACCCTTAAGGAGATGGATTGACACAGTGGTTGCAACAATGGGCTCAAGCATAACAATGATCATGAGGATGGCACAGGACTAGGCAGTGCTTCCTTGTGTTGTACATGGGGTCACTATGAGTCGGAGCTGACTCGACGGCACCTAACCAGCACCACAACAACAACCACTCCTTGGAAACCCTATGGGGCAGTTCTATTCTGTCCAATAGGGTCGGGATGAGTCGGAATCGACTGGACGACAATAGGTTTGGTTTTTTGGTTGGTTTTTGTTGTGATTAGGTGCCGTGGAGTCTATTTCAACTCCTGGTGACCCCATGTTTCACAGAAGAGCTACTCTACGGTGTTTTCTAGGCTGTACTCTTTACGGGAGCAGATCACCTAGTCTTTCTCCTGTGGAGCCATGGGTGGGTTCGAACCACCAAGTTTTTGGTTAGCAGTCAAGCGCTTAACCATTGCATCAGCAGGATTCCTCTCATCCCCACTAGCATGGTTATTATCAGAAAAAACGGAAAATATGTATTATTGGCAGAGATGTGGAAAAATTGTAACCCATGTGTATTGCTGGAACGTAAATGGTATATCAGCTATGGAAAACAGTGTGGTGATTCCTCAAACAGTTCAACAAAGAATCACCATATGACCCAGCCATTCAGCTCCTACGTATATGCCCCAAAGACTTGAAAGCAGGAACTCAAACAGAGACATGTACACCAATATTCATTGCAGCATTTTTCAAAATAACCAAAATGTGGAAACAACCCAAATATCCACTCAGGGAAGAATGGATAAACAAAATGTGGTATACACATACGATGGAATATTATTCAGTCATAAAGAGAAATGAGGTTCTGATACAGGCTATACCATGGATGAATCTTGAAAACATTACACTGAGTGAAATAAGCCAGATGCAGAAGGACAAATATTGTA
The DNA here is from genome assembly GCF_030014295.1 of Loxodonta africana. Lineage (NCBI taxonomy): Eukaryota > Metazoa > Chordata > Mammalia > Proboscidea > Elephantidae > Loxodonta > Loxodonta africana. Next base: position 36,725,588 of record NC_087357.1, read on the forward strand.
TGATCCCACTTCCACGAAATATCTAGAATAGGCAAATGCTAGAGACAAAAGTTTATTAGTGGTTACCAGGTGTAGGTGGGAGGGGAAATGGAGAGATATTGCTTAAGGGGTACTGAGTTTCTGTTAAGGGTGACGAGAAGCATTGGAAACAGATACTGTATGGTAAACGTAATTAATGTCACTAAATTGCATGCGTAAAAATGGCTGAAATTGCAAATGTTTATATATATATATATACAGTCATGTGTCACTTAATGTCCATATGTTCTGTGATACAGGATGTTATATGATTTGGACCTGCTGCGAACATGCCTAAGTTGGGAACGATAGTATTTACTGATTTTCCACGTTCATGTTGTTTAATAACCTCTTGTTTCACTTCCAAACTGATACTTCTCCTTATCCTCTTGCTGCTGCTATCACTAGCACCGGTTTTGCTGCATTTGGGAGCCATGAAGCATTTCTCGGTAATATTTTCGGAAGAAAATTTAACAGAGAGATAATGCTACAACACTTAAGGGACACGTGATATACGAGACGGGATGCTGCTGCCTACGAGTTGACGCATCCATTGTTATACAGTAAACTTTTTATTTATAAGTAGGGAAGGTCCACATTAAAATAACGATAGAAAGTACAGTACATACATAAAACAGTAACACAGGTGTTTGTTATGACTATCAAGACATATGTATAGTAGGTTATATATGTACAGTATCATTATACACCTAGCAGCGCAATCTCTTTGTATACAAGACACATGAGATACATTTGCAAAGCTGTTGCATTCCATATGTCCGATTACGTCTGCTACATCCCATTCTCCGAACCGGATTTCTGAACTCTATTATAACCTTATGGGACCGCAGTTTATGTGGTCAGACGTTGCCGGAACAGACATTATGCAGCGCATGGCTGTATATATATATACACACACACAGGGTTGTGTGTCTTTTTGTTGTGAAGTTGAGGAGAGTTCTTTATATATTCTGAATATTAAATCCTTATCAGATATACGGTTTCCAAGTATTTTCTCCCATTCTATAGGTTATTATCTCTTCACTTTGTTGATAAACTGTATTGATGCACAAAGTTTTTTAGTTTTGATGAAGTCCAACTTATCTCTTTTGATACTTGCGCTTCTGGTGTCATATCTAAGACTCCACTGACAAAGATCCTGAGCATTACTCCTATGTTTTGTTCTACGATTTTTATGGTTTTAGGTCTTTGATCATTTTGAGTTCATTTTCTATATGGTGTGGCTATGGGTCCACCTTCATTCTTTTGCATGTAGAGATTCAGTTGTCCCTGGACCATTTATTGAGGAGACTATTCTTTCTCCATTAGATGAACTTAGCACCCATGTCGAAAAGCAATTGGCTATAGGTGTATAGGTTTATTTCTGGATTCTCAATTCTATTCCATTGGTTCGTGAGTCTTTCAATTATTCCAGTACCACACTGTTTTGATTACTGTAGCTTTAATGTATGTTTTGAAATAGGGACATGTGAGTCCTCCTACTTTGTTCTTTATGAAGATTGTTTTGACTGTTTGGAGGCCCTTGCAATTCCATATAAATTTGAGGATTGAGTTTTTTAATTTCTGCAAAAAAGATTGTTGGAATTTTCATAGGAATGGAGCTGAATCTATAGATCACTTTGGTTAGTACCGACATGTTAGCAATATTACATCTTCCAATCCAGGAACTGGGATGTCCTTCCATTTATTTAGATCTTCCTTAATTCCTTTCATCAGTGTATTACAGTTTTCAGTGTACAAGTGGATTTGATAACTTCTTAATCCCCTTTCATCTTTGACATTTTGTGATTGAAGCTACTGTACATCTACATCACATGGCTCCTGTCTCCTGCCCCACAAGCTCCCCTGCCCCTGCTGTGGCTATGTTTCTGTTTGATGTGTCTCATCCTTGCTAACAGTGTGTAGAAACCTGAGAGGAAGAAGGCAGGCCTCATACCCTTTGTCCCTTCCAGGCTACTTCCTTCAATGACTCCCCAGAGTTTTCAGGTCCAAGTTCAAACTCATTAACTCAGTGCACCAGGCCTTGATTCTTACAGCATGGTCTCTGGAACCACCTGCATCAGAATCTCACTGCCTTATTCCCCAACCCAGCTTGCTAACAGTGCAGATGCCGATTAAGAAGATCTAGGATGGGTCCTAGGAATTGGTATTTATAATAAGCACCCTACGAAATTAAAAAAAGTAATGGTCTTACGAGGGGGTAGTTTAGGTCATACTACACAGGGTGAAAAATTCAAACAGAAGAAAAAAAGCATACCTAGAAACTGTACTCCCTGCCACCATCCAGGTCCCCTCCCCAGAAGCAACCATTGTCACTGGTTACAGTATATTTCCAAGCACAAATATATAGGTGTGTGATTGAGCACACGGACAGGCCGGGTGATTCTGAAAGCCCAGTAAAGCCAGAGAAGGGTTGCACCAGGGCCTCCGGGGTGTGCCTCCATCACCTCTCTAACTTCCTGTACCCTCTGCCACACTCCAACCTTGTGGAACTTGTCTCCTCTGCTCTCAGTCTGCTCTGCTCCAGGTCTCTGTGTCTTTGCTTATGCAGTTCCCTTTGCTGGGAAAGCCTTTCTTCCTGTTTTTCTGCCTAGCCAAAGCCTATTTATCCTTCAAGACTCAGTTGAAGTGCCCCCTCTTCCAGGAAGTCTTCTAGCCCTACCATGTGTCCCACATTTGGGTTTCTGGTTCTTTACTCTGCCATTCCACATTACCTGTTACCAAATTTATCATGCCGGATGGGCTTTTCTGCTTCCTCTTTCCGTCCTTCCACTGGACTGTGAGTTCACTGAGTGCCATTTCCTGCGTCCTATTCCCAGTTGAATTATGGGATCTCGATGGCACTGGGTTTTTTTTTTTTTTTTTGTACAATGCCTGGAGCTCTAGTGGTGCAGGGGTTGAGAGCTAAGGTTAGCTATGGCTGCTAACCAAAAGGTTGGCAGTTTGAATCCACCAGCTGCTCTTTGGAGCCCTATGGGGCAATTCTACTCCGTCCTATAGAGTCGCTGTAAGCTGGAATCAACTTGATGGCAAAGAGTTTGGTTTGGTAATGCATGTCTGAATAGGGGGCATTCTGTCTTGTTTCTGCCTTTGGTGGTTTGGAAATGCAAACCACAGTTCTCCCCCATCTTATGCAGCTTCTCTACTTTGTTGGTGCTCCAGGAGGGGCTGGCAGAGCTGGAGGAGGGGATCCTGTGCAGAAAGCTGGAAGGAGGGGGCTGTCTCCCCAAGTCATGGCAGGAAGTGCCCTTAACTGCAGCACAAACATGCATAGCGGAGGGGACTCAGGGTAGGCTCACACTACTGGGAATGAGAGCAACCCAACCCCAAAGTCCCCTCTGGGGGCTGCCCTGTGGTGGCCAGTGGCAGAGCCTGGCTTGGTGGAGCATTCCCAGCAGAAGTAATGTGCCAGGCCTGCCTCCTCCCCACCCTTGTGGAGGGAGCAGGTGGCCTGGCTGCAGGGAGGGGGTAGGGAGATCCACAGAGGGAGGGGCACAGGAGAGGAAACTGAAAAAGCAAAGGGGGGCTTGGGGGTGTGCGGCAGGCCAGGCAGTTGTTTAACGAGTAAATGTGCTGGGGACGCTAATGAGCTGCGTGCATTCATGGCGAGCTGCCTCCCAAATTGGGGAGCTGGCCAGGTTCTGCGGTGGAGGAACTGAGGATGGGAGCCAAGTTGGGGAGCTGCCTGGCTGCTGGGGCAGGGCCTCCCCTGATGGGCTGGTGTGGGGAGTCTTTGTCCTGGGTCTGAGGGGAGGGCGCCTCTTTCCTTCCCCCCTTCAAAAGAAAGGCCAGGCCTTGCCAGGCTGTGACAACTTGGCTCCATGCCTGCTTGGGATTCACTGTCCAGGCTAGTCTGGAAGCTTCTAGGGTAGAGGCTAGCCCTAGGGATGGCAGGCAGGGCTGATTTTGCAGCACCCTGCACACTCCCACCTCTCCTCACACTCTTTACCCCACCACTCCGAGGACCCCAGAGCATATAGCCTGATTAATCAACACCCTGCCCCTTCCCCACATGGGGCCTGGCTTCCTAGGGGCCCTCTGAGGTCAGGGCCAGGGAGGCACCCTAGAGCGGAAGATTGGAGACCAGACATCTTCAATAGTTTGAGTGTCATTTATGACAGGCCTACTAAGTGCCAGGTGCTAGGGTAAGTGCCAGAGTGAGGAAGCTACCAGGGCTGTCTCTGCCCCAGGGGGAGTGTCTGGAGAAGCAGCCTCGTAAGTAAACAGAGTTCCAGACTTAACGTGCTTCTGCTTCGAGGGAATAAACAAAGCAGCAGGCGCAGAGGAATGAGGATTTAACTGGGTTTTGTTGGCCCTGGCTCCTGAGGCATCTGGGGAGCTCCATGAGGGAGGCGTGGCTGAACCCCTGTGGAGGAGGGACAGGAGTTTGTGAGGAAGAGAGGAGAGGGCCCCCTGCAGGCTGCAGAGCTCTGACCTGATTTGTGGGAACCGGTGAGCCAGTGGCCACCAAGATGGCCCCAACTCATGGCGGCCTTATGTGTGTCAGAGTAGAACTGTGCTCCACAGGGTTTTCAATGGCTGATTTTTTCTGAAATGATTGCCAGGTCTTTCTTCTGAGGTGCTTCTGGGTGGACTCTAACCTCCAACCTTTTGATTAGTAGCCAAGAGCGATAACCATTTGCACTCTCCAGAGGTTTGTGGGAAGGTTCCCTAAAACCACACCACACCAGAACCCCTGAGAAAGGCTCCTCCTTAGAGTTGTCATTGGATTGAGGCTCAAGAACCCATGGTCTTGGAGGCAGGTCATGGGCAGGGGGATATGAAAACTTTCCAAGAAGGAAAAAAAGAAGTGTCAAAGCCCATAAAAGCAGCCATGTTAGTTGTGAGTTCAGGAGGTACTGGTCACAGTTCTATCTGGGCTGTGACAGTGGAGATAACTGCAAAATTTTCATCAAGATGGAAAAGGAAAACTGTAACCTTTTGGTACATGGTGGGCGATAAGGGTTAATCTTGTGGATCCTAGACTCTCCCTCCTCCCCAATTTTATCCACATTGTGCCTACTCTTGGCCACCTCTCAGATCCAGCTACCTTTCCTTTTGTTTTTTCCCAAGGGGAAACCCAGGTAACCAACTCCTGTGAGGCAGGCGCTTCTTGAGACGCTCAATTCTTTCTTCTTATCCGGTTGTAGGCAGCCTTACACCAGAGGCTGGCCCAGCAGACAGATGGATGCCTGGGTTCCACCGGGCACCAACAAACAACAGCTGCCCTTGGTTTGGGGAGGTCCTTCATCTTTTCTGGGGTGGAGGCTAATTGTCTCCCCACCTGGATATCTCATCCACACCCAAACCCACAACCCTGTGCACGTCTACCTCAGAGTGAAATAAGTCCCAGCCCAAAAGACTTTTTAAAGGTCTGGGGTCTGGTCTAGGTGGTCAGGGCTCTCCTCCTGGGAGCAGGCCTCCCCAGCCCTTTTCCAGCCCCCTCTCTGCTGTTCTTTGATGATATTTTCCCCTTTCCAGGTTACCCTGAATACTAGTTTTGATCTGTTTTCACCTGTTAAAGATGGTGGAATACTATTGGACATTTGCTAGGTTTCCAACCGCCTACTGATGACCCGGCAGGAAGCCAGTGTAGCTGTCGATGACAGAAATGACATCTCCCAGGTGTGCAAATGTACAAATCAGGATCTTTCTCAACCTGGTATGGCTGGCCTCAGCTCTCCCCTCTGTGAAGTGGGGTTGCTGCCTTCTTCTGCGGAGAATGTGTTGAGGGAGGGACAGTTGTACTTGGCCTAGTGCTCCGCCAAGCCTCCGCCCTAAGGTACAAGACTAAGGTAGGTGGCTTGGAGAGGCCATCTGGGGCTCGGAGATTCCTTTCACCAAAAATTGACAAAGCAAGTCTGGTGGGGCCTGGAGGCCGCTTCCGTCGTCCTCGCGGGAAGCTTGGCTGTGTCCCCAGGGGAGGAGACGAGACAGCAAAATAAGGCTGTCTTTCCTCTCTGGACTAGCAGCTGAGGCTGCCGGTACCGAGGTGCGTGCTTCTAAGTGTGCGCGTCCTCGGGGTTTGTGTGCGGCCGGCGAGGGCCAGCACCGGACAGGTCGAGTCGGGGCCCCACTTCCCTCCCCCGCAGCCCCAGTCAGCTCGCTGTGCCTCGGAGGTTCCACCTTTGAAACTGTACGCGACTCACAGCCGCGGCCGAGTGGTCGTCGGGAGGCGGGGGCCGGGGGCGCCCGGGAGCTGGGAGGAGTCTGGCCTTGGATGTGTGCTTTTCGATTGATGGATGACTGCCGGGTGGGGGCGAGCTTGCGGGTGTGAGAGTGTGTATGTGAGTGTGTGTGTGTGCGCGCGGGGTGCGTGCGCGCGCGGAGCCTGCCCATTTTCCTCCTTGCAGCAGTCAGTTGGGAGCTGGAGGGAGGGAGAGAGGGAGAAGGAGCCAGAGAGAAACAGGAGAGGAGCCGAGCGCCCTCCGCCCGAGGCGCCCTTCCTGCGTCCGCACACAGGCGCCGTCGCTTGGAGGAGCAAGGTGCCTCCTAGCCCGCAAGGGCGCAGAGCACAGGCCTGCGGTCTCCTCGGTGGCTTTGCCCTGGGACTGCACCTGGAGGCGGCCCCGAACGGGGATGGTAAGCGGCTGTAGCCGTCTGGCACGCAAGCGAGACGCGGCGAGGGCACCATGGTGCTGATGCCCTGGAAGGGGCCCTTGGCGTGGCTCGTCCGGCCCGAGCTCTGGCTGCTGCTGTGGGCAGCTGCGTGGCGCCTGGGTGCCACGGCGTGCCCCGCCCTCTGCACCTGCACTGGCACCACGGTGGACTGCCACGGCACGGGGCTTCAGGCCATCCCTAAGAACATCCCACGGAGCACCGAGCGCCTGTGAGTATGGCCTCCACCCCCTGGCCCACAGGGAGACCCGAGGTTGCCCTCCCAACTCAGACCCAATTCAGGACCGGGGGTGGGAGCAGGACCTTTGTGGCCCCAGCTGCGCAGACACTAGACGGGCCAGTGCCTTAGAGGGTCTTCCCTGAGCCAGGAGCAAGGGAACAGTTGTTTCCCTTTTCCGGGGATTCAAATGGTCCTCGCCGGGATGTTAGCTCCCCATCCTCACACCTGCACCCGCGCTCAGCACAGTCAGGCCCTTCCCACTGCGCCAGCACTTTATTCCCACAGGGTGCCTGCGAATTTGTGCCAGAAAGCCTTTCTGGCAGCCAGGAAGGAAGCTTCCCTCACTCGCTGGGCATAAGATCTCCTTTTGCACACATGGGCCTTGGGATGTGCTCTGGGTGGGGTGTGTGGGTTTGGGCTCCCAGGGCTAGTGATGGGTGACATGATGGGATTGGGTAAAAGCTTTTAGTCTTCGCCCCCTCCCCATTGTTTGCCCCAGCAAGGTAAGTATTCTTCCCTCGCTGTCAGGCATTGGTCCCCCACCTGGCTACCCCTCTCAGATCCTACCATCCCCAACCCAGACAGACAATGGGACCTAAGGGCTTTGGGCTTGGGGCTTGGGGAATGTTACATGCAGCACCTAGCGAGGAGGTAGGTGTGTCCTGGAAGGACCTGGTGAATAATGTGGAGAGGTCAGAAGCTTGGAGTGGGGGACCCCAGGGTGAAAAAATTGAACATGACAAGTCCTAAAAACCATCATTTCTCCTCCCCTTGTTCTCTCCCACTTCTGAATTCTTGAGGAAACTCAGCCCTTTCTAAATCCGCTGAGCTTCATAGCGTATCTGTGCGTGTGTGTAGTTAGCCTGTGTGTGTGTGTTTACAGACCTGTAAAATTTGTTTTTGGAGATTCTTCTGCAGATTGTGTGTCGATGTGAATTCACAGGACCTGTCATACCCCCTCGGTGTCCGAGGCTGTGAGAGCCCCGTTCGTGGGCCCAGTGTGTAGATGTTTGGTCACATGCAGCGCCTTTGTGCCGCTCACAGAGGTTGGTTACTACACAGGAGATGTTTTAACTGGACTTTGGAGAAGACTGTGCTTCCTTTGAAACCTGCCTACTCCTTCTTCCCACACTCCTGGCGACTGCAGTGGCTCGCAAGAAAGGCAGACATATTTTGATAACTTTTGAGCACATTTTCATAGCTCCCAGCTGGTCAGAGGCAGAAATCTGACCCTGGGAAGAGTGGTCTCTGGGATCAAACTCCATACCCAGGTCAGCAATTAGTGAGATACATTTGACCTAGACTCTTCTTGGCTGAGTCTGAAAAATTTCTTCGGAGGTTTTGGAGAATTTGCAATCTTCTGTGCCTCAATGGGCATCAATGTGTGTGTGTATGAGCATGTGTGTTGTGGGGTGAGGGGGAAATGGTGGAGGGGGAGAGGCTGGACCAAGATTCCCTAGGGGAGTGTGTGCTTCAGCCTCTGTGGACCTGGAGAGGAACCAAGGACAGAAGCCAGTTCAGAGGACCCTTAGGGTACAGGTCCACCCTCTATGGCTGGTCCTGTTGTCTGACCGTGGGGGCATTCATCCTGCAGCTGTTACCCTGGTAGCAGCCTAGATCTGGGACACACTGACCCCTCTCCTTTGCTTTTGATCTCAAATCTTGATGTCATCTCCTCAGTCCTTGCCCTTTCACCACCATTAGTTTTTAGGACACTGTTTTGACTTTTGTGAACTCTTAAGCCGTTTAGTGGTCAGGATGAAATGGAAGTGAAATTTCCTCGTTCAGAGGAAAGAGCTGGGCCTCTGGGAGGGAGTTACACTGCCTGAGTTGGAGCCTCAGCTTTGTTGCTTATTAGCTGTGTGACTTTGGGCAAGTTACTTAACTTCTCTGAGCCTTCCTGCTTTCTATCAGGAAAATGGGGCTATTGATACGTAATGCCTTTGGTTCTTGTGAGGACGGAAGCTAATGTTTAGGAAGTGCCTGGTATGTTATGATGCTCTCTAAGTGGGTGCCATTATTATGATAGGGTCAGGAGAGGAGTCTCATTATTTAAGTCAGAAAATGTAAGGGAACCAGAAAGTGCCCTGGGTGCTGAGGCTCCAGTAGGGAGTGAGCTAGTCTCTGCCTTCAAGAGACATACAGTTTAGAGGACCAGACAGGGGACAACCAGCTGTAAGCTCTTGGAAAGGGCCAGACCTGCAGCCTTGGGAGTGGGAGCATTGGGTGGGAAGCCCTTTTCTGGGATGAAGAGGTTTCTCAGAGGCTGGGCCATTCTGCCAGGACACTAGTGGTTAAGTTGGATTTTGCCAAGCAGAGAGGGTAGGTGGTCCTGGCAGAGGGAATGGCAGGAATGAGAAGCCTGCAGGTGTAAGCTTACCTGGCTCGATGGGCAAACGGGCCAGGGTTTCCCCGTGGCTGAAACATGCAGTGTCCAGTGGGCTGGAAAGAGAGGTTGGGAGGGGTTAAGGAGGCCTTTCTCTATTTGGAAATTTTCCTCTGGGGGGTTCAGGGTTGGAGTTCAGGGGTGAGTTACCCTGGGGGTGGGGTGGGAGGAGGTCTGGTCTTTGCTATGTGCATAAAGTTTCTTGGATTGGGATGTAGAAAGCAGAGGGAAACTGCCTTTCCAACAGACAGGCCAAGAGCGAACCATTTGAAGGGGAAAGGAACATCCTGGAAGAGGCATTGGCGAGAGCCCAGAAGGATTTAAAATAACTGTGGCAAATGGTCTCTCTAATCAATACGGGTGTCGTGCGGTATCAGAGCCTGAAACAGCGTCTTCTTCAGAGGCTGTGAAATTTTTATAGACTGCAGCTGTGCATTTGCCTTTTATCCTCTGGGCAGTTTCTACAGCAGCCTGTGAGGCTTGGCAACTTTATGATCACATATTCCATAACTCCGGGCCCAGGCTCCGTCCCCCAAAGTGGGCAGGAGCTGTCATCGGTTTGCTGTGGGGACTGGTGGGAAGAGGCTGTGCAGACCCCAGAGCTGTCTAGGAAATTGGTTCAGCCAGAGTGGCTGCGGGGCTGGTGGGCTGGGTGGGGAAGGGTTGCTAAATAATTCACTGTACTAGAACAATTAAATACAGAGCACAGGTGGGTAGGAGGCCTGGGAAGCTTCATCTCTTCGTAGGTCCCAGGCTCAGAAGGACTCAGCTGTGGCCTGTATTTTTTTTTTCCCTTCCACTCAAGGATCTTGACTTTCAGTTGGGTTTTTTTTTTTTTTTAGTTTAAAAAATCTTTGGATTAAAGAAGACTTCAGGGGCTATTTTTGGTTTAAGGTTTGAAGATTATCTCATGGCAATCATTTGGGGGGTTCATCTAGCCTCAATGGCTCCAGACTGGAGTTTATGAGGATTTGAAGCTCTGTTCTACATTTCTCCTCCTTTTGATCAAGGTGGGGGATCAGATTGACAACACCAACTCAAAACGTCAGACAGGAAGCTTGGGGGACAGTGAGTTTATGTTAAGGGGGAGGGCCAGTTCAGAAAAGAGGGTGAGAATGGTTGCAAGTGTACTGAATTGTACATGTAGAAATTGTGAAATTGGTGTATGTTTCGCTCTGTATGTTCTCAACAACAATAGTAATAAAAAAAAAAAAAAAAAAGACTTTTGGACCAGGGTATTCAGGAGAGTGTGACAAGAGAGTGTGGTAAGTGTGGAAACTGCTTCTTTGCTCCACCCTGGGCGGTTGTACACTAGGCACCCCTTGTGGGTGCGAAGAGGGGAGAGGCATTGATAAGGCCCTCTGGCAGGTCGTCGGAGGATGGAGAGGGTGGAAAGGGCTCCGGTAGGGGTTGGCTTCCATTTGCCCCTTGGCCCAGCACATTCTGCTGCTGTCAGGTCATGGGGCTTGTTCTCTTGCCTTCCTTGTTATGCCCCCTTGGCCTCCTTACCAGTTTGTCCATGCTGCTCTAGCTGGGGTGTGCTGCAGAAGCCGGGGTGGCCCATGCCTTCTCCCGGCTCAGCCCCCCTTTGAGTCTGGAGGTCCCGTTCACCAGGGCAGAGGTGAAGGGTCATGCTCAAGGAAGATTGCCCAAGGCACCCCGAGGCCGATTACCTGGGGAGCCTCTTTGGAAATTCAAGCAGTGATTGGATGGTGGTCGTGGTGGGTGGGATCAGGCGACCAGGTGTGTCTACAAACTCTGCCACAGGGGCCTGCCTGGCCTGCACACTCTGAGCAGGGCACTGTGGTCTCCTGTGGCAGAGACCTGTGCTGTGCAGGGAAAGCTGCACATGGTGGAGCAGCCACCTCCTGCTCGCAGGCTTTGGTCCAGCAGCAGGTACACTGGTCTAGAACAGGGGCCAGAAGTGGCGCTCTGGCTCTGAATGACTGGTGTTAGGACCCTGGTTGAATCACTCTACCTGCTCTGGTGCCCCCTTTCTCCATGTGGGTTGTTTGGGGCTGTTGAGTTGGCTCCGACTCATGGTGACCCCATGTGTTACAGAGTAGAACTGCTCCATAGGGTTTTCTTCGCTGTAATCTTCAGGAATGCAGATTGCCCGTATTTTTCTTCTGAAGTGCTGCTGGGTAGGTTTGAACCACAAACCTTTTGGTTATCAGCAGAGTGCAAAATGTTTTCACCACTCAGGCTCCTTCTCTATCTATAAAAGGCGATAATGATAGCTTTGCAAGTTAATGGTGAAGAATGAGCGAGAAAATGTGTGCCAAGGGCTGGCACCGTGCTGGGAACGTGGAAGGTGTTCCACTCTCCCTTCGCCTCTGGGGAAACTAACACCTACTACCTTTCAGGGCCTTCGCAAGGATTTACTCACCCTCTGTTTGTGAGAGCCCCTGGGTGTGCAAGCAGCGAACGTGCTTGCCTGTTAACTAAAAGTTTGGAGGTTTGAGACTACCCAGAGGAACCCTGGGAAGAAAGACCTGGCAATCTACTTCTGAAAAATCAGCCTTTGAAAACTCTGGGGAGCACAGTTCTACTCTGTGGGGTCACATAAGCCAGAGTTGACCTGATGGCAACTGGTTTAATTTTTTTGGCTCTAGGTTTGTGAAAATGCTTTGTGCGGGGTAAAGGGTGGTTCAAATATTAGGCAATATTATTATTATTATTTGAGAAGCTCAGGATGAAGGTTTGAGGGTTCAGGTGGGGCATAGAGAGCTTGGGAGGTAAGGATGTGATTGTTGCCTGAGCAGCCAGGTGCTCCTCCCCTGCCCCCCAGAGTCTGTCTGCTCAGCCCCTCAGCGGGCTTTTTCCTCAGCCCCTGGGCATCTTTGCCCCCTTCCCTGGGATTTAGAGATGGGACAGGGCAGTCTGCAGGGTAGAGGGTGGAGCCCAATGGCCTGAGTTTTAGCTCTGTTCTGCCACTCACCACCTAGGTGACCCTGGGCAAATTATGGGTTTAATTCACTCATTGAACAGAAACCCTGGTGGCGTAGTGGTTAAATGCTACCGCAGCTAACCAAAAGGTTGGCAGTTCAAATCTGCCAGGTTCTCCTTGGAAGCTCTATGGGGCAGTTCTACTCTGTCCTTTAGGGTTGCTATGAGTCAGTGGGTTTTCTTTTATTCAACAGATATCTATTGAAGGGCTGCGCTGTGCCAAGTGAATAGTGCTGAGCAGAAACGGGCTCTACTTCTTCTCTTGCCGAGTTTCAGTTCAGCAGTGGAGATAGAAAGGAGGCCCGGTGACACAATGTTTAAGCACTTGGCTGCTAACCGCAAGGTTGGTGGTTCGAACCCACCCAGTGGCTCCTCCAGAGAAAGACCTGGCCATTTGCTTCCATAAAGCTTACAGCCAAGAAAACCCTAGGGGACAGCTCTATTCTGTCACATGGGATCACTATGAGTTGGAATTGACTCAACGGCACCCCGCAACAACAGGGGACATAAAGATGAATGACCTAAGAGGAGAAAAAACACAGAATTGTAAATGAGGATAAGTGCTCCGGAGGAAAGCAGGACTTCTTGGAACCCCCATTTCCTTGCCCCTGAAGTGGGGATGATGATAGAATCTGCTCCGAGGGGTGGTTGGGAGGATGACAAATGCAAATGTGTCACGAGGAAGCACTTTGCACCTGGCAAGTGCCCAGTAAATGGTGGTATTATTATTGTTATTAAGGTGACGGAATTGCAGGGCCATGAAAGGAACTTGGGCATCACTCACAATGCTGAATCCCAGTGTAGCAGTCTCTCCCTTTCCCTCACTGGAGCTCTGGGTCCCCTGGGAGCCCTGCAGCACACTGAGACCGGCTGGCCCTTCCTCGGTGCCCCTTCTCTAAGGCAAGGGGCCGCTGTCAGCGTCCAGGCTGCCCGAGACTGCCAGCAGGGGCGGCCGTGCTCTTTTGGGGCCGGGTGATGGGTGGCAGGGACGGGCAGCTCCTGCGTTATTGGGAGCAGACAGGCACTTGGCGGAATTGCCGCCTCCAGTTCTGTGCCGGCATTAGCAGCTCGGCAGGGCTCTTGCTTAATGGGATTTTCTTCCCAAATGCTGTAATTATCGCCATACAAATACTTATTACCCAGAGCAGATGACGGCCGGGCCTTGGGCAGTAGCCAGGGAGCTGGGCTGTGCTCGAGGGTGGAGAATTGGCTCTCCTTTTTGACGGAGCTCGCAACCCCCTCCTTGCCTTTCTGGAACCTGGCCTGTGGCTGACAAACAGCTGTTGGGCACCTGCCGTGAGCGCAGTGTCAGAGAGGTTTGGGGTGTGGACACTCTCCTCAGGGAGCTGGTGGGGTCTGTCCACAAAAGGACAAACGTGTAAGGAGGTCTGAGGACAAAGAGCATGGTGGCTACCAGCACAGACTCTGGTGCAAGAAAGGTCTGGTTTGAGTCCTGGCTCCATCAACTACCACCTGAGAGATCTTGGACAGGCCACTAGAGACTCGGTTTCCTCATCTATAAAATGGGGCCAGTGATAGCGCCTACCTCGTAGGCTGTGAAGTTCAGTGAGAGAATCCATGTAAAGTGCTTAGAATAATGGCTGGCACGTAGTCAGTGCTTTATCAACGTTAGAGACGAGCATGATAGGAGTCATTTGTTAGAGTGAAAGATCTTGAAGGATGGCTATAGTGATGGAAGAGGGCCTTGAGGTTTGGACAAGACTGAGGTAGGTAGAGAACCTACCTCAGTCTTGTCCCTATAGGACAGAGTGACCCTATAGGACAGAGTAGAACTGCCCCGTAGAGTTCCCAAGGAGCGCCTGGTGGATTCGAACTGCCAGCCTTTTGGTTAGCAGCCGTAGCACTTAACCACTACGCCACCAGCGTTTCCGAAGGCAAGGTAGGCAGAGGGAATTTGGAGGAATTGAGAGTGTGCGCCGTATTTTTGGGAAGGAGGTGAGGAACTGAGCCAGGTGATGGCATGAGGATTTGTGTTGTCCAGTTCTGGGGGAGGAGATTCAAGAAATGGGTAGGCCCCAGGCTATGGGGCTGGGAGATGGGGCACCACCAGAGAGTTTGTGTGTGCGTGCATACCTTTAAATTATTTTTTAATTTTATTGTTTTATAGTTCATTGATTTTTAATAAATTCACAGAAGAGTGTCACCATCACCACAATCCCATTTTAGAATATTTCTATCACCCAGAAAAGATCCTGTGCCCATTGTAATTTTATGTTTTGATATAATTTCAAACTTAGTGAAGAGATGCAACAAAATGTACCAGGGACTCCTGTATATTCCTTACTCATAGTCAATTGTTTATAATTTGCCCCATTTGTTTGATCATTTTCCAGTCTTCCCTACCCTACTCTTCCTCTCCCCACACATACATGTATGTGTATGTATCTATGTATATGCATGTATTTGTGTATATATATGTGTGTGTATGTGTGCACGTGCACGCCTGTATACAGGTATGTGTCACTTAACATCTATGTTTTGCAGTACATTATGTGATTTGGATGTTGTGAGAACACCATATTATATACAGGAGAGAGGTGCACAGGATGGTCCTAGGCAGTTGAGACCTGCACCACCAAGTCGAGGGACTTCAGGAGAACGGGCTTCCCCTGCATTCCCCCGGCTCCCCGGCACCGGTCCTGAGTAGTGGACGCTCAGTCTTGGGAGCTGCAGCTGGCCAATCACTTCCTTCCCTTCCTTCCCCCCACCCCCCGCCTGCCTTCCCAGTTCCCTCTAATGGTCTTTAAACTCTTTCAGCCCCACTTGCCCCTCCTCTGCCTCCTCTTCCTCCACTTCTGCCTGCTCCCCAGCCATCTTTCCTCCTCCTCCCGCCACCGCCACAGCCAGGACCTTTAGGCTGGAGGAACCTCAGCCTCAGATAGGAATGTCACGTGCAGGGCACCTGGCCCAGTGGGGCTGTGGCCTCAGGGCAGCATCCCCTCAGTGGCTCCGGAGGCGTCTGTGTGGTCCCTGCTTGAGGTGAGTGCGGTGGGACAGGCAGAGGCAGATGGGCGCCCAGACCCCCTCCCCCTGCTGCCCCAGGTGGGTCCTGGAGAGCTAGTGAGAGGCAGACCAGATCTCGGTGCTTAGCAAGGTGCATCTGCTGCGTCCTGTTCTCCCACTGGAATTTCTAAACTCTTTTATAACCTGACGGGACCACGGACTTACCTTAACATTGCCCTAATGGACGTTATGTGACGCATGACTGTATATACATATATATACACACATAATTTTTTGCTGAACTGTTTGAGTGTCGTTTGAAGACATTGTAACTTTTTTCCTCTAAATATTTCAGTGTGTGTTTTCTAAGAACAGTAAGGCTATTTAAATTATAAAATTTATGATTGATATAATACTATTATCTGATTTGAAGTTCATATTCAGATTTCACTGATTGTCCCAACAATAACTTTTCATGGCAATTTCGGAGTCCCTGGGTGGCGACAATGGGTTAAGTGCTTGACTAGCCAGAAGGTTGGCGGTTCCAAACTACACAGAGGTACATCTGAAGATCAAAAAACCAAAAAAACCAAACCCAGTGCCGTCGAGTCGATTCTGACTCATAGCGACCCTATAGGACAGAGTAGAACTGCCCTGTAGAGTTTCCAAGGACTGCCTGGCAGATTTGAACTGCCGACCCTTTGGTTAGCAGCTGTAGCACTTAACCACTATGCCAGCATCTGCCTGGCAATCTGCTCCTGAAAGGTCATAGCCTTGTAAACCCTATGGAGCAGTTCTACTCTGCGCACATGGGGTTGCCCTGAGTCCGAACTGACTTGATGGCAACTAACAGCAACATGGCTATTTTATTTTTCTAGATCCAGAATCCTGTCCAGGATCACACGTTGTATTTAGTTGTCATGGCTCTTTGTTCTCCTTTAATTTGGAATAGTTCATTGGCCTTTCTTTGTTTTTCTTGACCTTGACATTTTTAAGAGTACAGGCCAGTAATTTTGCAGAACGTCCCTCAGTCAGGCTTTGTGTCATCTTTCCTCATATCACCTTCAGAGTTATATACTTTTGGCAGGAATACTAAGTGAAGTTGTGTCAGAAGGCACATGTCAGCTTGTCCCAATATTGGTGATTTTAGCTTTGATCGTTTGGTATGCTGTTGTCTAGAAGACTTCTCTCTTAAAAGTTACCATTTCCCCTTTTGTTAGTAATAAGTCATTTGTGGGGAGGTACTTTGAGGGTATGTAAGTATCTTGTTCCTCATCAAACTTTTACCCACTAGTTTTGGCATCCACTGGCGATTTTTTAACTCCATCATAACTTCTGTGTTTATTAGTTGGCATTCTACTGTAAGGAAGAGCTTTCGCTTCTCTCCCATTTGCTTGCTTGCTTGTTTGTTTATAATAGTATGGACTCATGGATTATTATTTTATTCATTGTGTTGTAATTTGTAGCTATCATTACTTTTTTTTTTTTTTTTTGGTGGTTATGTTGTTGTCATTGTTGTAGGCTGTTGAGTTGATTTCGACTCATAGTGACCCTATATAGGGCAGAGTAGAATTACCCCATATGGTTTTCTAGGCTGAAGTCTTTACTGGAGCAGATCGCCAGGTCTTTTCTCCTGTGAAGCTGCTGGCAGGTTCGAACCAATGGCCTTTTGGTTAGCAGCTGAACTCTTAACTGTTGCACCCCCAGGGTTCCTGGTGGTCATAGTGCCCCAGATTTGGCCAGTGGGAGCCCTTCCAAGTTGGCTCCTGTGTCCTTTTGACAAGACCCTTTGGGCACTTGCCACCCAGGGTTTCGTTTGAGTGGAGAGTGGCAAGTGCCGAATGGTGTTTGAAGAAATTCTGTTGTCTAGCTTTGGCGTGGAGAAGAAATCACAGAGTGACTGACTGGCAGTGGGGAGACCACTTGGTTGTGGTGACTGTGGCTTCTGGCAGTTTTGCTCTAATGTAATTCTATTCTTCTAAAATTAAAAAACAAAACAAAAAACCTTTCAGACTTTGTGAAAATAATGTAGAGAGTGCCCTGTACCCTTCATTAGCTTCGCCTGATGTTAACGTCTTTCGTAACTCAAGTACAATGATCAAACCAAGAAATTAACACTGGTACAATATTATTAACTAAGCTACAGGCTTTATTTGGATTTTACCAATTTTTCCACTAATTTTTTTTTTTTTAATCCCAGGATCCAATCCAGGTTAACATATTGCATTTATTTGCCATATCTCCCATCAATCCGTGACTGATTGTTCTTTAATCTCTCCTTGCTTTTCATGACCTTGACACTTTTGGTTAGTTATTTTGTAGAATCTTCCTTGATTTGGGTTTAGTCTGGTGTTTCTTATGATTAGATTGAGATTATGCATTTTTGGCAAGAATGCTGCAGAGGTGAAGTATGCTTCTCAGTGCATGACATCGGGGAATATATGATGTTGATAAGGAGCCCTTGTGGTGCAATATTTAAGCACTTGGCTGTTAACAGAGAAGTTGGCAGTTTGAACCCACCCAGCAGCTCTGTGGTACAAAGACCTGGTGACCTGCTCCTGTAAAGACTACAGCCTACAATCTTCTATGGGGCAGTTCTACTCTGTCACATGGGGTCGTTATGAGTTGGAATCAACTCGATGGCATCCAACAACAACATGATGTCAATACGTCTAATTACCGGTGTTGTTAACTTTGATCTCTTGGTTACGATGGTGTTGGCCAGGTTTCTCCACTGTAAAGTTATTATCTTTCACTTTGTAATTAACAAATATTTGGGGGGAGATAGTTTGCGACTATGCAAATATTCTGTTGTCCCCAAATTTGCATCTGCTAATTTTTTTTTTTTTTAATTTTAGCATCCATCAGTGGATCTTGCCTGCTACAAGTATTATGCAATTGTGCTTTTCTATTTCCCTTATTCCTCCTACATTTGTTAATTGAAATATTTCTGTAAGGAAGAGAATTTTATTTTTTTTTAATAAAGTAGATTTTTAGGCTTTGAGCTCCCTGAGGGCAGGGTATGTGTCTCATGTATCTTTGCCTGGTGCATAGTGGGTGCTAAAAAAAAGTGTGTGTTGAACGAGTTTTTTTTTTTTTTTTTTAAAGTCTTTGGTAAGACATTTCACGGGTTCTGACCTTTACTTTAGAAAATATGGTCCTGTGGTAGGCTGAATAAATGGTCCCAAAGGTATTCATGTCCCAAACCCTGGAACCTGTGAATCTGTTACCTTATGTGGAAAAAGAGACTTTGCAGATGCAATCGAGTTAAGGATTTTGAGATTGGGCAGTTCATCATGGGTTATCTAGGTAAATTGGATGTAATCAAAGGGTACTTATAAGAGGGAGACAGGAGGATGAGAGTCAGCAGAAGGAGGCTGAGGTGGTGCAAGGAAGGGGCCATGAGCCAAGGAATATAGGTGGCTTCTAGACTCTAGAAAAGGCAAGGAAATGGATTCTCCCCTCCAGAAGGAACCAGCACTGTCAGCACCTTGACTTTAGCCCAGTGAGACTGACTTTGGACTTCTGACCTCCAGAACTATAATATAATGAATGTGTTATTTTAGGCCACTAAGCTTGTGGTGGAGCTCTGGTGGAGCAGTGGTTAAGAGGTTGGCTGCTAACCAAGAAGTTGGCAGTTCAAATCTACCAGTTGATCCTTGGAAACCTTATGAGGCAGTTCTACTCTGTCCTATAGGGTCACTAGGAACTGGAATCGACTCGATGGCAATGGGTGACTTGTGGTAGCAGCAGTAGGAAAATAATACAATTGTAGAGTTAGGAGGCTACTGCAGAGGCCCAGATATGAGAGGAAGCAGGTCTGGATCTAGGTAGAGAGCGCAGAGAGAGCAAGTGGAAATGTCATGGGGACCCTAAGGTTTGTACTTTGGAAAACAGTCTTGTGAATGGGGAGGGTGGCCAATCCTGGAGGAGAAACCATAAAGTTGGCTTTTGCACATTTCGTTTGAATTGTCAATAAGCATCTGTTATGGATTGAATTGTATCCCCGCAAGATGTGTGTTAACTTGGCTAGGCCATGATTCCCAGTATTGCGTGATTGTCCACCATTTTGTCATCCAATGTGATTTTCCTAATGTGTTGTAAATTCTACCTCCATGATGTTAATGAGGCAGGACTCAATCTATAAGATCAGGTTGTATCTTGAGTCAATATCTTTTGGGATATAAAAGACAGAAGCAAGCAGGGAGACAGGGGGACCTCATACCACCAAGAAAGTAGTGCCAGGAGCAGAGCGTGTACTTTAGACCTGGGATCCCTGTGCTGAGAAGCTCCTAGACCAGGGAAGGATTGTTGAGGAGGACTTTCCTCCAGAGCTGACAGAGGTAGGCTTCCCCCTGGCCCTGGCGCCCTGAATTAAGACTTCTGGTCTACTATCTAGTCTTTGAGATAATAAACTTCTGTTTGTTAAAGCCATCCACTTGTGTTTGTGTTATAGCAGCACTAGATAACTAAGACAGCATCTAAGTGAAAAAAGACCATCAAGAAGTATAGATTATGATTGGTCTGTACAGTGTTCAGGCTGGAGAGATAGCTGGGAGGGCCTCCTGGGGAAGTGGTTGAAACCGCAGGAGCAGTGGAACAGAAACTGGTGGAAATAAGAATCCCCTGGAAAACTTGTATAAAATGCAGACTTCAAGGCTGGTCCCCAGAGATGCTGATTCAGTAGATCTTTGGCAAAGGTGACTCGGGTGATTCTCATTCGGGAGGTGCTCAGAATACAGTTTGAGAAACACTGCAGTGGTGCTTGAGTTCCTTGGCGAAGAAAGCACATCGTTCGAACACTCAGGAAGACTCCCTTTAGCTTCTGCCTACATTAAGAGGGCGAGGGGAAGGGAAGGAGACAAAGGAGGAGATGGCTGGGAAGGAGGAGGAGGATGAGCACTGGCTAAATGTCTGTGGAGTCCAACCAGGACTGAGTAGTTATTGCAAAGAAGGAGTTTGGAGAGGGGAAGGAGGGTTAGCAGTGTTGAGAACAGTCAGTCTGTCCAAGAATGAGGTCCAAGGAAAGATTTGGGAACTGGTGGTTGGGTGGGCAGAGGGGTCACTGGCAAAGCTGGGCAGAACAGTTTCCTGGGGGAAGTGGAAGGCAGAAGCCAGATGGTCGGGAGGGAGTAGGTGGTGAGAAAGTTCGCAGCCAGAGAGAACAAGTGCAGGATCTCCAAGGGCGAGCGAGCTCAGGAGAGAGTTGTGTGCAGTGGGGAGGCAGTTGGGCTGGAGCCCTGTTGCAGGCAGAGGACAGAAGTCAGCGGAGAGGGTGGTGGGCGCAGAGTGTGGAGAGGAGGGGGCCAGAGCACTGGGAAGGGGGAGGACTGGTGACAGGTCAGAGAAGAACCAGTTGGAGAGAGGGAGTTTGGTGGTGTTTGTGGTGGTCGTTAGTTTCTGTTGAGTCCTTTCTGATTCGTGGCAATCCCATGTGCAACAGGACTAAACATTGCCGGGTCCTTCGCCATCTTCACGATTGTTGGTGTGTTGGAGTCCACTGTTGTGGCCATTGAGTATTTTGAGTGTCTTCCAATCTAGGGGCTTCATCTTCTAGCCCTATATTGGACAATGTCCTGTTCTGTTGTAGGGTTTCCACTGGCTAATTTTGGAATTAGATTGCCAGGTCTTTGTTCCTCATCTGTCTTAGTCTGGCAGCTCCACTGAAACCTGTCCATCACAGGTGTCTCTGCTAGTATTTGCAACGCTGGTGGTGTGGCTTCCAACAGCACACCCACCACAGTGTGAGGTGGCGGTGTCACCACTTACAAAGTGAGACGCTTTACTCCATCCACTGTTTACCCCTCATAACAGCCCTGTCAGGAAGGCATTATTTACTCCCACTTTACAGATGAGGAGATGACTCAGATGAGGAGCTGGCGCATAAATGATGCTTTTAGGGTCCCCCGGGGGTCTTACAACTCAGAGACCTGTTTGCACTTAGTTTTTAAGTGTGACTACTGCTCTACACATCTCCTTAAAAGGCCTGGCCTCTTTCAGTCATTTATTCACCCATTAGGTCATTTATCAGACATTCATTCAGCACCTACTAAACACTGGTCAGTGCCTAGCACTGGGACTATAAAGGCAAATTAGCCATGACTGGTCCCTGCCAGGAGCCCTGGTCGCGCAGTGGTTAAGAGTTACGGCCGCTCTGCTCCTTGGAAACCCTATGGGGCAGTTCTACTCTGTCTTACAGGGTTGCTATGAGTTGGAATCAACTCGATGGCGACGGCAACAGCAGTGGGAGGTCCCTGCTTGCATGTGTTTAGGGGTGGACCCAAGTTGCAGGCTGGCAGAGGGGTGGCCACTCTGGGGGATGCAGGGCGACTGTGGAGCAGAGTTGGGAGGCAGGGAGGTGGTATAGTAGTTGGAGGCCAGCATTAGGGAATTAACTGGTGAGTGACCTCTCAGAGGCTTGGGGCAGGCTGTACATGGAGAATAGCTGGCAGATAATGAACATGGAGGCATGGAAACTGACAGTGGGGTCTGGATGCAGGATTCCCTGGGGACATGGAGGCTCAGGTCCCTCCTGGACCTCACCTATGTGCTTGTATCCTTTTTCTGCTAGATTAAAGATAGCCCTTTCCCTGTAGTTTG
Source organism: Loxodonta africana (assembly GCF_030014295.1). Taxonomy (NCBI): domain Eukaryota; kingdom Metazoa; phylum Chordata; class Mammalia; order Proboscidea; family Elephantidae; genus Loxodonta; species Loxodonta africana. Next base: position 36,747,364 of record NC_087357.1, read on the forward strand.
TGAGTCATTCCAATGGATTACCAAGCATAAGAAATAGAGAAGGGGCCAGTACCCGCTGGCCTAGCCCCAGGTGAATGGAAATGAGAAAGGAAGGGCTGCATTGGCAGCTGGGGTCTGAACTGACCAGGAAAGGGAAGCTGAGATTTCTACAGGATGCAGTGGACGTGTGGAGCGGGATTTATTATCCACCACACATTTGGCATCCGAAGTGGGTGACTTCATCCTCCCTGGACTGGTTTGATACAATTGGCTTAGTCGGCAGGATTCACTACAGCAGGTCCTGACTGCTCAAATGTGTTTTGTTTTTTAAGTTATAGCTTTATAGCTTTACTGAGATAAAATTCACATACCACATAATTCACCCATTTAAAGGGTACAATTCAGTGGTTTTTAGTGTGCTCACAGATATGTGCAACCATCACCACGGTCAATTTTAAAACATTTTCATTACCTCAGAAGAAACCCTGTGCCCTTAAGCTATTATCCCCATGTCTCCCCATCACCATCAACTCTAGGAAACTACTAACCTACTTTCTGTTTCTATGGATTTTCCTATTATGGCCATTTCATGTAAATGGAGTCATATAATATGGTCTTTTGTGACTGACTTCTTTCACTTAGCATAATGTTTTCAAGCAGAGTTTTGTCTTGAACGTGGGGCCCTCTGTTATCCAACTCCTTTTCCATTAACCCTCACATTTCCTAAATCCCCAGGCTTATTGTACCTTCCAAACTCTCAATAACTCCTACTTCAACCACTGAATTTAGGCAGATCCTCATTACTACCCTCACTAAACCACATGCTAGACTCCTGTGTTTCCTGCAACTTTAACGGGTACATAATGTTATTTCCCCATTTTATGCATAAGGAAGTGAGGCTCAGAGAGATGAAGTGATTTGCCCATGGTCACAGAATACATAACCGTGAGGCTGGGATTTGAGCCCAGGCCTGTGACTCCAAGGCTTGAGCTATTTTATTGGATTGCTGTACGAGCTAGATTGGCCTCCCAACTCTGCCACTTAACCTACTGTGCCTCAGTTTCCTCATCTGTAAAATGGTGTAATGACCCCCCATCTTCTAGGGGTGTTGTGAGAATTACATGGAGCTAATGTTTGTGAAACAACAAGGACGGTGCCTGGCCCATGGAAGGTACCTACCCCTGCTCCACCTGCAGCCCTGGTTCTCTGGATGCCTGAGAGAGACCCTGAATCGGAGGGAGATAGTCTTCTGTTCTTCTTTGCTACTGAAAATGCTGGAATGACCCAGCTTTCTTGCTTGGAAGTTTGGGTCTTACAGGCACTATATTCCTGCTCATATCAGGTAACTTGTGAGAATGGAAGGAACTGGAAGAGAGGAAGTTGCTGGAAACTTGGCAGTATCCTTTGTGTATGGAGATTTTCTTGGATAATGTCCATTGGAGGAGAACATTTCTTATTTAGTGTATTTTTTTTATCTTGGAGAGGGGAGAAGGAAAACATGGAAAACCCACTCCTCCGAATGCTATTTGAAATATGACAGTTTTTAAAAAATGTATGTTGTTGTTGTTGTTGAGCACATACACAGCAAAGCCTACACCAATTCAACAGTTTCTACATGTTCAATTCAGTTACACTGATTATATTCTTCGAGTTGTGCAACCATTCTTAGCCACTTCTTCTGAGTTATTCCTCCACCATTAACATAAACTCTCTGGCCCCTAAGTTTCCTATCTAATCTTTGAGTTGTTTTTGTCAGTTTGATCCTGTATAGGTAGATCTAGAAAGAGCACGATGTTCAAGGCAGACATTCTTCACTAGTTAAGCTAAACTATTGTTTGGTTTTAAGATGATTCAGGGGGTATTTTTGGTTCAAGGTTTAAAGATTATCTCAGGGCAGTAGTTTCAGGGGTTCAACCAGCCTACAGAAAGTCTGGATTCTATGAGAATTTCAAATTCTACTCTGCATTTTCTCCCTTTTGATCAGGATTCTTCTATAGAATCTTTGATCAAAACATTCAATAATAGTAGCCAGGCACTGTCCAGTTCTTCTGGCCTCAAGGCAAAGGAGGCAGCTGTTCATGGAGGAGGTTAGCTACACATTCTCTATCCTGTTCCTGTTCCTGTGAAGTATGCCAGCTTTAATGCAAATTCATTCATACATTCAAGAAATACTTATTGAAATATCTATTATATGCCATGTACTGTGTTAGGCCCTAAGGATAAAAAAGTGAGCGGGGGGGAAGGACACAGTCTATGCCCTCAAGTAGTTTATAATCTCATGCGGGAGATGAGCTGTCAGTCAAGGTCCCCCACATCAATATAAAATTGTCCCTAAATTGTGCTACAGAGGAGAGGGCTGGGGTGCTCTGTGGGCTGCGGTGGAGAGGTTTAACCAATTTGAAGGAAAAGCTGGAGTTAATTAGGCAAAGAGGAAGGGAAGAACATTCCCAGCAGTGGGGATGGCAAGTGCAAAGGCCCTGTGACAGGAGGGAGCGAGTAAGGATCTGAAATGCCCTGTGGAACCAAAACGGATGAGTGTGGGGCAAGACAGGGCTGAATTGGTATGGAGAGTGCCTCACAGATCTGTTCGGGAGATTTTCGTCTTTATTCCAACAACAATGGGATTCATTGAAGTGTTTAAGGAGGGAGTGACATGAACAGATTTGAGTCTTGAAAAGGTCCTGCTGGCTAGGCTTGGAGAACAGGTTGGAGGGGAGCCAGATAGAATGTGGGGAATGTGGCTAGGCTGCTCTGTGGGGCTCTGGGTGCCATGACGGAGACGTGGATTGGGTATTGGTGGTGGTGGGGATGGCACATGGGCCAGCCTACAGGTTGGGGCGTGAGCATCTTGTGGGCCCCTGTTACCGCTGTCCCAGTGGTGGCTGGGTAGGGAAATGCTTTCACCCCTCAGCTCTCCCCCCGTTTGACTGCAGACAGTTAGCTATGTGGGTTTGCCAGGCTACGTTTTCAAAGAACTGAGGTGTTCAGTTCTGGAGTCCAGGAGGCCTGTCTCATTCACAGTTTAGAGTGTCTGTGTTTATTTTTTGGAGACCTGAAGGGAGGGGTCAGAGGGCCTCCCTTTGTGCCCCCTCTCAGCTGCAGGTTTGGGCCGCTCTGGGAATGTTCTGGTCCCCGAGGGAACAAGCACCAGGAGTGGTTGGAGCTCCAGGTGAGAAACACTTGTGAGGCACAGGGGCCCCCCAGAACACCCTGCAAGGGGCTCAAGGTGTTTGTTCCTGCAGCCCTAGGAAATCCGAGGGTTTCTTTTGGTTTATCACAAACACCCAGGTGCCTGAGATCAAATTCTTGTTTCCTGAGAGGATTCAAGAAATCCTCGTGTGTTTTTTGTTTTTTCTTTGGTAACTTTGTTTCAGAGGATTTTCTCAGAAGTCTTTCACCACTGAGGTTTTTCCTCTCAGGTTAGGACCACACAGGAGCTGATGGAAGTCAGGGCCGTTTGCCATTAGAGTATTTTTCCTCCTTGGGGAGATGGGTGGGTGTGGACCATTCACTTTTGGAAGAGAGAGAATGGCATCTTCCCTTGTCTTTTGAGTCCTGGAGCCTGCAGGGGAATGAGTAGTGGGCCCTCCCTGCCCAGCTTGGCCCTGCCAGTCAAGCACCAGCCTGAGCGGGGCCTGGGAACACAAGGTGGAGCCATGGTCCTTATAATTAACAACAACAGCAATAGTAGTAGTAAAAATAACCACAGCTTGTGATGCTGATATGTTGTTGTTAGGTGCCATTGAGTCGATTTCGACTCATAGTGACCCCATGTGACAAAGTAGAACTGCCCCATAGGGTTTTCTTGGCTGCAATCTTTTTTTTTTTTAATTAATTTTTATTAAGCTTCAAGTGAACATTTACCATTCCAATCAGTCTGTCACATGTAGGTTTACATACATCTTACTCCCTTCTCCCACTTGCTCTCCCCCTATTAAGTCAGCCCTTTCAGTCTCTCGTTTCGTGCCAATTTTGCCATCTTCCCTCTCTCTCTATCTTTCCATCCCCCCTCCAGTCAAGAGTTGCCAACACACTCTCCAGTGTCCACCTGATTTAATTAGCTCACTCTTCATCAGCATCTCTCTCCCTCCCACTGATCAGTCCTTTTCATGCCTGATGATTTGTCTTCGGGGATGGTTCCTGTCCTGTGCCATCAGAAGTTCTGGGGAGCATTGTCTTTGGGATTCCTCTAGTTGCAGTCATACCATTAAAAATTAGGTATGGTCTTTTCATGAGAATTTGGGGTCTGTATCCCATTGGTCTCCTGCTCCCTCAGGAATTGTCTGTTGTGCTCCCTGACAGGGCAGACATCGATTGTGGCCGGGCACCAACTAGTTCTTCTGGTCTCAGGATAATGTAGGTCTCTGGTTCATGTGGCCCTTTCTGTCTCTTGGGTTCTTAGTTGTCGTGTGACCTTGGTGTTCTTCCTTTTGGCTGCAATCTTGATGGAAGCAGATTGCCAGGTCTTTTACCTGTGGAGCCAATGGGTGGGTTCCAACTGCCAACCTCCCACTTGCAGGTGAGCAGTTAACCATTTGCGCCACCAGGGCTCCTGATACTGCTATAGAGAGCACTTACTGTGTGCCAGGCACTGTTTTTGGTACTTTACAAATATTAAGTCATTTAAACCTCACCACATCTCTGTCATTTTCCTCCTTTTACAAACGAGGAATCTGAAGCACAGAGAGGTTAAGCAGTGTAGCTAAGGTCACACAGCTAGTACTGGTGGAGCAGGAATTTGAAGCTGGGCAGTCTGGCCCCAGAGCCCAAGTTCTTAGCCACTAAGAACACTGTTGGCTCAGCCCGGCTGGGTGGTGGGGTTCCCTGATTTTGTTGCTTAGGTAGGGAACGTCGTCTTATTATAGGACCTTGAGCAAGTGTTTCCTGCCCAAAGCATCGAAGTCACTACTCATCTCTGTCCAAGGTGGTGACGGCCAGACTCGATAGAGGCCAGCAATATGAGGGATCGTAATATAGGGAATCACACGTAAAGAACGTGGAATCACACTGACCTGAGCTGATCCTGGCCTCACCACTGCGTGCCCTGGGGAAGTTGCTTCACCAGTCTGGGCCTCAGTTTTCTCATCAGAAAATTGGAGGGAACATGACTCACTTCACAAGTTGCTGTGAGGGTGAAATAAGATGGTGCATGCTTGGAGCTGACCACAGAGCGTGCACATTATAGGTGCCCAATAAGGACAAGTACTGAGTGTGGGCTCTGGTGGCAAGAAGCTCAGGAAGCCCAGGTTAGCTCAAATCCTGGGTTCTTCCTGAGAAATGAGGCTGGAACCTGCCCCTGAGAGCTCACCTCACTTGGCCACTCTGGCAGGAACAGCCTTAAGGCCCTGCAGCTTCTCCCTGTGTCCCCAGGTAGTTTGCTGGGGACAGGTGGGGGGTGGGGGGGTGGGGGGTTGTCTCCGTGGCAACACTGAAGGACCACCTGTTGGAGGAATCAGGCAGTGGCGAAAAATGACCTCTTTGCCCCATTCCACCAGCCTCTGCTGAGGGTTTGAGAGGAAGTGGCTGGTCTAGCTTGGAAACTCGATCCTGGGGGGCCTTGCTGAGGAGGGGGAGTGGGTGGTTACCCAGAGGAGGTCATTTTCTCAGCCTAAGTGGCAATAAAGCTGCCTACAGCAGGAGCCCTAAGATCCAGGGGCTTGGTGAGAGCTGCCTCCGCCTTGCAAGCGGCCTTCTCCTGAGAGGAGGCACTTAGCTCTGAGGTCAGAAGAGCAAGGCTGAGGGAGTGGGGGCAGGCTGGGGTGGGCCTGGCCTCCATTTACATTCTTGCTGGGAAGCCACTAGCAGATCCTCCCGAAAGGAAGTGTATTTTGCTTTGCTGTCTGTGCCGTTGTCTTCTTTTTCGCTGCCAGCCCAGGGCTTTTCTTGTGGGGCTGGGGGAGGGGGGTGCGGGTTTGGGGGTAGAATGTGAGGAGCAGGGTTGAAATCAATTGATTGTGGGCTAAAGATTGTGTCCCAGAGTCCGCTCAAGTCGTGGGTGGTGCTGCATGGAGACTGAGCGAACGAGCAGTGGGAAGAAAAACCCGTTGCTGTCGAGTGGATTCCAACGCATGGCGACCCTATATGTGTCAGAGTAGAACTGTGCTCCATAGGGTTTTCACTGGCTGATTTTTTTGGAAGTAGATTGACAGGCCTTTCTTCTGAGGTGCCTCCGGGTGGACTTGAACAGCCAACCTTACGGTTAGCAGTCTAGCACGTTACACTTGCACCACCCAGGGACTTTGAAGTGGGAAGAGCGGGGTGCAAATATGGGATATCATTAGAGGGTCCTGTGAGTGCCCCCGCTCCCTTCTGCTTAGTGGAAATTCCATCCTCAGAGATTCCTGAGTTCCACTGTAGGCCTCTCTTTGGACAAGTCTTAGAGTTTGTTTTTGCCTCAGTTTTGACATCTGTGAACTGGGAATAATTATCTAAGTCAATTGCCTTATAAACTGGTTGCCACGAGAAGGAATGAGCAAATACTTGTACAATTCATCAGATTTTTCATGCCCTTTGACCAAGTGATTCCATTTTTAGGAGTGTATTCCTCCCAAATGCTCAGCAAACTTTGTGCAGTATTGTTGATAAGTGAACAGTATCCAAACAGCCCAAGTGTCCCACAACCTAGGAATGGTTCAGTAAATTGATGGATACTTTATGGCCATTCAAAATCCCATGGGGAAGCACAAATAGGGTAGAAAGTTGTAAAAGGAGTGTGAAACATTTATGTCTTATTTGTCATCATATCTACAGAACCTTGCAGAATAAGCATTCAATAAATACTTGCAGAGAGTAAGTATTCAATAAATATTTGTTGAATTATCTAAACTTTATAAAAATTATACTCAAAGAAAACAGGCTTGACAGAAAATAGTCCAATATGTCGATGGGGCTTATTTCTGGCTGACGAGATAATGTGTAATTTTAATTTTTTTTCTTCTTCGAGAAATTGAAAAAAATTCAGTGATGTGCATATACTGCCATTATTTTTGAATGCAGTAACTTAAATATTATATTGGCTTATAAAAATGCATGTCTTGTTTAAAAAATTTTAAAGAATGTGAAAAGTATTAAAAAAATAACTGAAGTCACTTCAAATCCCACCAGTCATCAATATGTGGCCAACAGCCCCCAGCTACCTCGTTCGCCCCGCATATCTGTGTTGATTTGTGTGTGTGTTATGTAAGTGGGCTCATGGAATACAGGTTGTCTTGTAACCCTTTTTCCTCATAATGTGTCATGGACAGCTTTCCTTGTCAACAAAGCCAGATCTGTACCAGTGTAGAGGGCTGTGAGACATTCTTTTTCATGGACGTGCTAAATTTCAACCAAACGCTGAAATTGTTTAACATTTCTGCTCTTATAATCAGTGCTGACATGCTTTTATAATAAAAAAAAAATTAAACAACCAAAAATTCCTGGTCGTTTGGTGCTTGGGGATGAACACGTCGGTAGGGCGGCCCGAATGAAGCCAGGCCTGCCTGCGGAGGGGACCCATTTTAAAGGGCTTCATGATGACCTTCAAGTGTTTGAAGAAGGAGCAGATTGGGAGCAGATTGGGGTGTAGCACAAGCGAGGCTCAGAGGTGGTTGTTACAGGGAAGAATATTTAGCGCAATTAAAAAAGAGAGACTTTTACATTGAAAAGAGCTCATTTCACAGTGGAAAGGTGTCCTGGCAGCATCTAGGGTGGGGAAGTGGCCCAGCCTGGGGCACTTGCCAATGGCCACTTTAAGGTAGAGAGGCCTGGGGCCCTTCAGAGAGAGCCTGTTAGAAAGGAGATGAGGAAGAGGGAGGGAGTTTTTTCGGCTGCTCCCAAAGGTCAGGAGTCCGGCCCAGGGGAGGGGCAGGAGAGAGTGATGAGTTGATGAATTATAGGTATGACAGCTTGGAGAGGCAGCTTGACCCGGTAGAAAACACCTGGGCTCTGGGGTCAGGCTGCCTTGGGTTCAGATCCATACTCTGTTGTTTACCAGCTGGTGACCTTGGGAAGGCACAAAACCTCTGCGAGCCATGGTTAGCTCATCTGTAAGAGAGGCACGAGAGCTACTTCCAATGCTGTGTGAGGATATACGGAAAGCCCAGTTCCTAGAGTGTGTGCAAACTGCTAACATTTGGAAGCAACGTTAGAACATCATCTAGACCAAACATACTCCCTCAACACTTTATTAGACAGGGAACTTTGTTTTTCAAAGTACTTGGACTTGAGTTGTGCTTACAGCTGTACCTGGAATCTTTGACCTAAGTTGGTAAGTGAAGACACAGAGCTGGGGGTGAATATGGGTGTGTGTGTATGTGTGGGTGTGTGTGTGTGTGTGTGTTGGGATGGGGGTAGATTGTTGCAAAGGATGCAGGTGACAGTGAAGAGAAAGAGGAGAAAGTGGCATGGTGTGAACTCAAAACTGCCACAGGGAAATAGATGCTGGAGGTGACAGCTGGGGATGGAGCTGGACCTGGGAGATTCTGTTGTATGTGCCTCAGTGGAAGAATTTTCTAAGAAGTCAAGTGTCTGACTCATGGAGTGGACTGCCTTATCATTGTGTGAGACTGAGCCAGGTCCCTGTGAAGAGAAGTAGCCCGGCAGAGGCGGAATCAGCTTTTCTGAGATGGTGGGGCTGAGACGTAGGGATGGACTACCTCTAAAGTGAGATCCATGTCCAAGGTGCCCCAGGGATGATTGGGGAAGGCCAAGGGAAGAGCAGATGTGACCTTGGGAAGGAGAAGAAGAAGAGGTGGGCCAGAGGGCCCGGGATGGTGTGAGGCGAGGAGCTGTGGCAGCTGCTGGCCCTGGTGTTGGATCCGGGCAGTGGGGTCATCTTCCCTTCCTTGGCCCTGCCCTGCTGCCCAACCCTGCAGGACTGGCCTCATGGCAGGCACCTGCCCGGACCCTTCACTGGCTCTCTGTTTGTCTTTTGCTTGCTTTCTTAGGCCCTCTGTGGTCTGGACCCACATTTCCCAGCCCTGCTTTCCATGGCCCCCAACTCAGCCTATTTCCCCGCACTTCATGGATACTCCAGCCCTACTCAGGGTGCTGTCCTTCTCTGGAACATCTGCCCCGTCACTATCGTCACTATCGCTGTGCAGATCTTTCTTGTGTTTTGGGGGGTTCAACTTGAGTCCCACTTCTCAAAAAAAAAAAAAAAACAACCCCCCTTAAATTGAACGGCTCTTCCTGCTCTCTCCTGGTCAGAACGTGGGCAGCTCTCAAGAGCCAGTACCACCCAGATGGTGGCGTGGGTATCACAGGGAGCCTTTGCAAGCTCTGGCTCTGCTCTTTACTTTCTTAGCTAGTTTACGCTCCATTCTAACCCCATGTGGTAGACAGAGTTCCAAGTGGATTCCATCTAAACAGCCTCTCTAATTGGCTAGTTTCCAAACTAGGCTGAGCTCTCTCAGGCAGAAACCATGTTCCTCCTGGCAACGAGCTCCATGCCCTGTGCATCCCTGTTGGCTGAACATCTGCTGCAAAGAGGCCCTGGCTAGTTGGGTCTCGACACAGACTCAGGGGTTCCAGGCCTTGGGTAGGAAGCTCCCAGTACCGTTGGTGAGATGACTGGCTTGAGTCAGGTGGAGCGGGACCCTGAAGCTGAGCCCCTGGCCTGGGGGCCACCCTGGTCATCTCACTCCTTCCTTTTCTCCTTTCCTCCACCAGGGAACTCAATGGCAACAATATCACTCGGATCCATAAGAATGACTTTGCAGGGCTCAAGCAGCTGCGGGTGCTGTGAGTATTGAATGCTGCCCACACTTGGAAATAACCTCCCTCCTACTCCCACCACTTTGTGGTCCTAGGCAGAACCCTAGCTGGGGGCTGTAGGCTGGCTGGGCCCCTCCCTTGTGGAGTCAGTCTTGGGACACTCTCAGGGGAGTGGGCTAGGGGTGTTAGTGAGTCCTGACCTAGAGCTCATTGACTGTCTCCTGGGGACAAGGAAAGACCAGGTGGCCACCAGGAATCTTTGGGTCTCCATATTTCTTTTGAACTGGAACGTCAAAAATACTCCCCAGTGTGGCCAGAGTCCGTTGACTTGGGAGGGAGGTAGGTGGGGCAGTTGAGGACAGAAGTGACTCCCCTTGGGTGCCTGACAGTGGCAGATATTAAGGGTGATGATACAGCCTTGTTGGGCTTGGCTGCTTGGCAGCAAAGGAGCCATCAACAGCATCTACCACGCGAGCTGGGCAGGGTGAGGAGCAAGGGGAAGGGAGCAGATTCTCCCATCCCCTCCCGCTCTGCTGACCATGGGGCGCAGAGCAGCCTACAGGCATGCATCCTGATCCTGGAGCAGTTCAGTCCACAAATTCAGGTGTGCACGGAAGAATCACATTTTTTAATTTTCTTTGCATCAACTCAGCTTTCACTCTGAGCTCCTGTCCTACTCAGCTGGCAGGAAGTTTAACATCGGACAATTAGAAAGTCCCTTACCCGTACTCCTGGGGTTGTGCAAGGGTTTTGGGACCTCAGTTCTTTCAGAACCACTGATTTTCCAGCTTTGGAGCCCGAGAGTTTTTGGAGAAGCTGTTGACCTTGTGGCCAATCCTTTCTCAGGTCAGTGCTGTCAAGTCACTGGGCACCAGTCTCTGCTCCTCCAGAACCCTGACCTCTGACCTCTTCCCAGGGGATCTCTTCTGGGTCTGAGGGACCCTTCTCTCCTGGCGTTTCCATCACCCGATGCCCCCTGGCCCTCTAGCAGAAGCTCCTCAATAGCCCAGGCTTTGGGAAACAAAGCAGAGGAAAGCGGAGGAAGAGAAGTGTCTTGTGGCAGCTTCTGCCCTCTGTACTGCCCAGACCTTGCCTGAGGCCCATGGGGAGGCACAGCTTGAGCTGGACAGTGGAAGGGAAAAAACATATCTGACGCTTTCAAAAATGATTATGCACCAATCGATCTGTGGTGGAAAAATGCTGCCCCAGCAGCCACGCGTGCTGCGTTTCAGGGCACGTTGGCTGTGAGGAGACTCAGAGTCCCACAGAGCCAGGTGGTTCAGTTGGTGTGGCACCCCACCTGTTTCTGTGGCAGATGGGCCCAGGCAGAGTTGGGGGTTCAGGCAGAAGGGGTGATGTCTGCCAATTGCAGAGTATATTTGCTGCATGGGTGGGCTCTGCCCAGTTGGCACTGGCTCCCCTCCCCCGCTACTGGTCATTGCCCCCTTCTCTGCCTCTTGAACAAGAGCCCTCTGGGCTGAGGAGGGCTTGTGTGCCAGCAGTCCTGAGCCAACCCGTGCTGCCTATGTCTGAGTGTGGCCTCCCTGAGCATACCTTTGGAGCAACAACCTGGTACACTGGTGCCCAGTGGCCTTCTGCCTGGCGTGCAGCTTTGGTAGGGGGGAGTTGGGGTGGGGCACTGGGGCTGGAAGAGTGTTTTGCTGTTAGGTTGGGTGCTGTGTTGGGAAATTGGCAAAGTTGTGAGGAAATGTTCTCTCAGATTGGGACACGGGGTTTGTGTGAGTCCTCACCCTCCTCTGTTTCATCCTTCCCTAGTGTAGCCCTGGAAGAATTTGTCTCAGCTTTTTTTTTTCCTCCCTCACGCCAACTGTTTCTAGGAGTCCTGGTCCACCCGGTAACTGTCCTGTCTTGTTTCCCCAGGCAGCTGATGGAGAACCAGATTGGAGTGGTGGAGCGGGGGGCTTTCGATGACATGAAGGAACTGGAGAGGCTGTAAGTATCTGAGGGGCACAGGCTGGGTGTGTGGCTGGTGCTGAGAGGATGTCAGCCAGAGCCTCTGACAGGACTGAGGGCATGAGCAGAGGAGACTTCTGTGTCTGGGCAGAGCCTCTGACAGGAACCAGGGGCATGTGCAGAGGAGTAGACTCTTTGCCTGTGCTTTCTGGATTTCTTATGAGTCTTTAAGTATAATTACAGCTGTGTTGACTGCCTTACTCTATTCCAGGCACCAAGATAAGCTTTTTGCCCTACCATATCTCATTTAATCCTTAAAACAACACCATAGTGAGTGGTATTTTGCAGATGAGAAACTGAGGCTCACAGAGGCTAAGCCACTTGCCCACATTCATGCAGTGATTGCTTGGAAGAGGAGAGTAGAACTTGGATCATTTTGCCTCCAGAGCCTGGGCTCTGAAAGACTATGGTAGAGGATCTCACTTTACATTTTTATATGAAAAGAAAAGACGGTATTAAATAAAGAGAAAACAAGATGGCTGTCTGGTCGCCCTCTTGCAACCTGGAAGAAAATCAAGGCAATCTTTCTGACCTTAAAATGGAGTGGTAAGAAGTTCTCAGCTAGAACAGATGTTTAGTCCTGGGCTTGTTTTCTTTAAAATAGCTTCGAACAAGATACATATTAATGACTTGGCCATATGGGGTTGATTTGGACTTAACCCATTCCAGCCACAGCCTTGGTGCTGCCAGGCCCTGGAGGAAAAGAAAAGGTGAGTGGGGACAGGGGCCTGGACATGACTGGTGGTGGCCATTGTCATGCCTGCTGCTGCCACCCAGAGTTTGGCAGGGTCCTCCTTTTTGAGTCAAGACTTTGTCACCACTGAGTCTGTGGGTGGTACAAATGGTTAACGCTCTCCACTGCTAACTGAAATGTTGGAGGTTCAAGTCTGCCCAGGGGCACCTCAGAAGAAAGGCCGGACAATCTACTTCTGAAAAATCAGTCACAGAAAACCCTAAGGAACACAGTTCTACTTTGACACACGTGGGGTCACCACGAGTCAGAGTCAAATTGAAGGCAACTGATTTTTTTCTTCTTTGTCACAGCAGACCCTGTCCCTTCTGTCTTTTTCCAGTTCTCTTCTTCAGGGGTGGGTCACCAGCAATTTCACGCGTGGCAGTTATTCTTGGGGTGTGTGACTACTCTCTGCCTGTGGGTACACATCGCAAATAGTGCGGCTCCTTTGTGAGGGCTGGTTCCATGGTCACCGTCCCATCTGCCTTGCCGGAGACCAGTGGTGGATCAGTTACTCATTAAAGTTGGTTAATGTGGGGAGTCATAAAAAAATGATGCATACCTTTGTTAGCAGACCCTTAAAACGAGAGGCCTTAGGGCTGAGCTTGCAGTAATGGGTTAATCTACTCTCTCTCTGACGGAGTGAGGGGTTGGGGGCAAAACTGTGGGTGTTCTCAGAAAAAATGTTTTTGTGCAAACTGCCCTTGTCCTTGAAAGACAGGCGGAACCATTTTCAAAAAATATTTGTGAAGAATGGCTCCAGGATGTCTGTAGGTTAACTGTTATGTGACTTGTGGTTACTGTTTCCTTAAATTTTCATGTGTAAATAATTTTCCCTAACTCAGAGCATTTAGCTTTGAAGCTGTACTTCGAAGCATTTAAAAAAATATACTTTATTGTGTTTTAGGTAAAAGTTTACATAACAATTAGGCTCCTGCTTTTAGCATTTTTACTTCATGCTCCCCAACTGCAGTTGCTCTATTCCTCAATAAAACTCATTTCTTTTCTACTCCTAACCAAGTAAGAATTTTGTTCTCTGACGCCTTAAACATCTTATTCAAGTTAAAACATGTAAACGTGCATTTATTGCCTCCCTCCTTATTTTGCCAGAACCGTTCTTTTAAGTATGCAACACTGATTAGGGTTCTGTATTGTTTTCCTTGCCGAAATCACACACGTTTACCTTGGTTTTGATTTTTGGTTCCAGTTTCTTTAAAGTGGGGTGAGATTTTTAAAGGTCCTTTGAAGCAATCTGGGAGAAGAATTCTGGATTTTTTATGACCTGCTGCCTCTTCCCAGTCTTAATTCAACAGCTCTTTAATTAGCAGCTTTCCTTGATTGAATCTTTCCAAAGCACTCAACTTAGTTCTCATAGAAACTGTTCTTTCTTTTCACACTAATATTTCCTTCATTTACATAATAGTTAATTAAATTGTATGATTATAAGTACCTCTGGCATAAACAGGAATAGACATAACTGTTTCTTGTAAGCACAACACAAGTGTGAAAGTAGAGAGTAGAGTCCTGCTGGCTGTGCAAAGGCCATGAAGGATCAGTGTGTGCTGGCATCAGTCTGTTGTTTGGAGGGAGTGGAACAGGTTGGTTAAGTAGAGGTTGGTGTGTAGCTGTGGAGGCAGCCAGGATGGGGAGTAGGGGAAGGCAGGCTTCAAAATTCCACCTCTACCACTCAGTGGCTGAGTGGTGACTCACCTCTTGGCCTCCCAGTTTCCTTATCTACAAAGAGGGACAACCCAACAAAGTCAATAAACATACCTTGAGCACCAAGCTCTGTGATGGGATGATGGTGGTAAAACCTTCCTGTGGGGTTGTTCCAGGGAGGAGATGAGAGGATATGAGCAGGAGTGTAAGGCACCTTTGTCATAGTTCAAGCAAAAGAAACCCATGTTTTCATTCCGCTTTCCCTCTGATGGTAAGGCAATGCCCATAAGGCATTGATTGCTGTGCCCCACACATTGTAAGTGCCAGTGACGACTGGTAGCCACTACTGTTGCTATTATTCTGAGTTATTCACATAGTTCTGACCATGGTGGTTCCTCCTTTGGTGTCCTGTGTTTTTTTACTTTAAAATAGATATAGAATCTCTTTTTCTCCCAGATGTTTATCAGAAATTGAAGCCAGAAAAATGAGAATGTCCTGGGGGGAGAAACAAAACAAAAACCATTTTTTTGCAAGGCAGTGTAAGTACAGGATTAATTTATTGGCTGGAGGTTAAGGAATTTGGAGCGATCTGATGTCAACTCCTGTTGCTTTAAGGATTATATTGGTGGTCTCTTTTTTCCAAGGCAATGATGTGTTTCCCTGGGAGACCGCCCTTTAGAGTAAACTTCTTCCAGCTGGTCTCCTAAAATTGCAGATCTAATTGTCTGTCCCATGGTGGAACAAGGCAATCTCCAATGTGGTGGCACTGACCTTTCTCACATATTGGGTGAAGAGTGACCTTCTAGGAAGTTACCACAGATCAGTACTGCTGGCCTCATAGAATTAAGTTTATTCCCTCCCTTTCACCCAAAAGAAAACTTTTGCTGAGATGGTTTATTATAGTCTAGAACTATTGAAGAAGGTCCTTGTGTGTAACTCAAACTGTGCCCTAGATTTGAGTGCAAGGACTGTGTTTTATACTAGTGTTTTCAAACTTTAACATACACACAGATCACCTGAAGAGCTTGTTAAAAAGCAGATTCTGATGCAGCAGTTCTGGGGCAACCGGTCACCAGTGAGCCAATTTCAACTCATGGTGACCTCATGTGTGTCAGAGTAGAACTGTGCACTATGGGGTTTTCAATGGCTGATTTTTCGAAAGTAGATTAACAGGCCTTCTTCTGAGGTGCCCCTGGATGGACTCGAACTGTCAACCTTTTCGTTAGCTGCCTAGGGCTGGTGGTCTGTGGACCACATTGTGAGTACCGAGGTTTTATACTTTCTAGATGTCACTGAGCTGCTGTGGTAGAGGCTAAAGAGTAACTGTTAAATTTTAATGTTGTCTATTACAGTTTTTTAAAAATTTTGATAGTAGTCCTTGTTATGTGTCAAGGAATTAGTTGTTAAAGTGGGAAAGATGAATTTAGTTAAACTTTGCTGCTTTTCTGGGACAAGTCCAGGTCCTTTCTGCATTGTGTGTTCTCATCAGGCCACATTTTCAGAACCAGACTTCCACTCCTGCCTTATGTTTATAGTACTGACAAGTTGTTTGTCCACCAATACGGGGTTTAAACATTATGAATATACTATTCAGCCACTAAAAATAAAGGGGGATATGGGCACTCATCTGCTCTGGCCCTATGCCCTGCTCAGGCGATATTTGGGCAAAGCAAGGAGGTGAGAAAAGAGACAAGGTACAACAAATGTGGCAGCAGCAGCAGTGGTGAAGGAAGAAGGAAAGACAGGTGAAAAGAAACCAGAGTCTTTGGACTTTGTGAAAGATTTTCAGGAATACCTGACTCAGCAATTCCACCTGTGAACAAAATTTCTGGATCAGTGAGTGGGGACCAAGAAGCAGAGGCTTTTGGGGGAGCTGGAATAGATGGTGATCAAAATGGACTTGATCACCCATCTGTTGATGTCTCCCTGGATGAGAACTCAGGAATGTTAGTAGGTGGCTCAGAAAGGACCTTTCATGGGAAGCTCAAGTGTTGGTGCTGCAGCTATGCCAGCAAGGGAACCACTGGTCTTATTGAACACATTAGAATCCACACAGGTGAGAGACCTCATAGATGTCACTTATGTCCATTTGCATCTGCTTATAAGCATCATTGGGAAACCTATATGTGTTCCCATACTGGAGAAAAACCATACAAATGTGAATTGTGTTCCTTTTGCTACACTATCTAAGTAACCTGTCCCATTATCAAAGGCACAAGCATAAAATGGTACCAATTAAAGGTGCTAGGTCTGCCTTGAACAGCAAGGAAATGTGGGGAGTTTTACAGAAGAAAACGAACAATCTGCGGTATAGCAGAGGAGCACTAATCAACTTAAGTCCACCTTCCACAGTGGTTCAGAAGCCGGACTACTTTAGTGATTTCACCTATGAAATTCCAAAAATTCAGACTGAATCCTATGAAAGTATGGCGAAAACCACACCCATTGGTGGCCTACCAAGAGAGCCCAAAGAATTCATGCTTGACAACCCTTGAAATCAGCTCTTGACTCTAGCAGGACAGTTGTCCAGTTAGCCACCTGAAAACCAAATCCCCGCATCCCGTTATGTAGTTCCCTGCCCAGTGAAAAGCCTTTCATGATCAGCATCCCTCTGCCCAGCGGTAGTTTCCTTGTCAGCAAGTCTTCCTCAGAGCTCCTCTTCCACAAGCCCTGACCCTCAGCCACTGCATAGTCAAGGGAACTATTGTCTAGTAACAGGTCTGAGCAGTGAACCAAGTGCCCACATGAGAGTGGCGGAGGAAACAGCTAACCCAGCACTCCAGCCCCAGCCCTTTTGGTTCAGGGTCCTCAGCTTCTGCACCACTGCCAGCACAGTGACATGTATTTTGCAGACAATAACCTTTACATTATTCACATGGGATATCATGGATATGGAAACTCTTTTCAGTGTAATACATGTGGATGCAAATGCAAAAACCAGTATGAGTTTGCCTATCAGTTTGCAAGAGGGCAACATAACCAACTCTGAAAACAATTATGTCATGCTTTATTTGTTTTTGCCATTTTGTGGTCTGTGGGTGTTTTTTTTTTGGTCATCCTTAATAAGTGTCAGGAGTCCCTGGGTGGCATAAACTGTTAAACAGTTGACTACTAGCTGAAAGGTTGATGGTTCAAGCCCACCCAGAGGCTCCTTGGAAGACAGGCTTGGTGATCTGCTTCCTAAAGGTTGCAGCCTTGTAAACCCTGTGGAGTAATTCTATTCTGTACACATGGGGTCGCCAAGAGTTGAAATCAATTCAACAGCAACTGACAACACAATAAGGTGTTTGCTCATTTAAAGTTTATATATTTATAGAATATAAATTTGACAGTGGAAACAAAATTTTCCCATTTTTTTTCATAAAAGTCTGGCCAGGATCATTTATGTGTTAGAACAGCTAGGCAGATTGGTGTCTGTTTTTTTCTTTTCAGTTAGACATTTGAGAATTGTAGAGCAATCAGAATCTTACAGGTATTCATTTACATTTCCCACATTTATGGGCCATAAAAACTTCAAGGCTTATCCGTACTCTTGTTATCTCAATATATACTTGCAGCTAGGTGTTATTTCTGCCATATAGTTAAATAGATGATTTTATTTTAGAAAATCTGTTGCAACTTATCTCAGGGTTCAATATTCAGGGTTTGCTCTGAATAGAATACAACTTAATTCACGTAGTTTAAGTCGAAGCAGTAGTTTCATCCCATTTTTCCAGAAGGGGAAATATAAAGCAGTTGATTTTAAAAAAAATAAGAAATTTGTATGAAATAAAAGTTATGAATAAGTGCATGTTCTGAAGAGAAACAAAACCGAAGACTTTCTGTTGAAAATGTACCATCTTTTTCCTTCGCAACTGAAGAAATTGGGGTTTAATACTTAAAATATATTCGATTTCTACTTTAAATACATGTCAGCTTTCCACTGGATTCTTTTTAATTCTATGTCCAGTTTATTAACACACACACACTCACAGGCAAATAGATGAGAACCCTAGAAAAATCAAAGGGTTATCGAAGAAGCTAACCCACTGCTGTTGAGTCGATTCCGACTCCTAGTGACCCTATAGGACAGAGTAGCAGTTAGCAGTTGAGGGCTTTAACCACTGTGCCACCAAGGCTCCTTATCCAAGAAGAGGACTTCTTTTTTCTCTTAATTTGAACTTTTCATTTAAATCCTCCATTCTGATGTTCTTAACATCAGGTGAAGTTGAAAACTGTGTGGAGAATTTGGTATTCTTTCCATTCCTTTGATGACCAAAGAGGTACAGTGAAATGTCATCCATCTTGTTAGTCCTAGAAAAAGCCAGCCCTTCAAAAACAAAAACAAAAAATATTTGAAACTTCCTTTTCCTGCCTTCAATCTATTTTATACCCATTTTGTGGATACAGAAACACATGGAAAAATGTGATGCTGAACTAACATTTAAAAAAATGAGAGCGTGTGTTCAAAATGGATTCTGGTGTCCTCTTCAGACTTAGTAATTTTAAATTGTAAAGATTATTTTCAAGTTTACCATCTTTCATTTACAGTGACAAAACTATGTGGGAACTGTGATTGAATTGTCACCTCAGTAGGAAAGGAAAAAATGGTGTGAAAGTAGATATAAAATGCATTTAAACTTGATGTTTGTTTACAAAAATAAGACTTGTTAAATAAATCTAGAATCATTTTGAATAGCAGGCTATTGTTTTTATATTGTGTAATAACTAGCTCACTCTGAAAAATTACTTGGTCAAATAATAAAATGTATTGTTACTAAAAAAAAAAAAAAAAGAGGGTAGTTCCCTATTGATTGGCATGGAAAGACATTTACAGACAATTGAGTGGAGAAAAAGCAGGTTGTGGATATTTTTTCTTGTATTCTTAGAGGATTTTCTTCTTCTTTTTTTTTTTTTTAGTAAGCACGCATTTTCATAATGATAAACTCAACAAAATTATTTTCATTTTTAAAAAAGACCTAAAGTGAACAATAAGAAAATTTACTGCTCAGTCCTGGAGCCAAATGTGGATGAAAGCAATTAAAAATCAGAACAGTGTGGCCAATCCTACCCCATTAGGGTATATCTCACATTTCAAGTGTAATCAGGTATCGAATGCACACACAGATAATATTTGTATAAGTGCCTTATAACTTGCAAAGGGTCTTACAGATGTAGAGTGATGACGGCGATCGATGTGGGAGGAAATGTTGGGAGGAAAGGAGCTCTGTTCATTGACTGCCCACTCCACGGTAGGCCTTTGGCCAGGGGCTTTCACAGATACTGTTCTTACCCTCCCTAAGTGCCAGATGGCGGGATTCCCACTTCATAGATGAAAAGCTGAGGCTCAGAGAGGACGATTTCCCTAAGGTTGCACAGTTATCCCATTGGGATTTGAACCTGGGCCTTCTGACTGCATCCAGTGCTATTCGAAAAGTCCTTAGGATTTCCTGGTTGTCTAGGAGACTTCCAACTCTTCTTTCTTTCCTCTTTTTCAGACGACTGAACCGGAACCAACTGCACATGTTACCAGAACTGCTGTTTCAGAATAACCAGGCTCTGTCGAGACTGTGAGTGATGCTCCATGGCTGGAAAGTTCTTTCTGGGGTCTCATCCCTCACCCTGTGGGAGGGGCAGTGTTTGGTCAGTGGGCCTGGACTTTCCCTTGACTGTGACCAGCACGCTCCTCACCAGGAATTGTTCAGGACCTCAAAGGCCAGACTCTCTGTAGGAAGTGTGGTGCTGTGTGGGGTGTTGCTTTGTGGCAAGCACTTGAAAGGATCCAGTTTCATGTGCAGTTTATCCAGTTCCGTGTATTGCCTCTGACAGAGCTGGTGCGAGGAGGCTCAGGGGTGGGGCGATTGTCCTGGTGTTGCCAGCCTTCACTGGGAGGACCATTCCTACAGGCCATCTCTCACTGCCTTTGGCAACCTACCTTGGGTAGAATATTTATTCATTCACAACTAAGCCCTTCTTGAACCTATTTCTATTTTGAGCTCGTTCTACCTCTTAGGGTAATGAAGCTTATTAACCATGGTATAAAGTCATATTTTTTATTTACCCTGAATGTATTTCTTTCAAGTTTAAAGGGGAGTTGCTAATTCTGCCGCTCCACAGTTAGCCAAATATGCCTTAACTCCCCTACCACAGACTTCATTTAGCTCAGTCTTGGGTTGGACAGGGCCTTAGAGATTTTCTAAGGAACCTCTTCTGCAGCTCTTTAGCATATAGTCATCCAGTCTTTGTTTGACAACCTCCAGTGAGGGGGAATCCACCATCTTCCCATGCAATCAATTCCACTGCTGGGCAGATTTGCATATTGGAAAATTCTTCTTAACATTGAGGCCTAAATCTGCTTTCTAATAACTTCTGTTTTTCATAGCTTTGCTTTCTCTAACTACCCAGAACAACCATGTGCTGTTATCAGATTTTGCAAGGGCTGTCAGGTTTTTGAATTTTGAGTTGAAGGGGTTTTCAAGCTCTCTTAGTTGTCAATAACAACCTTAAAAGTCATTGGTGGGAGGACTTTCTGTGTGCCTATGGTGGGGCTGTGGTTCTTCCGTGGAGGAACTTATAGGACAGCACCAACGTAGAGGGAGAGGTGAGAGGCAGTGCAGATAAGCCTGGGCTGGGTCAGGTGGGCCATGGCCACCTAGGGCCACCTGAGTGCTGGGTGCTGCGAGGGCGGGACTGTGGGCTTCTGGAGTCTGGCACTGGATTCCTTGTCCTTTGATTGAATACAGCCCCTTCTTCCTACCTTTGTCACAATTTCCAGACTTCTTGCTAAGCCTAGTGGCGTCCAGCTCTTTCCAGAATTTTGAGTGGATCATGCTTTCAAGAATTTGTCTTTGAGATGAAACTCTAATTTTTAGTCTGTCCAAATGGTCCCTCTGACCACTTCTTATTTCCTCCTCTTTCTGGCCTGGAGGCCACTCCACAGTGACCCTTAGTGAGGATCCCTTTGGATGGTTGTTGCTACCCTTGGGCTTGAGTTAGGCCTTCTCCTCCAGGCCCCTTAACTGACAGGCTGGCCCTTTCAGTTCCTGCCTGACACACATAATGGTGATTTATTTTTCCTTATTTCATTGCTGGGGGCTTGAGGCCCTTCCCAGCAGAAGGAACCATTGTAAAGACTGTTTACCTGTGGCCCATGCTACTCTGTCACCTGCAGGCAGCTGGCCTCCCCTGACTTGGCTCCAGGAGAGTCTGTTTTCTCTCTCTGCCCTTTTTCACAGCTGACTCTTGCAAGGGCCGTCACAGCTCTGTCTTGGGAAAAAAAATCAACTCGAGCATGTGTTCTCTTGGTCTCATTCTGTGATTTTTTTTTCCTTCTCCTAAGCCCTCATGTTTTTTAAGCCCTCATAGGGCCTTTCAAACATTTGCCCTCACCTGGCATTATTTGTCTGCTGGGATTCCCTTCCCCCTAAGACTGGTCCATGGCCCTGCACCATTTGGGCTTCAGAGCACAGGCATGTTGGGCAGTTGCCATCAAGCTCTAAGTATTTATCTACTTTGACACTCTCTTGTTTGTTTTAAAATGTATGAGACCCCTCATGTGAATCTGAATCCACAAATCTCCAGCCCTTTGCTTGGGATCACTTCCAGCCATATTCACTCTTTTTTTTTGGTGGAGGGAGTGGTGCCATTTTTGCTGTAGCCTTCCATCAGCTCTTGGGGGTGAAAGCTTAGGATATCTCTTTGGGGACTGTCTCTCCCTCTGGAACTTGGGTCTCTCTTCCACTTTGGGTCCCTCCTGGGAGCAGGGATGTATGTGACCAATTTGGGGGCAACTGCTTTGTTGGCCTGTGTGTGGGGAATTTGGATTCCTAGTGGAGTGAGAGGTATTCAGATGGTTCTAGGTTTTTTCAGCATTTAACTTTGGATGGCTCAACTCTTACAGCCTCTTTTCTTGAATATGTTTTGTTGGGCTGTGATGAGGCTGAACTGAGATCAGCACGTGAAGCATCCAGGGCTGTGGTCGGGTGCTCAGGGTGTGTGGGTGGCATTGCAGTGAAGTTCGATGTTCTTGGGCACTGCGTCTCCTTTGGCACTGGCAAGGGTTTCTGCTGGGAAGGGTCAAGGTTGGAAAGGTGAAGTGACTTTCACAGAGTCAGTTTGGGAGCCCACTTATGACTCCTAGTCAAGCGTTTTTTGTGGTTTCAAGTTTTAACAGGAGTCCTGGAGTAAAGGACGTCTATGCTTTAACAAGTATTAAATAACTGGGTTCATAACCAAAGGCTGGCACACGCCAACCCATTCAAGGAGTGGAAAAGTAACTGACAAGGACAGGTGTTTCTGTGACTCTTGCTCTTGGCATGTGCCTATGGAGCTGGGAGCAGCCGTGGGTGTTCCCATCCCAGTGGTCTCGGGGCTGGTTCCCTGTGTGAAGGGGGCCAGCCGGAGTCAACAGAGGGCCCTCCCAAAGGAAAACTTGGTGATTCTTTGGGGGAACATTTACAGGCTCTGGAGCCAGCACTTTTCCCTAACACTTGTTGCCTTTTCTTTCCAAGCATCAGGTCCTAATTCATGGCAGAAGACATTTCTTATCCAATAGCTTAGCTGGACATGGGTAAAGGGAGACTGTTTTCTCTAGCTCGCCGCTTGACATTCTTAATATCATTGATATGGTTCAAGCAGGGAGGACTCTGAGTGGACTCCTCTGTAGTCTGACCTGATAAGGTCAGCCCAGGACCTGAGGTCACCACAGGAGTCAGCATACCCTGGTGCCCTCCTGTTCAGGCCATCTCGAAAAATGACTTAATGAACTCTTTTATTTATCTGTTGTTTGTCCCTGGTGTCTGGACTCAGAGTTTTTCACCTGGGAGATGGCTGTAGGGAAGGATAGAGAAGCAAGTGTTTAAAGATTTATTTGCTAATATTCTTTGTCTACCTCCACCCCTCTTCCATTGACCTGACCATCTGGTATTCCAAAATATCTCTGCTATGTCTTCCAGTTGGTCTGGCCAAGGAGCACTTGGGCAATCTGGGTTCCAGAAACAGAAGCCCCTCAGGCTGGTGATGGTAAAGGTAGGGGTAGGGTATTGTAAAGGTACAACCAGGCAGCTCATGGGCCCCCCAGGATAGGAAATGAGGTACAGCTGGCCCTCACAGGGACCTGACTGAGATGTCAGAGATGTCTGGAGTTCTTTCTGGGAATCCTCCCCTTGTCCTTTTCTTCCCTGCAAGCCAATGTCCTGGGCTTATCAGCAACACATCAGTTCCACCATACCTTTGGTTTGCATCCCCCCACCCCACCTTCCTGTGACCTTGGAGCACAGATCCTCACAGAGTCTCAGTGTTCCAACTCCAGATCTCTGGGAGAAAGAATCCGATTGGCCCATCTTAGGTCAGGAGATCACCTCTGGGCCAATGAGCTGTGCAGGGGCTTTGTAGAATTACTTGGTGCAGTCATACTTTGGAGCCCACCCCTCATTCAGGAGCTGGAGGTGGAACACTCTCCCTTAGTATGCAGGGTGAGAGTGGGAGGCAGTGCCTGGATTTCTGGTCTCTCACCTGTTGACCTTCCCTCTGCTTTGGAGGGATCCATTACTAATCCTTTCCATCTGGAACAAATTATGGACCTTCATGCAGAGGCAGTTCTGCTAAATCAGCATGAAAATGAGTTTGAGAGAGACCACCTGTGCTGGGTAAGGTGGTCACAAATACGTCAGGTGGTGTGGTCCACATTTCAGTTGATTTTGTCTGGGTAGCTCCCAGAAAGTTAAAATCTTGTTATTGGTTATTCTTTGCTAATATTTCCCTTGGTATTGGCTTAGTCTACTTCTTTCTGTATGCAGGACCTGTGGCTGAGAGGAGAGATTTGCCTTGGACCATAGAGAAGTTTGGTGGTAGGTTTGGAATTAGACAGCAGGCCTCTGAGTGTCCATAAAGAACCTGAAAATGGGCTTAAACTTTGACTTAGAAATCTCACATTTGGAAAATAATAAAACATGAGCACGAAAATGTTCACTGCAGCAGCATTGAGTACATTGAAAAGTTGGAAATAACCTAAGTGGCCAACGTTAGGTGAATGGTAGGTGAAGTATGACGTATCCTCTTGATGGAGTACGCACGCACTCAGCAAAAAACGGCCTTTATGAAAGGTGTAAAGTAACGCAGATGAATGTTGGTAACACCAAAGCCAGGATGCAAAATTCTATTGATTATGTGATCACAACTACTCTAAACAATGCATAGAAAAATGACTGCAAAATGCCAACAGAGTTGTCTCTGAGTGACTTTTTTCTATGTTTTCTGGGTATTCTGTAAGAATCTATTATTTTTATGGTGGGAAACCTCCAGTTTTTGTAAGGAATGGAAAGCCTCTGTGGTCTCAGTTAATACAAATGCTAGTTTTATGATGTCAGACCACTTTCTTGAACCCCTTTGAGCCCTGTTTGCTCTCTGTAAGGTGAAGGTAGTAAAGTCTACCTCACAGGGCTGTTGTGAGCACTGGAGAGTGTGAACCTCTCTCATGTTAGGTATAAACATTGCGGCACATACTAGGTGGTCAGTAAATGTTAGGTGAGTCACGTTGGCAAACCTGACTTCCAGAGGCTGCACCACAGCCTCCCCAGTTGACCCCAGGCTTGAGGTTTTGTCCACTGCCAGTGCTGGTTCCCTACCCCCTGTGGGTGCTCCACCTCACCACTCTTCACTCAGAATCATGCCCTCCATTTGCCAGGGACTTTCACCCAACAGGTTTTTTTTTTTTCCATGAGGGATTTGGGCACACCTGGGAAGGCAGCTGGAGGACACTGTTGGGGAAGGCTGGGCGTGCCAGCCAGCAGAAGAGCCCCTGCAGGCAGCGGGCTGGGTTTGGCTTGGGAAATCATTGGACGGGCTCAGAATGTTGACGAGGGGAATCTGCTCTGAGTACTTTTGGATTCTTCCCTGAGCAGTTTGGAGACAGTGAACATGAAACAAGTAGATAATGTTGCTCCTGGAAATATTTCTTAGTGCCCTGAAGTTACCTGTGTGTTCTCTGCTTCCTTGTGATGCCCCCACCCAGGGCGAGCTGGAGTTCCTCCAGTGGGCCTCCTGAGAGGACAGCGCCCACCCATTCCTTGTCTAAGTTGGAGGGAACTGGAGCCTGTGCAGAAGTGTGCCTGCCCTGTGACTTCCTCCTCCACCTTTTCCCAGGGCCTTCAGAAAGGTGTCAGGAATTGCAGTCATTACAGTAATGGTTAGAACAGACAGAAGTTTATTCTGTGCCGGGCTCGTGCTGAACAATTTGCAAACATTATCTCAGTTCATCCTCAGAACATCTCTCTGAGGTGAACATTTTCTCCATTTTATAGATGCAGAAATGGAACCTCTGTGGCATGCCCAAAGGGCTGAGCCAAATTTGAACCCCAGTTTGTCAAATGCTAATATATAACAATATATTTTTATGTCATACATCTACCCCCTCATCCACCACCTACCCCCACCCATCTACCTCCTACACCCCCATCTGCTTACCATCCACACGTCCGCCCACCTATTCCCCTATCTGCCCGTCCTCCTACCTACCCCATGTATCTCACCTACCCAGCCCCTGCCCATTCACCCTCCCACCTACTCATCTGTTAACCAACTGATCGACCCACCCACCACACATCTATCCCTCCACTCCTCACGTATCTGATCATCTCTCCATCATTCCCACCATCCTCCCATCTAGTCTCACCCACCTATTATCCACCTACCCACCCGTTCTTCTGTTAACCAGAGCTTCCTATGGGCCAGGCACTGTTCTTGGTGCTGAAAACACTGGAGCAATGGGTGTATCAGACAGACAGGTGTAGTACTGTCTCTTTTTCATGGTGACGGTTTATCTCAATTATCAGTGCTTTCCATCCTCTGACCGACCAGCAGGTTGGAGTGGGAGGGGGCAGATGCTTCACTGGCTGGTTAGACCCTAGTGGCTGGTTACCTGGATTTGGGTTGAGTTTCATAACCTGACAGTTAAACAACAGAGGATGTGGAGCTGTTGTTTTCATGGATCCATGCTGGGGTTTAGGGTTAGAGGACACGTTTGAAACCTGACTGCTTCTCTTGCAGAAGCAAAACAAGTGGGGAACACGTTGACCGTCGGCCTTCCACACCTCCGTCCTCCCTGGTCTGGGGAGAGGTCTTCTCCACTACCTTCCAATCCCTCCCTGTTATGGATTAAACTGTATTCCCCAAAAATATGTGTTGTAAATCCTCACCCCTATATCTGTGGTTATAATTCCATTGGCGAATGAGTTTTCTTTGTTATGTTAATGAGGCAGTATTAGTGTAGAGTGTGTCTTAAGTCAATCTCTTCTGAGATATAAAAGAGCAGATTAAGTAAGCAAGCACAAATGGAGGGGAGGATACACGCCACATGATCACTTAGGAACCTAGGAATAGAAGCTGAAAAGAGCAGGCGGAAAGAGACAGCCTTTCCCTAGAGCTGGTGCCCTGAATTTGGACTTCTCTCCTCCAGTACTGTGAGAAAATAAATTTTGGTTTGTTAAAGCCGCTCACTTGTGGCATTTCTGTTATAGCAGCACTAGATGACTAAGACACTCCTCTTGCTGATTCCTAATCCAGAAGCTGCTTCTGAAAACCCAGCTCCTCTGGTCTTCTTTTTAGCCTTGAAACCAATGTGCATCCCGACAAGATCGACCTTTTGTATCTCTGCTGGGCCTGGAAGAGGCTGGGGTGGGTGATTACGGGCAGCCCAGAGCATTTATTTCCCCTTATTTATATCCCTGTTGTAGGGACCGGGATAACTCATTAACAGGGCCCTGGTGGTTCAAAGGGTGAGGATGTGATATTCTGCAGAAACCCTGTTGAAGAATGCCTGACCCTATTGACCCTGTCTCCAGCTGGGTTTAATTAAACTGTCAGCACTGGTCAGAAGAACAAAGCTTCCCTCCCCATCCCTGTCCCCAGCCCCCATCAGAGGCAGGAGTGCATTCTCTGCTGAAATGAAGAGCTGTTAAAAATGGATCTGTCTTGCCTCCAAGGGAAATTGCCTGAAGCAGGAAGGTGACCTCGCTATTGTGACATGTCCACTCCAGGCAGCAGAGCTGCGGAACTGAACCAACCATGCCACTGAAGATGCCACTGTGTGAGGAATGGCTCTGGCCGCCGTCCTGCCCTGGTCAGGGCCTCCTTCCTGCCAGGACTGCCACGTCTCACGATGCCATCTGTCTTAGTCATCTGGTGCTGCTGTAACAGAAATACCACAACTGGATGGCTTTAACAAAGAGAAGTTTATTTTCTCACAGTCCAGTAGGCTAGAAGTCCAAATTCAGGCCACCGGCGCCAGCGGAAGGCTTTCTCTCTCTGTTGGCTCTGGAGGAAGGTCCTTGTCCTCAGTCTTCCCTTGGTCTGGGAGCATCTCAGCGCAGGAACCTCAGGTCCAAAGGATGTGCTCTGCTCCCGGCGCTGCTTTCTTGGTGGTATGGAGTTCCCCACTTTTCTGCTTGCTTCCCTTTCCTTTTATCTCTTATAAGATAAAAGGTGGTGCGGGCCACACCTCAGGGAAACTCCCTTTACATTGGATCAGGGATGTGACCTTAGTAAGGGTGTTACAATCCCACCCCAATCCTCTTTACATAAAATTACAATCACAAAATTGAGGACAACCACACAATACTGGGAATCATGGCCCAGCCAAATTGATAACATACATTTTTTGGGAGGGACATAATTCAATCCATGACGCTGTCCATCACTCCTTAGACTTCCTTTTTCCCCGAAAGGAGTTTCAAGAGATTTGTCTTGTGAGATGTTCAGTCTGTGAGGTGTTCTTGGCATTAATGATCAAAAGAAGCTTTGAATGAGAAACCCTTTAAACATTTTTATTTTCAGGGAACACTTTCTAACATCATGTAGGCCTAGTGTCAGGTAACTTGCCTGACGCCTTAGGCAATAAGGGTCAGAGCTGGGATTCGAACCTAGGCACCTGACTCCAAACTTACATACTTTCTTTTAAGCCACCAGTATTCAAACTTTAATGCGAGTGACAGTCATCTGGAGGAGTTTATTAAGTGCAGATCCCCAGGGCCATATAGCATCAGTGATCCTGACTCAGTAGGTGCGGGAAGGGCCCAAAAATCTGTGTTGTTAAACAGTATCAGTTGAGAAGCCTTGTTCTCCAGCATGCTTGTTGAGTCTTAGGTGGGGACCCCTCTTTGGGGTCGAGCCCATGTTCGCTTCTGCCTGGCCTGGCTCCAGCATGAGAGCAGCACTACGCAAAGACCTCAAGAGCCCACGCTTCAGCTCCCGCAGCCACGCAGAGAACAATTTGGGGATTATGAGTTGGCAATTATGGAGCACTCTGGACTCTCAAAGTGCTTTCCAATCATTAAATCTGCGCCTGCTGTCAAGGCTTGAGAGAAAAAGGCAAGCATCCCACTGGGCCTGCACGAGAGCCTCAGCGGAAGAGAATGGCCTGCACACCGAGATTGACGTCCGTGGCACGCCAGAGCGGGCTGATGCATCCAGTGTGGAGTGATGCCCTAAACACGGCCTCGAGCCCAGGTGTGAGCTTTGAGACTGGCTCTGCCCTGGCTGGCTCAGAACCATGGGCCTTTACAAATGTGGACAGCCATGGGGCGCGAGGGGCTGAAGGAGGGCTGGAAGGGGAGCAGGGTGAGCGGGGCAGCCCCGGGAGCATGCCAGCAACTGCACAGGGCCCTGCTGGGGAGGTTTGATAGGGGCTCAAAGGCATGAAAAGCCTCGGGCCCCCCACTGCAGCATTCCATAAATCGGTCTGGGACTCGCTGAGGTCACAGAGTCAAGAGGAATCTGAATGGAGAGGCGTGTGCGCAGGAGAAGACTGTCACGAATAACTTTTAGGGAGATGAGGGATTAAAAAAAAATTTCAAAAAATTATACAAATAATGTTGCTATGATCTTGAACATTTGGAAAATAGAGAAAAGCAAAGAAAGATATGAGAGATGGTGTCTTTTCAATTAAAGCAAGACATTTTATTTAATTGAGCTAACAGTCAAATTTTTTTTGAAATTAAGTTTAATACCAAAGTAATACGTAATTGTTACTATATAGCTATCATCTGTTGAGCATGTATTGTGTGCCAAGCACTGTGCTAAGAGCTGTATGTGTACCCTCTCATTTTAATTGTCATAGCCCTGAGATGGGTGCTCTTATCATCCCCATTTTACAATTGGGAGAATTGAGGCACAGAGTCATTAAGTAAACTGGTTACTTAGCTAATTAGTGGCAGAGCCAAGATTCGAACCCAGAGTGTGTAACTCTGGAAGGTGTGTTCTTACCCACCGTGCTATACTGCCTCTTCATTATAAAAAACGGCAAGTTTTGAAGGATGTGGGAGAGTTCCTGGTGGAAGGAGTGGCAGATGCAGACACACAGGTGGTAATGTGGATTGTCCTGTGGGCAGAGGGCGCACACTTCTGGAGTGTTGTGTGCATGTTGGCTGGGAAGGAGGTGTAGACAGGCTCTGTGTCCTAGAGTGAGGAGTCTGGTGTTGGGGTAGGGAGGGAGCCACAGAATGTCATTGAGCCGAGTGACCAAAGCAGAGAGTGACAACTGTCCTTCTTATACCACCCCACACAAAGGGCTTCATTCTGTTCCTCCCAGCTCTTTGCACCCTAGACATGTCCACACCTGCCTCAAGTGCCTCTTCCTGAAATGTCACCTCTCTTGTCACTGTTCCTCGTTTCATCCATCCCCAGGCGGAGCTGATGGCAGCTTCCTCAGTGCCCTCCCAGCAGTGGTTGGCATTTCTGTCAGAGCCCCCACAACTTTCCTTATAACCCTTTGCCCTGGTACCCCTACCAGGTTGGTCAGGGACTCTGGCTTACCCATCTCTGTTTCCTCAGCACATGCGGGTTTAGCAGGGCCACCAAACCATGGGGGCAGACACTGTCCCGAAGTCTGCAGAAGGAGAGTGCACAGTCCCTGTTGTTCATGGGGGAGTCAGCCATCCCTCCCTCCCTTCTCTAACTTCCAGAACCTGGGCTTTGTTGGTCTGTGGCTGGCTTTATGGATTTGGTAGACTCAGTACTTCCAGCTGACTCCTGCTCTATCTGCCCTTGACCTACAGTTGGCCTTGACTTGTGGCCCCAAGACGTGAAGCCAATGTTTAAGGGCACCGTGCTAGCTCATGGAATGTATAGATTCTCTTGGGTGTGGGTTAAATGGAGTCTCTGCAGAAGCAGGTCTGGGGTACCCTTCTGCTTGAAATGGAGTGTAGAGGGTGATCACAGGGAACCCTGAAGTAGGACCATGCATCCTGGGAGGCCAGGAGACCTTGAATTGGGAGTGAAGGGAGGATGGAGTCAAGGAGGAAACATCAACTTTTTAACTGGTGGAGACGGACTTGAGTAGGCAAGTGGTTGGGCTTGCCAACCTAGCGATGGTGACTTGCACACAGTAGGGCTTGACTGACACAATTTTTGATTAGGATGGGTCAGGACCCAGCATCTCCTAGTCAGAATCTCCCCTTAAGCTGAGCATAGTGGGCTAGGTGGTTCTATTTCTATTGGGGATTCCCAGCCAGGTGTCAACTGAGCTTGAGCTGCAAGAAGAAATAAAGGGAATTCCTAATCTTTGCAGTGTGTGCAGTGAGGCAAAATGTGCTAACTCAACTGTATTTTTCATTGCTTTTTGGCTGGAATCTTATATCAGTTTAGTGGCACAACACTGGCTATCTGATGCTAGTAAGAAGCCATGACTGGCAGTTTATTAATTGGCTCTTGGTTAATAAAAATGTGGGAAAATATATTATTAATAAAGATATCTTAATAGCCAAGGTCTTTCAAATATTGGGTTTGTGGATTGGGGTGGAGAAGGTATTAAAAGGCATCTTTTTGGTGAATTGGACTGATAACGTTTGGCCCCTTTCATGCAGGCACCTTTTCCAAGGCGTCAAGGAGTCCCTGGGCTGTTGACTTCCATGGTCAGGTTGGCTTTGGCCTCAGTGTTAATCTGGAGCCTCTTGAGGGGAGACTTATCTCTGTCCCAGGGCAGCTCTCAGTGTCTCTTGCTTTTGCAAAGAGGCCTTGGAGTGGGGCAGGTGAAGGAAAAGTAAGAAGCCAAAAAATCCACTTCCAAGTCTTAGCCAAATCGCTGGCTCTTCTCCCCACAGTTCTTTGGGGTCCAGCCACATGCTGACCTTTGCTAAGGAGATGCAGGCCTGTATGTGGCCAGTTGTTGGCATTAATTAGTGGCCTGGCACTAGTGGACCTCATGTGGATTATGGGTAGGGGATGGGACTGGACTTCTCAGATCAGAATGGGGCCTGATGAGAGACTATTGAGGTGTGCACTAATCTGAAAGGAAGTTCATGTCTTTTGGTAAAAATGGGGAGTGTGAAAATAATACTGTACATTCTTAAAGCACTTTGCACTTCACAAAAAGCTTCTTAGCAAAACTTGAAGAATTTGGTCTGTGGTAGAGGGTCAGCAAAAATACCCACAAAATAGCCACAACGGTGGGCTCAAACATACCAACGATAGTGAAGATGGCGCAGGACTGGGCACTGTTTTTTTCTGTTATACATAAGTTTGTCATGAGTTGGAGCTGACTCAATGGCAACCAACAATGACAACAATTTTTTTTCACATCTTAATGAGGCAGCTTGAGATTTGCCGATGTTCACTTTTTACTGACTTGTCTAATCTGATAAAGAACATGTACTCATTTTCCCATGTTGCCTTGTCGCAGTTTAATGAACCTGGAACCACTTTGGCCCTCAAGGCTATTGACTCACTGGGTTTTCCTTATTTGGCCAGGAGCCTACACCTGGGTTGTGGTCATAGCTGTAGGCAGGTCACCCTTGCTGTCTGTATTAGTTTCCTGTTGCTGCTGTAACAAATTACCACAAATTTAGTGACTTAAAGCAATACAAATTTATTATCTTACAGTTTGGAGGTCAGAGTCCAAAATGGATCATGTGGGGCTAAAATCAAGACGTTGGTAGAGCCACGTTCCTTCCGGAGGCTCTAGGGGAGAATCTGTTCTTTCCTTTTCCATTTTTTGAGGCTGCCTGCATTCCTTGGTTTGTGGCTGCATCCCTCTGACCTGTGCTTCAGTTGTTACGTCTCCTTCTCTGACTCTCCTAACCTCCCTCTTTCCCTTATAAGGACCCTTGTGATTACGTTGGGCCCCCCCAGATAATCCAGGAAAATCTCTCCGTCTCAAGATCCTTAATTTAATTACACCTGCAAAGCCCGTTTGCCATGTAAGGTAACAGATTCACAGGTTCTGGGGATTAGGGCATGGACATCTTTGGGGGTCATTATTCTGTCCACCACACTGTTTCTTCCCTTTGGAGGACAGTAACCCTCAGTGGCTGGAAGCACGGCCTAACCCCTCCCTGCCTGGGTTGCACACCCCACCCTAGCTCTAGGAGCCTACAAAGAAAAGGGCCTCTGGCCAGCTCTCCTGGCTCTTCCGGCTTGCAGTCAGGCTTCTCTGCATAGAGACCTATCTTTTCCTCCAGTGCTCATGGGTACTGATTAGCTGTGGTCTCTGGGCAAATTACTTAGCCTCTCTGCATCTGTTTCCTCACCTGTAAAGTGGGTGTGGGGGCTGTTTTGAAGACTGGGGGCGACCTCTGTGGAACCTAGCCTTCTGCCATGATTACCGTCACCGTCCACCCCATCTCCAGGAAGCGATGGAGGTAGGGTGGGTGGCTGGGCGTGCCCCATCCGGGGCTGTTACCTGGATGAAGAGGACAATTTGCAGTTCCAGAAGTTTTTGTGAGTTGCCCCCGGCTGCTCTCTTTCACCCTGGCTTAGCAGGAGGCCACAGGCCGGGCTGGGGTGAGGGCTGGGAGAGCGGCCCTGATTTCTCCTCGCCTGCTTCCTCGGCGCAGAGCAGGGCTTGCCTTCGGCCCTGCCGCCCGTCTTCTGGGTGGGGCCTGTGAAGCCAGCTGCCGACTTTGGCTCATGGGGACCCGAAGTGTGTCAGAGTAGAACTGCTCTCCGCAGGGTTTTCAATGGCTGTGACCTTTCAGAAATAGACTGCCAAGACTTTCTTTCAAGGCACCTCTGGGTAGACTTGAACCACCAACTTTTCAGTGAGCAGCTGCTAACCGTTTGCACTGCCCCAAACTTCTCTTGGTGGACACAGAGCTCCCTCTCTCCCAGGGCTTCGACCAGTTTGTTCTGGTTTGAACTCCTGCTGAGATTCTGCATTTCCACCCCAGATATACTGAACCAGAATCTACATTTTAACAAGATCCCTAGGTGATTCTTATGTATAATAAATTTTTTAAAAACAAGTTACTTGTCTATTTTTTTAATTTTTGTTTCTTATTGTACTTTAGATGAAGGTTTACAGAACAAACTAGTTTCTTATCAAACAGTTAGTATACACATTGTTCTATGACATTCGTTAACAACCCCGCTATATGTCAACACTCTCCCTTCTCAACCCTGGGTCCCTATTACCAGCTTTCCTGTTCCCTCCTGCCTTCCAGCTCCTGCCTCAGGGCTGGTGTGCCCCTTTAGTCTTGTTTTGTTCCATGGGCCTGTTCAATCTTTGGCTGAAGGGTGAACATCAGGAGTGACTTCATTACTGAGCTGAAAGGGTATCTGGGGGCTATACTCTCAGGGTTTCTCCAGTCTGGTCCGGCCAGCAAGTCTGGTCTTTCTTTTTTAGGTAGAATTTTGTTCTACATTTTTCTCCAGCTCTGTTTGGGACCTTCTGTTGTGAGCCCTATCAGAGCAGTCAGTGGTGGTAGCCGGGCACCATCTAGTTGCACTGGACTCAGTCTGGTGGAGGCCGTGGTAGATGTGGTCCATTAGTCCTTTAGACTAACGTTTTTCCTTATATCTTTAGTTTTCTTCATTCTTCCCTGCTCCCGAAGGGGTGAGACCAGTGGAGTATCCTAGATGGCAGCTCACAGGCTTTTAAGACCCCAGATGCTACTCACCAAAGTAGAATGTAGAATGTATCCTTTTGTTTAATAAAATTTGAGAACCACTGCTCTACTAGCGGTTCTCAGAACTGGTCCTTAACCAGCAGAATTAGAGTCTCCTGGGAACTTGTTAGAAATGCAAATTCTCGGTAGAGGTTCTAACCTGAACGAATTTGTTCAGTTTGAAGCCCTGTTCTCTCTAGCTGCATCTTGCCTCAGCTCACCCTGGATTTGGCAGGCCACTTAGCCTGCTGCCCGAGAGTTTTACTCATTAGGCCTCTTCTTTCTTTTGCTTTTTCGTAGACTGAAAATGACGTAGTGACTTCGTATAAAAAGAAGAAGAATTTCTATGGCTTCTTTCTTTGAATGCATTCTCCAGGAGTTAACTATAATATAGAGCTCTTTATTAGATTAGCTTGGCATGAATATTAACGTGAATTATAACTCATTACATTCAAATTCGTGAATTATAGTAGCGGAAGATTTAAAGAAATAGCACCCGATACAGTACATTACCTTTTTCATTAATTCTTAACTCGTATTGATCTCTGCTTAATCTTAGCTTTAACGTTCAGTCTCTTAGTACTAAAAACCTTTCCTTGAACATACACACGGTTTTATTACTTTGTGACTTCAGCAGCTTATCTCAGCATAAGAGTCCAAAGAGGCAGCAGGGGTTGTCACGTATGAATAAAGGGCTGGCATTGATATTCTAAAAGGCTCCTTGGCTTCCACTTATGTACCTGCAGTTCGGTTCTGCTTCACTGAAACCCAAGTCCCCATCCATCTTTCCTTCTCTGCTCTAGGCTGTCCTGCCTCTTGTCAGTGGTGGCTTTTTACTTGGCAGCACAAGGGATCTACCACGAGCAGAAAATAGGGCCCAGGAGCTTAGACCTTTGCATGAAAAATGGGGCAAAAGGCATCTACTTCAGCCTTTGCTTAAACACATCTGGTGTTTACAAGGCAGCTTGTCCTATTGGCCAATAGCTCTGACCATTTGGAATCATCAAATCAACCTTAAACCTGTTTTCCTGGCATGCCCACCCAGGGATCTTGGGGTAGCCTCTAGAGTTATACTCAGGGCAAGGGTGTGGTCCAAGGGTCAGTCTTTAGACTAGCCATTGTCATTGACAGATCACCCTAGGGACCGTGCAATTTCCTAGGACAGATCTGTGAGAATCATTTGTAACAGGCCTTTGTTAAAAAGGGCTTCTTCCCTAGCCAGGGGAGCTGAAGCCATTTTTAAGCTACTATCTCTGTCCATTGTATAGCTTATTTCCAAGGTCAAGGATATACCTGGAATTTCTGTAGGCTCCCTTGTTCTACCCCATTTAACCCAGACAGCTTTGTGAAGGAGTACCTCAGGGCCTTCTCGCCCTCTTGGCCCTGTTTGGCCTAGTCTCTTGGGTGGGCTACTCCAGAGGCTTCCTTTTGGGAAGCATAGGGCTATATAGCTCCAGGAAGCTGCTGGTACAATTTAACAAAGTAGAGGCCTTCAGCCAGGGGGCAGTCCCCCATCTTCCTTCCCAGGAAGCCAGCCCTTACTGGACCTTCCTGTGTATATTCTGGGCCTCTTAGGATGGACCACTAAGGAGGTAAAGGGGTAGGGCCTGGGGAGTGAGCAGCCTGAGGGGTCCTGGGGGCTTTACTGGCAAAAAAAAAAAAAAAAGAAAACAAACTTTTTTTTTTAATGGGCAAAGGATAAGAGAAATGAGCACTGGACTGGGAGCCAGGATACTTGTGTTCTAGATCTGGCCCTGTCTGTCTCTGTCTGCCTGTGTGACCTTGGACGAGTCACTTAGCATCTCTGGACCCTGCCCTGTATATCATTTTTATCATTGGATTTTACGAATAAACAGGGGGGTGCTCAGCAGATTTTCATGGGGCACAAAAGCTGAAAAGGAGTGACCATTACACCCAATTGATGGTGGAAGCAAGATTGAAAAAGATCTCTGTGAACTGTGTTGGAATCAATGAGGTGAAATGAAATACCGATAAATATGAAGATGGGTTTAAAAGTACTGAATGGAGGAGACCTGGTTTGGCAGCATTTGTTGTGAAAGGGCCTTTGACTTCAAGGTGAGGATAAGTCTTAGGCTGAGTTAATAGAAGCAAGGTGTCATCTCCAGGCGAGGGGATAGTCAGTTCTGTTCTCTCTTCTAGTTTGTGCTGATGTGCGCACATGTGGAGAACAGTGTTTGGTACAGGGGGCTGTGTTTTATTGTGGGTGATTGTAGGGAGGCCACTAAACATGCCCTGAGGGAGGGCAGCTAACATTGGGAGACTTCTGGAAACCATTTCACGTGAGATGTAGTCAAGGGACCTGGGGGCTATTTGGTGTGATGGAAATGTAGAGGAACCCCGAGAATGATTTTCAAATCTGTATGAAGGGCTGTCATGAGCACAAGGGAGCCGATTTGTTCCAGAAGCAGAACTGAGTACAGTGAGCAGAAGGTTCAGGAGGTGGATTTTGGTCTGTATGGAGCAGGCTTCCTGAACACGAGCGGTCTGGCAAGGGGTGGGCTGCTCTGATCTTCGCCTGATCCCCGGAAGAGTTTATGGAGGGGCTGGACCCCACATCTGCCGGAATGGTATGCTGGAGATGTTGGGGGAGCCTGGGTTCCATAACCTTGGTGTGGTTTCAGATGCAGAATCATTCAACAGCGTGGTAGGGAGGATGTGTGAGCAGGGGACAGTATCCATCCAAACAGTGTTTGGGATGCATCATGCTCGCAGACACGAAACTGGCAGATGGCTGGAGCCTGGAAGGCCCTAGCCTGAGCCTCAGCGCTGGAAACAATCTTTTGCAGAAAAGTGGTTCCAGCAAACCGTGCAACAAAATATTTACCAGACCCCAGATTCTGGCCCACATTTTGGAGTCAAATTTGAAACAATAAAAATCAGTGACTAGCTTTGGAAATGGCGTCTGATCTATAAAAACACGCAGGAGAAGCCAGGTCCTGGAGGTGCTGTCCCTGGCCTCGTCCCCACCGGTCCGCCACCCGTGGAGCAATGACTCATTTCCCCCTTTGAAGTCGACGCGGTTGTCTTCGGAGCCCTGGTGTTTGCACCCCTCTGCTCTTTTAACAAAGGCCCTTCTGTCGGCAGATTGTGGAGGCCAAGCAGGGAAGGGTCAGAAAAGGAAGGTATAGACAGAATACCAATAAGGAGGGGAAATGTGTTTATGGAGGATGAGGGGCTCCAGGCAACTCGGGGGCCCACTCGTGCTGTGCAAACAGAGCGGAGAATTCCCTTTGGCGCGTTTGTTTTACTAAAGGCTCTGGGGCCTGGAGCAGGGCAGTGGGAGGGGGACAGGGGAGAGAGAGGAAATATTTCACAAAGTGAAGTTTAAGCTTAGCGCCTTGTTGGGGAGGGGCGGGCTGGAGAGCCTTGGGTAACAAAGAGGCAGTGTGGGCTGGTGACAGCCAGGGGAAAACACATGGCAACTAATGGGCTAGTAATGGGTGGGGAGGTAACCTGGGAAAAGTGGGTACAAGGAAAGCTGGTGCATAAATTCTGGTGGTGTGACACCTCCCTTGGCAGGGGGACAGGGGCCACTCTTTCACCCTCCCCACATTCAAAGCCAGAGATGGTCTCGCTCCCAGGGAAGTGGCCAGCATGAGGAATGGCTGGAAGGGGAAATGTCCTACTGGGGTCTCATTGTCCAGCAAGGCCCTGTGAAAGGACAGAGGAAGAGGAGAGCTGCTCCCTGCAGAAGGCAGAGCCTCGGCTGAGTGCCAGAAACAAGAATGAAGAAGTTTCCATCGTCGCCACCCACTCTATCCAGAGTCCAAGGGTGGTGTGGGCACTAGCTGAGACCTCGTGGTCGGTGCCACCCCTAGGCACTCACCTTGTGAGAAAGGCTTTGTGCATAGGCGATCCTAGGGAGTCCCCAGCTGATCAGCTGGAGCCGGGAGCCCTGTGTGCACACAGAAAGCCCAGAGCTCCCCCATTGCTTGGCATGGGAGGCACTCGAAGACTCGAGGACTTCCCTCCTCACCATCCCTGGAACTCTGTGCACCATTTCCAGGAGGCCCCTTTGGGCTCATCAGCTCTCAAGAGACAGTACTTATTACCTGGGGGCTTTTGAAGGAAGCCATTAGCAGCTTATATATGGACTTTATGGCTTACACGGGGTTCCCAAAACAAGCAGTGCATCTCAGAGTCCAGAATAGTGTGTTTGTTGGTGAAGTTTTTATTTCTCTCTCTGTCCTAGACCAACCATTTTTGATCAAGTTAATACTCTTTTCTTAGAAAGCAAAACAAACAAAAAAACTTTTAATATTTTTTTTGTGTGTGTGATTAGCTGTCCACTTCACAACCTTTAGAAAACGTTTAGGAAAGAATAAGAGAAAGGGGCAGGCTGCCCTCAGGAGTGGGTCTAGAGAGCATTATTAAAGGGATGCCATGTCTGCTGGGAACGCATTGGGGAGCGTCTCCTCCTAGCCTCTCCGCTGTGGGCGGAATCCTTAATGTGATTCCTGGTTGTTGTTTGCAAAGTAGCAGCTGGGCTTAAATTTCTGAGTCCCTCCTATCTCCAGTGGTGAGAGAAAGATGGGAATTTTGGGGCCGGCCCCTAGCCTTTCTGTCTTGTTGAGAGGCAACCCTCCTCCTTAGCTGTGGGGACCTGGGCTCGGCTACTTCCTTAGGATGGATGGATGGATTCATTTACTCAACCAACTTACTACAGGCTGGCCTTGGGCGGCCATTTGTTAGGTGCAGGGAATAGCAGGTTGCATTAGCTATGGTCTTGGGCCTCAGGCGAAGTGTTGACTGGTGGTTCCTTGGTTGAGTAAGTGGAGTAAAGCTGATTTCTCAAGTGGGTGGTGTAAGCTGTGAGAATTTGATGGCCTGGTTGTAGTCTAGTTTTTTTTTTGCTCCTGGTGCCCATGAAATGAAAAGCGAAAAAGAAAAAAAACTAATAGAAGTGAAAGATCGTATTTCACAGGAACAAATACACATCTATACAGCAGCTCCTTATTCATCTTCTTCTGTCTCAGATATATTGAAATTTGGTCACTAAACCTGGGCATCCAAATGACTTATTCCTCGAAAGGCAACTGGAAAAAAAAAATCCAGTTTCCTACAAAATATCAATTTCATTTATAGAAACAAAGGGAAAGACATCATTATGGGCAGGACCTTACAGTAAACTGTGTAAACCAGGGCTTTAGCTCATTTGTTGATGAGTTTTAATAGCATCTTTCATGATACAAGACCTCAGATGTCCCAGGGGAAGGCTGTGGGCAGCTGGTCATTTTGGCGTTGACCACAGACTGCCAGTGGCCCTGTCTCCTGGGCTCCCTGCAGGAGCATGTGCCTTGCTGGTAAGCGCCATCTGTTGATGGTGGAGGTGAATGCAGGTGTTGATTTTGCATTTCTGAAGGCACAGGTGATGGAGAGGCTTTCTTTCACAGCTTTCATTTGGACTTCTTCTGCATTCTCTGGTGCTACTGAAATAACCATAATTGGCAATCGACATATCAAGGAAGATAGACTTTTGGACTCTAGAATCCAATAACTCTGCTACTCACTGGCTAGCTAACTTGGGACAAGTTGCTGAATCTTGCTTAGACTTAGTGTTCTCATCTGGAAAAGGGGCATAATAAGGGCCTGCCTCAAATTGTTGAGCATAGATTAAATGAGATGTTGTTAGCAACACATCCAGCATGAACTTGGCCTGTAAGAAACTGTCAAGAAATGTTAAGTTTATGTTTTTCTTGATAGTCCTTCTAACGGCAGGAAATCCAGAAACAAAGACAATTACATTTTCATAACTCAGTAACCACCATCTTGTTTTTTTTTTTAATTTTTAAAAATAATTTATCTTATTTTTATTGTTGTTGAGACTACACACAGCAGAACATACACCAACAGCTTCTACATGTATAATTCAGTGACATTGATTACATTATCTGAGTTGTGCAACCGTCCTCACCCTCCTTTTTGGAATTGTTCCTCCCCCATTAACATAAACTCACTGCTCCCTAATCTTTCAAGATGCTGTTGTCAGTTTGATCCCATACAGATAGATCTTAAAAGAGCTCAATGCTTAAGGCAGACTTTTTTTTTACTGTTGTTTGGTTTTGAGAAGACTTCAGGGGCTATTTTTGGTTTAAGGTTTAAAGATTATCTCAGGGCAATAGTTTCAGGGGTTCACCCACTCTCCTCTCCTACAGAATCATTGATCAAAATGTTCAGTGATGGTAGCTGGGCACCATCCAGTTTTTCTGGTCTCATGGCAAAATGGGCAGTTGTTCAAAGAGGCAATTAGCCTCACATTCCATTTTTTTCTCCTGTTCCTGACTCCCCTTCTTTCTCTGTTGCTCCAGGTGAATATAAACCAATTGTTGTACCTTGGTTAAGATCCCGGGCACTATGCAATGAGCCAGCTTCTTAACCTTCATTCTGTGCTTAGAATACGTTAGAGCAAATTTTTCTAAAGGTGTGTTTTTGATGATTTGTAGTTTGATCCCCCTTTCCCCCCAAGAAACAAAGATAATTGGGCAACCAAATGTGGCTGAGATTCTGGAAATTTGATTTGGATAGTGAACATATTGGGGTTCTTTCCAGCAAGAGAGAATTGAGCCATGAATACAATGTCTATTTCTAAAGTGCTTCAGTTAACACCTAATGTTTCCTGATTGTAGAGTTTCGATAGAGAATTTCCTTTATTATCTAGGAGGAAGAAAACTTTTTTAATTGTCTGTAAAAAAAATTGTCTTTTAGATGAAAGTTTATAGAAAAAATTAGTTTCTTGTTAAAAAATTAATGCACATATTGTTTTGTGACATTGGTTGCTAACCCGATGACATGTCAACACTCTCCCCTTCTCAACCTTGGGTTCCTCATTTCCATTTGTCCAGCTTTCCTGTTCCCTCTAGCCTTCTGTCCTTGCCCCTGGGCTGGTGTGCCATTTTAGTCTCATATACATGGTGAGCTATGGGTATTATTGTTTGTTTTATTGGCCTGCCTAATCTTTGGCTAAGGGTAAACCTCGGGAGTAACTTTAGTACTGAGTTAAAAGGATGTCTGGGGGCCATACTCTTGGGGTTTCTCTAGTCTGTGTCAGACCAGTAAGTCTGGCCTTTTCTTATGAGTTAGAATTTTGTTCTACATTTTTCTCCAGCTCTGTATGGGACCCTCTGTTGTGATCCCTGTCAGAGCAGTCCGTGGTGGTAGCCGGGTACCATCTAGTTGGGCTGGACTCAGTCTGGTGGAGGCTGTGGCAGTAGTGGTCCATTAGTCGTTTGGACTACTCTTTCCCTTGTGTCTTTTGGTTTTCTTCATTCTCCCATGCCATGCTCCATACCGGGTGAGACCAGATGATTTCTCACAAGCTTTTTAAGACCCCAGACGCTGTTCACCAAAGTAGAATGTAGAACATTTTCTTTATAAACTATGACATCTCCCAAGACCATGTTCCCCAGGCCACAGCCCAGTAATCTGGTCCCTCAGGAAGTTTGAATGTGTCTATGAAGTTTCCATGACCTTGCCTTGGTCAAGTTGCACTGACTTCTCCAATATTGTCTTACCCTTCACCAAAGTTATCACTTATCTATTGTCTAGTTAATGTTTCTCCCTCCCACCCTTAGGAGGAAAGCGTTTTTAAAGAAATTAACTAAAAATGCTGACAAGGGGGCTGGAGTTAAACCAGCAAAAAGACTTCCTTTTTCTCTTGATTTCACCTCAGATTCACTTGGTATAAAGTCTAGGTTGGAAGGATGCTGGTCTTTACAGCTCATTTAATTCCTGGAACATCAGTCTTTGTGGAAGTTTAGGCCTTGACAGTTATCCATTTTGACTCTAACATGGCCCTGCTCAATCTGTTCAATTCCCTGTCCCCATTGTCAATACCAGCTCATACCCAGAAGGAAAGGAGGGTGAGAGGCCTCCTCCACCGTAACCCGGCACTGCCCCACTCATATCTCATCATGCGCCATGCTTCCCTCATAAAAGAAAAATGTCCCTCCAAGACTTGTAAGTGCTGAAATCAGGGGCTTTGTTAAGCATGGAAGGAACTCATTTCTCTTCGTTTCCCAGCTTTAGCGGCACTTCAGGGAGGATGAAATCATGCATGTTGGTACTCTGCAAAAAGCCTAGCAGGGATGGCTTTGTTTTGTTCATTTTCATTTAAGGGGAGGGATTGGATTTTCAGAACATGTCTTATAAGTTTGTCCCCATTCTTTCTCACCAATACTCAAGGCAGATGCTGACAATTTGGGGTAGTAGCCTGCTCCATAGCCCCATCCCAACATTAAATTCTATCATCCTTCTAAGGCCCCCAGAAATTCAGAAGCCCACCCAAGTGTGTGGAGTACCTTGCCAGCCACCCCCACACCTCATCCTTCCCCAGGGCGTGATATTTCAGTTCGTGGGGTGTTTTCTTAAGGGCAGGCAAAGCAAGGTTTCTTTTTACCAGGTCTAAGGGAAATGTTTTTAACTGAAGACGCTTCCCCCAGCCTGGTCCCAGTCACTGCCATTTCAGAAACAGGAGGCAGGACACACCAGTGATCATTTAAACCCGCTTCTGAGGCTCTCCTGCCACTTGGCTGAGCTGCCTCTTTGGGGAGAGAGCCCCTTAGTGTGAGGCTGGGGCACAGAGCCTATAAGGAGTTG
Organism: Loxodonta africana; assembly: GCF_030014295.1. Classification (NCBI taxonomy): domain Eukaryota; kingdom Metazoa; phylum Chordata; class Mammalia; order Proboscidea; family Elephantidae; genus Loxodonta; species Loxodonta africana. The sequence goes on from NC_087357.1 coordinate 36,789,871, forward strand.
CTTACAGGGCTGATGGGTCGGTGCCAGGAGCCAAAAGAGCCAAAGACCCCTGACTAGGGCTGCTTACTGCATCATACCTTGTTTTACGTCTGCTTAGGTTTTGGCGCCTTTTGCATCCCAGGGCCTCACTGTTGCCTTAAAAGAAACCACTAATCCGGACATCTTAGCTGCTGCTCACAGCTCCAGTTCCAGTGGCATCAAACTCACTCACCTCTTTTACCCTTGCCGATTCCAGTTTTTTCTGGACTTTCTGTTTCCCACTCTACTTCCCAGGGGAATTCTACATTTAAGCCCAGTGGATTAGGTTTGTGAGTGAGGGCTTTGGGCTCAAGTCCTGTGGCTGGCACTTCTAGTCACGTGACTTTAGACTAGCAGTGCAACTCCTCTAAGCCGATGTCCTCATCTGTAAAATGGGGATGATGACGGACCCTACTTTGCAGGGTTGGAGTGATGATTATGGGAGGAAGTGCATGGACCTCAGCACTGCCTGGGTCAGCAGCAGCTCTTCTATTGCCCCAGCTCTTCAGGTCCTGTTATCTTTAAAGGCCTCCCTCCTGGGGAGGAGGGTAGAATTATGTGGCCCCTTCCACACTCTCTCAGGAAGAAGCTGACGGGATTATTCAGTGATCTGACACTGGGGCTTGGTATTTCAGAACTATGTGCTAGCCGGCTGACCTGTCACCAACTGACCAGGACCTGGGCACACACACAAGGGAACGGGATGGGAACAAAATTCCAAGGAAGTTACATAGGCACTGTGCTCTGCTGGCTCTGTAGGCTGCTTCACAGTGCTGTCCATGAAGTTCATGGGTCTGTGGGCACAGGGTCTGCCTCTGCCTGGGCCCGTAGGCCTCTGGCCTTTCCTGGCTCTGATCCTTAATCTTGCATTTGTAACGCACTCAATAAATGCTTCTGTGACTGCTTCATTCTAGTCTCTGGGGGTACAACAGTAGTCTTGGCTTTCCATAGCTATTAAATCCTGTTGGGGATGGGAGCTGACATGAGCTGACACTGAGTCCCAAGAATTAAAAAGAGGGCTAGAGAGAAAGACTTTTATCCCCTATGACCCCAAGAGACAGAAAGGGCCACATGAACCAGAGACTTGCATCATCCTGAGACCAGAAGAACTAGGTGGTGCCCGGCTACAACCGATGACTGCCCTGACAGGGAGCACAACAGAGAACCCCTGAGGGAGCAGGAGATCAGTGGGATACAGACCCCAAATTCTCATAAAAAGACCAGACTTAACGGTCTGACTGAGACTAGAGGAACCCCGGCGGTCATGGTCCCCAAACCTTCTGTTGGCCCAGGACAGGAACCATTCCCGAAGACAACTCATGAGACATGGAAGGGACTGGACAATGGGTAGGAGAGAGATGATGATGAAGAGTGAGCTACTTGTATCAGGTGGACACTTGAGACTGTGTTAACATCTCCTGTCTGGAGGGGAGATAGGAGGGTAGAGAGGGTTAGAAACCGGCAAAATTGTCACGAAAGCAGAGACTGGAAGGGCTGATTCATTAGGGGGAGAGTAAGTGGGAGTATGGAGTAAGGTGTATATAAGCTTATATGTGACAGACTGACTTGATTTGTAAACGTTCACTTAAAGCTCAATAACAATTATTATTAAAAAAAAAAAAAAAGACTTTTGTCCAAAACCTCAGATGGCTGATGGTGCAGGACCTAACCTCATCATGGGGAAGAAGGAGACCGAAAGCAATCGCTCCTCACTTGAATCTGTCAGGAAGGAGAGATGAGTGCCGGGAAGGAAGGACCCTGGGCTGGGGCCTGGCACAGGGCTGGAAGGAGCCATGGGAGCCTGGCCCTCTGCCCTCCTGTGCACTGTTGTTCTGTGTGTTGTTCTGTCTGACTCAGCCTGCCAGTCCAGCATTGGGAAGTCAGATCCGCGACACCAGCGGTGTTGTCTCCACATTCACCAGCACCTTAGGTCTCACACAGCCCTTTTGCTCAGCTGCTTTCTTGGCCTTGGTGTCTTCTGGCTCTAGCATTTTTGCTGCCCATCTTTTCCACGTGCGTATAATTTTGGGTTGCTCTTGCTCCTCTGGACCAGGTGGCCTCTCTTCCCTGCAACCTGTACTCTGGGTTCCTGCCTCTGCTCTTGGCTCCTTCTGCCAACAGGGACAGCTGATCTATGTGTGCACGGCTGCCTCCTGGTTCCAGCTGTGGCATTAACTCTCTCTGACCTTGCTCACCTCGAGTCTCCTAGTACCCCAATATCCCATCTGTGTGGTAGGAGCCATGCCCCTTCCTCCTTTCGTGTCCTTTTGGTAATGGAAGGTGACACAGAATCCCAGAAGTTAAAACAAAAGACTAGAGAAACAGAACAATACTAAGAAAATGTTGCACAGATTACCTTGTGGGTTTCAGTAAGAAGGGGTTTTAGAGATGAGCAGGACTTGAGTGAATTAAAAAAAAAGCATGACCCCTTTTCCTAGCATGTAAAAAAAAAGTAGGCAAGAGTTATTTCACAAACAGTAACCTTCATGAGACAGTAGAATTCATTAGTGAGTGCCCTGGTTTTGGGAGGAGGTTTCTGAGATCCTCCTCAGAGCCCCCTTGCATTTGCAGGGAGTCTGGGGCCATGGCTATGCACCAAAGGGCAGCCCTGCCTGGGTGCCTGCAGTTTGAGGGGTGTATAGTAGAGTTGACCTTAACATAAAGAAAACAAAAATCTTCACAACTGGTCCAATAAGCAACATCACGATAAACGGAGAAAATATTGAAGCTGTAGAGGATTTCATTTTACTTGGATCCACAATCAACGCCCATGGAAGCAGCAGTCAAGAAATCAATGTATTGCGTTGGGGAAATCTGCCGCGAAAGACCTCTTTAAAGGGTTAGAAAGCAATGATGTCATTTTGAAGACTAAGGTGTGCCTGACCCAAGCCACAGTATTTTCAATCACTGCGTATGCATGTGAAAGCTGGACAATGAATAAGGAAGACTGAAGAAGAATTGATGCCTTTGGATTATGGTGTTGGTGAAGAATATTGAATATACCATGGACTGCCAGAAGAATGAACAAATCTCTCTTGGAAGAGGTACAGCCATAAGGCTCCTTAGAAGAGAGGATGTCAAGACTTCATCTCATGTACTTTGGACATGTTATCAGGAGGGTCTAGTCCCTGGAGAAGGACATCATGTTTGGTAGAGGGTCATCAAAAAAGAGGGAGACCGTCAATAAGATGGATTGACACAGTGTCTGTAACAGTGGGCTCAAGCATAGCAACAATTTGATGATGGCACGGGACAGGGCAGTGTTTTGTTCTGTTGTACATAGGGTCTCTATGAGGTGGAACTGACTCAGCAGCACCTAACAACAACAACAACATAGTGAAGGGCACAGTTCAGCCTGGGAGCCTCCCTAGTCTCTTTCAGGTCATTGGTTTTCGGCTTCCAGAAGCAGAGAGGTGAGCTTCATAACCTACAAGGTGGTGGTGATAATTGTTGTTGTTATGGAGCTGGCCCCTGATGCATGGTGACCCATGCACAACGAAACAAAACACTGCCCAGTTCTGTGCCATCCTCAAGATGGTTTGCAGATTGGACCGTTATGATCCATAGGGTTTTCACTGGCTGATTTTCAGAGTCTGGAGGCTCTGTTGAAAACTGCTCAGCATCATAGCAACATGCAAGCCTCCACTGACAGATGGGTGGTGGCTGCGTGTGATGTGCATTGGCCGGAATCAAACCTAGGTCTCCGCCATGGAAGACAAGAATTTTACCACTGAACTACCACTGCCCCTGTTGTGGATAATAGCTGCTATATATTGAGCACCTGCTGTGTACTCTGAGGATGTTAATCCCTGCAACACGCTTTGAGGATGTTGTTGTCCCCATTTTACAGAGGAGGACTCTGAGACTCCAGGTTTGGTAACTTGCCCAGGGTACATAGTGAATGCGTGGCTGAACAGATTTTGATCCAGGCCTGTTGACGCAAAACCGGTGTCCTCTTCTCCCCTCCAGGATCACAGCATCAAACTGGGAAGCTGACTTAGAAAATCAAAGGAGAAAGGGAATGTCACTTCTGCAGGCAAAAGGTGACAATGGGGGTCACGAGAACAGAAGACTGAATGCCTTGAATCAGCTCCAGGGGGAAAGGAGTTTAGACTTGGGGCTGGGGAAGAGGGCTGCTGAGTCTGCTGAAAGGCGCTTTTGTTCCCTTAAGAGGCAGCTAGTAATGCCCCAGGTGGGTGAGCTCTTGCTTGCCTGGGAGAGCTCCACAGCTCAGGGTGAGGGTGGGGAGGTGGGCACGGAGTTCCAGATACCCTCAGTCACTGGAGTTTCCCTCCAGACTGCATCTGCAAGAGTGAGAGCTCGCCATCCTGCCCAAGGGCACAGAGAAGAAAAGCTGCCCTTGCCCAAACTGTGTGTGCTTTTCCCAGGGGCCATTGTTCCCAGTTGCCAGGAAACCAGGGCCATCAGGTGTCACCCGGGAGACTGGGGCCTGGGTATTTGGGTTTAGGTCAGGCACAATAACGCCTGCAGAATGAAATGGCGTCCCCAGGACCTCCTCAGTCATTTGTCACACAACTGCAGTTCCCAATGACTATAGAGACACGGGGCCTGGGGAGGAGGTGGGTGGGTAGGATGGGGCGAGGGGCTGAGATGGGACAGTAATGATCCCCCAGAGCAGAGCAAACACACCTCTTTAGGGAGAGGAAGTGAGGCTGCTGCAGCCTTCCCAGACTTCAGAAGGCCTGTGAGGGATCTGACCAAGGTTCAGGACTGCCTGCTGGGAATTGGGGGCTTGCCAGACCTCAGGCCTGATAATGCTCCAGGAAGTGCTCAACAACTTAATAGGAGAGCCTAAGGGCACAGTTAGGCAAATAAACTGGCCAGAGAGCCTAAGGGCACAGTTAGGCAAATAAACTGTTCAAATCTAATATAGCAAGAACACCAGGCTGCCCAAGATGATGGCAAATCAGAGGGACCAAGCAGAAGGCAGAGGGCCGAAACCTGGGAGCGGTACTGAGGGTCACTTCTTAGCACATTCTCTACACATCCAGATCCTTCCCTCCCTAAATCTTCAAGCACAGCTTCTCATAAATACAACTTGGAGTCAGTAGAAAGGAGATAGATTATATGTTATCTACCTGTAAAATCTACCACCTCTCTGTCAGTTTGTCAGTACCGTGATGGCTTGTATATTGCTATGATGCTGGAAGCTATGCACAACTATTTCAAATACCATGAGGGCCACCCATGGTGGACAGGTTTCAGCGAACCTTCCTGTCTAAGACAGGCTAGGAAGAAAGGCTTGATGATCTACTTCTGAAAATTAACCACTGAAAGTCCTATGGCTCATGGAATATGGTCTGAGACTTCAACTCGTTACTTTGGACTGATCACGAGGAGGTAGCGATAGCTAGAGAAGGACATCACGTTTGGTAAAGTGGAGGGCTAGTGAAGGTGCAAGAGTCCTTCAGCAATAGGCACTGACACAGTGGCCGCAACAGTGGACTCTAACATAGCAGTGATAATGAAGATGGTGTAGGATCAGGCCATGTCTTGTTCTGTTGTACATGGGTTTGCTGCGAATTGGGGATGACTTGAATACGACTAACAACAACAATTTGTAGAATAGCCCTCTCCTCTCTTGAGGCTCTCTCTGATTTAATTTATGACCTGGATACCTAAGCCGGTGATGGTTTCTCCACCTTCATCCAAACACTCATCTCAAGGCCTCCCGTAAACTTGCTGCCTGTGATTCATTCCACTCCCACCAAAATGCTCATCCTTGTCGTCTTCCTTCTGTGTTGCAAGGTTGCCATTCTTGCTCTTGTGAAGAAAGCCTTAATTTGGGATAAGAAAGGGAGTGGAACAGGAGCCAGCGGTGCTGGCCCAGCTGATGCTGGAGATTCAGGCAGGTCGACAAGACGCAGCATGCCAGGGACACAGAAAGCTCCAGCACATCCTGGCTGGTGGTACCAAAAAGCCCAGCAGGTAGGGGAGTACGTAGTGGAAGACTGGGGTGGGTGACCCTTGGAAATACAGTGAAGGGACACATGGCATTTTAGAGTCTGTCAAGTCATAGCTTGGCATTTAGGGATGGGGGCCTGGGACTCAGAAAGATGGGCTGGTTACTGGATTGGTAGATTGGAATGAGGCCAAGGTGGAGCTCATTTGGACAATTTGGGTACAAGGTCTTGGCCATGAGCCTGTGCCACAGGCCCCTGTTATATGGGGGCAAGTCTGGAGTCAGGCCTGAGGCTCAGGGAACCAAGGAAAATGTCAGGGGTCAGGGCCAGGATGGGGCATCCTGGGAGACATAGGGGTCAGCTTTGGGACCTGGCTTCAGAGGGCAGCCAGAGAAGGCATGCTGCAATTCTAAATTCTTTCATCTAGGTGGCGCAGGGAGGGGCTGAGACTGCTCATGTTGGCTTTGTCTGGGAACTAGATGACCTAGCCTTCAGAGGGGGCCAGACTGGTAAGGAACGTGGCTGGCAGAGGGCGACCTCAGTTCACAGTGCAGGGAACCTGAATTAGAGGGCAGGGTCCAGCAAGAGTTTGGATACCCCTGAGGGCCAGGTTAGTGAGCCAGGCTGGGCATGCAGCCCAAATGATAAGCCTGGCATTCCTCCTGGAGCTTCAGATTTACTTTAACATTTCAGGGGATGGGCAATTAAGTGATTTAAAGCAGTTTTACATATTACATTTAGATAGCGGGTGTCTCAGTCATCTAGTGCTGCTATAAGAGAAATACCACAAACGGAAGTTCATCCTTGCACAGTTTAGGAGGCTAGAAGTCCAAATTCAGGGTGCCAGCTCTAGGGGAAGGCTTTCTCTATCTCTCAGTTCTGGGGAAAGGTCGTCGTCTTCAATCTTCTAGACTGAAGATCTAGAGATCTAGGAGCTTCTCAGTGCAGGGACCCTGCATCCGAAGGATGTGCTCCCTTCTTGGTTCTTCATTCTTAGTGGCCTGAGGTCCCTCTGTCTCTCTGCTTGCCTGCTCGCATCTCTACGTTATATCTCAAGAGGGATTAACTTCAACCCAATCTTGTAGACTGAGTCCTGCCACGTTAACATAACTGCCTCTAATCCTGGCTCATTAATATCATAGGGGTAGGATTTACAACACTTAGGAAAATCACATCAGATGACAAAATGGTGGACAGTCACATAATACTGGGAATCATGGCCTAGCCAAGTTGACATACATTTTTAGGGGACACAATTCAATCTATGACAGCAGGTAAAGGAGCATTCTTGGAGGCCAGGCTGGGTTCAAATCCCAGCTCTGCCACTTGAAAGATGTGTAACCTCCGGCATGTTGCTTCATTTCCCTTGTCTTAGTTTTCTCATGTGTAACATGAGGATACTAATAGTTTCTAGCTCACAGGGTTGTTATATCAAATGAAGTGAAGTCTATGTGATATGTGCTGTTGAGTCAATTCTGACTCATAGCGACCCTATATGCCACCAGGGCTCCTTATCTGTATCTATAGCTATCTCTATCTTGGAGCCCTGGTGCCACAGTGGTTAAGAGCTCAGCTGCTAACCAAAAGGTCAGTGGTTCGAATCCACCAGCCGCTCCTTGGAAACCCTATGGAACAGTTCTACTCTGTCCTATTGGGTCGCTATGAGTTGGAATTGACTCAACAGCAACGGGAAAAATTTCTGTCTTAGAACATTGCCCAAAATAAGGCAATTTCTCAATATATATTAGCCGCTTTTTTCACCATGACTGTTGGTAAAACAAACAGATAAACAAAACAAAAAAATGGGATGTTATGGAGTAGAAAGCAATATTGGCTAGAATGTTTAAGGTAAAACAAGTGACCTCCAAGAAGTTCTGTGCTTGGGGTGGCCTGCCTTGGACTTTGTCCCCTGCCCTCTGCCTTTGGGGTACTTTGCTGGAGCCATTTGGGAAATGACACAGCCTGCAGAAATGTCACTCCTTGTCCACAGGGGTCTCCAGTGCCTGGCTCAGAGGTGTGGGGCAACACATGCCTGCTGAGTACGTCGAGTGCACTGTGCCCCCGCCCAGCCTCCTGGCAGAAGCAGGGGCCATGAATGGCTATAGTGCTGCAGAATCCCCGCCCCACCCAGGGCTGGGTGGGCACGGCCTGCAGAAAGGCCTTGTTTGCGTTTTCACAACCATGAGAGGCTGCCAGCGCCCAGGAGGAATTTGTTTGAATTAACTGCTTGACTGGCTCTGTTTGTGACAGGAGTGTGTGTGGTGAGAGTTGATGGCAGAATGTGAGAAGGGCGTTAGGAGGCGCCTACTGGGCCCTGGATGGACAGAAGTGAAAAGCTGTTCTGGCCTGAACGGTCCTATGGGGAAGGGGGACCTGCCCTCCTTAGTGCTGACTGATGGGGACAAGGAGAGATGGTGATCGTCTGTGATGCCCTTACATAGCCTAGTCCAGGATGTGTTCCTCACCCGCCAGGGTTTGCTCAGCTCCACGTTCGGACTGTGCTCAATGTCCCGACCGCTCACAACTTGATGGCCAAGACTGAGTTTGTCCACACGGCCGGGGCCACACCACTCAGCGAACCTTTGGCTCCTCAGGGATTCCAACCACAGGGCATGTTCCCAGGGCAAACTCCAGGAAAGACGGCAGAAAGATGTAAATGTTCCCTAGAGATCCACACTCTGGATAGGTTGGCAACATTGACAGAACCACCACCACCCATAATCATGGCAGTGCTGATGGGCACTGCCATGTGTTTCACGCCGTTCTAAGTACTTAACCACATGTTACCTCATGTAATCCTTACAATAACCCAGTGGAGTAAGTACACTCATCTTCATTTTACATATGAGGAAACTGAGGCACAGAGTAGTTAAGTAACTTGCCTGAGATCATGCAGGTAGAAAGTAGAAGAGCCAGGATTTGAACCCAGGCAGTCTGGCTCTAGAGGCCACACTCTTGGCCCCTCTTTCTGTAGAGCTGGGATCTTTATCTCCATTTTTTATACGGAGAACACTGGTCTGTCTGAATGCACCCAGCTGGGGTGGGGTGTGAGGACGTTTAGAACCCTGTCTGCATCTGGACCTCCCGGTGGCATGTGTGCCTGTACGCCGGCGCCACTCGCTCAGCAAATGATCTGCGAACTCCCACCCTGCTTCCTCGTCTTACCCATTGGTGCACAAGGAAGCCTGCTTCTTGGCTCCAGCCACTGGGGGGTGGGCGGGGGGTGCGCTCTGAGCTTTATTCAGAGGATATCTCCTGAAGGTTTCCATTCCATGGGTGGCAACTCATACTCTTGGACTTTCTGTGCTGTTCTCAAATGTCCTGTTACTTCAGTCTTTTTAAGGGAGGTGGTGTGTTAACTGTGTAGCTAAATGTAACCGTTGAAAACCTTTGCTGAACTTTTCATGCAAATTAATCCACACATCAGAACACACCTGGTTTAAAATTTAGAAATTTACCTCATCCAGCCCCCTCAGAGTGCTGTGCAAAACCCGTCCATTTTCTCCGGTGTCCCCATTGCCTGGACCTGGCTCTGTCACTGGTGAGTGCGAGACTGCCCTACTGGGGAAGTTACTTCCTGTTTTCCTTCTTCGCTTCGCCTTTACTACCTTTGAATGGAGGAGCAATGCTGGGCCAGGCAAGGTGTGCAGATCAGCACAGAGCCTGGAGAATCGGGTGAGAAGAGGTTCCAGGGATCCCAGGGAGAGTGAGTGTCCTGGCTGAGGGTCTGGCTGGGGATGGTGAGGGGCATGTGCAGGCTCCGTCAGCAGTGGGCTTGGTGGGGTGGGGAGGGCAGGGCTGTGGCTGTATTGTGCTTGCTCCATGCCCAGTGCCTGGCACGCTCAGGACCTGCGAGCTGGATGAGGGTGTGAAGAGGCAGCGCGGGGACTGTGCTGGCAGTGACTCAGGGTTACCTTCTTGGGAGGCCGCTGAGTGGGTTGCTGCCTCTCCCAGTGGGTGGGGGTGGCGAGGATGTAAGGCGGAGTGGTGTGGAAATGACCCTCTGCTCCCTCCCCCAATTTGAGCGGGTCACAGGACACCTGGTTCAGGCCATTCTGCAGCTCAAATGCCTCATCTTAGAAGAAGGAGCTGCACTAGACGATCCAGCTGACGGTCGTGTTTAGCAAAAGTGAACATTTGTGGGTCGTAACTGGAACCAGAGGAGGGAGATTTCTAAATCTTAAACCAGGTGTGCTAAGTACTTGGAAACCCTGGTGGCGTAGTGGTTAAGCGCTACGGCTGCTAACCAAACAGTCGCCAGTTCGAATCCGCCAGGCGCTCCTTGGAAACTCTATGGTGCAGTTCTACTCTGTCCTATAGGGTCTCTATGAGTCGGAATCCACTCGATGGCACTGGGTTTGGTTTGGGTTTTGGCTAAGTACTTTACATGGTTTACTGGGTTTCGTCCTCACAAAACCCTATGAGGAATTATGTTATGTCCATTTTACTTACGTGAACACTGAGCACTTAGGCGAACACTTAAGCTGTTTGCCTAACGACAAGAAGAAGCACGCAGAGGAGCTGGGATTGAATGGAGACAGTCCGACCATCAATTGGGCTTAATTGCTCCCCTGCAGCACTGCACTGCACAGCACAACATAAAATGACTTTTATCCTCTCCTAGGATTTCTTTTCTTTTTTTTGACTTAGTTTTTCAGGGCATGTATTTAAGGAATGGAGCTTGTAGCTTCTGCTGCTGCCAGAAGGCTGGAGAGACAGAACGTCACTGAGTATAATCCTAAGTGAGATCTTTTCTCCCTCCGGCAGGATTGGGTGGAGGCTGAAATTCATCACAGCAAACATGTCCTCTCCCTTCCGCTTCATCTTGCTCTTGCACAAACAAGAAACCTCAGTCACGATTCCAGCTGGGTACCCTCTGTCTCTTAGCAACCGCCTCTAGCCCCAGCCCGGGCTCTGGGCTCCAGGCGTGCCTTTCTTTGCTGCAGTATTTTCTGTGGATCTTACACACGCAGTGCAGATTGTGGGCATGGGGCCGGGGGAGGGGGGGATGATGTCCCCGAGCTCCCTGAGTCAGAGGGAGGAGGGGAAGGCCCACTCTGGGAAGTTAGGCAGAAGAGCTCTTGGGTGAGGGGAGCTTGTATGGTCTCTCCTGGTGGACACTCACTGCTAGCTCTTTGCACAGTGGAGAGGGATTTGGAGAGCATGCATGTGTGTGTGTTTGTGTGTGTATGTGTGTGTGCGTGATGGCGTAGTTGGCATGGGCAGCCAGATGTGGGCATCTTGCCAGGAGAGAGATGAACACTTCTGGTTATCCTGCTGGGCTCATCTTTACGATTACACATGTTTGTTCAGAAGGTTTGTTTCTCAAATGCGATGAAGAGCCCCCTGGGACTCTCTGGCTTTTTGTGGAAGGGGCGGCACAGGGCTCTGAGATTATGGAAGCCTGATGAGACAGGGAAGTGTGGATGGAGGATTGACAGAAAGGACCGGGGCTGAGGCTGGCCTCACTCATGAGAGGTGGTGGGACAGAAGGGCCTGAGCACATGAAGGGTGGGAGGAAGATGTCTATTGGGAGACCATGAGCATGTGGTCTACAGCATGTGGCTCTCCCTGACACTGCACTGCTTTTTCCAAGGGACCGTCTTTGTTTTGCCTGCTGATGAGGCCAGTATAAGAACTGGGTCTGTCCTGAGGTGTTGCTTGTCAATTCTTTGAAAACCTTTGTTTGCCTTTGGGCCTTTCACCTCTCATCCCCAAGGAAGTACTGCTTTAGTCTTGTTTGAGCCGGAAAAGACCTGAGAGAGATTCTCATACACATCCTGATTTTACAAATGTGGAAACTGAGGCCCAGAGAGGTGAAATGAGTTACCCAGAATCCCACAGCTGGGTGGGAGCAAAGCTGGGATCAGCGTCCTGGGCCACTGTATCCACTTTAGTGCTTTTCTCACTTTGGCGGGGCTCCTCCCTGCTGTCATGGATTCAGTTGTGTCCCACCACCCACAGAACATATGTTGAAGTTCTAACTCCTGGTACCTGTGGATGTGGCCTTGTTAGGAAATAGGGTCTTTGAAGATGTTATCAGTTAAGTTAACATGAGGTCATACTGGAGTAGGGTGGGTGCTAGTCCAATCTGAGTGGTGCCCTATAAAAGGGAAGAGACTGACAGAAAGACAGACAGAGGAAGGATGGCCATGTGAACATGCATCTACAAGCCAAGAAATGTCTGGGGCTACCAGAAGCTGGCAAAGACAAGAAGGATCTTCCTCTGGAGACTTTGGAGGGATTATGGACCGGTTGATGGGCGTTGATTTGGACAGCTAGACTCCAGAACCGTGGACAATAAATTTCAGTTCTTATAAGCCAACCAGTTGGTGGCGTTTTGCTTAACTGCAGCCCTATGACACCTGCACACGGATTAACGCTAAAAGCAGTGATGTTCACACACACGATATGTGAAGTTCTAGTGCATGATCCTTTGTAAAGTGGAACTTGTATATATAGGAGTGAACTGAAGGAGCCCACTGGCCTAGCCTTGTACTCAGGGCATCTGGTTTCTGATGAGGCCCTTGCAGGGTGGGCTGCTTCTGCACAGCTGGAGAGATCTGACCCCATAGGGAGAGATCCCAAGTCCATCCCTTAAGGAAATGATGAGCTGTATCTTCCTGGCCTCTTGGACGTACTTGATAGACATTGTCTGAATAAATGTATGGTATCTGGCAGGAATACCTTTCCTTTTTTTAAATTACAAAGCTGGGTTGATGGGTTTTGTTGGTTTGAATACCTTATAAAAATGTCAGACTGAACACCAACTTCAAAAATCTTTAGAGCCTGAGAATGAAGGAGTGTTTGGCAGATCATATTGCATCAGGAAAATGTGACTTCTGTGCAGGCTCAGGGGAACGAGCAGGGCAGGAAGCACTTAGGTGAGGGTCACACGTCCTGCTTTGAGTCTTGGCTCTTTTCCTACTTGCTGTGGGCCTTGAGCAAGTCACATTTGCACGTGGAGCTAGGGGCTTCCTCTTGAAAGTCCTTCCAGGTCCGTCTGTGAGTTCTTGGACAGGTTGACCACTCGTGGCCACTCATTCGTTCATTCTGCAAATGCTTACTGAGTGGCTCCTGTGTGTGGGCCCCAAGCTAGGTGCTAGGGAGACTGTGGGGAATACCACCTATTTCAGCTGTGCGTTGGAGCTCACAGCTAGTGTCGGAATCTATCAGTAGGCAAGACACATCTCTTAAACCTGCTCTTTGCCATCCAGCCTCCAGCCTTGATGTTGGTTCATTAAATGAAATTTTTCCATGAAGAGGTGTTTGCTCCTGGGAGCAGGGAAGGGGAGCTCTAAAAGGCTGCCCCTGAGAAGGGTAAAGACCAGTTTGGACCTGGTATTTTCAATGGCTCCTGGAATACCTTTGAGAATGAATCTGGTGTGAACTCTAGGATGCAATGAGTGAAAACTCAAACTCGTTACCGTTGAGTTGATTCCGACTCATAAAGACCCTACGGGATGGTGTAGAACCACCCCCAGAGGGTTTCCTAGGCTGTAATGTTTACAGGAGCAGACTGCCACATCTTTTCTCCCAAGAAGGGGCTGGTGGGTTAGAACCACTGACCTTTCAGTTAGCACCTGAGTGCTTAACCACTGTACCCCAGTACTGCCTCTCAATTCATGGTTCACCCAGGCCTTCTAGTGGTTTTTTTCTTTAAGAAACACCCACCTCATGTGTGACAGTAATAGCACTTTGCACGTGCGTGGTGGCCCTTTTTTGGCTCATGAAACACTCTCAGATCAACTGCATTTAATTTTTACAGAGCCAGGATGTTCCCTCTGTAAGCAAAACAAAACCCTTGTTTTTCAAAGTTGTTGAAAACTTAATAACTGGTTTAAAAAATTAAATAGGACAACAGCATAGACAATGAAGTCTCTGTCCCACTCCAGATTTCCTGGTCCTCTTCCAGATGCAGCTACTACAGCAGCTTCACGTGGAGACTTCCAGAAATATTCTCAGATATAAAACATGGATGTATGCAGCATTATGCACAATCGCCAAAAGGAGGAAACAGCTCGTGTCCATCAACAGATGAATGGCTGAACAAAATGTGGTATATCCATATGATGAAATATCTTTCAGCTATAAAGAGAAATGAAGTTCTGATACAAGCTACGACATGATGAACCATGAAAACATTATGCTGAGTGAAATAAATCAGACACAAAAGGACAAATATTATATGATCCCATTTATATGAAATGTCTAGAATAGGTAAATCCATTGAGACAAAAGAAGATTAGTGGTTACCAGGGGGTGGGGGAGGAGAGAATAGGGAGTTAAGAAAAACAAAACCATGGATATATTCCTCTCCCAATTCCGTCTTTCTCTCTCTTCAAAAACAGGAGTATGCTGTACATGCCTTGTTGTTTTCATTCCAATAGGGCTCTGAGACTGTTGCATTTCAGCAGATTTGGAGCTGCCCAGTTCCTTTCCTTAGCACCACAGACTCTCATTGTGCAGTGCAATGAATTGCTTTAACATGACCTTTCTAGTCATGGTCTTGTAATTCCCACAAAATGATTGGGTGGGACTATGCAGATATGGTGCTTGTAGCCCACCAAGGGGATTGGACAGCCTGCAAATAAGGTACATGGAACCCATGCAAGGGTGGGACTATGCAAATAAGGTGCATGAAACCCTTGTAGGGGATTGATCAGTTTTGCCATCCCACTAGGCTTAAAGGGAGCCAATCCCAGAAGCTGGGGGAAGGGACCTCATTACAGTCAAGAAGAGCTGAATGCAGAGTGCATCCTTTGGACCTGGTGTCCCTGTGCTGAGAACCTCCTAGACCCAGGATACTGAGAGAAGGAGCCAAAACACTGAAGACAGGGAGAGATGGTGCAGCAGCAGCATGAAGTGGTGGCAAACATGGCAGAGTTTCAGCAGCAGAGAAATGGCAGCAGCAGAACCAGGAGACTGGTGCAAGATGGTGTGGTAGGCTTTCCCGCCCACTGAGTGAGGCGGCTACAGTGGGCTTGCTGACTCACGGAGGGAGAGATCTCAGTGCCTTTGGGCAGGGGGCTTCCTGGGTTGAGTGGGTTGCCTCTGGGCTTTGTAACACCTGACTGAGCCCAGCAGGGGTGAGGCCAAGAGCTGGAATAAGGTAAGAGCAGTGCCTGAGGCCGAGAACTAGAGGCCAGGCCTGAGCAGCCAAGAAGAAGCTATCCTGATCAAAGAACTGTATCCTAAATTGTTCCTGTTACTTCCAAGTTGATCCTGACCCTGAATTGTAACCTGTTATTTCACTAATAAACCCCATAACTGTGATATAGTCTGTGAATTCTGTGTGGCCGTTGCAAAAAATTATCGACTCAGCAGAGAAGTAGAGAGTGCCGCGGGAAGTAGAGAGTGCCGCGGGAAGCAGAGAGTGCCGCTGGAGGGACGGCTGGTGTTAGAATTGGCAAAAAGGTTGGAGAGAGGAGATATGTTTGACTTCCACTTCATAGGAACCAGCTTTGGGCTGACGCTGATGGTGATTTTCCCTCTTTGGCCTAAAGTTAGATGAACTTTAATGCCGTACCGTTTTTAAACATCATATGGATTTCATCATGGGTATTAGATTGTTTTTAGTTGTTTTGTTCTTATAAAACGGCTGCAAAGAGATATCCTTGTATGTATGATTCTGTGAGTATATCTGTAGGATGTACTCCTAGATGTGGAAGTGCTAAGTCAAAAGGAAGGTGCATTTTATATTCTGATGGTCACTGCCAAATTGCTGTCCAGAGAGGCATTTCACAGTGTATGAGAGTCTTTATTTTTCCACGTTTTTGAAGTATTGGGCATTATTAACTTTTTCAGTTTTACAAATTTGACGAGTTAAATGAAGGGCATCTGGGTGTTTTAACTTATATTTCTTTAATTACGGTTATGATTGATCCTTTGTTTTTAATGTTTTTAGGCCATTTCTGTTCCTTTTTCTGTGAACTGCCTGTTCAAGTCTTTTGTCCATTTTTCTATCTCATCTCCGTTTTAGACAGGCATACACTGAAGCTCAGGGAGGTTTAGCAACTTATCTTAGGTCACACAGCCAGTAAGTAGCAGATCTGGGTTGTAGAGCCACACTTCTGACTCCTGGTCTAGTGATCCTTGTCACATGCTGCCCCCCTGTACCAGTCTGGCCTGGCCATACCCAGTGTTCCTGGAAGGGAGAGGGCCTTATACTAGGTATTCCCTGGAATTCCAACAGGACATACAAGGCCCAGAGTAGAATGGGGGATGCCTTGGAGAGGTCTGTAGAGCTAAGCTGTCTCAGGCTGAAGCTTGTTTTTGAAGTGCTTCCATGTCTTGTCTCTCTCTGGCTGCTGGGTGGGCATGTAGACAGATGTTAAAGGTTTGTCCTGCCAGCCTCCCCAGAAGCCCCTCCCCCACTCGCAGAGGCTCTCCAGCTGGGATTATTGTTTGTACCTGTGAATTATTGATAAGGCTTGAAATGGCTTCTGCCTTGGAACAGCAAGGCCCAAGGGAGGGCAGCCACTGTGCTGGGGGGTGGGGTGGGAATCATAGGGCTGAAAGACCCCCACCCCTGGGACCCAACCTTCCCAAGGTCAACGATCCTTCTTAAATGTCAAAAGACTTCATAGACCCTCCCCTACCCGTGCCCCCCCCCCCCCATTGCCCAGCTTTGAGTATCTATTATTTAAGAAAATAGGCAGGGATAAAGCTACCATACATTTAATACTGTTTTTATTTATATTATTTTAAAAAATTATAAAAGTTACCCGTACTCGTTATAAAAATTCAAATATCCCAGAACTGTATTACGTAGAAAGTGAAACCTGTGCGGTCTCGTCCCCGGAGGCGCCCACTGTGGTAATGCTGTTAAGTGAATTTGTTTTTACTTGTCCCTCCTGAGTCTCTATATGTGTGAAAGGCGTACTGTTTATTTAGGCTACAATGCTTGATGGAGGTATTTGAGGGCTCCTTGGAATACATCCTATGCTGCCTGAAGGTTGATGAATCTCTGGTTGAAAATCAAGGCTTTAGTTCTTTGCTTTGGCACTTAACCATTTCTTGTATTTTAGTCATGAGCTTTTAATTCCTTATGAACACGAACCCCGCACTAAGTTTATTTTCTGTCTCCAAAAGTGCCTAGAACTGGGTGCCTTGGGTTGAATTGTGTCCCCCAAAAATGTGTGTCAACTCGGTTAGGCCATGTTTCCCAGTATTGTGTGGTTGTCGTCCATTTTGTGATTGTAATTTTATGTTCAGAGGATTAGGGTGGGATTGTAACGCCACTCGTACTCAGGTTACCTCCCTGATCCAGTGTAAAGGGAATTTCCCTGGGGTGTGGCCTGTACCACCTTTTATCTCTCCAGAGATGAAAGGGAAGCAAGCAGAGAGTTGAGGACCTCCTACCACCAAGAAAGCAGCACCAGGAGCAGAGTGCATCCTTTTGACATGGGGTCCCTGCACCTGAGAAACTCCTCAACCATGGGAAAATTGAGGACAAGGACCTTTCTCCAGAGCTTTCGTCCACAGAGAGAGCCTTCCCCTGGAGCTGACGCCCTGAATTTAGACTACTAGCCTACTTTACTGTGAGGAAATAAATTTCTCTATGTTAAAGCCATCCACTTGTGGTATTTCTGTTATTGCAGCACTAGATACCTAAGACACTGGGCTTGACCCATAGTAAGTGCTCGCTCTGAATTGTCTGAGGATAGTTAAACGTTCTAGAGAAATCTAATCATCCAGGCTCCCCATGGGTTACACTTTTTGCCACCAGAAGGGAGAGCGTTGCACTTCCCCTTTTCTAGGTGGCTCACACTTTGACGGCCCCTGGGGACTTTGGAAGGAATCTGTCTGTCTTGGTAAATGTAGCATACTGGTAAAATATGTCAGCTTCTAAGAGAGATGCTGCTCAATGTTTGTGACTTTTCTGCAAACCCTTCAGGGAGGATGCTCTGTTGACTTCTGAGGGTCATTTCTTTGGGAAAGAGGGAACAAGGAATGCTGGGAAGAGCACTATCAGCTTTGTAATGTGGGGAAACGTTATGGCAGATTCATGACCCTCAGTTTCTTCATCTGTAAAATGGGGATAATAACAGAACTTACATTATAGCGTTGTGGGTTGGGTTCAATGAAGGGTGTTTGAAGGCTCCTGGTACAGGGCTGGCCACAATAGACATTACCTCATTCCCTTCCTAGGGTAAATGGCTGCTTGCATCTGTTGATGGGAATTGGAGTCTAAACGCCAGGAAATGATGGAGGGGGCAATCTTCAAGATAGAGACAAGGTTGAACCTGACAAATGAAACAGACTTCGAAGGAAGCTGGTGAGAGGGAGAGTACGGATTTGGACTGTCCGAGGAACCCAGAAATGAGGCAGCTCTAGGACTGACTCCTAAGTGGCTCCAGTTTTTAAGTTCTCCTCGCAAAACCAGCCAGGGAAATTCTAGGGAGCAACATTGGCACTCAGTAAACATTTGCCAAATGAATGAATGGGCTGCCCTGCTGCTTTCGAGGTGATTCCTCAGGTGTGCCATCCATGGGCTTGCACATGCTGTTTTCTTGGCATGGAATAGGCATACCCCTGGATGGATGCCTAGGCGCGTGCACACACACACACTCTCTGGGCAATTTCGACCACCCTTTGGCTCTCAGCTGAGACACTGCTTCCTTAGCAAAACTGCCTCTTGCCTCACCTCAGGTTAGATTGGGTCCCTCTGCCATGTGCTCCCCCAATGCCCCTTTGTAACATGCATCAGGCACTTGGGCACTTGTAATTATTTGTTCAGAATCTATGGCCTTTGGGAGGATGGGGGTTCACATCTATTGTGTTGTCAGTGTCCCCAACACCCCTCATGGCCCTTGCAACGTAGTTGAGTAAATATTTGTTGAATGAATATTGCAAGAATCATCTTTCCTCTTGATTATTGTTTACTCTAAAAAATAGGGTCATGTGCCTACAGTGGAGTCGTGGAGCCTATCTGCACCCATCTCATGACTTGCTAGACCCCATATTTGTATGGTCGGGGGCTCAGACTTCCTTATCTCTGCAACGACCTCTCAGAGATGCAGGTGGCTCTTCTCTTGTGAGGGAGGATGGTGGAATAGACTCTGGACTGAGTGCCTGGGTTCAAATCTTGTCTCCATAATTTACTATCTGGGTGACCTTGGTCAGTGGCTCAATCTCTCTAAATCTCAGTCTCCCTTCTGTAAAATGGGTATGACAACTCTAATAGTACCTGCTTCATACGGTTGTTGTACAGATTAAATGAGACTATGCAGGCATTTAGCAGTGAACAGGCAGTGAGTGCTCTGTAAGTATTTTGCATTCTTCATGTTATGTAGCATGTGTCTTCCCTGTCAAGAATCTGGTGTTGGTCAGGCGATGGGTTGTGTTGGATTGCAGCTGACCAGGCAGGAATAGGCAGAGGAAATGGAACTCAGGTAAGGACTACATATCTGAGAAGTACATAGCAGAAGGTAGAAGGGAAATTGGATTTAGCAAAAAGGCAAGGGTGGGGTTGCTGGATCATGCTACACTCAGGCTGAGGTTTCTCTGGTGTGGATTTAGAACTTTGATTCAAATCTTGGCTCTACTTGAAAATTTTGCATCATTTTGGGCAAGTTACTTCATCTCTCTGAACCTCAGTTTTCTCATCTGCAAATGGGGTTAATAGTCATAACTTCAGTTACCTCGTATTAATTACTGTAAAGCCTCATGGGCTTAAATGAGACAATGCATAAACAGCACTTATACAGCACAAGAGCTGGCATTTAGAATGGGCTCCATAAACATTTAAGGAAGATGGCGGATGGCTACTCCAACGCCAGGGTGGACAGATTGGCTTGTCCCGGTGAGAGATTTCCTAAGACTGGAGAAAGGAGGGGTAAGCTGTGTGTGTTCAGCATGGTTTCGCAGGGTGACACTGCTTATTGTGTAATTACGGAACAACTCCCATAAAGATGAAAATGTGGGCCCAGATGGCAGGCCTTCCATGCTGTTGAGAGGCAGAGCTAATGAACTTAACAAATCACTGATAATTAATTTTCAAAAGCCAAAGGAAACTGGGGAGCGATGAATAGGCCTACAGAAGGAGAGAATGCAAAGTAGTGCCAACTGTCAGCCAAGAGGAAGGTGTGAGATGCTGGCACTTCCAGGCCAGTGAGGCGGGTCTGGATGTCTTAGTGTCACGGAGAGAGGGAGTGCGGAGAGAAGGCTTGTGCAGGTAATCACAACAGTAATGGCAATAGTGGCCAACCTTGATCAAGCCCTCCTACATGCTGGGAACTGTGTGGAACACTTTACTTGGGTTGGCTCTTGTTTCAGACAGACAGTTTTTCCAACTGGGTGGGAGATGGGGAGGGAGAATAAGAGTCCAGTAGTGGATGGGAGCCTCACAAGAACATAGAGCAATGAAGCCAAATGGTGACAACAATTCATATTTATTGAGCACTTGCTCTGTGCCAAGCATGATGCTGAGAACGTCTACAGGCATGCCCACTTCACATCACAAAATCCTAGGAGGAAGGCACAGAGAAGGTCAGTAACTTGCCTGAGGACACTCAGCAACCCCATTCCACTTAGCAGGATGCAAAGCTCATGAAAATACAGTGCCAGAGAAGCACCACACCTCTGGGCAGAGCTGCCCACTGGGCACGTGGCTACCTTGGACACAACATGAAGCATGAAAGATCGAGGTCAGGAAACCTGGGTTTTGGCTCCAGTCCTCTGAGATGAGTTGCTGAACCTGCCTTTCTTTAGCTGTAGCATGTGAGTGGCAGGTTTGATATAAACAGGTGCAGCTCTGTGGGGAAAGGCAAGTGGGGGTCCTGTCCCCTTGCTTGCTGCACCCACAGAGCCCCAAAGCTGTGTGGGACACATGTGGAACCCATGGATGATCTCTAGGGCTTCTTCAGCTCTAATGCGATCTTCTGTGAGTCCAATCCTGTCCCACCACAACGGTCACAGTGACATGGTTGTGTGTATGTGGGAGGGGGGAGAAATGGGAGTGCTGGTGTGGAGGGCTAATGAGCTAGCAGGGGACCTGGCACATTGTTGTTGTCTGCCCAGCCCCGGCTGGAGTCTTGCTCCGTACTTCCTAGCTGTACAATCCTAGGTAACTAACTTAACCTCTCCAAGCCTCATTTTACTCAGCTGTAAACTGGTGACAAAATGTCATGGAGTTGGTATAAGGATTCAATATTTAATGTATACAAAGCTCTTAGTTCCATGCATAGTGTCTAGTAAGGATTCAATTAACAGGTGACTTACTGATAAATGGGAAACCCTGGTGGCATAGTGGTTAAGTGCTATGGCTGCTAACCAAAGGGTCAGCAGTTCAAATCTGCCAGGTGCTCCTTGGAAACTCTATGGGGCAGTTCTACTCTGTCCTCTAGGGTCGCTATGAGTCGGAATCGACTCGACGGCACTGAGTTTTGAGTTGAGTTATTGATAAATGTTAAAAGGATAAGTGAATACTGAATAACCTAGTTCCACCTCACCTGAGCCGCTCTGTGCTTGTCCCTGAATGACCATGAAAGCACCTGGGGGCTTTTCTGCGAATCAGAGAATTCATAAATGTGGACTCGGGGGGGGGGAGGGGAATGAATATATATATATTATATATACACATTTTATTTATTTGAATATACAGGTATTACTTTTGAATAGATACGTTGGTATTTACTTTCAGACTATGTAAGGAAGAATTGGCCAGGTGGGGACGAGAGGACTGATTTGGCTGACGGGGTTGAAATGTTTGGGTCCCTTTGTCTTCCTAGCTGGCTACCAACACAGAGCGGGCGTCGGCTATGCCCCTCCCAGCTGCTGCTGGGCCACCTCCTGCCCGTCCTCTGGGGATCCGATGACAAAGCCAGGGAGGCTGGGTGAACCCAAGGCGCCATACCCGAGTCCTCCAGGACACTCCCGGTGACCTCTGCGTGCTGCCCCGCTGCACACCACCTTCTGTTCACGGCCCATCAGCCGTCTTTCCCCCTGACTGCACTCGGATTTGAGCCATTGTCAATTCATGTTTCCAGATTAATTAGCGAGGCCCCGTGTCAGATGCTAACTGAAACCCAGATGTCGGCTTGGTTCCCCTCATCAAATCATTTTGTACCAGTAATTGAAGAACACAGAGGCAGCAGCTCGGCTGGTCAGGAACGGCTCACTTCTCCCCCCACCACCCCCCGCCCCATCCTCACCCCCTACCCCTTCCCACTGAAATATAAATAAACCCACCCTGCCTCAGAGGACCCTGCAAAGGGGATTTGCCTGTCAGCCCATGTATTAATAAAGGTGGTGACGAGCTGAAGCCCTAACTCTCATGTTGAAGGTGGGGTTTCTGAGAGAAGTTTCCTGTGAGTTTACAAGAAGGCTGGTGGGGTGATGAGGAAGGGAAACTCTTTCTAATTTTAACCTTAGCCAGAAACCTTTTCCCCAGCCCAGGAAACCGCCTGCCCAGGAGAACAGCTGTGTACCCAGCATAGTGTCTGCCCGTAACAGCCCTCAATCAGCATTGTTGGCCTGTGTGGAACCTTCTAGCTTCAGTGTGATACCATGTGTGCCTGGGTATTTCTCAGAGCTAGAAACAAATGAATCAGATTAGATATTTATTTTCATTTCTCTCTAAGTATATGTTGTGAGTGTGTGTATACATTTTTTTCTTAGCTACCATTTATTGAGCTCTTACTATATCCCAGTAATCGTGTGTAATACTTTACATATAGTATCTCATTTAATCCTTACCACAACCTTATGGATGAGGAATTTTTATCCCCATTTTTCTGATGAGGAAACTATGGCTCAGAGAGGGTAAGTAACTTGTCTGAGGTTACACAGCTGGTCTGTGACGGAGCTGGGATTTGAATCATCAAGTATTGTTGCTTCCATCTTTTAAGTAGAAGTAGCAGTTGCAGGAAAGGCTGTTCACCTTTTTTTCCCCTTTAGTTAAGAAATGTATGTTCTCCTGGGCATAAGAGGTGAAAACAGATTTTGGTCACATTCTCTCAGCTGAATGTCAAAACCCACACATGTGCGTGACCATTTTGGACCAAGAGAAGCACTTTTGATGGATGACACAAGAGGCATCAAGGGACGCTGATTTTCTGTGAACTTGGGCTGGAGTTAGAGGTATGTCTTAGGCTGGAGAAAGTCTTTGAGAGCTAGACCCTGAATGCCACTGTTTGGTCACAGCCCAAGCTCCACTGCACAGGGAAGTAGAGAATGGAGACAAGAGGCTGCAGATTCTTTGGGAAGTTGACAGGCAGTCCAAAGAAGTGTTCAAACCCAGAACCAGCTCACTGAGCCTGTGGCCTTGGGCTGCTCATGTCACCTCCTGTGCCTCAGCTTTCCCATCGGCAAAACTAGATTTAATGAAGCGGTATCTTAAATATTAACTGCAAAGACTTGATGGCAACTTAAAAAAAAAATTTAGGTACAGTGTCACCAGGTGGCAGTAGTGTGCCATAGAGCCTGAAGGGTTAAAACCAGTTACCAGTTGCCTTGGAGTGGATTCCAACTCATGGCGACTCCATGTGTGTCACAGCTGAACTCTGCTCTATAGGGTTTCCAATGGCTGAATTTTCAGAATTAGATTGCCAGGCCTTTCTTCTGAGACACCACTGGGTGGAGATGAATCTCCAACCTTTCAGTTAGCAGTAAAGCATGTTAACCATTTGCACCACTGAAAGGCTCCACTCAAGGGTTAATTTCCTGAAAATCCACACCCCATGGATTTATAACCTTGAATAATCACATTTTTTTTTTCTTAAAGATGAAGATAAACATCTTTATTAAACTAGCTAAATGCAAGCAAACATTAAGCAAACATTGAAGTGCATGTTTGGAGCAAATTTCACAAGCAAATAAATCTTTAGATGCAGGACGCTATCTCCCCTTACGGTTTTTTAATAGGTATTTTTCCTAGTTCTTCACCTCCTTGCGTTTGGTTCCTTTTATTTACCTACTTAACTTTATGCACAACCCCTTCACGTGCTTGATTTTCAGATCTACTAGGGTATGGTTCCTCAAAGTCAGAACCCCTTTAACTTTTTCTTTTTAAGTCTATCTCTTTCAACTATCACAGAGATAAAATTATCTTTTTTGTGTTTCTGATTCTGTCTTCTTTCCTGCTTACGAAGCAGGATATCAGCATGTTCCGCCACCCTCTATACCTAGGGAGGGGGAGAGAGGAAAACAACGCTTCGCTGGGCATTGACTTCAGTCCAAGTCCCCCACCAAGAGCTTCCATGTCACCTCATGACAATGCGTGAAGCAGAATGGTGTCATTTTACAGACAGGTAAACTGTGAGGCTAGGAGTGAGTCCCAGTTTCAGAGCTCACCATCCTCTTGCCTCCAGGGTGTACAGGTCACGGAGAGGACATTGACTGCCCCCGTCCACCTTCATAGAGAAAGGCCAGTTGACCTAGGGTGAGGGCTAGCCCTGGTGGGGGGGGCCTCAGCAGCACACTTCCACCCCTACCCCCACGCCAGCCATTCTTTTTTGCAGCTCCTGGACCCTTCCCCAGCCTGCACCTGAGAGGAGGCAGGAACACCTGGGCCCTGTGTCCCTGGGGAGCCTGACTGCCACTGCAGCTGCTCTGCTGGCGTTCTTGAGAGTGTTAATTGGGCAGGGTGCCCAGCCCCTGGCCCCAACAGAAATGAGCTGGGTTAGGAGAGAAACCTCATTGCCCACCAGGCGGAGGGAAGATAGAATCAGCTCTTGGCCAACAGCACCTGGAAGAGAGCCCAGGAGGCCAGGCCAGACCTGTGGGCGGCGGGCTCCCCCTTGTCAGTGGCCTCTGGGTAAGATGGCAAGGGGGTGTTGACCCCAGGACAGCTCATGAGGAGAGGAACCTAGAGTCCTCACAGTGGGCTCCCTGCAGCTCAGGAAAGTGGGTCTGCCCCAGTTTTGGGGAGGAAGATGGGGTGGTGTGATGATGAATTATTTTGTCTTCTTCATCATCATCATCATTGAAGACCATTACTGAGTACCTACCCTGACCCAGGCTGGGCTAAAGGCTCTCCACATATTATTTCACTGTATTCTTACCATAGCTCCATGAGATATGTATGGTTGATTCTCCTTTTACATAAAAACTCAGAGCGGTCAGGCAACTTGTCCAACTTGTCCAAGGGGAGGGATAGCCAAGGCTCGAATGCAGGTTTGACTCCAGAGCCTGTGTTCTGTCCACTTGGCCCCATGCCTCCTGCACTCTGCCCAGAAAGGACAGACCCTCTGACCTTACAGAAAGGCTCCCATTACCCAATTGCCCCATAGTCATCGTGGGAGGAGTATATATTTTCCTTAGTTTTCAAAAGTGTTGAAATCTGGCACAGGCTTCCTCTCTGAACCTTGGCTCCTTATAAAGAAGGGGCAGAGAAATATTGTCCCCACAATGTGGTGGGAAGTCGAGTGGTTTGTGGGTGGGATTGGGTTTCTAGAGGAGAAGAATCCAGTACACCCAGGGCTCAGTGATGGGGCTCAATTATCGGCTTTCCCTTCAGCAATGACCCAAATGACAGAGACGCTTCGTATACTTATAGAAAGATGGGAGGGGCTTTGGAAGAAAGTTTGCGAAACCTCACACAATGAACACTCAGAGTCAGCCCTCAGACTGGTGAGGGAGGGGTCGGTGAAAAGACCAGACAGGTTGTGCCCAATGAGGAGAAGGTTAGGGAGTGGTCCCAAGGTTGCTGAGAGCATTTGAAGGAATAGATGTCAAGCATGGGTGGGAGTGGGCTTATTCTCTGCTTTCCAGAGAAGTAAGATCAGCGCTGACTGGTAGGGGTTACCCAATGCTAAAGAAGTGCAGGCAGATAGTGAGCTCTCTGGCCCTGGGTGTGTTCAAACAGAACCGGGATGGGCAGCTTATAAACTAACCAAATGGGGAGACCAGGAAAAAGACTCCTGGACTGGGCCACCCTCAGACTCTGTGTCTATACATTTCCCCCCAGCCCAAGTGGCCTCTGACATGAGGGTAAGGACCCTCTATGTTCACTCACAGTTGAGCACCTACTATGTGCCAGCAACCAGGCATCTGATGGTGAACAAGATAGACATGGTCCCTGTTCTCATGCAGCATACAGCTGAGAACCTTATATGTAACATCAAGAACCATCACAACCAAATATGACGGCATTTACTGAGTGCCTACTATGTGCTGAGGATTTTGCATTCATTGTCTTATTTAATCTTCTCAACAGCCTTACCAAAAAAACTCATTGCCATAGGGTCGATTGGAACTCATAGCAACGCTATAGGACACAGTAGAACTGTCCCATAGGATTTCCATGGTTGTAGTCTTTACAGAAGCAGACTGCCACATCTTTCTCCCGTGGAGCAGCTGGTGGGTTTGAACTATCAATCTTTCGGCTAGCAACCAAGTGCTTTAACCACTTCATCACCAGGGCTCCTTTTCTATAGCCTTAAAAAAAAAAAAATGAGATTGAAATTACTATCTCCATTTTATAGAGGAGAAAATTGAGGCTCAGAGCAGCCAAGGATTTGTCTAAGATCATACAGATAATGGGGAGGAGGGGCTCAGATTTTTTGGGTTCACAGAGGCTGGAAAGATGAGACTTTTTAGGGTTATTCCTTCAGCTGAGATATTCAGGCATCCAACTATATTATTCCCAGCTCCTGCTTTGTCCTTTGATCTTCTTTGTGGAAAGATTTCACGGTGTGCAATAACGATTCCCTCTTCCCCCATGGAAGCAGCAATCAAGAAATCAAATGACATATTGCACTGGGCAAATCTGCTGCAAAAGACCTCTCTAAACTGTTAAAAAGCAGAGAAGTCACTTTTAGGAATAAGGTGCGACTGACCCAAGCCATGGTATTTTCAATCACCTCATATGCACGTAAAAGCTGGACAATGAATAAGGAAGACTGAAGAAGAATTGATGCCTTTGAATTATGGTGTTGGCAAAGAATATTAAATTTACCATGGACTACCAGAAGAACAAACAAATCTGTCTTGGAAGAAGTATAGCCAGACTGTTCCTTGGAAGTGAAGATGGCGAGACTTTGTCTCATGTAGTTTAGACATGTTATCGGGGGCCCAGTCCTTGGAGGAGGACATCATGCTTAGTAAAGTAAAGGGCCGGAGAAAGAGATGGAGACCCTCGGTGAGATGGACTGACACAGTGGCTGTAACGATGGGCTCGGGCATAACACAATCATGAGGATGGCGCAGGACTTTGCAGTGTTTTGTTCTGTTGTACGTAAGGTAACTATGAGTCAGAACCGACTTGACAGCACCTAACAACAACAACAACAACAGCTGCTGTTGCTGGGTTCACTTGAGCCCCCTTTAGGCTGAGGGGCCTCCTTGGACAGGCCTGCAGAGGTGGATGCTGTACTACTTCCTTGGCCAGATACGTGCCCTGTGTCCAGCCCCATTCATTCTGTGGGAGACACAGGGCCTCTTG
Source organism: Loxodonta africana (assembly GCF_030014295.1). NCBI lineage: Eukaryota > Metazoa > Chordata > Mammalia > Proboscidea > Elephantidae > Loxodonta > Loxodonta africana. The sequence continues at coordinate 36,817,201 of NC_087357.1, forward strand.
GCTGCCCTCCTGTTGGCCCTGGGGTCTGGGTGAATTAGTGACCTTCTCACTAGCCCTTTTGGTCCCCTAGCTTGTAACATTGCCACCATGGGCAATCCCACCATGGAGAAGTGGTCAAAAACTAGGTAGATGGGGGCTCCTCATCCTTTCCTTCTGCCATGCCAGGAAGGTCCCAGGGCATCCTGAAGGCCGAGCAGAGGTGGAAGTGGCCTCGGGCAGCATTCAGGCTGCATTTGGGTTGCAGGATAAGAACTCTAGGCTGAGGGCCTAGCATGCTGTATGGGGAGGGGCTGCCCTCTCCCTCACTGCCTCGCTCCCACTCGTCTAGCCTGCCTGGGATGGGACTTCATTTGCCTGCGGCAGTTCTTAGTTCCAGATCATACTACCTTAGGATAACCCATAAAACCGACCTTAAAAGTACTAAAGGGAAGATTTTCAGAAAAGCTGATTTGAATGGAAATGCTTTGAAATTGCAATGGGCCATACAAAATTTAAGGCATTAGTAAAGCATCTTTGTAAATGGTTAGGGGAAAAAAAAAAAAAACAATCAAGGACACAAACATGTCCACTAAAAGTTGGCAGCACTTCCCAAATTGCTTTCAGCTCTGAAGTCCTCTGATCTCAAAATTTGGAGGGTATTCCATAGTTTACTCAAAAACTTGGTAACAGATCATGGGTTTTGGTGTCTAACAGGCCTGGGGTACTGGCTGTGTGATTTAGTTCCCATTTGGGGCTTTTCTAAATCTCAGTGTCTGCGTCTGTAAAATGGGGACAATAGTGCCTTGTAGTGTGGTTACGAGGGTGATATCAGATAACGTCAAGTGTTCAGCACAGGCCCTGGTCCATGCACACTTCTGTGGCCCTGGGACACGAGGCTCAGGGGACAGAAGCATTTATATTAGCAAGCTCAGAGCTCATGTCCACCAGACCAAGACTCACTGTGCAGCTGCTGCAGGCCGAGGATGCAGAAAGAGACAGAAAATAAAAACAAAAACAAACAAACAAAAAGCCAAGAGACTTGGTGGCCAGGGATGAGTGCCACCATGGAGGTTTGTGAAGGAGCGATGGGAACCCAAGAGCGAAGGCTTCCTGGAGAAGGAGGCACCATTAGGCATTAACCAGGCCAGGAGAGAGGTGGGGAATGGCAGGGCAGAGGGAACAGCCTGTGCAAAGGCAGACGGTGAGAAGAAGCATGGCACATTTGAGAACCTGCAAGTCAAGCTGTCCGCTCAGGGTAGGGGGTGAGAACTGTGAGTGGGGAGAGATGAGCTCGCAGAGTTTGGCTGGGACATGTCATTCCTGAAGAGGGGTTTGATTTATTCCTGAAAGTAATAGGGAGCCTCTGGCAGATTCTGGCCAGCAGAGAGGCACAAATTCCCTCACAAATATCACAGCCTGCGGTCCTCGGGTGCCCAGTCTGATTTTCATGGTTGTGTGAAATTGATGAACGATGAGAAACGAGGCAGTGGGCCATCTGGGTAGGGACACGAGTGCACACAGAAGTGTGTGTTCATGTAAATGAGCGAGCGTTCCCAGGTGAGCTGCAGCCTGCTCCCACAGAAAAAGCCCTGTTTGTCTCATGCCAGGCACTTCAGAGAATAGGCCTTATCAAAGCAAAACATTTGGTTATAAATATTTATAAATACATGTTGGCTTGAATTGCGCTTTGGTACAGTCACCATTTATGTCTATAAATATTTGAGAGGTTGCTTGGCATGGTGGAAAGGCACTGCGTTTGCAGGCATGGACAAACTGGGGTGTATTCAGTTTTCACTCAGCGGTGGGACCAGCTTGGTGACCCTGGCCTTGTCACTTCATCTCTTGAAGCCAGAGTTTCCATGGTGATAATGACACCCGGCTTGCACAGTGGTTGTGAGAATTAGAGTAATCACTGTAAAGAGTCTAGCATGTGCCAGTGACATGATGGGCACTGAGTAAATGCTAATAAATTATTATTCATCTGTCTCTGTGGTTTTTAATAACTTGAATTCTCGACTGCAAGAGATGTTAGAGGTCATGCGTTTCTGCACCAGCATTTCTCAGAATTCCAGCCCTTTCCTGCCTTCGGGTATCCTTTCCAGTGTTCTTGTCAGCCCACTTAAAAAAATGATTTTATTCTATTTTTTTATCCCATGATTTTGTTTGTTTTTCTTCTTTAGAGCTGTTTTAGGTTTAAAGAGAAATAGTGCACTAAATACAGAGCACTCCCATATACCACCCCCCCCATACTGTTTCTTCTGTAATGAACATTGTGCATTCCTGTGGTACATGACAGTGGGTGAACCAATGCAGATACATTGTTATTAAATAACTGATACACTGTTATTAACCCTATTTACATTAGAGTTCACTCTGTGCTGTCTGTAAACCAAAAAACCAAACCCATTGCCGTTGAATTGATTCTGACTCTTAGTAGCTCTACAGAGAACAGCACCATAAGGCTTCCAAGACTATAACCTTTATGGGAGCAGACTGCTGTATCTTTCTCCCGAGGAGTGGCTGGTGGGTTCAAACCGCTGATCTTTCAGTTAGCAGCAGAACCCTTAACCACTGAGCCACCAAGGCTACTTGTGTACAGGCTATGGGTTTTGACAAATGCATAATGTCACGTGTCTACCATCACAGTATCATATAAAATAGGCCAGATTGCTTTTTTAAAAAATTTTTATTCTGCTTTAAGTGAAAGTTTACAAATCAAGTCAGTCTCTCATACAAAAATTTATATATACCTTGCTATATACTCCTAGTTCCTCTCCCCCAAGATAGCACACTCCTTCTTTCTACTCTCTATTTTCTTGTCCATTCAGCCAGCTTCTGACTCCCTCTGCCCTCTCATCTCCCCTCCAGACAGAAGCTGCCCACATAGTCTCATGTGTTTACTTGATCCAGTATCATTCTCTTCACCAGTATCATTTTCTATCCCATAGTCCAGTCCAATCCCTGTCTGAAGAGTTGGCTTTGGGAATGGTTCCTGCCTTGGGCTAACAGAAGGTCTGAGGACCATGACCTCCAGGGTCCTTCCAGTCTCAGTCAGACCATTAAGTCTGGTCTTTTTACAAGAATTTGGGATCTGCATCCCATTGCTCTCCTGCTCCCTCAGGGGTTCTCTGTTGTGTTCCTTGTCAGGGCAGTCATTGATTGTAGCCGGGTACCATCTAGTTCTTCTGGTCTCAGGCTGATGTAGCCTCTGGTTTATGTGGCCCTTTGTCTCTTGGGCTCATAATTACCTTGTATCTTTGGTGTATTTTCCTTTGATCCAGGTGGGTTGAAACCAATTGATGCATCTTAGATGGCCACTTGCTAGCATTTAAGACCCCCCCCGATGCCACTCTCCAAAGTGGGATGCAGAATGTTTTCTTAATAGATTTTATTACGCCAATTGATCTACATGTCCCCTGAAACCATGGTCCCCAAACCCCTGCCCCTGCTATGCTGGCCTTCAAAGTGTTCAGTTTATTCAGGAAACTTCTTTGCTTTTGGTTGAGTCCAATTGTGCTGACCTCTTCTGTATTGTGTGTTGTCTTTCCCTTCACCTAAAATCGTTCTTACCTGCTATCTAAATAGTGAATACCCCTCTCCCTTCCTCCCTCCCCATTCTTGTAACCATCAAAGAATATTTTCTTCTCTGTTTAAACTATTTCTCGAGTTCTTATAATAGTGATCTCATACAATATTTGTCCTTTTGCAACTGACTAATTTCACTCAGCATAATGCCTTCCAGATTCCTCCATGTTATGAAATGTTTCACGGATTCATCATTGTTCTTTATCGATGCATAGTATTCCATTGTGTGAATATACCATAATTTATTTATCCATTCAGCTGTTGATGGGCACCTTGGTTGCTTCCATCATTTTGCTATTGTAAACAGTGCTGCAGTGAACATGGGTATGCATATATTTGTTCATGTAGAGGCTCTTATTTCTCTAGGATATATTCCAAGGAGTGGGATGGCTGGATTGTATGGTAGTTCTATTTCTAGCTTTTTAAGGAAGCGCCAAATCAATTTCCAAAGTGGTTGTACCATTTTACATCCCCACCAGCAGTGTGTAAGTGTTCCAGTCTCTCCACAACCTCTCCAACGTTTATTATTTTGTGTTTTTTGGTTTAATTCCAGCCTTGTTGGAGTGAGATGGAATCTCATTGTAGTTTTGATTTGCATTTCTCTAATGGCTAATGATCATGAGCATTTCCTCAAGTATCTGTTAGCTACCTGAACGTCTTCTTTAGCGAAGTGCCTGTTCATATCCTTTGCCTATTTTTTAAATTGGGTTATTTTTCTTTTTGTAGTTGAGTTTTTGCAGTATCATGTACATTTTAGAGATCAGACGCTGACTGGAAATGTCATAGCTAAAAACGTTTTCCCAGTCTGTAGGTAATCTTTTTACTCTTTTGGTGAAGTCTTTGGATGAGCATAGGTGTTTGATTTTTAGGAGCTCCCAGTTATCTAGTTTCTCTTCTGCATTGTTAGTAATGTCTTGTATACTGTTTATGCCATGTATTAAGGCTCTTAGTGTTGTCCCTATTTTTTCTCCCATGATCTTTATCGTTTTAGATTTTATATTTAAGTCTTTGATCCATTTTGAGTTAGTTTTTGTGCACGGTGTGAGGTATGGGTCTTGTTTTATTTTTGAAGATGGATATCCAGTTATGCGAGCACTATTTGCTAAAGAGACTGTCTTTTCCCCATTTAACTGACTTTGAGCCTTTGTCAAATATCTGTTCCTCATATGTGGGTGGATTTATGTTTAGATTCTCAATTCTGTTCCATTGGTCTGTGTATCTGTTGTTGTACCAGTACCAGGCTGTTTTGACTACTGTGGCGGTGTAACAGGTTCTAAAATCAGGTAGAGTGAGGCCTCCCACTTTGTTCAACTTTTTCAGTAATGCTTTACTTATCCGGGGCCTCTTTCCCTTCTATATGAAGTTGGTGATTTGTTTCTCCATCTCATTAAAAAATGTTGTTGGAATTTGGATTGGAATTGCATTGTATCTGTAGATCACTTTTGGTAAGATAGACATTTTTACAACGTTGTCTTCCTATCCATGAGCAAGGTATGTTTTTCCACTTATGTAGGTCTCTTTTGGTTTCTTGCAGTAGTGTCTTGTAATTTTCTTTGTATAGGTCTTTTACATCTCTGGTTGGATTTATTCCTAAGTATTCTATCTTCTTGGGGGCTACTGTAAATGGTATTGATTAGGTGATTTCCTCTTCGATGTTCTTTTTGTTGGTGTAGAGGAATCCAGCTGATTTTTGTATGTTTATCTTGTATCCTGAAACCATGTTGAATTATTAGTTTCAGTAGTTTTCTTGAGGATTCTTTGGGGTTTTCTATGTATAAGATCAAGTCATCTGCAAATAGAGATACTTCTACTTCTTCCTTACCAATCTTGATGCACTTTGTTTCTTTATCTAGCCTAATTGCTCTGGCTAGGACCTCCAGCACAATGTTGAATAACAGTGGTGATGAAGGGTGCCCTTGCCTGGTTCCTGATCTCAAGGGGGATGCTTTTAGACTCTCTCCATTTAGGATGATGTTGGCTGTTGGCTTAGTATAAACGCCCTTTATTATGTTGAGGAATTTTCCTTCTATTCCTATTTTGCTGAGAGTTTTTAGCATGAATGATTGTTAGGACTTTGGTAAGTGCCTTTTCCGCATCAGTTGATAAGATCATGTGGTTCTGGACTTTCGTTTTATTTATGTGATGGGTTACATTAATTGTTTTTCTAATGTTGAACCATCCCTACATACCTGGTATGAATCCCACTTGTTCATGGTGAATTATTTTTTTGATATGTTGTTGAATTCTATTGGCTAGAGTTTTGTTGAGGATTTTTGCATCTATGTTCATGAGGGATACAGGTGTGTAATTTTTTTTTTTGTGGTGTCTTCCTGGTTTTGGCATTAGGGACATGCTAGCTTCATAGAATGAGTTTGGGAGTATTCCATCCTTTCCTATGCTCTGAAATACCTTTAGTAGTAGTGGTGTTAACTCTTCCCTGAAAGTTTGGTCGAACTCTCCAGTGAAGCTGTCCAGGCCAGGGCTGTTTTTTTGTTGGGAGTTTTTTAATTACCTTTTCAATCTCTTTTTTTGTTATGGGTTTATTTAGTTGTTCTACCTGTTTCTGTTAGTTTAGGTAGGTAGTGTGTTTCTAGAAATTCATCCATTTCTTCTAGGTTTTCTCAAATTTGTTAGAGTACAGTTTTTTGTAGTAATCTGATATGATTATTTTAATTTCGGTTTGGTCTGTTGTGATATTACCCATCTCATTTCTTATTTGGGTTATTTGCTTCCTCTCCTGTTTTTCTTTTGTCAGTTTGGCCAATGGTTTATCGATTTTGTTAATTTTTTCAAAGAACCAACTTTTGGTCTTGTTAACTCTTTTGTTTTTCTGTTCCCTATTTCATTTAATTCTGCTCTAATTTTTATTATTTACTTTCTTCTGGTGCTTGAGGGTTTCTTTTGTTGCTCTCTTTTTTTTTTGTTTAAGTTGTAGGGATAATTCTTTGATTTTGGCTCTTTCTTCTTTTTGTATATGTGCATTTATTGATATAAATTGACCTCTGAGCACCACTTTATCTGTGTCCCAAAGGTTCTGATAGGAAGTGTTTTCATTCTCATTGGATTCTATGAATTTCTTTATTCCATCCTTCATGTCTTCTATAACCCAGTCGTTCTTGAACAGGGTATTGTTCAGTTTCCAAGTGTTTGATTTCTTTTCCCTTCTACTTTTTCTGTTATTGATTTCTACTTTTATGGCTTGATGGTCAGAGAAGATGCTTTGTAATATTTCAATGTTTTGTATTCTGCTAAGGTTTGCTTTATGACCTAATATGTGGTCTATTCTAGAGAATGTTCCACGTGCACTAGAAAAGAAAGTATACTTGGTTGCTGTTGGGTGGAGTGTTCTGTATATGTCTATGAGGTCAAGTTGGTTGATTGTGGCATTTAGATCTTCTATGTCTTTATTGAGCTTCTTTCTGGATGTTCTGTCCTTCACTGAAAGTGGTATATTGAAGTCTCCTACTATAATTGTGGAGCTGTCTATCTCACTTTTCAATGCTGTTAGAGTTTGTTTTATGTATCTTGCAGCCCTGTCACTGGGTGCATAAATATTTAATATGGTTATATCTTCTTGGTGTATTGTCCCTTTAAGCATTATATAGTGTCCTTCCTTATCCTTTGTGATGGATTTAACTTTAAAGTCTACTTTGTCAGAAATTAATATTGCCACTCCTGCTCTTTTTTGATTGTTGTTTGCTTGATGTATTTTTTTCATCCTTTGAGTTTTAGTTTGTTTGTGTCTCTATGTCTAAGATGTGTCTCTTGTAGGCAGCGTATAGACGGAGCATTTTTTTTTTATCCATTCTGCCACTATCTGTCTCTTTGTTGGTGCGTTCAGTCCATTTACATTCAGCATAATTATGAATAGGTGAGTTTAGTGCTGTCATTTTGATGCCTTTTTTATGTGTTGTTGACAGTTTCTTTTTCCCACTTAATTTTTTGTGCTGAGTAGTTTATCTTTATATGTTGCCTTTTCCTCTTATTTGTTGTTGTTGATTTTATTTCTGCTGAGTCTGTATTTTTTTCTTGTATATTATTTTGATGAGTAGGATTGTCAGTCTCCTTTGTGGTTACCTTTATATTTACCCCTAGTTTTGTAAATTTAAACCTAACTTTTATTTCTTTATATTGCCTTGTCTTCCTCTCCATATGAAAGATCTATGACTACATTTCTTAAGAAAAAAACATTTCTTAGTCCCTGTTTATTGTTTTAATGTTCTCTTCTTTTATATAATGACATCACTGTTTCCCTGTTTTGAGCATTTTTTTATCTTGATTTATTTTTGTGATTTGCCTATCTGGGTTGACATCTGGTTGCTCTGTCCTGTGTTCTAGTCTTGGGTTGACATCTGATATTGCTGATTTTCTAACCAGAGAACTCCCTTCATTATTTCTTGTAGTTTTGGTTTTGAATTCCCTAAACTTCTGTTTATCTGGAAGTGTCCTAATTTCGCCTTCATATTTGAGAGGCAGTTTTGCTGGATATATGATTCTTGACTGGCACTTTTTTTCCTTCACTGCTTTATATAAGTCATCCCATTGCCTTCTTGTCTGCATGGATTCTGCCGAGTAGTCTGAGCTTATTCCTATTGACTCTCCTTTATAGGTGACTTTTTGTTTATCCCTAGCTGCTCTTCAAATTCTCTGTTTATCTTTGGTTTTCTCAAGATTGATTATAATATGTCTTGGTAACTTTCTTTTCAGATCTACCTTATATGGAGTTCGATGAGCATCTTGGATAGGTATCGTCTCATTTTTCTTGATATCCGTGATATCAGGGAAGTTTTCTGCCAACAAATCTTCAATAATTCTCTCTGTATTTCCTGTTATCCCTCCCTGTTCTGGTACTCCAACCACTCGTAAGTTATTTCTCTTGACAGAGTCCCACATGATTCTTAGGGTTTCTTCATTTTTTTTTAATTCTTTTATGCCAAGTGTTTTATCTTCAGTCTCACTAATTCTGGTTTCCACTTCCAGAATTTTGCTCCTCTGATTTTCTATTGAGTTGTCTGACTCTGTAATTTTATTGTTAATCTTCTGAATTGCTGTCTCACTATGGATTCTTGCAGTTTATTAAATTTTTCATTTTGTTCTTGAATAACCTTTTTAATTTCTTCAGCTGTTTTATCTGTGTCTTCCTTGGCTTGTTCTGCATAGTCCCTGATCTCCTTCCTGATGTCTTGAAGAGTTCTCTGTATTAATCTTTTGTATTCCTGAAGATCCTCTGATTCTCTGTTTTGAGAGCTTGTTGAAGCGATCATGGTCTGTTTCTTTATGTGGTTTGATATTGACTGTTGTCTCTGAGCCATCTATAAGTTATTGTATTAGTTTATTTTATGTTTGGTTACTATATCCTAGTTTCTTGCTTTGTTTTCTTTTGATATGCCCAAATGGGTTGCTTGAGTGAGGTAGCTTGATTATTTTCACCTTTGGAGCTCTGATGTCCTGTCACCAGATGGCTAGAGTTGTTATCCAGTATACGAGCTTATGAGTTTATTCACTTTTCTTGTGTGGATTCAGCTCAGGTATCCAGGTAGCGGTCATTAAGTGTGTGGTATGGGCTCTGTCCTATAGTCTTAGAGGGGTGGGGTGTTTGGTGTAGGTACCGGTATCTGGTTGCACAGGGGGTCATGCTCTCAACAAGGCAGGGGTCTGACAACTGTCCCCAAGTATCTGTGAGGAAAACACATCTCTGTTCCCTAGAGTACACATGTGGGTGGGTTCTGCAGATGGACCAAGGGCACCCAGTGCTTTTGGTTGTAAGGACTGGGAGGTACCAGTTATCCTTGGACCCCTGTCACGGGTGGCTGGGTCATGTGAGTGGAGCCACCAGTCCTTAGGCCCCTGATGTGGGTAGGTGACAACCCTGTTTAATTGGCAAAGCAGTGTCAAACATCAAACACCCACCTCTCTACCGCACAGCGGAAACAGCTGCATTCTGCCAACAAGGGCCTATTCTCCTGAAATAAGCCCACACAGGCCCATGCAGGGGGGACAGGTAATCAAAGTCTACGGACCATTTATGCCTGGACAGGAGCTGCTTCTGTCCTGAGCTCCTCATGTTAGTGGAGCTGGCAGATTATCTTTTCCCCGATTGTGAGTTTATTCCTTCTCCAAGTCTGGGAGAATGGCTCAGGGTACTCAGCAGAACCTGTCTTGGGCCCAGGGAAACCGACAGCCACTGAAGCCAGCTTGGGGGCTAGGGCACAGTAAAATATACTCAAGCATTTAGCTTTTGCTGAGAGCCCCATTCTTCTCTGGTTCCAAAGGTATGAGCAGGCTGTGTGGCTGGCTATTTCTCCCTGAGGAAACTGCAGCTGAATGCTACCACCAGCCTGCTGCAGTCACTCCCGGGAATGGTGCCTGAGGGTTCCTGGCAGTTCAGGTCTGGCAACTCCTCTCCGCTTCTGAACCATCTCTCCCTCCCCTGCCTCTCAGTCTGTTTTCTAACTTTGCCTTTGATGTTCAGGGTTCCTAGCTTGTCATAAATATAATCATTTTACTTTTTTGGGGGGGGGGGTCTTTGTTGTAAGACGGATCGCTGGAAGCATCTGACTACCGTGCCATCTTGGCCCTGCCTCTTCTCAGCTTGCTTTTTAAAAATAAATTTTTAAAAGTGAATTTCAGTATAATACAAAAAGAATATTTGTAACATGTGTGCGACCCTATACAATAGAGTAGAACTGCCCCTAAGGTTTCCAAGGAGTGGTTGGTGGGTTTGAACTGCTGACCTTTTGATTAGCAGCTGAACTCAACTACTGTGCAACCAGGGGTGTGTTTGTTAATGTATAAAACATAATAATAAAAGATTCATGAATTCATCACCTAACTACTGGAAGGCTGCATGTGCCCCTCCACAGGCCACCGTCCAGCCTCAGCCCCAGAGGGAACCATTGTCCTGATTTTCATGTTTATAATTTCCTTGCTTTTCTTTGTAAAATTACTACATATATACATATCTGTAAGCTTTATATATGTATGTAAACTATATGTGTATAGATACATATGATCTATAAACTTTAAGTTTAGCTTATTCCCTAACTTTTTAAATAAAAGTAATCAAACTATGTATGTTCTTCTGCAACATGTTTCTCTTAGGAACACAATGTTTCTGAAGTTCATCTGTGATGAATTGAGTGGCTGGATTCATGCATTTTCACCATTATATAAAGGATCCTGGGTTGTCTAGTGGTTAAAGCGGTTGCTGCTAACCAAAAGGTCGGCGGTTCAAACCCACGAGCCTCTCTGTGGGAGAAAGATGTGGCAGTCTGCTTCCGTAAAGTCTGCAGCCTTAGAAATTGCTATAATTTATCCATTTTCCTGTATTTGCATTGTTTCTAGGTTTTTCGATTGCAATCAGTGCTGCCAAGAACATCCTTGCACATGCTATCCCATGCACATTTGGAAGGGTTTCATAGGTGAATATCAAACAAGTCATGGGCATGTGTATCTTCCGCTTTGTTGGATATTAGCAAGTTGTTTTACAAAATGGTTGCACCAGTTTGAAGCCCACTTTTTCCCTGTGTCATTCTAGAGGTATCAGGAGAGTCTCTGTCACCTTACCTGTTCTGACTGCATTCTGTCAACTTAACTGTTCTGACTATGCATTTAGTAGGCCATGGAGTTATCTTTGTACCTTCTCCCCAGGAACGATTCCCTGATAGGCACAGAATGAGTCAACAAATTTTTAAAAATAAAATCTCCTTTTATATCCAGAATAGGCAAATGCAAAGAGACAGAAAAAATTAATGGTTACCAGGGGCTGGCGGGGGGTGGGGCGGGGGGTGGGGGAGGTGGGAAGGGGGAAGGGAGAATGGGGAATTATTGCTTAATGGGTACTGAGTTTCTGTTTTGGGTGATGTAAAGTTTTGGAAATAAATCGTGGTGATGGTTGCAAAAAAAAAAAAAAAGCCTACTTTCAGTGATTGTTGGATGGACAGTGGATCAATGAGTAAAGCTATTGATGCTTTTCTGTGCTTGTTTGGGCCAGTCTGGGAAGGCAAATGTAGCTGTTCGCAATAATTGCTCAGCCTAATTACTAATTACTGTTTGTTCTACACCACGAGGACTGGGGTATCTGAGTAAACTGAGCTGAATACAATGTTCTCTCTCCCTGAAATTTTGGCCCGTCCAGTGTGGTTGAGGTTTGAAAGAGAGGAGCCGAAGGCTGTCTTCCTCTCTTTATGAGCAGAGGGCAGGGTTGTCTGAACACTGGCTTGAGCTTGAGTACAGCCATGTGGCTGGAACAGACAGAGAGGTTTGTCGGTGATGTTTTTCTTTAATGTGCTGTAGACGGAAAATGAGAGATGACTGGTCAGGCACAAAAGCTGTGGGGATCACACACGCCAGATCCGCCCCTCAGCCCTCCTCTGTGCTGGGGCTCCCACACATGCCACTCAGGAAGCACAAGGCAGCACTCTCGCAATATTTACTTTGAAATGTTAATTTCCAAACTCTATCCTTTCATCACTTCCTCTCTGTTTGACAAGGCTAACAGGGTGAGGAGGGAAGATGGCAGAGCTAGAGAAAGCCAGAGATGCAGAGAGTGGCAGGGGCCCACAGCTTCTCACTGGAAAAGTTCCCTGCCAGGATCTTTCCAGAACCTTCTTCTGACCAGTGCCGAGTGGTAGGGAACCTCTCCTCCCTGAGCATCTCAGAGGCAGTCTTTCTTCTGTTCTGCTTTCTTCCTTTAAGTACCTCTTCAGAGAGTAGATTAGGGAGCAAGCAGCCCCAGGCTCCTCACTGTTCCTTATAGGTAGTAATGTCAGCATTATATTACTAAAAACAAGCCTACCACGTTTAAAATTTTTTAAAATTTATTTTGTTGCTGTTGTTGAGAATATAAACAGCAAAACATACACCAGTTCAACAGTTTCTATATGTATAATTCGGTAACATTGATTACATTCTTCGAGTTGTACAACCATTCTCACCCTCCTTTTGAGTTGTTCCTCCCTCGTTAACATAAACTCACTGCCCTGTAAAGTTCAAAACCTACTACACTTATTGAGACTTGCCATGTGCCATGTGCTGTGCTAATAAGCTCTTTAGGAATATCCTCTCACTTACTCCCCACAATAACTCTATGAGATAGTAATTTTTACCTCAGGTTTACAGATGAGGAAACTGAGGTTCCGAGAAGTACAGGAAGTTGTCCTTAGTCACTCTGCCCCAACCCAGGATCCCACACTCAAACCCAGGGCCGCTGAATCCAGAGTGCGGCTCTTCACCACCACTTGTATCCCTGACACTATTTTGGGTGTTTCCTTAGTTAGTGTTCATGACAACCCCATGGGGTGGTTGTTCCATTGGTGCATTACAGAGATGGATGTGGTGTGCTCTGGGGACATGGGCAGGGGTGACCCAGAGCCTCAGTCCTTGAGGAGCTCTTGATTTGGTGGAGGAAAAGCATACGTTAAAAACATGAAAACTCATATTTATTGCATAACCCAGGCTCTGGGCCAAGTATGTTCCATGAACTATTTTATTTACCTCTCAAACCCTCAGCACCATTATTCTTCCCATTGTACAGATGAGAAAACTGAGGTACAGAGAGGTTAAGTGACTTGGTTAAAGTAACAAAGTCTGTGGCAGAGCTGGGATGTAAACCCAGGCACCCAAGGACAGTCAACTGCCCTACCCCTACTTGCTCTGCTGCTTACCCTGGGAAAGTGCTTCACAAGAGTGCCTACGAGGTGCTGGTGTAGCCTCAAGGGAGGGTCCCCCCTGCTCTGCTGTGGAGGGGGAGAGAGGAGTGGGGAGAGGAGGAGGAGGGTAGGAGTCACGGAGCACTCCCACAGGAGGATTCTCCTGGGCAGATAGGAGAGACAGGCCATCTAGGACATCTAGGCAGTAGGACTTGCTTGGGCAAATGTCCAGAGGCATGAAAGAAGCCAGCACATGTTTGCTTCATTTAGGATTCGTGTTTTTTTCCAGACCAGAACTTCCATTTCTTTCATCACTCTTCCTACAGCAGCCACTGCGCTGCCCTCGTTTTAACAGCTCCTCAGCTGCCCTCCTCCTCTTCTGTGTAGACGCAAAGGACAGTGAGTGTGGGTGGGGCTCAGACTCCCCTCTGCAGTGGGGGTAGCACCTCCAGCCCCCAGCTAGGTTCCTGGGGGGCTAGGAGACTGGCCCTCTGAGTGGGCTCCCCTACTCCACCTGCCCACCCTGAGCTCAGCTCTGATGGAGTTGTCAGTGTGGCAGCATGTGGGGTGGGGCAGGGTCTTTGAGCCTTGGGTGGGACTTCAGCAGAGTGGGAGGTCCCACCTCCTCCAGGCAGGCTTCAGAGGGGGCTATGCTACTATTTCCTTTGTTTTCTTCTGTAGTTTTTAGTGGTCTGTTTGAATATTCCTCCCTGGGCGATGGGGCGTGAGATCTTTGAGAATGGAAATTGGTTCATGACCAAATGGGCATAAATGTCAAGGGGAGTCAGCAAACCTTTGGGGGCTTATGTGGTGCAGATAGGATGCGAGATACCCGATACCCAGAAAGAAGGTGACAACCAGGGACAGAGGTTGTGTCCCTTGGCAAGCTGCCTTGCCCTACCTGGGGAGAGAGCAGGGTTTCGTTTTAACAACCTTTCTGAACTAGGCATACTGTACCTATACGCATTACTGTTGAGTTGATTCTGACTCAAAATGACCCTATAGGACAGAGTAGAACTGGCCCACAGGGTTTCGAAGGAGCAGCTGGTGGATTCAAAGTGCTGACCTTTTGGTTAGCAGCCAAGCTCTTAACCACTACACCATCAGGGCTCTAACTAGGCATTGAGTTAAAATATTGCCACCGCTTTGCATTTCACAATACATCACTGTCAATGAAGCACAGTGCCATTTGCCATCTCATCCTCCTGCCCAGCAGCTGGGTGAGCCAGACGGTGCGGCAAGCCCATCCTCAGGGGCAGTGCGGCTGTGGCGGCGTTACCCCCAGGGTAAGATACTTTGGGCAAATCTGAAGCAAAAAAAAAAGATGTCACTTTGAGGACTAAGGTACACCTGACCCAAGCCATGGTATTTTCAATCACCTCATATCCATGTTAAAGCTGGACAATGAATAAGGAAGACTGAAGAATTTATGCCTTTGAATTACGGTGTTGGCAAAGAATATTGAATATACCATGGAGTGCCAGAATGAATAAACCTGTCTTGGAAGAAGTATAACCAGAATGCTCCTTAGAAGCGAGGATGGTGAGACTTTGTCTCATATACTTTGGACATATTATCAGGGAGACTAGTCCCTAGAGAAGGACATCATGCTTGGTAAAGTAGAGAGCCAGTGACAAAGAGGGAGACCCTCAATGAGATGCATTGACACAGTGGCTGCAACAATGGGCTCAAACACAGCAACAACTGTGATGGTAAAGGACAGGGCAGTGTTTCGTTTTGTTGCACATAGGGTTGTTATGAGTCAGAATCGACCTGATGACACCTAACAGCAACAACAGAAAGATGTTTTGTCTCTGACACCTTCCTAATGGTGCGAGCACGTGGGGCCCTTCCTGGGTTTGGGCCCTGTCCTTGACAAGTACCCTCGAGGAATCTCAGGGCTCCTCTTGCATTCTAACCGATAGCTCTGAGTCCTCGCTGTTCCAATAGTAAGATTGTTTCTAGCTCTGTGTGGATTACCCAGGACTGTGAGCACTGACATTTATCAGCTGCTCTTCTCCTGGCTTCTGCAGCCCTGAGAGAGCTTCTGAAGCACATCCCAGCAGACGTGGCATTTCTCTCCCCAAAGAGCCTTTACGCCCATCAGCTCCTCAGACGTTCCACTGGCAGCTGCTCTGGTCTAGTTATCAGAACGTGAAATCTGCTCAACTCCCTCTCTGGAGGGAAGCCCAGAGGGTGGAAAGGTGCAGCATCAAGACCGTAGCCTGGAAGGAGCCCTGGTTTTTAGACTGCATCTCCATCACATGGGTATTGCCTAATCTTTAACCTCAATTTCCTCATTTACAAATAAAGACAAAGGGAAAATATAGCCTACCTTGCATGGTTATTGTTGTCATGGGCCCTTGAGTTGGTTTTTGACTCACAGCAACTCTATGTGACAGAGGAGAACTCCCCCTGGGGTTTTCTTGGCTGTAATCTTTATGGAAGCAGATTGCCAGGTCTTTCTCCCTCAGAGCCAATGGTGAGTTTGAACTGCCAACCTTTCCATTAGCAGCTGAGCACTTAACTGTTGCACAGCCTGGGCTCCTTATTGCAGGGATTAAATGCAATAACACTTGCACTGTGCCCAGCAAGGGACACTCAATGACCAGTAGCCTCCTTCCTTTCTTTGGAGTCAGATCTGAGATTGAACCAGAGGCCTGATCAGGGGCTCATACGATGATGCTGGGGTCCAGATTAATTTATTCATTCTCTCTTTGTCTCTTTCTCACCTTTCCTTTCTCCTTCTCTCCTTTCCTCTTTCTCTTTTTCCTGCTTTCCCATAATTTCTTCCACATTAGGCTGATTCTTAGGTACTTCCTCCCTGCATGTTCCAAGACGGCTCCAGCAGCTCCAGCCCCGACATCACTTTAGCTGCAAGTCTACTGGGAAGCAGCCTCACTCTGTCCCATAAGTCTTATGGCATCGTATTGACTTTGATGGGATTCTGTGCCTACCTGGAACCAGTCACCCTGGCCAGGGAAATGATGACCCGGCCCTGGAGCTAGGAGTGGAGTCATTTCTACCTGACTAGGAGAGCAGAGTTCGAGAGGAGTAAATGTCCAAACAAAAAATTGGGGATATCACTGGGAAGTAGGGTAGGCAGATGCTGGAGACAAAAATCAGAACAAAACAAAAACCACTGAATGTTTGCTATAGGTACCATTTGAAGTTCTGAGTCTATATCCTGACTTCCTACTTGGCTTTTCCCTTGCATCTAACTAATCAAGTCCTTGGCCAAGGCCTTTTGATCTGATTTGGGATGCTGGTTGCCTTTCTGTCTGGTTGCTTTTTCTTTTGAGTTTTTGGCCCTGGGCAAGGACTGAGCCAGGGCTAACCTGGTAAAACGGTTTGACAGAGAGAAGCCAGAGCCTCCCCCAGAGACCATGGGGCAACAGTAGTTCATGTGTCCTGGCCCCATTTTCACCTTGAGTTCCTTAATTAAGACTCTCCAGAGGTTGATCTGTGGGCCTGTGATTTATCTGCATCTGGTTAGTCAGTCATCTGGAAGATTCTGACCCCTATTTGATCTGGCATGTCTTCTGCCTGTCTTCAGAAACCCTGTGGGAGTTCAACTCTCTTTAATATGTTTTCTGTAAAGACAGAGGTGGTGATTTTTGCTGCTCGCCCTCATTACACCACGGTCATTGGAGACCCCCGTGATGTAGCCAAGGCATTGACTTTGCATGGAGAGCCTCAGATTCGTCCTCATCTGGTTCTTGCCTGATGCACTGCTCTTTGGGCCTCCTTTAAGTGGGAAAGAGGCCCTTCCTCCAGATAAGCATGGCCAGGCAGCCACGTGGGTTGGTGTTGGGCTGGGTTTTTTTTTTTTTTTTTTTTTAATTTTTATTGTGCTTTAAGTGAAAGTTTACAAATCAAGTCAGGCTCCCGTATAAAAACTTATATATATTAAAAAAAAACTTATATACACCTTGCTATATACTCCTAATCACTTTCCCCCTCATAAGACAGCACACTCCTTCCCTCCACTCTCTATTTTCGTGTCCATTTGGCCAGCTTCTGACCCTCTCTCCTCTCTCATCTCCCCTCCAGACAGGAGATGCCAACATAGTCTCATGTGTCTAATTGATCCAAGAAGCTCATTCTTCACCAGTATCATTTCCTATCCCATAGTCCAGTCCAATGGGCTGGGTTTTTGAATCTCCTTTTTATCATGGCCTGTTTTCAACTTGTGAAATACTCACCTGTAGCTTTGGTCACAGAGAGGTCCACTCCTTGGAGCTTAGCTGGTGAATGGAACTGAGCAGTCATTAGATTTATTTTTATCTGTTGAGTTTTTGTACCTTATGGAAGAGGAATGTCCCTTTTTCCATTTATAATTACACTGACCCTTCAGACAGGCTGCAAGAGGCCGATTCTGCCCCCTCACTGCTTGGTATTAGAATATTGGAGTATTGGCCAGGTCTCTGTTAAATGGATGGGGACAATTGGCAGCTGTGCATTTATTTGTTTTTTCAGATGAACTTGTAAAAGTTTATTCAGTGACAAGTCCAAGCCGTGTGGATGAACTCGATGGGTCACCATCTCATGGATGGGCGCTGGGAAGAGCATAGGGTGTGCATGGTGGTGGGGTTGAAAGCACACCAAGGATGAGAAGTTTCATGAGTAGTGTGACGTGCTTGATTAATGGTGGAGACATGCCATCCATCTGGGGACTTATGAGGGAGGCGTTGATGGAGGAGGTGGCCTTTGAGGTAGGTTGTGATATTGGGTAGAATTTTAGGAAGTTCTGAGAGGAGAAGGAAATTGCTCAGACACAAGCAAAGAAGAGTGAAGTTTTGTGGGTTCAGGGAGAGCAAGTCTGTAGCTGGGGCACATGTGGCTGGGTGGTGGCTGGAGTAGGGCTTGTTATAGAGGAGCTGAACCCAGGAATGAAGGGTCTAGGATACCTCAGCAGGTAAAAGAGCTTTATTGAAGGGTTTTGAGTGGGTACATATATGCATGTGTGTGGGGTGACTGGATAGAAATTTAGGGATCAGATGAGTAACAATAACGCATGTCAACTGAACACTTTAATTGAATACTTAGTAGGTTCGAGGCACTGTTCCAGATGCCTTAAGTGCATCATCTTCTAAAAGTAAGTTGCTATTCTGTTCAGAGTCTCCTGGTGGCTTCTCACTTCACTCAGAGTGATGTTCCAAATCCTCACTCTCCTGCCATTCACCTGCTTCTCTTCTCCAGCCACCCGGCCTCCTTCTTTTTATTTGAACTCTAAGCGTAGTCCTGCCTCAGGACCTTTGCATTGGCTGTCCCCTCTGCCTAGAATACTTTTTCTCCCATATCGCCACATGGCTTACTCCCTCCCTTCCTTCAGGTCTTTGCTCAAAGGCCTTCCTGGCCACTTTAGAAAAAATAACCCCATTCTGCACCCCCCGGCATTTTTTATCCCCTCACCCTACTTTATTCTTCTTTATAGTACTTACACCAGCTGTCATTACATTATGCATCTCTACCTCCCCTACTGGATATAAACTCTCCTTGCTGTATTCCACCACGTAGAACAGTACCTGGCACATAGTAGGTGCTCAACAAGTATTTATTGCATTAATGAATGAATAGTGTATTGCAATCTTTACTCCCACCTTGTTGTTGTGCGCCATTGAGTTGATTCTGACCCACAGCAACCCTATATGACAGAATAGAGCTTCCCCATAGGGTTTCCTAGGCTGTAATCTTTACAGGAGCTGATCACCAGGTCTTTTCTACCACAGAGCTGCTGGTGGGTTTGAACCACTGACCTTTCAGTTAGCAACTGAGTGTGTAGCCACTGCACCACAAGAGCTCCTTACACATACCCACCTTGTTGTTGTTGTTAGGTGCCGTTGAGTCTGTTCTGTCTCATAGCAACCCTGTGTACAACAAAACGAAACACTGCCTGGTCCTGCTGCTTCAATGGGTGTTGATTGTGGATCCAAGTAGAATGAAATCCTTGACAACTTCAGTAATATGTTCACCTTAGGAGTTGCCCATTATTATCCTCATTTTGTAGATGGGGAAACTAATGTAGGAAGTCAAGCAGGGCTTCAAACGAATTCTGAATAGTTCAGTCATGGCCGATGGAAACAAGGCAGGGCTTTGAACCCATTCGAAGTAGTTCAGTCATGGACAACAGAAACACGGGCAGTGTATGTGTTGCACAGTGACCAAATCTCTTGCAATGAAGCTTTTGACCTGAGTAGGAAACAGGCAACACTGCCCTGCTCAAAGATGGTGGCCGACGACACCACTTTGAATATGTGTGGCTCTCTGCAGTCCTGCCACTAATCCAGTCTCCTGCATCAGGAAACTGTCAGGAGCCAATAATCCAATCTCCGACATCAGGAAACTTTCAGGAGCCTAATGTGGGAGACTGGATTATTGGCAGGACTGTGGAGAGTGGCACACATCAGAGTGCCATGGTTAGCTACCGTCTTTGAGCCACGCACCACTGCCTGTTTCCTACTTGGACCAAAAGCCAACAGGCAAGAGATTTGGCTGCTATGTGACACATACACTGCCCTTGTTTCTGCTGACCATGACTGAACAGTTATGAACTGGTTTGAAGCCCTGAGGTCAAGTAATTGGGCAAAGTCACTCAGCTAGGAGCCATCACTGTACATAGCCCTTGTCTCGTGTGACTGGGTGGCAAACGCACAAAGCTCCACTTTAGGGGCCATGTGCAGGTTTTTTTGGCTTCGTTTTTAATGGTGTCTTTGTTAGAAGGAACTTCATTCCCAGAGGCTTCATTAATTGAGGACGTTGCACTTGGTGAAGAAATAGCTGTCTGAGTTGGTTTGGAAATCTCACTGTGTTCTATTCAAATGTGCTAAAACGAATGTTTAGAGGGAAAAAAAAGAGAATGTGATTGTTGTAAAAATTAAGCAGTTTGGGGAGAGCTGGAAGCTCATTAAAATCATTACTGAGAGGCCTCAGAAGTGGTTACTAAGGAGATCAACGGTGAGTTCATTTTTAGTTACCTGCTGGAGGGGCTCAGAAGCTGCTGCTCGAGAAGAGTGTTGGGGTATTAGGCAGGCTCACAGCATCCGCTCCAGCACAGTGTCGTCTGTACCTGTTCTGCAGCAGGGAGAGAGGAAGTGGGAGATAGCCATTTGGATCTTGGGGGAGGCTGGCGGTCTTATCTTAGAGCAGCAGATTGAGGAGAGGAAGGACCTTACTCCCCCTCTCATCTCCTCTTCCACCAATACAGAAATTCCTCTCCCAAACTCCCCACATTTTTACGCCCGCCTTGCTGGCACATTCGTTGTTGAAGCTCGCTGCCCCACGAAGCAGCCATCTCTCCTGGCAGCTGAAGCTACTAGTCAGTTCTAAGCTCCACTTGCTGTCCTGGGATGTGCAACCACTGGCCCAACCACCTGTTCAAGTGCACTCCCAATTCCACCTTGGAATATTTGGAGAAGCAGTCAGATCCTCCCACCTAGATAATAGAGTTGTTGCTACTCACAGAGCACCTACCAGGGGCCAGGCCAGTGCCAGGCTGTTTCAAGCCCAGGGTCTCCTCAAGTCCTTCATCACAGTGGAGATGTGGGAATGCGCCCCAGAGATATTAAGGAACTTGCAGCAGGAGGTCCCAGAAATGGTGAAGGAAGAGGGGGCATGCAGACCCAGGTTTGTGGGACCCAGAGCCTACACTGTCCAGACACTGTGTGAAGCAGGTTTACTAACTTGGTGGCTGCATCATGACATCTCACCCTGGAGGTCCCACTGAGCTTGACATCAGGTAAACCTCAGAACCTCTCCACCTGAGCTCTTGCCTAGCTGGGCTTCTCCCAGCCTCCCCTTCAAGAGAGCTGGCCTCCTATATCAGCATTACAGAGTGATGGCAGTGTTATGTCACACATGCCCTGTGAAGAACAGTCTGCGGTTATCTCTGATGGTTTCCAGAGTGTGGGCCTTGTCTCCACTGTCATCACTTTTGGATCCCCACAGTGCCCTAGCCCAGTGCGCTCAAGCTTTAAGATGCATCCAGTCCCTTGTGGGGTCTTGTGTAAGTGTAGATTTTGATTCAGTATGTCTAGGAAGGGTTTAAGGAGCCCTAGTGATGTTTTTTTTTTTTTTTTTAGTGATGCAGTGGTTAAGCACTTGGCTGCTGACCAAAAGGTCGGAGGTTTGAACCCACCAGCAGCTCTGCGGGAGAAAAGACCTGGAGATCTGCTCCGAAAAAGGTTAAATCCTAGAAACCCTATGGGTCAGTTCTACTCTGTCATATAGGGTCTCTATAAGTAGGAATCAACTCCATGACAACCAACAATAACAACAGGAAGGGCCTGAGAGTCTGCTTTTCCAATGAGCTCCCAGGTGGTGCTGACTTGCTGGTCTGTAGCCCATGCCTTCAGAGGCAATGGTTGAACCCACAGTAAGTCAGCAGTTGAACACAATGTAACGGTGAGCTGTTGGAGGCAGGATCACAATCGTGTCAGGTGCAGTTGGTGTTTGTCAAGACCCTTGATACTCATGAATGTAATGAAAGCCCAAGCTAGTTCAGATGGTGATCAGACTGCATCCCAGAGAGATACTTGGTCTTAACTGACTATGACTGGAGGAGAGCCATGACTCAAGCACCCCAGAAATGCAAACTCACATCCACCCCCAAAGCAGGGCTGGTGCTGCCTGGTACTGGAACACAGCTTGCTCACCGTCAGTCTAGACACTAACCCAGGCTACAGTATGAGGCCAGGAAAAGTGTGTGGTGTATCCCCCATTACATAGCCCTAAGAGAAGAGCAGAATTGGAACCCACAATGCTCTGCTTGCAAAGCCCCCGTGACAACATATTGCTTCCCAGCAGCATAGGGTGGGGTGGAGTGAGTGGAGAGGGTACCAACTAACCAGCTAGGTGGTGCCGGAGAAGTCACTTAACCTCTTTGGGCTTTTTCCATCTGTCAAAAGAGAGAGTTGAACTAGGTCATATTTTCCAGGTCTTATTTTCTTTGAGCATGTGATCCCTTTCTGTAGTTTTATTGTGTCCTTTGGATGGCGAGAGAATGTGGGGGTGTTTAACTTCTAGAAGAGGAGACAAGAGTACAGCCTCTCCGACATGCCATCCTGGGGAGGAGAGAGAGGCAGTATTCTGGGGTGTCTGGGGAGAAGGGAGAAGTGGTGTTCTGGGGTGTCCTAGGAGAAGGTAGAAGAGGTGCTCTTGGGTGTCCAGGGAGGAGGGAGAACAGGTGCTCTGGGGTGGACGTCCGGGGAGGAGGGAGAAGCAGTGTTCTGGGGTGTCCCAGGAGAAGGGAGAATCAGTGCTCTGCAGTGCCTTGGGGAGGAGGGAGAAGCGGTGCTCTACAGTGTCTTGGAGAAGCAGATTCTGGTGCCTCTCTCTCTCCGTTACTTGCTCCAAATGCCCTTCTGCGTCTACACAGGAATGGCCCTGATGCTGTCACACCTGAACCTGGTCTCCTTGTGAAGGCTTCTGGTGTTCGTTTGAGATTTGCCCTCCTCTGGAGCTCTGCACAGCCTCTGCAGGCAGTTGGGAACACTGGTGACATTAAGGCCCCTGCCACCAGCACAATGGGGTGCAGCTTTGTTGGACCATGCAGGGGTCACTTCCTTTTCTGTTCTGCTCTGGCAGGGCGGGCAGAATGTGCTCCTGGCGCAAAGCCCAGGCTGTGTCTGTGCCATCCCGTCAACATGCAGCAACGTTTGTCCCCCACTCCTGCCAAGCTGGTTACTCCTCTGTGGCCGCCTCTCCCCTCACAGCGGGCCAGGTAGCCCAGTGGCTTCCAGCCCATTTGGAGTGCACCAACGGGGGTGGCAGTGGGAGATTCCTTCTTGTTGGGAGTAGAATTTTATCACTGACATTCCTTAGAATTGCCAGGGCATGGTGATGATAGAAAGCAGGTCGATTTTTATGATTTTTTTAAGTTCTTCACAGACAATGCACCCCTTGTTAGCTGCACTCAGGCAAACTGCCCCCACTGCCCCTCCCCACACCTGCTAGCCCGAGGGTAGCCCACACCACCTCCTGCCTGCCCAGTCCCAGCTCAGTGACTTGTGAAGGGACACACTCACATTGAGCGTATTTCTGAGTCGGGGTTTCTGTGCTGCATCCTTTCAGGAGCTGAGAGGAAGGGTCCCCCTGACGCCGGAATACTTTCTGATTCAAATTGTGTGACATGATGTCACTTATTGTCAATGGGGGAGATGCCTGGCTTCAAATATTGTGTCTTTTAGGGTGATGGAGGAGAGGAAATTGGTTCTCTGGCCACACTTTAAGTATACATTGTCAGAGAGATTTAAATACAGATAAGACATTTAATTATTAAATGGCTTTTCAAGTGAGGCTCAAATGGAGCTTTCTAATTAGCTGTCAGTTCTGTCAGCACTGAGACTGGGGTGCTCGGAGCTGGCTTCTCTCCTGATTTTCATGTGTAAATTCTATTTCATGCAACCAGACACTGCAGGGGCACAGCCTGGGTCTACTGCTTCCCCCAGGCAAGGAGTTGCCGGAGCTCCCCTCTCCTTCTGGGATCACCTTTTCCCATCCTGGGTCAAGGCAGGCAGCCAGGACCATCAGACTAGATTTGCTGGGAAAAAAAAAAAGACTGAAAGCCACCCTGCCCCTCTCCCCACCAGCATGCTTGACACATATGCCTGGATGTGTGTACAGAAAGAGGGCCAGGGCTGGCCACACGGCAGAGGTGGAGACAGGGTGAGTCAGCGGCAGCCAGTGAGAGAGACAGACGGACACCTGAGCAGACACACAGCACATCCAGTAATGTCTCCTGGCCTCTGCCCCTGAGTAGTCTTATTCCCTGTGTGCAGTTTTGCTTTTGGGCGCTCCCAGGGGGCAGCATACACATTCCGCAGTTGCTGAACCTGCTGCATTGCGCGGTAAGGAGGCGCGGGGCTGGCCGGATGGTGTGGTGCCTGCTACAGTCTACATCCGTCCTCGATGCCAGGCCCGGGCCTCTGTGGGCTTGAGCACGTTTCTTTTTCTGGAGCTCTCATCCTGTCAGAGACTCCTGCCTTCCCTTTCTCCTGGTAACTCCCAAATCAAGACTAATGACCCTGGCTGCTCTCCTTTGCTGTGCCCCATGCTCCCACACAATGCAGCAGTCTAAAACCAGACACCCCCAAGACCTCCAGAGTGGCTTCCCACTTCTGTTAACGTTGGTTATGATGGCTAACAAGGACCAAGTGCTTTCCGTGAGCCAGCCATTGGGCTAAGCACTTCACACATGCTAGCTTACGCAGGCATTCCAAAGCCCTATGTGTGGTTCTAGTATTATCACTGTTTTATTGCTTAGGAAACTGGGCACGAGAGGAGCTACGTATCCTGGCCAGGGTCACTCAGCTAAGCTAACTCCGGAGCTCGTGCTGATGGCCACTTCTTCTCCCCATCATGTCTGCAGACATGTTCATATCTGGGAGAAGCCAGGTCCTCCCAAGATGGGAGTCCATCCCTAATGCTTTAAGGACAGCTGTGGCTTCCCAAGTGGCCCTGCCTTGCCTCCTCTGCCCTCTCCCCACTCCCAGCCATCCCTAAGTGACACTCTAGTTACTCTCATTTTTAAAAAATGGTTTCCATTGCTGCTGGTTTAAGTCCACCTTCCTTAAACTGACTTTCAAGAGCCCCTTGGCACCTGGTCCACCCAGGCCTCTTCTGGGTTTACTTCTACACACACACCACCTGGGAAGTTTTTTGTGTTGTTGTTGTTGTGCACTCATTGCCACTATTTATTTCTAAAATGTTTTCATCACCCCAAACAGAACTTCTACTCCTTAAGCAATAACTCCCATTCCTCCTTCTCCCAGGCCCTGGTAACCACTAATCTACTTTCTGTCTCTATGCATTTTGCTCTTCTACGTATTTCATATAAGTGAGATCATGTTACTTGTCCTTTTGTATCTGATTTACTTCATTCAGCCTAATGCTTTTGAGGTTCATCCATGTCATAGCATGTATCAGAACTTCGTTTCTCATTATGGCTGAATAATATCCCATTGTATGGCTGTACCACACTTTGTTGGTTCATTCATCTGTTGATGGACGTTTGGATTGTTTTCACCCTTTGGTTATTGTGGATAGTGCAATAGTGCTGCGGTGAACATTGGTGTTCATGTGTCTGCTTGCATTGCTACTTTCAAGTCTCTTGCATATACACCTAGGAGTGGAGTCGCTGGGTCATATGGCCATTCTATGTTTCACCTTTTTGAGGGGGCAGCCAGCCTTCCCCACCCCAGCGCTGATAGCTGTTTATCCTTGCTCGTCCCTCTGCCTTTCGCCTAGGAGCCCTCACCTCACTTTTTGGCACCCTCTCTCCATCCCCAGGGTTTTCCTTCTCTCTGACTTCCCACTGATCATCAGTTGTTTGTGTAGCCTGCCTGTGTGTACTGAGTGGCTATTAAGCGCTTGGACTGCTGGTGACCGTCTCACTCATAGTCCGAGGTGGTAGAGATGGCATAATGGTTAAGATTTAGCTTCTGGAGTTGGAATGTCTGAGTTTAAAACCCAGCCTCTGCCTCCTAGCAGTGCGGCTTTGTCCAAGTTATCAACTCCCTGAGCTCACTTTCCCCAGCTCTCCATTGAGAATAGTGGTAGCACTTCACGGAGATTCAATGTGTTGATGCATGTAAGGTGCTTAGCACAGCGTCGGGCACAGAGTCAGCTCAGGGACTCTTGGCTATCGTGGTCATCACTGTTACTGTAAGCTCCATGAGGACAAGGCCTGGGCCGGTACTCACGTTTTTATCCCTTACACAATCTAGCCACTGCCTTTTATAGGGAAGGCACTTGATGGAACAACTAATTGTTGTTCCATCTGTGACAGTTCAAGGCTCTGGGTTTTTCCAGGAACTTTACAGCTGGCAGTGTGATCAGAATTTTGTCAGCTGAACTTTAAACCGGGCTTCCTGATTCACTTGAAATGGCAATATTTACAGAATCACTGGGCTGGTGGTTGCAGTTGTATGTGCGGCAGTGGAAGGGGGTGCTTTGGACAAGCCATTGCCTGCCACCTCTCTTCATAGGGAATGCCAGAGTAGGACAAGGCCCAGTGGCTGCTCATGGGTGGTGTATGGTAGGGGTAGGCGATCCTCGACAAGTGAAAACAATGAGAAATGTATTGTTTTACCTTGACTGCAGTGGATTGCAGACCAGACTGTGCAGAAAGGTGCTGCAAGATTGCAAAATAAATGAATGATCAGAATGGGGTAAGTCAGGGAAGGCTTCCTGGAGGGGGCTCCTTGGGCATGGATGGAGGTCTTTTTTTTTTTTTTTAGGTACTCACTACCCAAAATTTCAAGATTTTTTACTCTTGTATTAGTATCCATATAGACAAGGCAAAGACATCTTTGATAAACAAAAAAGAAATCTAAGCAGTGGGTGTCTTTTATATTTTTTTTAACAGCTAATTTCTCCTCCCAACAGAAGCATCAGTCATCATCCCAAGTCTTGCCTCTAAGCCCCACCCCTCATTTTAATGATCTGACATTTTAGTGCATTGAGCTGGAAATGCTTTCTCTGTAAAAATTATTACCTCTGTGACCCAGGAGTAAATTATTTAGTGGTCTCTGAGACCTACAACTGGCACTTCAAAATGAGTCAGATGCATTCCCGTGAACTCTGACCTTTCTGAGCAGACATAAAACACGACCATGAATTTCTTCAGAGACAGCAAAGCTCCAAGTCTCTTCTGTCTCAGGCCCAGCAGCTCAGCAGCTTGACAGATGAGGTGTGGTTGTAGTGGTTGATGCGTGAAGCTGATACGTAGGGTGCAGGAATGACCTGGTGAACTGAACGGTTGAGGCAGGGGTGTGGCGGGGCGGGGATGGGACAGAGGACAAGGCAGGGGCAGGGGTGGGGGTAGGGGCAAGGGTGGGGCAGGGACAGGGGCCGAGGCAGGGGCAGGGGTGAGCAAGGTGCTTTCGCCTGCGGAGACCACATCCGGCAGGAGGGTTGGGCGCTGTCTTCACTGAGCACCAGGCGCTGCGTTTTCTCATTCAATCTTCCCAGCACCCCATGAGGAGGAAGGTTATTATCCCCCTTTTAGAGACAAGAACATGGGAGCTTGGGACATTACAGATCTCAGGAGAGGAGCAGGGCAGCTGTAAGTTGGGCAGATGGATGGTGGGGTGGTTTAAATTTGTCTAAATGAGGAGAAAGCTGCCCAGGAGGGCTTGTTGGTGGCTCTCATTAAATACGAAACTAAATGGGATTTAATTTTTCTGCTTCTATGAGTCTTTTCATATCCATGCATTTCTAAATCACACCACGTGCCCTGATTCTTAGGAGAGAAAATGTCACTAGAAGCAAGAAAGCCACTGGCTCCTCCGTGCTGGGGCTGGTGCGGGGCGGGAGTCTCCGCCTGCCCCATCTCCTGGTCAAGCTGGGGTGGGTGGGACTAGCCGCAGGCAGCCGGTGGGCATCTCCACAACAGGCTGGAGTGTGGAGCTGCTGACATTTCATTCCCAACCCCTCCCGCTCTGCCGAAGCCTTTTTAACTTGGCTGCTGGAAGCTTCGAGCTGATAATGATGAGGGAGTGTAATGTCAGCAGGATCCCAGCTTCAATCAGAGCTGTTAAAAATAAGCCTGGCAGGCCAGCTCTGCCAGAGGTGAACTTGGAGAGGAGAGC
Source organism: Loxodonta africana (assembly GCF_030014295.1). NCBI lineage: Eukaryota > Metazoa > Chordata > Mammalia > Proboscidea > Elephantidae > Loxodonta > Loxodonta africana. The sequence continues at coordinate 36,845,006 of NC_087357.1, forward strand.
GGCAGGGAGGGTAGGAGGAGGTGGGGGTGACAGGTAGGGGGGCTCCGGGGAAAGATGACAGGAGCACGTTAAGGCTAGTTTCTGGCAAATGGTGATGGGGGTGGGAAGCAGAGATCGATACAGTGGAGATACCTGTTTTGTGTTCTCAGCTTTTCTGGGATTTTTTTTTTTTTAAAAGCGAAGTCTCCAATTTTGTTTGGAAAGGGAAAAGCAGAAAGCAGCTGGCTGGGTCCCTGGGCTCTGGTCACAGCTGGCTGGTCTGTCTGCTGGGCTGAAATTCTAACGGGCTGGGGCTCTGTGGAAAAAAAACCAGTGCTCTGCAGAGGCAATGGTAATCAGAATGCCTGGCACACCAGAATGCAGGCAGGAGAGGGGCCAGTGGCCAGCCTTACTCAGGGCGAGATATTCTTCCTCTGCTTGGCCATTGGGAATGAGGCAGAGCCCCAGGCGAGGTTCATAAGAAGCTCAGAGACTCACTACTCAGACTGTGGTCTGTGATCAGCCGACCGTCATCCCCTGGGAGCTTGTTGGAAATGCAGATTCTCAGGCCCCTTCAGACCTGCTGAATTGGAACCTGCACATTAACAAGATCCCGGGTCATTTCTGTACACATTCACTTTTGAAAAGCAATGTGCTGGAGATGATAGAGTCCAGGACCCTTATCTTGTAGATGGGGACACTGAGGCCCAGAATGTGGAGTGACTTGCTCAAGGTCACACAACTATTGCAGGAAATGATAGTCTCTGAGTCAGGGTCTGGAGCATTCTTCCCCGTCAGCATCATGTCCATTATAGTGTCTGGCACAAATGTAGGTTACATCTCTCCTGGCCACAGGCTGTTGCTTGTCCTGCCTCCAGGTCTAGTTTCAGGAATTCGTTGGCATTGACAGGCAAGCTCCAGTTCTTCTAATTAAAAGCCTCATGGCTACTCATTCACCCCACCTCTTCCTTCATTTGGAATGTGCTAATTTCTCCTCTTTCGTCCCAGAGTTGGCATCTGAAGGTGTGAGTTGAAGCAAGGGGGGCAGGGGTGTAGAAGGTCTTGGAAATCCAGAATAGGGCCTGGATGGCCCCAGAAGGCAGGGACCTTGCATGGGAAGTAGAGGCTGGTCAGTGAGCATAGTGATAAGACACAGTGAAGTCAGCGGTCAGACACCGGCTGGAAAGCATGGCTGCAGTTTAACAAGATCTTTTTTTTTTTTTTGGCATTGGGGTCAGGGGCAAGGAATTAAGGTTGGATTTATTTATTGAGATTTGTTCATTTGGATTTATTTATTTAAAATAATGCCATAAATCATCAAAGTCTCCCTTCCTCCCAAAGGGAGGAAAACAGTAAAATAACACAAAGTAACTTTAATTAATTACAATAAAATTTAAAAATATTCTTTCTCCATTTAGTCATGTTGTTGTTAGGTGCCGAAGAGTCGGTTCTGACTCATAGCAACCCTATGTACAAGAGAACGAAACACTGCTCGGTCCTGTACCATCCTCGCAATCATTGCTATGTTTGAGGCCACTGTTGCAGCCGCTGTGTCAATCCGTCTCCTCTAGGGCCTTCCTCTTTTTCCATGACCCTCTACTTTACCAGGCATGATGTCCTTCTGCAGGGACTGATCTCTCCTGATATCATGTCCAAAGTACATGAGATGAAGTCTTGCCATCCTAGCTTCTAAGGAGCATTGTGGCTGTACTTCTTTCAAGACAGATTTGTTCGTTTTTTTGGCAGCCCATGGTATATTCAGTATTCTTTGCCAACACCACAATTCAAAGGTGTCAACTCTTCTTTGGTCTTCCTTATTCATTGTGCAGCTTTTCCATGCATATGAGGCAATTGAAAACACCATGGCTTGGGTCAGGCGCACCATAGTCTTCAAGGTGACATCTTTTTTAAAGAGGTCTTTAGCAGTGGATTTTCTCAATGCAATATGTCATTTGATTCCTTCACTGCTGCTTCTTTGATTGTGGATCCAAGTAAAATGAAATCCTTGGCAACTTCAGTAATTTCTCTGTTTATCATGATGCTGCTTATTGGTCCGGTTGTGGGGATTTTTGTTTTCTTTATGTTGAGGTGTAATCCATACTGAAGGCTGTGGTCTTTGATCTTCATCAGTAAGTGCTTCAAGTCCTCTTCACTTTCAGCCAGCAAGGTTGTGTCATCTGCATGTTGTAGGTTGTTAACGCGTCTTCCTCCAATCCAATCTTCTTCTCAGGTTTTTTTGCTCAGAATGCAGATTGAATAAGTGTGGTGAAAAGATACAACCCTCACGCACACCTTTCCTGATTTTAAACCAAGTCCCCAAATCCTTATTAGACTCTGATTTCGCTTTAGGCACTGCTTGGTGCTAATCAGACTCGTGGAGGACAGAAAAGGTAGCACCTGGTCTCAACGAAGCTGTCAGCTGCTGCACACAGCTGTATTCTCCTTGTGAATGACATTTAACCCAGATGTTCAGGCTCGACATTCCATCTGTTTCTAGGGTGGAAATTTCCCCTGCCTTCTTAATCAGAGCCCACAGGACCTCACGTAGTCATCCCTTGATAAGGCTGGGACATCCTTAGGAGCATAGCATTCAGCCAGTTTGGAGCCATGCAGTTGGTATGGGTGTGGTGGGTCCAGACGGCTATGCCGTGGTTGCTGGCGTACAGTTGTGCAGGCTGTGCGCTGCTCAAGGGTGCCGCCATGTGCATCAGAGATGTAGATTTGTGTATTTATTTTGACAATTCCAAAATAAATGCAAGTGTCTTGATGAAGGGGTGCCTTTTCCTAATTCTCACAAAGGTCTTCCATGGCTTGGCAATGGCCCTGGAAGTTCTGGCTCCGGGATTAGCCCTGGAACTTGTTGCCTTGACTTTTACCCACAGGCCAATGTGCTTTGGAGATCTCAGCCTTTCTTCTAGACGGGTTGGAGGGGCTCCTCTGGGGTTGTTGTAAGCCAGCTACCTTTCTGCAAAGTGAATGACAGTCTCAGCACCAGGGCAGGCATCTCCAAGTGGTTTTTGTCACCCTCTGAAAACTTCCGTCTTTGCAGGCTCCAGCTTCTCTGGCATTCACTCCCATTTTAACAACACTTCTTTTTGTGTCCTGCCACCCTCCTTGTCACTTGCCCTGAGAGAGAGTCTGTGGTGTGAAGGAGGCATATGCCCCTCATCTCCAGACTTTGCCTCTCAGCTGTGGGTCAGTGCCAACACCTACAGATCCTCTACCTGCTTTGGCAAGATGATGTTCCTGCAGGTGTGGTGCCAGGTGCTGCTCAGCTCTGCTGGTCTTCTCCTCTAAGCTGATTTCTGTGCCAGCTGGGATTGGGCTTGGCTCTGTAGAACAGGAAACTCAAAAAAATTTGGCTTAACTCTTTCTGTCTCACATAAAACTATGGCAGCTCCAGAGTCAACTGGATCCTAATATTCTCAGCCTGTGTCTCCAAGCCTCAAGGTTACCTCATGGCTCAATATGGCTGCTGGAGCCCAGCCATCTCATATGGGCTCTAGGAAGGAAGAAGAAGGAAAGTGGGCAGAGATGGAAAAAGGACACCTCTCCCAACTGTGTCAGCCTCCTTTACAGAGATTTTCTGGAAGCTATTTCATTCAGCAACTTCTGCTTACATTTTCTTGGCCTCTGGTACCTGTAAGTGAGGTAGGAAATGTAATATTTTACCTGGGCTTATTGCTAGCCAAATAACATCACAGTTCTAGTAGGAAGGAAGAAGGGGAGAATGGATTTGGTGGGGAAAGACTAAGCATGTTGCTGCTTCTCCCCTAACACTCTCCACTACCCTCCCAGAGACTCATAAATGCTCCGTCGGCAGTTTTGCAGCACAGGTCATGTCTGCTGACTGTTGCGCCCTGTCACCCCACTTAACTGTTTCTGTCTCTCTGCTCTGGCTCTTTCCTCTGCCACTTCTCCCATGAATCCAGAGAGCACAGAGTTTTGTTTGGTAGTTAAATCTGGAGTTAAGACTGACTTGGTGGAGATTGTGGATTGGACATCCCAGCTGTGTGACCTTGGGCAAGTCACTGACCCTCTTTGAACCTCAGTTTCCTCATTTGTGAAATGAAGCACGTGATAGTACAACATCCTTGTGGAGTTGTTGTGAGCAATGAGTGAGAGAATGCACTAAAGCACTTAGCACAGAACCTGGCACATAGTCAAGGGCTCAGTAAGTATTAGTTGCTTTTTTTTTTTTTTTTTTTTTTGAGGCCTTACCCTTGGCATGGATTTTATAGGCATTATCAGCCAGTGACCCATCTCTTTCTTCCTGGATAATTCTCATGCAGTCTTCAAATGTTTACTGAGCATCTACTATGTACAAGGCACTATTCTAAGTGCTTGAGATAATAGACCCAAAAAACAGATAAAAATCCCTGCCTGGAGGAGCTGACATTCTGTGGGGGAATCCCATTGTACTGGGTGAGATCCTCTAGCCCTTGGCTACTCTCCTGCTGATAAAAATGAAATCCTTGTGGGATCTATGTGTTTCTAGGCTGGAGCCTCTCTCACACACTCTTCTGGATTCCGAGCCTTTCAGGTGCTTGGCTGATGAGATCTCCATAGGCTGACTTTTGAATTGCAACGTTTCTCATATTCACAAACACTTGAGTGCATTTCAGTGGGCTAACCTGTACAAGTTTCTCAGGAAGCGTGCTTGCTTCTAAGAGGAAACTTCTAGAGACAATCTTTCAAAGCAGAGTATATAACCTTTCTGGAGTCACAGACCCCTTTGAGAATCTGATGCACTTGTCCATAGGTGAAAAACTTTGTACCCAATCTTAGGATATGCACAGACCCCAAGCTGCCCATCCTTAGGCCTCCAGGGCCTCTGTGGACTCCAGGTCAGAGCCCTGCCTGAAACTCCAAGGAGTGACTCCTGCTGGAGACGGGTCACTACTTCAGCAAGTGGGCAGGGGCCACGCCCTTAGAGCTCACGGATTTCACTGTGTTGCAGGTGCTCTTGTTGGTGGCCTGCATTGAGTAAGAAGGGAGAAAAAGGAAAGAAGATGATGCAGTAGTTAAAGGAAAAGCGCTTTTCCAGCCAAGGTTTCCCTTTGCCCTTTCTTGGTGTGTGATTGGGAGCAGTCCTTCTTACCACTCTTGGTCTCAGAGTTTCTCCTTTAAAAGACCAAGTTTGATCAGATTATTTCTCAGGCTGTGTTTTCAACTCGGATGACCCACAAGCCTCAAGAGGGCAGTTAGAGAGTGGACTTTGGTCTCCTGGGGTCCTAATCCTGCTCTATCACCTGATGGCTCTGTGAACTTCACCTGCTAATTGGCTTCTCTTTGGCCTGGTTTTCTCATCTGCAAGATAAAGATAAAAATACAGTCAAAGCATAACTGTAAAAAAGTTAAAAAAAATAAAAACTGTCATACAAATATAAAGTGATTATGTGCTAAGCATTTACTTAACTCATTGATAAGGGAGGGAACCAGCAGGGTGGTAAAATTGTTTCAGGGAGCATTTGAGGATCTGAGAGCTTATCATCAATGAAAGACAGAACACTGGAATAAATTACAGTTAGATATAAAGCTGGTTAATATCCTGCGGGGCAATAAAATGAACTCTCGAGGTTATCTTTTCCACCAGATGGTAATAATTTGCAACTCTGACACAAAAAAATCTACAAGTTCACATGCAACGTCACGGAGTACGGGCTCTAAAGAGTGAGACAAAGGTATGTCCCCTAGAAAATGAAATAATCCTTGGGTGGGTTTTAGAGCATGTGCCAGTGTGGCACAAAGAGGACTTGTATTCTTCTTCTTGCCTTACTTCCAGGATTGGGTAATGTTTCTTGACAGCACCTGTGTACCACTTGGCTCAATGACACATAGCAGGTGCTTGAAAAATGGCTATTAACATAAATCCATAAGTCTCTGGGAGTAAATTTCTAGATGCCGTCTCCCTTAAAGCACTTGAGCAAGGAGAAAGCTCTGCCTGTAAAGACTGGCCTATCTTACTCGCTGTAAGAAGGTGTGAACTGAAAGTTCATTACATAATCAAGAGCCGAGGAACCTGGCTAGCTTCACGGAAAGACATTAAGGGAAGCCCCTTTCCAGGGGAGAAGATGGCAGGAATGGTGCATGGAACATGTCTGAACAGGCCCACAATGATTGATTTTCAAATGCAGCTGCAAAATTCATCTGAAGTGGAAAAAATGTAGAAATAAGTCTGTGCTTTGAATCTGTAGCACTTGTCTTCTGCAAGAGACAAATCCTTACTTACAAGGGTAGGTGATAAAATTATGTCAAGCCAGAGGGAATTTTGGCAGGACAAGAACTGTGTCTTCTTGACTTAATGTAAATGGTCTTAAATACATTATAACTTTTTTTCCTCCAGCACCACCTCTAACATTAAACAAACCTCCTCCTGTCCCATTGGGAACGTCCATCTGTGAAGGAGGCAGATGTGCTAGGATTGGAGTGGGTTGGAGGCCTGCAGACATGTTTGGAACCAGGAGCCTCTACCCCAGGGCTGAGCCTCCTCACCATTCCCCAGCACCAGGCAAGGGCTAGCCTCAGAGCTCCCTGAGTGCAGTGGGCAAGGCCATGGCTTTGGAATCAGCTGTACCTGAGGTCAAATCCAGGTTCAAATGGAGACAGTGATAGTCTTGCCTCATGGGGTTGTTTGGAGGATATGAGCCACTGAGCCTGGTGCAGAGCAAGCTACCTCCAGCCACGTCCCTCCCTCCCTCACAGTACACTGGCCACACTGGCCTTCCTTGTGTTCCCTGATGCTTCAAGCTCATTCCTACCCCATAGCCTTTTCACTTGCTGTTTCCTCGGTCTGGAAGACTCTTCTCCAGAACTCTGCATGGCTGCCTCCTTCTCATCATTTTTTCTTTCCACAGACAGACACAGGAGCCTTCCCTGGCCACGTGGCCACCATAGCCCCCCTCCTTCCTAGTGCTCTCCATCATGCCATTCTGATCTATTTCCTTCATAGCACCCCTCCATTCTGAAATCATCTTGATGGCGTTTTGGTTCTCTTATTTGTTGTCTCTCCCCCCTCAAGCAGAATGGAAATCCATGATAACATGGACCTTAGTTGTCTTGGTCCCTGCTCTCCTTGAGTCCCTAGTCCAGTGCCCAGCATTTAGATTGGCTAGATTAATAGTAAAAAGGAGCCCTGGTGGTACCATCGTTAAGCACTTGGCTGCTAACTGAAAGGCCACTGGTTTAAATCCACCAGCCACTCTGGGGGAGAAAAGACCTGGAGATCTGTTCTCATAAAGATTACAGCCTATGAAACCTTATGGGGCAGTTCTACTCTGTCAAATAGGGTCACTATGACTCTGTCATATAGGATCACATGAATCGACTCGAAGGCACACAACAACAACAGATTAACAGTGGTGATGATAATGATAATTAACATACATGGCGCTTACTATGGGCTGGCAGAGAGAGATCTGAGTGCTTTAACTATATTCACTCATTGAATCCTCAACACAGCCCTGTGAGCTAGATACTACTATTGTTTATTAGTCCCATTTTCCAGAAGAAGAAAGTGAAGCACAGAGAGGTTAGGTAAACAACTCAGAGTCACCCAACTAGTAAGAGACATAGCCAGGAATCACACCCAGACAGTCTGGCTGTACGGTCTCTGTTTTTAAGGTATATGTAAAACATTTGTTGGGTTTTAAAACGTGCAGAAGTGGACAGGACCACACACCTAGAATGTCGCTATTCCCCAGCAGCCCCACCCCTCAGTGAAGCATGGTGTATTCTAAGCTATGACGATGCTCTGTCTCCACTGCTCTTGACCCCCTAGCCACCTGAGCTGCCAGTCCTTCTCACTCCAAAATGCTGTCCTCCCCAGCCATGAGTGAGGACAGGATCCTTCCCCGCTCAACACCCCACAGTGATTTAATTCCACTGGGATGGGGCTGGAATGGCCAGAACTCCATTCTCACCTCTGCTTGGTGATTAGTCACATAGGGCGAGTCACCTGCAGGCTTCACACTCATCATGAGTCTGACACCTCCAGCCATGGCAAATTATCTCCCGTCTGGCCCAGAGAGAGACCCAGGGCTGGCAGAGCCCGGTGCCCCAGAGCCTCCAGAGTGTCATACACTGCGTTCTTTTCATTTACACCTTAGCTGGCTGTCTGGGACAACGGAGACTTGCTGCCACCCCTTGCTGCTGCTAAAGGCAAGTGCCCTTGGTTTACCGTCTCAGAGCCTTTTCCCCAACCCGGGGGATCTTGGCCTCACTCTGACTCTTGTTGTCTGACACTCTGTCTTTAGTTTCTCTTTCTTCTTCTTCTTTTTTTTTTGTGTGTCTTTTTTTCTTTCTATTAGTCTATTGGCTCTTGACTCTGTCTGTCCACCTCCATTTCTCTGTTTCTGGACTTCCTGGCCTTTGCACGGATGGTTTCGCCGTGTAACTTGCACCTGGGTGCTGTGCTGCTCCTGTGCGGCTGCAGCCCACTATTTTCCTGCAGTTTCTCCCTCAGGGACAGCCCAACAGTGCACTGGCAGTCTGGGCGCCCCGACGGCCTGCAATTCCAGCTTACGTTTGGGCTTCCACTGTTCACGTGATACATAGACTTGGCCCAGCATTTTTCTTCCCTTGGACCCTGGATCCTCCCAATGGCAAGCAGTGAGGATGAAAAAACGCAAAAAAATTAGTTGCCATAATGTGGACTCTGACTCATGGTGACCCCACGTGTGTCAGAGTAGAACCGTGCTCCATAGGGTTTTCAATGGCTGATTTTTTGGGAAGTAGATTGCCAAGCATTTCTTCCAAGGCACCTTTGGGTGGACGTGAACCTCCAATGTTTCTGTTAGCAGCTTAGCCTGTTAACAATTATTAGGCCTTAAAGGCAACTCACATGTCTCATCCCCATGAATCCTCTCTGAGATAAGGACACTTATCGCCTCCATTTTACACATATGTAATACAAGGGTTAGAGAAGTAAAGTCTGAAGTCATACATAACTCTTGTTCAATCTACAGACAATGCTTGGGCATCGCCAAGATGTTGCAACATCTGTATGGCCCTTGGGGTCATGTGGCCCACAAGTGGGGACTCCTGATCTGGAGGTGTGGGGGGAAGTTGGTTGCAGCCACCACACCTGGAGGTCTGTCTGAATGCCCTACAGAAGTTTTGCATAGTTAGCTATCATTTCCACAATCCAAGCAAGGACTGGAGGCAGGAGCCCTGGTATCACTTATTCTGCTGGGAGGTTGGGGGAGTGCCCCATAGGGGGTGCCAGAGACTCTAGAAAAGCCAGTGTAGATGGTGCAAGAAGGCTGGTGGTCTTGAACCCCCCTCCAGGCTGCCCCCACCACGACTCCCTTCCTTCTCAGAGGTCTAGGGGATGCAGGCCCAAATAGGGCCACCTGTCTGTACTCACCTTTGATTGAAGTCCCTCACACACAATTCCAAAGCTTTCCTCTTTGTCTTTTAAACCTATGGGGTCTTCGAAGGAGTGACCATTCCTGAGATGCTTGTAGGAATCCAGGGTGGATGAGAAGAATTCTCCAGGCAATGTTTGTCTCAGGCAGGGGCTGCTTAGGGAAAACATCCAAACCTTATGACATTTTTGATGGGAATCAATTATTTAAGTTCTAAAACAGAAGGTGCTGAACTCAACCAAACCTTTTCTTGATGACTCGTGTCACCATTAGGAATGTTCATTATCATCCTGTGCAGTAATATAGCTCTGTATCTGCTAGTGTCACTGCTGACATTGTGTCTGCTTCTAGAAGACTCCCCACCCACCTCTCCATCACTTTGATGATGCTAATATGCTGAGCCAGTGTAGCATAGTGGATTAGCTTGTAGGCTTTGCAGTCAGACAGCCTGGGCAAGTTATTATCCCTCAGTTACACTATCTGGAAAGTAGGTATGATTAAAGTATTTATCTCATGAGGTTGTTTTGAGGATTAGGTGAGATAATGTCTGTCACCCAAACCAAACCATACCCAGGACCATCGAGTCGATATCTGACTCATAGCAACCCTATAGGATAGAGTATAACTGCCCCATAGAGTTTCCAAGGGGTGCCTGACGGATTCAAACTGCTGACCCTTTGGTTAGCAGACACAGCACTTAACCACTGCACCACCAGAGTTTCCATAATGTCTGTACAACATATAAAACACCCAGAACAGTGCCAGGCAAATAATAAGCGCTCTATAGGTGTAGTCATCATCATCATAATCATCATTAACAATTGTGTGTTATGTAACAGTAATGATCATTAAGGCCCTAAGGATTAAAGTGTACAGCTTTGTTCAGGGCTTGGGATAAAACAGTTTTGTTCAGGGCTTGGGATAAAAAAAATTTGGAGCCTGCTCAGATGCCTTCTCAGCACCTCTCTGTGCTCAGATCTGTGTCCAGGCAGTGGGAAGTCTGACTTCTGGGCATGTGAGGTGGGACCAGTATTCATCTCTGTCTAGTGGTAGCCTAGTGATGTGGATTGTGTTTGGCCACATCTCCTAAGAGTCTAAGGATGGATCACTTTAGGCTCATAATCGTGCTCTCTTGGCCCTTTGTGTGTATGTTATAAACCAGATACCCTTGTGAAGGAGGAAGAAGGGCTGAGTAGATGAGTCTGGTGTGTGGGCTGGAGGAGCTAGGTTGAAGATGGCCCTGACCAGAAGCAGAGCCATCCTAGAGGGTTCAGCACCACGGACAGCTCCACAGACAGCAGCTGCTCCCCTGTGGCTGCTTGCAGATCACTCTCAGCTGCCTGAAAACCTCCTTTGCCCTCTCAGATAGCAAGACTCTATATTCCTGCCTAGGACACCTGGTGGTACAGTGGTGAAAGCACTTGGCTGCTAACCAAAAGGTCAGCATTTGAACCTACTAGCTGCTCCGTGGGAGAAAGATGTGGCAGCCTGCTTCTGTAAAGATTTACACTTGGACCCTATGGTGCAGTTTTACCCTGCCTGTCCTGTAAGATTGCTATGAGTCGGAATCAGCTCAATGGCAGTGGATTTTTCGTTGGTCTTTCTGCCTGCCTAGGAGGTAGTCGGGAGTCACTGGGTGGTGCAAACAATTAATATGTTTGCCTGCTAACCCATAGCTCCCTGAGGAAGCTCAGACTGGCAGCCACCTTGACTTGGCCAGTTCCCCTGAGCAGAGCCCTCTCTACCCAGCGCAGCCTGGGTTCTACTTGACTAGCCTTGTTGCTCCTTGATTCTCTCTCCTCCTGAACTACATTAAATCCCGTGTGCCCCATGCCCAGGTCCACCTCTGGTTAGGCACATGGGTACTTATTGTATCCCTGGTTCTTGTCAGAAGGAGAACTCAAAAAGAGTCTGTCCCTCAGAGTCTAGAAGCGCACTGCTAAGAGCATCGCTATGTGAAGGATGGTTTGAATGCTGTGCAATTTGTCCGTTCATCAAAATACTCCAAAATCCACCCTGTCTTAAGCCAGTCCAGCAGAGAACAGGGTACTGGATGGGGTGGGGTTGGCCCAAGTGCTGAGTTACCTCTCCTGAGCTCTGGTGCCAGGCCATGAGCCCTTGCTGGGAATGGGTAAGTAATTGCTCTGTGAAAGGCACTGCTGTGTCAGAAGCAGACCAATTTCCCAAATGCCATTTTGCTAAAAGCCAATTTGCGAAAAGCCAATTCACTGAATGGTCAATTTGTCAAATGACCAATTCATCAAATTGACTTACTTCTTTTAACTATTTGGTGTGAGTTGACTGGTTTGCATTTTGTCTTTATTATAGCATTTTAAGGACTGTTTCATTTGTCTCTGTCCTGGCTCCTGGTGTTTGAAGCATGGGGAGCCCACCCTATCTCCTCCCTGCAGCTGCAGGTGCTGGGGCAGGGACAACCCAACCATCCTTAAAAGGCTGTTGTGAAGAAAAATGAAAAAGTGCCCAACTAAGACCAAATTGTTAAAAGAAATAAAGAAATTTAGCAAATTGGTCCTTTGGAGAATTGGCCAATCTGCAGCTTGACTTTTGGAGAATGACTTGGAATGGGCTGGCCCAGTGTTTTGGGGCCTCACAGGGGCTACTTGTGAAGATACTGCTTCCCCCTCCTATGGTTGCCTCTTTATGGAGACGCTTGGGAGGCCTCCATACTTGGCTTTAGAACCAGGAAAGGCTACGTGTCTCCCAAACTTGTTTTCATGGGTGTACATGGTAAGTTGTATAATAGATCAGTTCCCATGGTCCCCTTTGTTTGTGAGAAGCTTCAGGGCTCATTTGTAGCAGATGTGAAGGGTGCTTCTCTATCTCATTTGTTTCTACCCATTTCCGTCTTTGTTATTCTTCCTTCCGATTCCTGTCACCTTACTCTGTTTTATAATGTATCCTTAAAACTCCATTGCTTCCTCCCTCTAATAGGGCAAAAAACAAATTCCGACCTACTCTTGAGGCCATTCCATTGGCCCATTTCCCCCACTCCTTGTCCCGAGTTCCCAAGGTCCTCGCCTCTCCAGCACTAGCATCTCAGGCCGCCCAGCATGACCTGGAGTCTTGTCCCTGAAGCAGGGCACTGTAGCTGCTCTTCAGGGAGACGTGGAACCCAAACAAGCATTGCTGTATTAAAGACAGACGTCATCCTACCAGTGTCTTCACCCCAGCATAGTCAAAATGCTCACGTCCTCAGAGTGCCCCTTCCCCCACCTCTGCCTCTGCATCTCTCTGAGGTCAGTGGGCAGTCTTACCCGTCTCTGCCACGGGGATTGTTTCTGCCATGGTGTCCTTTGCAGTTTTCCCTCGGCCTGGGAATTTCCCCACTGCTTAAAACTGGGACCCCTGACATATTTGGGTGTTTGTCCCCTTGGAAGATATTTTCTCCCATTTGTCTCCCTGGCAAGGTGGGGGGGGGGATGGGAGGAAGGGCATTGGCATTTGGTGAAAGCCTATAATGCTGCAGGCACTCAACCAGTGCTTCACATATGCTATTTAAAAACCTTTTATTGAAGTATAACATACATACAGAAAAGTGCGCCAATCAGGGTACAACTTCCTGAATTTTCAGAAAATGAACTCACCCATGTAACTGGCACCCAATGAAGAAATAAAATATCATGAACCCCCAGAAATCCCCTCATGCCCCCTTCCAGTCAGTAACCGCTAACGGTAACCAGGACCCTGACTTCTAACAATGTAGATTTGTTTTACCTGTTTTTGTACTTCACATTGACGGTGTGCGTGTTACTTAATCATCACTACAACTCAGCAAGAGGGGAATTAACCCTCCTTCACAGGTGAACAACCAGACTCAGAGAGGTTGAGTAACTTGCCCAAGGTCACACAGCAGTAAATGGTGGAACTTGGAGTCAAAACCGGGGCTGCCTGTCTCCAAAGCTTATGCTCTCTCCTCTATGTCTTGATTTCTTCTCCTCTTATAGCAGCCCCTTCCCCTACCATCATGTGTCTGGGCTGGAAGCCTCTGAAGTCACTGGTCCTGCCCACTTGTTGTAGGTGTCTGGAATGGGAGCCTTATCTCCCTCACGTGTGCCACTTAGAGCTCAGCAGAACGCCTGGGGCTTGGGGTGGCTCAGTGCATGGTGGGTGAGTTGAGCGAAGGCCTTGCCCTGGCATTCAAATTAAGAGGGGCCTGCATTTCCCCTGCCTTTTTCATATTGCCATATTGTCTCTTGGCATGTTTTTGCTGTGGTGCCTGGGGACTATGCTACCGTTACTGACTGTTGGCAGAATTAAAGGGAAGAGCTGTCATGTTCCCTGTTTGTCCCCGAGCCACTCACTCCCGAGTGGGGCTCCAGCCTCTGAGCAGCTTTTCCTTGGCAGGACCAAATGTTAGCTTCCAAAAGGCAGTTGTTCATGAGCTGCTAGGGTAGAGGGCCTTGTGGGTGTTTGTCTGCCTCTCATTTGATATCTCCATTGTGGGAACTGGCCACCAAGATGCTCGGAAGCTGAATAACAAACAGCTCAGTTCAAAGCAGTTTTACCCAGGGTGGTTTTATGGCCCAGCCATCCAGGCTGCTTAATTTCTCTTCCTAATGAAGTTTCTGCAACATTAACTCCAGCGGTGCTGGGGGGGAGGGGGACTGCCACAGGAGGATCGGTGGCTTCGGGGCGGTAGGCAGGGGAGCGAGGGGGTCTCTCCCGCTGACAGTGCCTGGCACATGCTGGGTGCTGAGGAAATGTAGGGAAACAAATCAGGAGCAGAGCAGCCATTTCTCCTGCAGGCTGTCAAAGTGCATACCACCGTCTATTGTGTCAGCCTCCAACATCACCTGCAGGAGTTGGCCATCAGGAGTTCGGTGGGGAAATGTTGGTTTTTCAATGTTTTTTAATCTGGGACCTCACAGATGTGTGGGCTTTAATCCCATGAATCTTAGAGCCACTCTGGAGCAGGGAAGTGTGGGCACATCAATTTTCTCAGAATTGGACCACTCGGAATTGGTGGGGCTAGCTTGAAGCCTTAACAGCACCAGTACAGTAGGTTGTCACCTTCTCTGTGCCAGTCTTCTGGACACTCACATACCTTGGTTTATTATCCTTTCAATGAGTTTATGTTCAGGTGAAGGAGCCAAGGCTCAAAGAGGCAGCCAGTAGGTGCTGAGCCGGGTTTAACCCAGGCTGCCTGACTCTCCTCCCAGCCTGGCTATTGCCCCCTGGCCCAGGGCCTCTCTCACTGAGGCTCCGTTTGGAAAGCTGGCTTATCTGCCTGGCCTGGTCATTTACTCCAGCTGGCCTAGCTCATGGCAGTCAGGGGAGCAGGGTGGGGGTGGGGGGTCAGGAGAGCACACCAGGACTAGGGAGGGGACTTGCCACTTTTCAGGACAGCAGCCAGGCCCAAAGGAGAGGTGACCATGTCTCTAGTTGTTTTCCTTTGTCCTGACGATAGCAGAGGAGGGGCTGGGGCCCAAGGTCAAAGGAAACGAGGCCTGTGGCCATGGGACTCCCCCTTCACCCCAGCAGGCTCCATCCCTTTGCTATGACTCCCTGGTCTCTTCTGCACCTTCATTATTTCCCCTACCCAAACCTGGCTTCTGGGGAAGCAGAAACAACCTCGTTCATGCACGTCACTCGTATCAGCCGGCTGATAAGCTCCCAGCTTCTGCCTCCTGGGAGACCTGAGATTTCCCAGTGGATAAAACCTGGTCTCTACATTGGGGTGGGTGCCCGAGACAGCACAACCAGGCCCTTACCATCCACAGCCTCTAAGAACCCACATCACAGGTGAATTAGACCCAGCCCCTGACCTGAAGACAGCTGGGCACTTGTGTGATTTGCCCACATAGATGTGGAGCATTATAACGTAGTCCCACAGGCTGGGGAGGGCAGGGCAGGGAGCGGTAATTGTAGAATTCATCTCCTTCCTGGGTGGAGGGGTAGGATTGGAGGTGAGGCTTGAAGGACAGGCAGACACAGGAGGGTGGTCCAGCCAGATCCCAGGGTCCCCTCAGAGGAGAGTGTATACCTTACACCCTCCCCAGGGGGTGCTGCCCAACTCTGAGAAGGGGGCCCCACAGCAGGAGCATGCCCAGGATGCAGGCCCCTGACCTTCTCATGTGACCCCTGACCTTCTGACCTAGGCTGGGGATGCTGCTTGTGAGGGCAGGAGGGATTCATTAGGAAGCACTACAGTCTGATTCTCAGGCCATCTCACCAAGGGGCAGAGGCAGGAAGTGTACCTCTCCCAGCACACCAGCCCCTGCAGGAACACAGGGAGGGCCCCCCGGGCAAAAGGAGTGGCCATCATCACTCCCCCTCCTGTGAGCACCCCCTTTATTCCCCCTGCCCCGCACCCTGCAAAGGTGGGAAGTGGCATCCCATGGATGACAGGCCAGTGGTCTTCTTCCGTCTCTCCACTCGTGAGGGGTGTCTGTGTCTAAGTTGCCCCCACTTCACCCCCCAAAGAGTAGGAGTTGGTACCTCTGCCCCTGGCTGGCCAGGTACAGCCCAGTTTGCCAGCTGGGACACAAAACCATTTTAAACTACCTTCTGCTAGAAACAGCGTGTCTCCAACTAGTCTGTACATGATCACCTGGGGATCTTATTCAAATGCAGATTCTGATTCAGTAGGTTACCAGTACCTGCTGTCATCGAGTCAACTCCAACTCGTGGTGACTCCATGTATGTCAGAGTAGAACTGGGCTGCATAGGGTTTTCAATGGTTGATTCTTAGGAAGTAGATCTCCAGGCCTTTCTTCTGAGGTGCATCTGGGTGGACTCGAACCTCCAGCTGTGAACTTAACCATTTGCACTACCCAGGGACTCCTGATTCAGTAGGTAGGGCCTGGAAAGTCTCCATTTCTAACAGCTCCCAGGTGATGCCGGGGCTGCTGGTCCAGGTGCCAGACAACTGAGATGTCTTGTTCTCTCCCCTCAACGCCCTCATGGAAGCCCAATGGTGTGAGGCTGCCCAGTGCTGGGCACCAGCCACGAGCTACTGGCTAAGTGGGGGTGGGACATTGTCTCGTGCACTTGGATCCTCTCAACAACTGGGAGGTCAGTGCTGTCTGAGAGGGAGACTGAGGGACTGAGAACTTCCGCAGGTTTTGCCCAAGGTCACACAGAGGTTGGTGGCAGAGCTGGCCTGGACTCTCAACCTCCTGATTCCCAGCCCCAGATTTTTCAGCCCCGACCACCCTTCCTTCCCTCCGCTTACAGAGCCCAGTAAAGACAATCATAAAATACTACCTGGCTCTACCCCGCCTGGCTCACACACAGCCTCAATTAAGCCCCATGACAGCATGATTGTCCCCACTTCACAGAGGAGGAGACTGAGGCTCAGAGAGGTTAGAAAACTTGTATAAGGTCACTGGGTGGGTACATGGCCAGATCTGTCTGCTCCAGAGCCCCAGCTCTTATACTAATAGTCTCCTGACCAGGAAGCCCTGATGAGGGGTCGTGGAACAGTCTGGCTTGCTTCCTACTGGGCTTACGTTTGGTGGGCTCAGGGTACCAGTCAGGCTGTGGGGGACAGGGAGGACAGACCAGGCTGCCCAGGGGCGTTGTGTGCCTTGAAAACAGGCAGAGCAGACCCGGTGCTCTGCATTGGGCGGCTGAGCAGGCGGCAGGGCTAAGAGCCAGTCTGGTCTTGGCTGGCACCCAGCCCCTAGGCCCCCGCTGGGCCCCCACTGATCCCTGTAGAAGCCTGCCTGCCAGCAGGGCCCAATCTGGTTAGAGCGTGGAGGGGGATTAGGAGCGAGAACACGGGGTCCTGACCTTGGCTTCCCCAGCTCCTGCCTCACTGCCCTGGCAGAGTCTGGAGGGTTTGGCAGAGTGCATGGGACAAGGTGTGGGGGGCGGCAGGGGGCACCTGGGGATGGTGCCCAAGTCAGGGTATGGGCCTGGCTGCCACTTCTCTTTAGGGGGAGGGGCCGATTGGGGTCACCGGGAAGCTCCCTGACTCAGAGAGGGCTGACGTTGGTAGAAGCTTGCCTCTGTGGGGCCCTTGATCCTGGGTGATGGGGCTCCACCAGATGGAGAGTCTTTGCCTGCAAGACCTTTTCCTCAAGCCCCCCAGAGTGGACTCTGAGGTCCCAGCTTCCTTTCTTCTGTGCAGGATTCCAGGAGAGTCACTCTCCTTCCTCAGTGGCTGCACAGGCTTCCCTGCTCATGTTGCTGGTGCCGCCTTGGCCTCTCCACCCCGAGGGTGTTTGATTATTAATATTCCCGTAACGACTTATGAGGGACAACAGCACATCACCAGCACGTGCTTGGCTTGTATGGCTTCCCCTCCCCTTCAGAGCCCTCATCTCGTGGCTTGTCCAGCCCCATTAGCCAGAGCAGGTGCAGTTATCCTGTGCACAGGTAGGAGGTTGCGGTCTCTGTAGGTTGAGATATGAAGGCTGAGTAGGTGTTTATTGGGTGAAGTGTAGAAACAGAGGGAACAGCAAGTGCAAAGACCCTGTGGCAGGAGCAGCTGAAGGAATATTAACATAGTGGAGTGGTAGGCAGGGGTGAGAGCATACAGTGCCTTGCTAAGATGTGCCTGGTTTGCCTCTCCTACTTGACTGTCTTTCCTCTCCTCCCTCCCCTCCAACTCCGCTCCAGAGCCTCCCAAATGTCCCAGAGCAGCCTGCTTTTCTTCTTCATCATTTGTTTGGAGTCCACCCTTCACATGTTAGCTGTGAGGGCAGGGCCAGGCCAGACTTGCTCTTTGCTGTTTCTCCAGCACCGAGGATGGCGTCTGGCATGGAGTATATTTGGTGAGTAAATGAAAAGGGCTGTCCCTCAAGGTCACCCCAGTTCATTTACTGGCAAAACCAGTGTTTCCTGTACACCTACCAGGTGCAGGAGGCTGTGCAGCCCCAAGGCCCCTAGCTCTTCCTCCGGGAAGCCTTCTTTACTTCCTCCCCCAGAGCTCTTGTTCTTCGGGCCAACACTACTGCTTCAGTAACATGATGTGCACAGTGCCTGACCCTCTGGAGGTCTGACAGTGAGCAGACACTGTCCCAAGCCTGACCCCCTCTCTGAGGGTGACCAGCAGGGTACTGGAGCAGAGCCACGTGTTCCATGACAGCAGGCTGGTTGTCTTTGCACCTGTCCCTTGCTGGGCTCCTGGAAGGGCCCACAGGGTGACTGATGGCACCGTGCCTGGAGTGCCTATTGGAGGGTCCTGGCACTTCTTGACCAGGAGAGTGGAGGTCACACACGTGCCTTCAGGGGTGGGAAGTGAAGTCCACCCAGGCCCCTATCCTCTGATGTTGCTTCTGACTTTGGGCCTTATTTCAGCTGCCTCATCCTCACCCTCAGAATCTGTCCCCAGGTCTTTCAGGCCTTTGTCCACCCCTATGGCTCTGCATTGTCCCCTTCCCCCGGGCCGGATCAGGCTACCAGCTGCCCTGGGCTTAGCTGTTGTCTCTTCCGGCTCTGAGTTCTTCCTCCCCTTCCAGGAGGGCCTCTTTCAGGGTGGCTCATTCTGCCTGATGCCTCCAGGCCGTGTTCCTCACCCCAGGCCTGTGGCGAGACCAACCTGGGAGGAAGGTGTAAAAAATTAACCAAGTTTCAGGGACAGAACATAGGCTTGGGGCCGGGAAAATGTGATGCAGAAAGTGTAGGTGGTGCCTTGTGGGTTTCCCTGCAGACAGTGCAAATGTCATTGAGAAACTTTATTTCAGAGGGGTCTGGGGAAGACAATTGTCGATTAGGTAGGAAGTCAGTTGGGGCAAAAATGGATGGATGGATGGATGGATGGATGGATGGATGGATGGATGGATGGATGGATGGATGGGTGGGTGGGTGGGTGGATGGATGGATGGATGGATAGCTTTGTTTCAGTTTGGATGTGGCTAGGGAGGCATCTGAGTCCAGGGAAATCTTCTGGCACCACCTAGTGGGCAATTTGGAAACAACCATCAGAACCTTAGGGGAAAAAAAAAACCCAGTGCCATGGAGTTGATTCTGACTCACAGCAACCCTATAGGACAGAGTAGAACTGCCCCATAGAGTTTCCAAAAAGCCCCTGGCAGATTCGAACTGCTGACCTTTTGGTTAGCAGCCGTAGCACTTAACCACTACGCCAGGAAAGGGATTGGTTGTGTTTAAACCCATTACCTCTCCAGCTGATTCTGACTCATAGCAACCTATAGGACACAATAGAACTGCCCCATAGTGTTTCCTAGGCTGTAATCTTTACAGAAGCAGATTGCCACATCTTTCTCCCACAGATCGGCTGGTGGATTCGAACTGCCAACCTTTCCGTTAGCAGCTGAGTGCTTAACCACTGTGCCACCAGGGCTCTTTGGCTGTGTTTAGGGCAGGACAAAAGCCAGCATTTCCTGACTATTGCTAAGTGAATTGTCTAGAACAGAAGCATAAATACATGACTCTGTGTAGCAGACACAGAAGGGACACTGAAGCTCTCAGGTGTGTACCTTGCCAGGGCCCCAAGCTGGTCCATGGTAGCAGCAGGAGTCAAACCCAGATCCTTCTCACTGCCGAGTTCAGGCTCTTTCCACCACCTCTTTGCTGCCAGAATGCTGCATTTTTCTGACTTCCAAGACTCACCCATTTTCCTCTGGCCTGGAGGCTAGCCTCTCCTGAGATAATCATGTTCATACTGTTTCCTTTATTCATTTAAGCAATGTGAGCTGCTCGCTGCTGTGGGCTGGCCCTGGGCTGGGCCTGAGGTTCCCAGGTCAGCTCAGCTCTGCCCTGGTGGGGGTCCTGGCTGAGTCAGCTCTGCATGCACCCCCAAACCCTGGCCTCATGAGTTGGCTCTTGGTGCCCAGCATTACCTGTCTGCCTGTCTAGGGGACTGTGTCTTTGCTCTGTACCAGTTGCTGTTGAGTTGATTCTAACTCATGGTGACCCTATGTGTGTCAGAATAGAACTGTGCTCCATAGGGTTTTTAATGGCTGACTTTTCAGAAGTAGATTGTCAGGCCTTTCTTTCAAGGCACTTCTGGGTGGCCTGAAACCTCCGACCTTTTGGTTAGCAGCCAAGCGTGTCAACTGTTTGCACCATCCGGGAACTCCTTTCCTCTGTTACATGTCCCTGAAAGATGATGGTGTCTCTAAAAGATGATCAGATCATGCCCTTCTCTGTGTCTGTCCTTCCTGTCCATCACTTTCCTGGGCCCACAAGGCTCTTAGCAGGGACCCTGTTCCTGACACCTTTGCTCCAGACAAACTACTTGAGATAGGCCCCATTATGCACGGCTCCAGCATGCCCCCCTGCCTTGCACAGACTGTCCCTGCCCCTTGGCTGCCCCTCCCTTCTCTCCTTAGCTCCTGGTGTGACCCTCTATAGAATTATTTTTCCTGAATTGCACCTTGATGCAATGCTATAATAAGAAAGAGATGCTTGGAGCCCATTTATTACAAGGCTGTGGTGTTATTGACTGGACCACGCTGTCATTTTTTATAAAGTCCCCTGGGAAAAGTCTTGTCTCAGTGCCCAGGACAGCTGTACTTCTGTAGCAAATGTGTCCATATATCGGTCACTGTGTTAACTGACCAGGTTCCCCTGTGCACGTTGGCTCTCAGAAAGCTTAGAGCCCAGGCTCTGCCCCGGACTTGGCGAGTGTCTGAGCCCCTGTGGCATATGTGTTTTTAGTGCCCACCATTGATTTTCCTTCTTCTTTGCCCCACTTTTCAGTCTTGCTTTCTTGCTGTTTTATAAATCCCTGTAAGCCGCCTTAAAGCCTTTCTGGAACAAGGTTGGGTATAAATCAATAAACTAATCAATAAAAATAAACCACCTTCCTTGCAAGGTTGTGGTGAGGATTAAATGGAATAATGGATGTGAGTCGATGGCCCAGAGTTCCCTCCCAGGCTCAAACAAAGGGTGAACTTCCAATTTCCCAGCAGGCCCCCACCTCCTTGTGGGCCTTCCACCTTCTAGGTCACTACCCCTCCCTGCCTTTTTCTTGCCCTCACCACTCATCCTTCGTTTTCCTAGTTCCCTGTGGATAGGCGAAGGTGGGCGTCTGTTTTGTCCCCTTCTCACTCCTCTTAGAAGCCATCCTGTCAGCAGCAGTGCTGCTCTCCTCCTTGGGCTCTCAAATACCCTAAAGAACCAAGCACTTCATTTGATAGGTCTTGGAGCAGTCAGCATGCAGTGGGATAGGCTGTCAAGAGAGGGAGGAAGGTGGGTCCACGTTGGTGGGGAAAGTTCGAGACCAGGCTTTTGACAAAATGAGGAAAGTGAGGCCTAAAGAAACTGAGGGAGGTGATGTAGCTAGCCGGCACAACTTCAGCTCATTGGAGTCAAGTCTAAGCATGCCCCTCCCTTCTGTAAAGGCTCCCAGGGGCTCCCACTGCCCTCAGGGTCAGGGCCGTGCTCTACAGCACAGCTCCTCCAGAGCACCCTGTATTAGTCATCAAGCATTACATAACCAGTCACCTCAAAGTGTAGTGGCATTGTGCCTGTAAATGCCTGTGCTGGTGGGTCTGCTCGGCTCCTAGTTACTGAGGAACTTGTGTCATTAGGAGCCTCCTGGGTGCATCAGCCTCTAGTTTATCTGTGGGGCCTGCACAGCCCTTGCTCCAAACCTGGCCATTTTCCCCATCAGACTGCCCTGCCCAGTGCCAGCATCCCATTTAAGAAGAGAAAGGGAGTCAGTCCACAGACAAGAAAACACCAGGGCCTTTACGGGATCTACTATAATAGTGGCATTTACTTGTATAAAGCAGAGAAATTGGGAAGGGGATATAGCAGTCAAGAGAGCTCTTTCGACAAGAGGAAGAGATGACAACAAGGATTAGGCGATAATTAAAGGCTGAAATGCTGCCTGTCAAGATTTATGGAGTTGGTAGGAATAGCTGAAAAGGGGGACTGAGAAGTAGTGGGAAGCGGGATGCTGGGGGCAATTTGGGAAGCAGACTGTATTGATGGGATGTAGGGAATATTGACAGACTTTCAGGGGAGCCAGAGGTGGCACAAATGACCGAGGTCAAAGACTAGAGAGCACAGTGTGCAGATAGGGATGTGGCATTGAGAGGAGGGAGGTGGTACGAGGGTTGGCTGTATGTTCACTGCAGGGCTTTGAACCATTTCAAACCAGTTCAGTCGTGGCCAATGAAGCAAAACTGGAAAAGATCTGAATTTTTACAATTTGGGTGATCTGGAACGATAACCAGAATGGGAAAAACTAACAGGTTGAAACCCTGGAATGGGAGCCTTGAAGAGTACTTTCAAGAGCCTGACATGTGAGATATGATTATTGGCAGGACTATGGGGAGTGACACACATTCAAAGCGGTGTGGTTGGCCACCATCTGTGAGTGGGGCACTGCTGTTTCTGACTCTGCCCCAAATTCAAGAAGTAAGAGATTTGGTTGCTATGCAACGCATATGCTGCCCTTGTATTCTAAGAAGGAAGATTAGGTTTCTAGCAGGGCTTCGACCCATAATTTTTCCCATTCCAGTTATTGTTCCAATTCTCCCAAATTTTAAAAATTTGAGTCTGTTTTGGTTTCACTTCCTCTGCCATGACTGAACTGAGAAGAACTGGTTTGAAGCCTTGGTTCACTGCTACCTGCTGGAAAGCAGAAGGGGAGATGCTGCTGCTGCATTAGGGACAAAGATAAGAGCACAGTTTGGAATGAAAGGGAGGTTGTACAGTTTTGGAGGGGAGGGAGAAGTCTGTGCTGCAGGCTTGGAATGCCTTCTTTCAAGGAGAGGGAGAGCAGGGGCAGGGGTGCTGGGGATGGAAAAGCACAGTCAGACTGCAGGTGCCAGGGCTGGGTTTCTGAAGGCTGCCCAGAGTGGGGCAGAGGAGCTGGGCTTTGCAGGGGAGGACCTCACATAGGTTGGCTTCCACTCAGGGGTGGGCTCACTCTGTGAGACTCCTATTTTCCTCATTGGTAAATGAGGACACTGAGACTCAGTAGTGAAAGGGACTGACCAATGTACACAGCCAGGAGGTGGGAGAGCTGGCATTCAAACTCAATCTTTCTGATGCCAGGACCCTGGTGCACACTACTGTGACACTTGTCCTTTTTTCTGTTGTCTCAGAAGGAATACCTAGACCGAGAGGGAGCCCCCATGGCTCAGGGAACAGTGCACTGGGGGAGCCCTGTGGGCCATATTCTTAGGGCTGGCAGCAAACCCTGAGGCTCCATGGGGTAAAAGGCGGGAAGAAAGGATATGGTCATAGCCCCAGAGGACAGGCCCAGTGGCCTGAAAAAACTGCTGGTGTTGGGGTCCCACGTCAGGACAGTCACGCCTTGGTTGTTCAGCCTGAGGACCCTGAGTGTGTGCCTGATGCAGGGCTCTGGGCAGACCACCTGGAGCCCCGTCCTGGTTCTGGCTTTATGTAGTTTACTTAACTTCTTGGAGCTCAGTTCCCCCCTCTGCAGAAATGGCGTTATTATCAAAATGCTTACTCCCCGGGCTGTGGTGTGAGGGGAGGCTCTGGAACCAGACTGCCAGAGTTCAAATGCTGGAGCCACCACCTGCAAGCTGTGTTACCTTGAACACATTGCTTAGTTCTTCCAGTCTCCCTTTCCTCCTTTGTAAAATGAGGATGTGTATCAGTCAGGGTTCTTAAGAGAAACAACCAACAGGATATATACACCAGTGCCGGTTGCCATGGAGTCGATTCTGGCTCATGGTAACCCCACGTGTATCAGAGTAAATCTGTGCTCCATAGGGTTTTCCATGGCTGGTTTTTCAGAAGTAAATCATCAGGCTTTTCTTCCAAGGTACCTCTGGGTAGACTTGAACTGCCAGTCTTTCGGTTTGCAGCCAAGCATGTTAACTGTTTGTACCACCCAGGGACTCCTGAGTGTGAGAGAGAGATGGGGAGAGGGAGAGAGAGGATGGTCGATTGAGATTTATCTTAAGGAAACTGGCTCACGTGTTTGTGGGGGTTGGCAAGCCCAGACTTCATAGATCAGGTGACAGGCTAGAACCCCTGGAATCAGTAGGACAGACAGTGGACTAGAAACTCTAGAAGGATATCTGTGTGTTGTGGATTGAATTGTATCCCCCAAAATACGTGCTGGAATTCTAACCGCTATATATACCTGTGGATGTAGTCTCATTTTGGAATAGAGGTTCCTTTGCTGTGTTAATGAGGCCATATCTGTATAGGAATGCCTTAAATCCAATCCCTTCTGAGTGACTAAAAGAGCAGCATAGACACAGAAGCAAGCAAGTGTGGATGGGAGAAAGACAGAAGCCACGTGGAGATCTCCAAGGAGATCTCTGAGAAGACGTCTAGAGATGCAGAGACAAGGATTTCCCCCAGGCAGAGAGAGAGAGCTTTCCCTAGAGCCAGTGCCCTGAATCTGGACTTCTAGCCTCCTAAACTGTGAGAAAACAAATTTCTGTTCGTTAAGAACACCCACTTTTAGTGTTTCTGTTATAGTAGCGCGGGATGATTAAGACACTGTATTAGTCTTGAGGCAGAATTTCTTCTTCCTCAGGCAGTCTCAGTTTTTGCTTTTAAGATTTTTGCTGATTGGATGAGGCCCACTCACATTATGGAGCATCATCTGCTTTTCTTAAAGTTGACTGATTGTAAATGCTAATCACATGTAGAGAAGCACTAGTGGTGCAGTGGTTAAGCCCTTGGCTGGTAACCAAAAGGTTGACAGTTCGAAACCATCAGCCACTCCGTGGGAGAAAGATGTGGCAGTCTGCTTCCATAAAGATTTACAGCCTTGGAGACCCTAAGAGGGCAGTTCTACTCTGTCCTATAGGGCTGTTATAAGTCAGGATCCACTCAACAGCAATGGAGTTTTAATCATGTGTATGTACTTCGTAGCAAAATCTAGACAAGTGTTTGACCAAACAACTGGGCACCATAGCCTGGCCAGGCTGACACCTAAAGTTAACCATCACAGGATGCTAACAGTATTTACCCCATATGGTTAGTGTGAGGGTCAAGTGGGCTTGTACATGTGATGTGCTTGTAGCAGTCCTGGCCTGAGGGACATGCTCAGAACGTATCACAGTTATTATCAGCACTGCAAGAAGGAGCTGCTTGCCTGGAAAGGGGCATCGTCAAAGCCTGTGAATGCCAGTGAGGCGACTTTGCCTTTCGGAGTGATTGGCTGTCAAGAGAGGGAGGGAGAGAGAGGCAGGTGGACAGATGCCAGAGGCCCAGTCCTGCCAGGGGAGCTGGAGGAAGTGTCCAGAAGCTGGCCTGGGGCTCACAGAGGCCAGGGGTGAGCAGGGTCCCTGCAATGCCTCCTCCCCCGTGTCAGGGCATTAATTCAAGGGGAGATAATTAAGTCCATAAGGAGCCCTGGTGGTGCAGTGGTTAAGCACTCGGCTGCTAACTGAAGGGTCAGTGGCTGTGCAGGAGAAAGACCTGGCTATCTGCCCCCATAAAGATTACAGCCTATGAAACTCCATGGGGCAGTTCTACTCTGTCACATGGAGTCATTATGAGTGGGAATCAACCCAATGGCACATAACAACAATTAAGTCCTTGATGGTCTCTGCCCTCCCAGCCACAGGGCAGGCCCGACTCAGGGGACCAGCACTGCAGCCCCCAGGCCAGAGGGGGAAGTGGACAATGTGGGTGGGTGAGGCTGTTCCCTCAGGAGGCTCTAGTTCCTCTGTGGGGCCTGGGCTCTCAGAGGTAGCTTTGCTGCCTGCAGTCACCGAGAGCACTGAATTTGGACTGAAGACCTGGATCAGCCACCTCCTGGTTCAGGGACCTTGGAGTCTTTTGTGTCTTCTCTCTAAGCCTCAGTTTCCTTGTCAGTATAGCATATAGTGTTGCGTTGCTCCAGGAGGGCTCCGTGGCCTCTGTATGCAAGAAAATGCCATGGAAATGTAAGCTGTAGATGCCTTCACCACGGACGTCCCGGGGTGGCAATGGGCCCCTCGGTTGGGAAAGCCACATTTGCACCTTGTTGCTTGCCCCTTCACAGCCCTGGCCAGTGCTGTGGGGGGCTGAGATGACCTCTGTGGGCCTGGCAAAGGGAGGTGGCCAGGCTGAGCCCCTCAGGGACAGTGCATCCCTCTCCAACTCTGCCATGCATTCGTTCAATAAATGCTTGTCAAGTGACTGCTGTGCAGGACTCTGGGATGCAGCAGTGACCAGACCAGGCGCCATCCAGCCCACCTGATCCCCCTGACTCATCATGGACTCTGGAGGAGTCTTTTCTGACCAGCGGTTTTTCTCCATCTGGCTTCATCCTTACAGGGACCTGAGTGAAAACACCATCCAGGCCATCCCCAGGAAAGCTTTCCGAGGGGCTACAGACCTCAAAAATTTGTGAGTACAGGCCTGGGACGGAGAGGGGTGCCCCTGGCAGCATCTCTGTGGGTCTTCTTTAGCCCTTGGTCCAGGAAGCTATGGAGCTGGCCTGGGCTCAGAGACAGCTGGCGCCAGAGTGATCTTCTGGAACAACTGAGATCAGAGGAAGCGGGCAGCACATCTGTCTCTCCTTCTGGCATGCTTTTGTGTGAGAGCCAAGCAATGCTTAGAGGGGGCCTTTGGGGACCAGATTAAAGGGAGTGTAGTGAACTTTGGGGAGCATGGGTGATGTTCTCAGCCCATTTAAAGGATGCAGTCTCCATGCCCTTGCCCTCCAGCACACTTACCTTTGCACTGGGAGAGCTGGGTTTGAATCTTCTCTTCCAGTTACACGTTGTATAATCTACCGCAAGTCAGTTAATTTCACTGAGCCTTGACACCTTGTTCTGTAAAATGGGGATAATAGTATCTACCTCATAGGGTTGTCCTGAGCTTTAAAAAAGATAATGGGAGTAAGTATAATTTGTAAAGTGCTGTTGTAACGCTTTATTCTGATTATTCGAATCTGTCCTGGTCCAGGCTTACCACCTCCCCAAGATCTGATTACACCCAGGATGGCAAATGCCTGGCTTGCTTGTCAATTCCCACCCCATCCCACCCATACCTGTGGTAGACATTGATATATCTCTTCCACAGAACCCAAATCACAGCTTCAGACTTATTCTAAAACCAGCACTGTAGGCAGCCACTGCCAGCAGATCTGACTTGACATTCAGCTGAAATCTGTTTGTCAGCCCTGGATACTACCAATTTCACATTACCCTCTCATTTGTCTATTGCCAGCACCCTCTAGGTCATCTCCAAAGTGTGTGTTGGGAGGGGGGGTACCTACTCCTCAGGGAATAGGCAAGTTTGGGCAGAGGAATATAACTTTTACTTACATTTATTGTATTCACTCAGAATAAGAAAGAATTTAAGCCTTTATTAATATGTAACTTTTGGATTGACACATACGTAATTGCAAATGACGGGGGTTATGCCTCCATTTTTCCTAATGCAGTGACTGATCAAAACATCTGGAGACCCCTGCTCTAGGCAGTGTGCTCTCCTCTCTAGCATTTTCTTTTGCTTCACAGACAGCTGGACAAGAACCAGATCAGCTGCATTGAGGAAGGGGCTTTCCGGGCTCTGCGGGGGCTGGAGGTGCTGTAAGTAAAACGTTCGGGAAGGAGCGAGAGGCAAGAGGAGCCCAGCTAACAAAGGTGCCCTGGCCGGCAGCTGGAGTCAGGGGTTGGAAGCAGCACAGGGGGCAGGAGACCCGGAAGGGAGTTCCCAGGCCTGTGTAGAGGTCTTGTTCTCCGCTGTCCTCGAATCTCTGCCGAGGATGGAGGTCATGTGCTCATTGGGGCCA
This sequence comes from Loxodonta africana, assembly GCF_030014295.1. Taxonomy (NCBI): domain Eukaryota; kingdom Metazoa; phylum Chordata; class Mammalia; order Proboscidea; family Elephantidae; genus Loxodonta; species Loxodonta africana. The sequence continues at coordinate 36,872,960 of NC_087357.1, forward strand.
TGCATGCTGCAGCGTGACCCAGGCTTAACCTGCTCACGATGAAGCCCAGGGCGAGGGACTGTGTCTTCCTGGAGCTTCTGACACACCAGGCTGGAATGCCTTCATGTCCTGCTTCTGCCTGTCTAAACCCCACTCTTTCTTGAAAGCCAACCTGAGCCTGGGACACATCTTCCCGCCCTCCTTTCTCCCTCTCCCCTGTCCCACCAGATACGGAGTCTGCGGTATAGCTAGCTTGTGGTCACTGTCCAGCTCAGGGCATCTCCCACAGGGTGGGTCTGTGTCACTCACTCTTGGGCATCGCCACTACTAGGTCTGGTGCAGACACTCCACCAAACCTTGACCTTGGCCTATGGCCTGAGGGCTTCCCCATTTGTTAGCAGAGAGCCCTGTCCCTCCCCCATCACTTCCTGCTCAGCGATGCTGGATGACTCTGGTTTCTCCCCTCTAGGACCCTGAACAACAACAACATCACCACCATTCCTGTGTCCAGCTTCAACCACATGCCCAAGCTCCGAACCTTGTGAGTCAGGCCCAACGTCTTCTGGGAACAGAGCAACAAGTGGGTGGCCAGTGCCCAGGGCAGGCAGGATAAGGAGGCGCAGCCTTCGGGCTAGGGGTGGACTTCATTTCCCTCTGTACCCCTCAAGGCCATCCCAGGGTAGGGGGATTTTCTGGGCATACCTTTTCCTCCTTGGGTGGGGGAGATTATCTAAAATTACAGGACACTGAAATCTCATTTATATCTGATTTTTTCTTTGGAAAAGACACAATTTCTTTTTGTGTTTGAAAGTGGGTTATGTGATTTGGGGCAGTAAACCTCTGTGAGCTCAGTAAAATAAATCAGCGTTCCCTGGGCACACTCCAAACAAAGGCGTGCCCCAGAGCGTGCAGAGAAGGAAGGGGAAGCGGCCGGGAACTTTCACGTCACTATGGGTAATCCCCTGGTTGGAGCTGAGCTGTGCAGTTGATGGAGCATAGATTATGTTTGGGCAGAATGCAGCACCCGGAGTCTAGGCCCCCAGCTGGGTATAGGCGTTTCCACTGTTTGGTCCGGGAGGGCCCAGGTGGGTTGTGAGCCACCCTGTCCTCCTGCAGCCGCCTGCACTCCAACCATCTGTTCTGTGACTGCCACCTGGCCTGGCTCTCGCAGTGGCTGAGGCAGCGGCCAACCATCGGGCTCTTCACCCAGTGCTCAGGCCCCGCCAGCCTGCGTGGCCTCAACGTGGCTGAGGTCCAGAAGAGTGAGTTCAGCTGCTCAGGTAGGTGCAGGCCCCGGCTGGGGCACTCAACTGCCATCACTTCCTGCCCCTCACTCCTCACTTACTGGCCCACCCATCACCTCCTATTCACCCCCATCACCTCCTGCCCCATCTATTACCTCCTATTCCCACCCATCACCTCCTGCCCCCCAGCCCATCACCACTGGCCCACCCATCACCTCCTATTCCCCCCATCACCTCCTGGACCATCTATTACCTCCTATTCCCACCCATCACTACCTGCCCCCCAGCCCATCACCACTGGCCCACCCATCACCTCCTTTCCCGCCCATGATCTCCTGTTCCTGCCTTTTGTCTCCACATATCACCTCTTACCCTAATTCCTCCCTCCTCCTGCTCCCCACCCATTGCTTCCTCCTATGTTCCACCCCTTTGCTCTTCCTGCTTCTACTCCAATGCCTCCTCCCATTTCCTCCTGCCCTTTACCTGCCCTGCTCCTTTCCCCACTCCTTACTCCTCCTATTTCCATTCCTTGCCTCCTCCCATTACCTCACCCCCGTCACCTTGAAAAGACATTGAATCGGGTGTTCTTTCCTCAACTGGAGCTGAGGTGGACTCCAGGTATCCTGTTTTCTTCATCTTCCACCTGGAGTCCTGCAATAGCCCCTGGGTGGTTGCCGCACTTCCTCCCTGGCCCCTCTGATCTCCACACTGCAGCCAGAGAGGCCTATAAGAATCCTCAAGTCTGTTGCTTCACACTCTCCCGGCGCCCTGGTGCTCCTGGGAGAAAGCTCTGTAAGGCCCGGTGTGGTCAACCCTGCCTCCCCTGCCCACCTGGCCGCCTTACTCATGGTATTCCAGCCTCACCACCTCTGCCCCTTCCTGGAGCAGGAGCCTCCCACCCCGAGCCTTCTCACAGGCTGTTTCCCCGCCAGGCTCACCCTTTCCTCCTTGCCAGCTGCCGACTCTGCCTCAACCTGCAGATCCCAGCTTAAATGTTGCCCCCAGGGAGGCCTTCTCTGACCTCAGGGCTAGGTGAGGGGTCCAGGCCTCTGGACCTCCTCAAGGTGCCCACCTCTCTCCTAGCACTTGACCATTGTGATGCTCAGAAGAACTGAGCCCAGGGCCCTGCTTACAAACTCTGACCTTCTCATGGCGAGGAGTCTGGCCTTCTCACCCACAGCTACTTAACACAGTGGCCATGAAGGGACTCTTGTAGTGGCCGCCTGGGAGTATCCTTCTCCCCTGCAGACTGTGAGCTCCACGAGGACACGGAGCATGAGCATCGTGTTTTCTGGCCATATCCTCAGTACTTTGCACGTGCTCGGCACATAATAGATCCTCAAGAAATGTTTGTTGAATGAATGAACGATTCTCAGATTCATGTCAGAGTCCTTAGGGGCTGATCATTGCTCCCACACCATAGACTCCAAGCCTGTCAGCCACACAGAGCCCTGGAGGAACAGCGTCTACTGGGCTTGGTCTCCTTCCCTCAGTGTGAGGCTCTGGGTGTGGCTGTCACCTCCACACTCCTGACAGATATCCTGAGATTGAGCCCCGCAGAGCTCAGGGCTGCTGGAAACAAGAGGTTCAGGAGGCACCCAGGCCAACAGAGATAGGCCTTGAGCTAGTGAGCTTGTGAGAGCATCTGCATGGAACCCAGAACCTGTGATGTCAGAATCAGCGTTCACGGACCATGAGGCCCTGTGGCTTTCAACATCTTTTTTTCCATCATGAAACCCTTTCTGTCAAGGAAACGTCATGTCTCCCTCCATACTCCGTGTGCAATATATTAAACAGAGGACAGCAGAGTTGCTTTGTATGAAGCAGGAGAGGGACCCCCTCTGCCCCACCTTTTTGGTTGCCCCCTCACCACCCCAGCCAGCTCTGAGGCTCCAAAGGCACAGTCCTCATCCAAGAGTCAGCGTAGTGTTTGGTTAATGGGGCAAGGTCTGGAGCCAGGTTCACTTCCTGTCTCTGCTCCTTACAAGATATATGACCTTGGAGGTGTCTTTTATATCTCTAGGCCTCAGTTTCCTCAGCTGCAAAGTGGGGTTAGTTGTAATGCATCCCCTTCAGAGTTAGAGTGAAAATTACCCGGTTTCATTTGTGAGGAGCTTGGAACAGTGCCTGTGTATTAACACTCAAATGATGGTTATCGGGCAGGTGTTCACCGAGCATCTCGTAGGGTCAGGCGCTGTGGCCATTTGAAAACCATGGATCCAGCACCAGCCTTTTATTCTAACGATGAGGAGTGGGGGAGGGGGAAGGTGGAGAGGGAAAGGAGTTTGACCAAAGTGAAGGCAGAGTCTTCTTAAACCTGGGGTCCAGCATGGCCCACCAGACAACTCTGAGGGACCCCAGGCTCACTGGCGGAATTGACAGTGTTGTGGCCTTGAGAAACCTGAGCCATGAGACAAGGGGTGTGAGAATGATTACCTTATCCTGTCAGAGTGTGGGGTGGGTATGAGAGGAGAGCCAAGGCATCTTACCTTCCACCCCACATTGATATGTGTGTGTATGTGTGTGTGTGTGAGAGAGAGAGGAGAGCCAAGGTATCTTACCTTCCGCCCTACATCGATGTGTGTGTGTGTGTGTGTGTGAGAGAGAGAGAGAGAGCACCAGTGTGTCTTACCCTCCTCACCACATTGATGTGTGTGTACATGTATGTGTGTATGTATGTGTGTGTACCTGTGTGTGTGAGAGAGAGCAAGAGAGAGATGAGAACCAAGGCGTCTTACCTTCCATCCAACATTGGTATGTGTATACGTGTGTGTGTGTGTGCGTGTTTGAGAGAGAGAGAGAGAGAGGAGAACCAAGATGACTTACCTTCCACCTCACATTGGTGTGTGTATACATGTATGTGTATATGTATGTCTGTGTGTGTGTGAGAGAGAAGAGAACCAAGGCATCTTACCCTCCTCACTACATTGATGTGTGTGTATGTGTGTGCAAGAGAGAAAAAGAGAGAGAGGAGAGCCAAGGTGTCTTACCCTCAACCCCACATTGATGTCTGTATATATATATGTACCTATATGTATGTATGTTTGTGTGTAAGAGAGAGAGAGGGAAGCCAAGGCATCTTACTCCCCACGCCACATTGATGTGTGTGTACATGTATGTGCATACCTGTATGTATGTTTGTGTGTAGAGCCAGGCCTCCTCCATACCACATGAATGTGTGTGTGTGTGAGAGAGAGAGAGGGGAGAGCCAGGGCACCTTCCATACTATATGGGTACATGAACATGACTGTGTCTGTCTGCATGCGCACACACGGATGTGAACTCATGTGCAGGAGGAGAGCCAGAGCTCAGGCTGCCACAGGGTTGGGAATATGAGTAAATAATTCACTTGGATAATTTTTATTTTGAAATGCAAACTTTTTCTTTGATTTGACTACCTTGGTTTCTATATTCAGCCTTTTCCTCCCCTGGATACTGTTCAATGCTGGTTCCCTCACCCTGGCAACCCCTTCCCTGAGAAAGGCATTTCACAATTCTCATAGCTTTGTTTTTGATCTTGGCTCCTGCCCTATAGGGTAGCCAAAGAACGGAAAAGGATCAGAGGCTAAAATGCTGGTGGGAGTGTAAATGGGCTGCGCCACTTTGCAAAACTGTTGAGCAGGGTCCATTAAAGCTAAACATATATCTGCTCAATGGCCCTGCAAAGAAGCCCTGGTGGCACAATGATTAAGCACTCAGCTGCTAACCAAAAGGTCAGTGGTTCAAACCCACCAGCTGCTCCATGGGAGAAAAATGTGACAGTCTGCTTCTGTAGAGATTACAGCTTTGGGAGCCCTATGGGGCAGTTCCACTCTGCCCTATAGGTTGCTATGAGCTGGAATCTACTCGAAGACAATGGGTCTATAGCCCTGAAATCCCAATGTCAGGCATATACATATATGTTCTTCAAAAACCACACCCAAAGATATTCAAGGCAGCTTTTTTTCAGAATAACCCAAAGTTGGAAACAACTCAAATGGATTATGGATTAACTACTTGTGGTATATTCATACAATAGAATAACTGCTCAGCAATAAAAAAAGAAGAAACTACTGATACATGCGACAACATGGGTGAATTTTCCAAATATTTTGAACTGAGTGAAATAAGCCAGATATAAGAGTGCCTACTCTATGATTTTATTTATGTGAAGTTCAGAAACAAGCAAAACAGATCTTTGGCTATAGATTTCAGAGTTACCTTGGGGAAGGAGTATGAGAGAGTCTTCTTGGGTGACGAAAATGGTTCATAAGTGAGTGTTGGTTCCACAGGTGCATCCATATGTAAAAAGCCAATGAGTTATACACTGAAGATTTATGCACTTTATAATTTGTACCTCAATTGTTAAAAAGCATGGGCTTTTATATCAGACACTGGGCTTGATCTTGGCTTTATCATCTATTAGCTATGCGAATTTATACAAGTTAATTAATTTTGAGATCTCAGTTTTCTCACCTGTAAAATGGCAACAGTAATAGTATGTTTCCCACAGGGTTGTGCAGTAGGATTTAAAAGCGATACCGCAGGTACCACGCTTATCTCAGAGCATGGCACAGAGTAACAAAAACTCAAACCTGTTGCCGTGCAGTTGATCCCAACTCATAGCGACCTTATAGGGCAGAGTAGAGCTGCCCCACAGGATTGCCAAGGTTGTAAGTCTTTATGGAAGCATAGTGCTACATCTTTCTCCCACAGAGCAGCTGGTGGGCTTGAATTGCTGAGCTTTTGGTTAGCAGCCAAGTGCTTAACCACTGTGCCACCACGGCACGGAGTAGGCGCTTGACAAACATAGTCATTCTCATGCTCGTATGACTGATGAGGACATCGAAGTGACTTGAACTAGAACCTGGAGCCTTGAGATTCGAGGCCAGAATTTCTGAGCATATGAATCACATTCCCACGCAGCACACCTTAGGTTTAGACCCAAGCTTAGCAAGCAGCTAACAAGCACCTGCTATGTGCCAGACAAGGAGCCTTGCTGGCAAAGTGGTTAAGCAGAGTGGTTAAGAAAGTTCAGTGGCTCAAACCCACCAAGCGCTCCACAGGAGAAAGATATGGCAGTCTTGGAAACCCTATGGTGATTCAACTCGATGGCAATGGGTTTTGGTTTGGATAGGCCAGGCGCCCACAGAGTTGCATGGTAGCCTGGAGCCTCTTGTTTTGTGCATTCCCAGGTCTCCCCTGGTTCATCCTCATCTCTGGAAACTGCCTCTGGGGCCCTGCCCCCACCTGTGAGTCTGTATATGGGGGTGGGGGTGCTGACACGGGGTAGTTGGAGCCTTATCCCGCTGTTTCCGCAGGCCAGGGAGAGGCGGGGCGTGTGCCCTCCTGCACCCTCTCCTCCGGCTCCTGCCCGGCCATGTGCACCTGCAGCAACGGCATCGTGGACTGTCGCGGCAAAGGCCTCACCGCCATCCCCGCCAACCTGCCCGAGACCATGACGGAGATGTGAGAGCAGGGCAGGGCGGGCAGGGGCAGGGCAGGTGTGGGGACATGGGCCCCTCTGGCCTGGCCAGGTACCGCCAGGGCTTGTTCCCAGACCTCTCAGTGGTAAACGGGGACACAGTTTGCCCACGGGTGAGAACCTTCAGAGGGTGGGGGAGGCAGGATCCTTCTGTGATCTGTCTGTCCAGCCCTGGTGGACTCTGAGTGAGCCTGCCAGCATCAGTTCCGAGTGTTAGCATCCTTCGCGGCCCTTCCCAGCCACCGAAGCCTAGGATAGTGGAGCTCAAACCAAGGCTCTCCTTTTCTCTACCTTGTGCTACCCCAACTGCTCCAGACTTTGACTCCCAGGAGGGAGATGGGAGCTGGGGCGGAGGGGCAAAGTGTTCGCTGAGTCCAGCCGGGAACAGCAGGGCTGGGGTGACCCTGACTTTCTCGCTTCCTCTGTGTTCTGTCTCCTAGACGCCTGGAGCTCAATGGGATCAAGTCCATCCCCCCGGGTGCCTTTTCTCCGTACCGAAAGCTGCGGAGGATGTGAGTGGGCCCGCTGCCCCCTGGGAGATGGACTGGCTGGAGAAAGAGCCTGGACCCGGAGTTTAGACAGGCCCAACTCTGCCTCCAACACCAGAGTGGCCCTGGAAGAGCCACTGGCCGCCTTGCCCCCCAGGTTGCCCTCAGTGAAGGAGGGATGATGTAGTGACCCCCACAGGCTTGTCATGTGGCCAAAGTGAGATGCCAAGCCACAGTCTGGCCCGTGAGCAGATCTGATCGTCAGCTCCCCATGACTATACTCAGGAACACTGGCCAGTGGGTTTTTGAGTGGATTGGGGAGTTGGCCCTCCCTTTTCTCACTTCAAAAAAGTCCTTGTCTTGCATGGTGCCTAGGAGGTAGAGGGGACCAACCAAGCAGGACCTGGTGGTTGTCAAAGGGTTCAGCTACCCTCTCCTGCTCACTTTGCAGAGACCTCAGCAACAACCAGATCGCGGAGATAGCGCCTGATGCCTTCCAGGGCCTCCGCTCCCTAAACTCACTGTGAGTAGCAGCACCCAGGATCTTGGGTGGCCCCCAAGGAGACTGAGAGGCAAGGGCTTCTCTGGTGGGTGCTGGATGGGAGCAGGGTCAGTCTGGACCGTGTCTCTGCACAGCTGCGCCCCCCATCCCCACCCTGTCCACTAGCCTCAGTGGCCTGATCTGGCTGCATAGTCTAGGGAGCTGTGCCAGCTCCCCTTCTCTCATTGGGGTCCCTCCCTGGCTGGTGGAGGAGAAGAGAATCAAGGGCTGAGTGTCTGGAAAACCTAGGTGGGCTCTTTGCCTTTGGCATCTCTGATGCTTCTTCGACTATTGTCAGGTCTTCCCAGCATTCTTCGTGGCGGTCACCTGACCCAGGTCCAGCTTTCATACTGACCCGTCCTCCCCACAGACCCACCATTTCACCCCCTGAGCCTTCCCTGGGGTTGTCCACAAGGGTGATTGACCAACAGCTCCGACAGTGACATCTGTACACCTTGCCACCTTTTATCACAAACGTGCCCTGAACTCAAGATGTGGTGGGTGATTCGAAGAGTTTTCCTCTACCTCCATCCAGTATTTTTTTTCCCTCAAGGATCCACTGGGATCTGTCACTCAACAAAACATAGTGCAGCATTAAAAATCCATCTTGGAGGTGTTCTGTCATCTCTGTTTTTCCAAGAACCCGTGCTCACACCCCCAGGTGCACCAAGCCCCTTGCTCCCTGAGGACTCTGAGTCATGGGAATGCACTTTGTACAGAAGGCACACTCATGGCCAGGCAAGCTCCCTATGGTAGGGGCCGCTTGTGACTCTTAGGAATGAGTGTTTTCACCTGCCCCTCACCAGCACTGGACATAAGGGGGTCCTGCAAAGTGGAGCAGACTGGAACTTCCTCTTGGGGATTGCAGGAGGCTGACAGCTCAATGCACTCCCTCCTGTCTTGGAGTAGGGTCCCAGGTAGTGGGTGAGGCTAATGCATTGCACATGTCCAGGAGATATTCCACTTCTAATGGCACCCTTGGTTGTGCAGTACACAGTCTACACAGCTGTACCTGATGGCCTGGTGATGGGTTACTATAGCTGGCTGAGATCAGCTCATGGAGGCAGGTGCCAAAATGTAGGGCTCTTCCTCTGAGAAATGGAACAGGTGACAATAACCCATCTAGTGGGTTTCTGTTGCTCGTGGGTACGTGCTCATGGCCACCCCCCACCGTTTAGGAACTTGTGTGCTGAGGTCATACAATAGATCCCATCAGCAGCATCCACCCTTGGCTTGCCTTGACCCTGTCTCCCTGCTTCACCTCCTGCCCTCTCTACTCTATTCTCCACACGGCAGCTTGAGAATGTGTCTGGTCACATCTCAAAGGCTTCCTGGTGCTGGTGGGTAAATCCAATCTACTGTCCCTTTTGCTTCCTCCACTCAAGCCACACTGACCTTCTCAGCTCCACGCACGTGCTGACCTGGACCCCACTTCAGGCCTCAGCTCCTGCTGTGCCCTCCCCCAGCAATGACCTTGAAGTCGTATTTGAAGACACAGCACGCACTGCTTTTACTCAGATTGAGGGTTTATAAGGGGTGGCTGGTGGGGGCTGATTATGGTATTCGGACTAGAACACACACCTCCAAACCCCTTGGTGCTCTCACTGTCTTCCTGGAGACAGGAAAACCCATGCCCCCTTGCATATCTTTTTGAAACTTTTGCTTTGTCATTCTGAGTATACATGTAATTCACGCTCAATGTAGAAAACTTTGAAAATATTAAAGAACAACAACAAAAAAAAACAAAATCCCTTGCAATCCCACCCTCAGACCTAAGCACATTTAGCACTTTGGTCTGTTTTTGCCCGACGTCGTCTCTGTGCAGGTAAGCCTGCTTGCCATGCCAGTGCGCACACTGCTCATGCAGACTGCCATTCTCATTTTTCCTATAATTCTCTGAAAATGTGTTAATCATTCCTGTCCATGGAATTTCCTCCTCTTTAAACAGACTCCTTTTGGATCCAGGACCAGCTCAATTTCCGATGAGGTTCCCCAGAAGGGCCCCTTGGCAGGCTTCTGTGGGGTCCCATGTAAGGGCCAGGAGCAGGGGCTGCTAAGGCAGTAATGGGAGTCATGGCCCCCACCCCCAAGTCCATAAGGTACCTTTGTGCAAATTAGAAAAAGGCGACCCTTTCTTAAGACACTTTACTGCCATCTGCTGGCAAGTCATTATAACAAATATGCGTGTCTGGTGGTGGTGCTATTGTGCAGTGCACAACATGCAGAGCTGGGCCATGTCCCTGGTGGGCTGTCCTCTAATCTCTTTCTGCTGCCTTTTCTCCAGGGTCCTCTATGGGAACAAGATCACAGACCTCCCCCGGGGTGTGTTTGGAGGCCTGTACACCCTACAGCTTCTGTAAGAACCGGTTTTTGGGTGTCCTTGAGTGGGGTCTGGGGAGGTGGGTCAGTGTTCCTTAGGCATCTCAGACTGGCCCTTCAGTCTTTTTGGAGTGTGGGGACTTGACTGAGACGGGAGCTTGGAAGAAGAGCAGACCTGGTGAGGCTTGAGAGGCCTTAGGGCAAAGGGGGCAGGGGGAAGGGGATGGGTCAGAGCTGATGGAAGGCCTCCAGAGCCTAGAGGTTGCTGAGCCAGGGCCTGTGTTCCATGAACATTCAGGCAAGGAGTCTCCCCCAGGATCCAAGAGGCATTGAACTCAAAAGCTCCATCTCAGCTGGCCCACAGGAATCTGGGAAGGAGGAAGATCTCCCGAGAAGGCCTTTGGGAGGTGGCTTTGCCACTGTGTTCTGTGTTCTCCGGAATCACGTGGGGGCATCTCTGGCAGTTCCCTGAAAGAGAAGAGTGTGGAATCAGATGGTTCCCATGCGCAGAGAAGGCAGTTGGAGCTCTCAGCCCCTCTGCATGAGGAGGGGACATCCAGAGGGCCAGATTCCCTGTGTCTGCTCTCCAGAGCCTCCTCCTTGGCATGTCAGATGTCTAGGAAGATGCCCAGGACCATTGATGAGTCTGATTCTGTGCCTCTTCCCTCATCACCTGACTTTGGGTCTCCTCACAGGCTTCTGAACGCCAACAAGATCAACTGCATCCGGCCTGATGCCTTCCAGGACCTGCAGAACCTGTCACTGCTCTCCCTGTATGACAACAAGATCCAGGGTCTGGCCAAGGGCACCTTCACCTCCCTGCGGGCCATCCAGACCCTGTGAGTGCCCTCTGCCCACCTCCTCTCCCTCCCTCCCATCCTCCCTGTGTGTGCCACAGAGGGAAGGTCCCAGCAGGTGGGCTTGGAGGGAAGTAGCAGCCTCCTGGTGCAGACAGCATGTCCTGCCCTGGATGGTGATGCTCACCGGGGGTGGCCTCTATAGAGGAAGGAGCACAGGCTCTAGGTTGGACAATCCTGGGTTCAAACTCCAGCTATGCCTATTATTGGCTGTGTGGCCCTGGACAAATTAATTAGCTTCTCTCAGCCTCAGTTTACTCATCTGTAAAATGGGGATATTGTCTCCTTCATAGGTGTTCGGAGGTTAAAGGAGGTGTTTGTACAGAGCTTAGCTCATCATAAGTGCTTGGTAAAGCTGGCTACAGTTAATAATAATAATAATAAAGCGGACCAATTCTAAGACACACTGTTCCCACAAGAACATATCTGAAACTGGGGTGCATGTTACAATGAATGGCATAGCATGTAATTGACAGCATTTTGTTCTTTCTTGCTAGTATATAAAATAACAGTGCATTTTGCAACTGATGATGTCTTGAGTTAGATGAAATATAATAATAACAATGTTAACGATAAATTAAAAATGAGAGCGCAATAAATGTGGGATTTATTTTCAGCTTTCGTCATGGAAAAATGCAAACATATTCAAAGTAGAAAAGTGAATCCCCAAGTATTTATCACCCATCTTTAATAGTTATCAACTCATGGCTAATTTGGTTTTATTTATATCTCCCTGTCTTCCATCCCACCCAAACTATTTCGAAGCAAATCTCACCTATTTTATGTCATCCATACAGACTTCATACATATCTATAAAAGGCAAGGAGTCTTTAAGAACACAACTACAACACTGCTATTATATCTAAAAATTTAACATTTAAGTATCTAGTTAGATCAAATACCTAGTGAGTGCTTGAATTTCCAATTGTCTCATACACGTTAAATCATTTTTTTGTCATTTGTCGGAATCAGGATTTAATTAAGGCCAACGCAATACAATTGGTTGATATCGGTTGGTGTACCCCTTAAATCTCTTTTAATCTACAGGCTTCCTCTCCATCTCCTTTTTGCTTTGGAATTTATTTGGTGAAGACACTTCATCATTTGTTCTGTAGTGTAGGGATCCCAAAATGGTGATATTTGAATTCTAACGTTCCCTCTTCATTTGGTAGTGATGTGTGGTTATGCTCAGAAAAAGACTCCTTATCGCATAGCTGCACTGCTTCCATAATGCGAAACTTCTCATCTACTGTTTGGTTAAACTTAGGCACGTAAGTGGTCGCCTCGGTACCACAGGTTTAGTTCTGGGCCTGCAGTTTGCCTTGATGTGCTCACCTATGGGTTCTGTGATGCATAAATAATGAGCATTTGTTGTTAACATTATCATGGCCCTTGTTGTCGTTGTCGTTCTTGCCACTGTATCTGCAGATAATAGCTGCGTGGGGTGCTGCGATAGGTGCGAAACAGGTGGGGATAAAGGCATCCCTCCTGTTCCCTGGGGTCACCGCAGGGAAGCCGGCCACAAAGACAAACTCATTAAAACCCACGCACCCGCCCGCAGCCCCACTCCTGCTAATTAATTTACTTATAGCCAGGAGAGGAAGATGGAGCACTATGGGGAAATCTTCCTAAGTACGTGCAATTAGAGGTTACCACGGAGGCATCTCAAGGTAGATTATTTTAAGCAGCTGGCAGAACGTCCAAGAAAAACACAGTGAGAAACATGCCAAGGAGATCTGAAGGCCAAAGACCCATGCCCAGGAGAGCCTCGGGGATGGGGAATGGGGTTGAGAGAACTCATTGTGAAGAGTTTTTCTGTCCATGTAGAAGGAGATAGAGTAAGGCAAATGCATAGTGAGGTGCTGGCCTTTGTCTGTGTCGATTTACCCGGCTGATTTCCAAGAGTGCTCATGTCCTCCTAGACGTCGTGTCTGAGATCTGGCCACTGCCACCACAGGGATAAGCTGCGGCAGCAAAGCGGAAGCGGAACGTTAGGACAGAAGGGCTTCGCACAGGCGAGGCGGTGGTGGCAGTGATGCCGAAACCAGCAGTGACAGTGGACCAAAATCAGGCAGTGCCGACTCATGGGGACCCGCGTGTGTCAGAGTAGAACTGTGTTCCGCAGGGTTTTTGGTGGCTGATTTTTCAGAAGTAAATCCCCTGGCCTTTCTTCTGAGGCACCTCTGAGTGGACTTGAACCACCCACCTTACAGTTAGTAACTGAGCATATTAACCATTTCCACCACCCAGGGTCTCCACAATACTAATAACCCCTGTTCATTGAACACTTAAGGAGTCCTGGTGGTACAGTGGTAAAACGCTCGGCTGCTAACTGAAAGGCCGGCAGTTTGAATCCGCCAGCCGCTCCACGGGAGGAAGGTATGGCAGTCCACTTACCTAGAGATTACACTCTTGGGAACCCCGTGAGGCAGTGCTGTTCTTTCCTGTAGGGTCACTATGAGTTGGAATCAACCGGATGGCCACGAATTTGGTTTGGGTTTTATTGGGTACTTACGGAATGCCAGGCCACGGTTTTTTGTATGCATTATCTTACTTAAAACTTATACTAACCCTGTGGAGGTAGGTTCTGTCATCCCCGATTTTACTTACAAGGAAACTTAGGCAGAAGGAAGTTAAGGAATTCACCCAAGGTCACAGAGCAGCTAGTGAAGCAGGAATTAATCTCAGGCACCTCTTCACCATAATTGAGAAATTAGTTAGCTGCGCCTTCGGTTGTGCTTTTCTGTGAGAATAAACCTCATTATTAACATTGCAAAGCAAAATTGAACTTTAACGAACAGTTGCTATGTATCAGAAGCCTTGGTAGTACAGTGGTTAAAAGCTCGGCTACTAACCCAAAGGTTTGCAGTTTGAAATCATCCACCGCTCCTTGGAAACCCAGTGGAGCAGTTCTACTCTGTCCTATAGGGTTGCTATGAATTGGAATTGAGTTGATGGCAATGGGTTTGGTTTGGGTTTATTATATATCAACAACCAAAATAAAATTTGGAACAAGAATAAAAGAAATCAGGTCCAAGGTGCAATCAAATATTCTCATTACCCCTCCGTGGTTGAACTCCTTGACGGAGTTTTGTTTTGTTAGACCCGAGCAGATTTAAATTCACCCGAATCTTTCTTGATTCATCTGTAGCTATAAGATCGGTGGCTGAATGCCTTGTGTTGTAGAATTGAGTTTGCTGCAGTTTTACTTGCCCTAAAAGATTTAAAAAAAATTTTTTAACAGCTTTGTTAGGTATAACTTATACACCATAAAATTCACCTGTTCTAAGTGCATGATTAAATGATTTTTAATAAAATTACAGAGGTGTGCAACTATCACCACAATCTAATTTAGAACATTTTCATCACCCTCCAAAAATCTCTTGTGCCCATTTACAATCAGTCCTCATTCTCAGCCCCAGCCCCAGGCAACCACTAATCTACTTTCTGTCTCAATAGATTGCCCTTTTCTGGACATTTCTTAAAAATGGAATTATATAATACGTTGTCTTTTGTGGCCAACTTATTTCACCTAATGTGTTTTTAAGGTTCACCTATGTTGTAGCATATATCAGTGTTTTGTTTCTTTTTATTGCCAAGTGATATTCCATCGTATGGTTATACTACGTTTTGTTTACAGAATCCTGTTGATGGACATTGGGATGGTTTCCACTTTAGGGCTACTATGAATAATGTTGCTATAAACATCAGCATACACATCTTTGGTGGACATATATTTCCATTTCTCTTGGAATTACTGGATCATATGGAAAATTTATGTTTAACTTTTTAAGAAACTGCCACTGTTTTCCAAAGTGGCTGCACGACTTTACATTCCTACCAGCAGCCTATAAAGGTTCCAGTTCCTCCATATCCTCATCAACACTTGGTATTGGCTGTTTTTTTGATAATAGACATTCTAGTGTGTGTGAAGTAGTGTCTCATTGTGGTTTTAATTTGCATTTCCCTAATGACTAATGATGTTGAACATCTGCTCCTCAACAAGTATTCCAAGAAAGACATTGGGACTCAGCCTCCCCTTCCCTTCCCTCCCACTGTCAGAAATGTATATGGAGATAGCTACATGGCCACATAACAACACACTTCTCAGTGTAACTTTAACATAATTCTTTTTCCCCACATTTTTTTCTTCCACCTGATCATTTTCCCTCCCCAGCTCCCTGCCCTTTGCAATTGTTAAAAATTATAATTTGCATGAAATTCTTAAGTTTATACAGAAGCCACTTGCCTCTGTAAGGGGTTCAAATTATATATGTTGTTGACACAGATACCCTGTTCAGACGTTTTGGTGCATGCCTGAACAGCATACCTGAAGTGATTTTCAGCAGAGTTTTCTACCAAGATCGGGACAAAGGGAAGCAATTAATTTGGACATAGGCTGGGACACTAAGGCACAAACAGGTGTGGATGGGGCAATGGGGGAGGGTTCCTAAGCAGTCTGTAAATCCTGGTGTTTTAAATTATCTAAAAACTCTGCCTTGGGGAGTCAACCAACACGTCTCTGTATGCAAAATGACAGTTTAAAATGGGAAACAAATGCTAAACTGGATTCAGAAGCAGTGAGGGGAGCCTGGTCCACCTGGTACAGCTGAGAGGAGTCAGGACTCGAGCAGGAAAGGGGAAGGAAAGCTGTCAAGTGGAGAGGCAGGGGTGGCTGGACCAAGCAGAGCTGCATCCAGGTATTTCAACAAGATTCTGGAAGGTAGAGCCCTGGAGGCGATGGACAGGAGAGAAAGCAGTAGAGATCTGGGCTGACCTGGGCCCAGACCCTGGGCCGGGTTCATTCCTCTGCTCAGAGAGCTGGGCAGCCCCTGGCAGAGGGCTGGGCTGAGGCCAAAAAGTCAGATGCCTGAGCTGATGGTGCTTAGAGGAAGCAAAAGTGACTGTGGCTTGGTGAGTCTCTCTGAATTGGCCCCCTGCTCTGTCTCTCTGCACTTCCAAGCGTGAGCGTTGGCTCTCAGGTCTGTGAGCAGAAATGGTGGCCCTGGAACGGTAGCCAGAACAAGGGCAGCAGGGATGCCCTTCTGCGGGTCTCAGGTGGGAAAGCCAAGTGCGGGGCAGGCACAGTGTGGCTGGTCCAAGCCCTGCTGGGCCGTCAGGGCCCACACGTGGGAAAGCCACCGCGTGGCTGCTCATAGCAAACCGGTTTCTTTGGCTGGTGTCCCCTGTCCCCCTCCCGCACTACCACACTCAGCCTGCTGGAAACACAGGAAGAAGCCTAGCAAGAGAATAAGTAACTACACACTAACATTTTCTGAGTTCCCCTTGTGCGAAGAGAAGGCCTATAAAAGGATCAGGGATCAGCAAAGCCCTGTCCAGGTGGAGGTCAGCAAGAGTTTGTGGCCCCTGGCTCTGACCCTCCGTCTGCCCCCTTTGGACAGGCATCTAGCCCAGAACCCTTTCATCTGTGACTGTAACCTCAAGTGGCTGGCAGACTTCCTGCGCACCAACCCCATTGAGACGAGCGGCGCCCGGTGCGCCACTCCCCGGCGCCTAGCCAACAAACGCATCGGGCAGATCAAGAGCAAGAAGTTCCGGTGCTCAGGTAGCTGCCCACTCACCTGCTCTCCTGTCTGTCTGTCTGCCTGTCTGCTTTCAGTCTGCTCAGGGACCCAGTGATGTTTCCTGGGTGGCCCCAGCAAGGGTGTCCTGGGCTGATCTGGGTCCCTGCAGGAGGGTGGAGAGGCCCCAGGTTCTAGACTTGGGCCTGGGTGGTTGATCAGACCTTCCACGCATTTCACTGAGGTCTGGAGGAGAGGGGGGACTTGCTGCAGGTCCCAGAGCGAGGATTCAGACAATGGCCCAGCACCCTCTATTCCCAGGCCAGAGCTCTCTTATGCCATTGCTTTCAAGCCTTTTAAGACACATGGGAGGCCTGGGAGCCCTCAACAGTGAGATAGGAGTTGTGCCCCAGCTTCGGAACAGCAGGAATGGCCCCAGCAACTGCAATCAGCTTGGCACCTGGCCGAGGACAGTGTGGCTAGCTTCTGAGTTCACGTCCTGTCTGGAACCCTATCCACTGCTGCTCGTGCCTGTCTGTAAAGTCAGCACAATCTCCCATCTTGCACTATTACAAGTGGAGTTGGGAGGGTTTTTGGTGCTCCTTGAGAGAGATATAATTGGATATGGCCTTGGAAGTGGCCTGGGCAAAAATATCTGTGCTTGGTAGCAAGGCCTTCTCCACACAGAGACTGAGTGGATGGGCTTTGGGGCCTGATCTGGGGCCTCTGCCTCATCCTTGGGGCCCCTTTCACTGGGCAGTGGGGCTGGTGCCTGGTCTGTTCTCACAAGTCCTGAATGGTGCCACCATCATGGTGTTTCTACTTCTCTCCCCAGCTAAGGAGCAGTACTTCATTCCAGGTAGGAGAGTGAGGGAGCCAAGGCCAGCCTGGGAGGTGGATGGGGGTGGTGGGTGGCTAGGGGTTGGTCTGCAGGCTGAGGGGGCATGGAAGCCCTAGGTCAGCCCTCCAGCTTGGAGCCTGCTCCAGCCCTCAGACCCCGAGCCTTGCCCCTCCCTGCAGGCACTGAGGACTACCAGCTGAACAGTGAGTGTAACAGCGACGTGGTCTGCCCCCACAAGTGCCGCTGCGAGGCCAGTGTGGTGGATTGTGCCAGCCTGAAGCTCACGAAGATCCCTGAGCGCATCCCGCAGTCCACAGCTGAGTTGTGAGGGCCTCCGTTTACCTAACCGTGCTGGGCCCACTCCCGGTTTTTCTCTGGTCCTGCCCAAGACCCCTTCCCAGTTATGGCTGGGCTTGGCAGGAAGCAGGGCCTCTCCCCTCCTGCGGCCCCTGCTTCTGACTCCCAGCCATACACTCCCCTCACAGCAGACTTCAGCACCCAGAGCCAGTCACCAGCCTGAACGGGGTGGGGGGTTGGGGGGGCTTTCTCAAGGATGCTTTTGCCTTCTTTTGATGGGACTTGATTCCATTAGCTCAAGTTTGGGCTTAAGCCATCCCTTCAGCTATTATACACGTATGAATACCTGTACACATCTGTTCTTTTATGTATGTGAATTTTCATGACATTTTTAATGCCAAAATACTCCCATCTACCCCCTAGCAGTAGGCCTAACCTTCCTTTGGAATAGGATCAATCTGGCATGCCAGATAAATTCTTCTGGGAGTCCCATCCAAGTGTTTTCATTTCAGAAGTTGCTTTAATATCTGTCTCTTATGGATGTATAAAGGAGCCCTGCTAGTGCAGTGGTTAGGTGCTCGGCTGCTGACCGAAAGGTCAGCAGTTTGACCCCACCAGCCGCTGCACTGGAGAAAAGGCCTGGTGATCTGCTCCGGTGAAGACTACAGCCTAGGAAATGCTATGGGGCTGTTCTGCTCTATCCTATCTGTTCCCTATGAGTCGGAATGGGCTTGACAGCACACAACAGCAACAGCATGGATGTGTCAGTTCTCTTCATTGCCTCTTGCAGACGTTTGAACAACAATGAAATTTCCATCCTGGAGGCCACTGGGATATTTAAAAAACTTACACATCTGAAGAAAATGTGAGTCCTCAATGAAGGGCAGGTGCAGTCAGGACGCTGGCCCCTGGGTGCATGGGGGCAGGGGTGCAAGAAGGGAGAACCCTGAGCTCCTGGGTGCAGGCATCCATAATCCTCCCCCATTCCTTTCCCCAGCAACCTGAGCAACAACAAGTTGTCAGAAATTGAAGACGGGGCCTTCGAGGGTGCTGCCTCTGTGAGTGAGCTGCACCTGACCGCCAACCAGCTGGAGTCCATCCGGAGTGGCATGTTTCGGGGTCTGGACAGCTTGAGGACCCTGTGAGTGTGTGGAGCCAGGGGAGCTGGGTGGGCCAGCTGGACGGAGGTGGACAAAAGCCAAGCCTCAGTGTGAGGCGTATGCATTAAAGGAAAAGGAGGAGAGAGGGTGGAAGACTCTTTCCCCCCGCCAGCTTACAGGAGAATGGGGACAGCCAAGGACCCTGACTGGTGGGAACAAATGGTCAAATGTTGGCAACTCATAGTGAGGCCTGTTCTTATGATTCCCTGAGATATGGGATTGGTGCCTGGTGAAGGAATGGAAGGATGGAGGCCCCTCTGGTTGTCCTGTGGTCAGGAGTGGCCAGTACTACTTCTGGCAGGAGGGGCTGGATGACCCCATGACAGGGAAATTGCAGAGGGGACTCAAGTGGGTGTAGATGGGAGGCGGGGCAGGGACACTGGTGTGATCCCATGACTCAGAATCCACCCAGATCTAATCAGATACAGACACTCAGTAAGATCCTGGGATCACCCACCCTCCGTGAATGCTGCAGGGAGTCCCCTCCCTGCCCAGGCAGCGCTGGCTTTTCAGATGATGGTGTAGAAGCTCAGAGTGTCTGATAGACCGCACTGCCCAATAGGACTCCCACAGCGATGGCAGTGCACTGTATCTGCGCTGGCCAATCCAGTAGCCATACATGGCTGTCAAGCACTGATTATAGGTAGTGCTACTGAGGCACTGAATTTTTCATTTCATTTAATTAATTTAAACAGTTAAACATGTGGCTATCAGCTACTATATTGGATGACATGACTCTAGAAGCAACCTGCCTAGATTTAAGTCCCAGCTCTGCAGTAGGGCTCTGGGTTTGTTTTCTGAGCAGAGCATGTACAGCTGAATTTGTGTAAGGTAAATGAATGCATGATGGGACTCCCTGTGGATTTTTGTTTGTTTGTTTTACAAAAAGGAATTTGACTGTGTACTTTGTTTTGAGCTTGATTTTTTTTTAATTAACTTTTATTAAGCTTCAAGTGAACATTTACAAATCCAATCAGTCTGTCACATATAAGTTTACATACATCTCACTCCCTACTCCCACTAGCTCTCCCCCTCTTGAGTCAGCCCTTTCAGTCTCTCCTTTCGTGACAATTTTGCCGGCTTCTCTCTCTCTCTATCCTCCCATCCGCCCTCCAGACAAGAGTTGCCAACACAATCTCAAGTGTCCACCTGATATAATTAGCTGACTCTTCATCATCGTCTCTCTCCCCCCCACTGACCAGTCCCTTTCATGTCTGATGAGTTGTCTTCGGGGATGGTTCCTGTCCTGTGCCGACATAAGGTCTGGGGAGCATGGCCGCCGGGATTCCTCTAGTCTCAGTCAGACCATTAAGTTTGGTCTTTTTATGAGAATTTGGGGTCTGTATCCCACTGATCTCCTGGTCCCTCAGGGGTCCTCTGCTGTGCTCCCTGTCAGCGCAGTCATCAATTGTGGCCGGGCACCAACTAGTTCTTCTGGTCTCAGAATGATGTAGGGTCTCTGATTCATGTGGCCCTTTCTGTCTCTTGGGCTCTTAGTTGTCGTGTGGCCTTGGTGTTCTTCATTTTCCTTTGCTCCAGGTGGGTTGAGACCAATTGATGAATCTTAGATGGCCGCTTGTTAGCATTTAAGACCCAAGACGCCACATTTCAAAGTGGGATGCAGAATGATTTCATAATAGAATTATTTTGCCAATTGACTTAGAAGTCCCCGCCAACCATGTTCCCCAGACCCCCGCCCTTGCTCCGCTGACCTTTGAAGCATTCATTTTATCCCAGAAACTTCTTTGCTTTTGGTCCAGTCCAAATGAGTGTTGTCTTTCCCTTCACCTAAAGCATTTCTTTTCTACTGATTAATCAATAAAAAACCCTCTCCCCCCCCCCCCCATAACCACAAAAGTATGTGTTCTTCTCAGGTTTACTATTTCTCAAGATCTTATAATAGTGGTCTTATACATTATTTGTCCTTTTGCCTCTGACTCATTTCGCTCAGCATAATGCCTTCCAGGTTCCTCCATGTTATGAAATGTTTCACAGATTCGTCACTGTTCTTTATCGATGCGCAGTATTCCATTGTGTGAATATACCACAATTTATTTACCCATTCATCCGTTGATGGACACCTTGGTTGCTTCCAACTTTTTGCTATTGTAAACACAGCTGCAATAAACATGGGTGTGCATATATCTGTTTGTATGAAGGCTCTTGTATCTCTAGGGTATATTCCGAGGAGTGGGATTTCTGGGTTGTATGGTAGTTCTATTTCTAACTGTTTAAGATAACGCCAGATAGATTTCCAAAGTGGTCGTACCATTTTACATTCCCACCAGCAGTGTATAAGAGTTCCAATCTCTCCGCAGCCTCTCCAACATTTATTATTTTGTGTTTTTTGGATTAATGCCAGCCTTGCTGGTGTGAGATGGAATCTCATCGTAGTTTTAATTTGCATTTCTCTAATGGCTAATGATCGGGAGCATTTTCTCATGTATCTGTTGGCTGCCTGAATATCTTCTTTAGTGAAATGTGTGTTCATATCCTTTGCCCACTTTTTGATTGGGTTGTTTGTCTTTTTGTGGTTGAGTTTTGACAGAATCATGTAGATTTTAGAGATCAGGCGCTGGTCGGAGATGTCATAGCTGAAAATTCTTTCCCAGTCTGTAGGTGGTCTTTTTACTCTTTTGGTGAAGTCTTTAGATGAGCATAGGTGTTTGATTTTTAGGAGCTCCCAGTTATCTGGTTTCTCTTCGTCATTTTTGGTAATGTTTTGTATTCTGTTTATGCCTTGTATTAGGGCTCCTAGGGTTGTCCCAATTTTTTCTTCCACGATCTTTATCGTTTTAGTCTTTATGTTTAGGTCTTTGATCCACTTGGAGTTAGTTTTTGTGCATGGTGTAAGGTATGGGTCCTGTTTCACTTTTTTGCAAATGAATATCCAGTTATGCCAGCACCATTTGTTAAAAAGGCTTTCTTTTCCCCAATTAATTGACACTGGTCCTTTGTCAAATATCAGCTGCTCATACGTGGATGGATCTATGTCTGGGTTCTCAATTCTGTTCCATTGGTCTATGTGCCTGTTGTTGTACCAGTACCAGGCTGTTTTGATTACTGTGGCTGTATAATAGGTTCTGAAATCAGGTAAAGTGAGGCCTCCCACTTTCTTCTTCTTTTTCAGTAGTCCTTTGCTTATCCGGGGCTTCTTTCCCTTCCATATGAAATTGGTGATTTGTTTCTCTATCCCCTTAAAATATGACATTGGACTTTGGATCGGAAGTGCGTTAAATGTATAGATGGCTTTTGGTAGAATAGACATTTTTACTATGTTAAGTCTTCCTATCCATGAGCAAGGTATGTTTTTCCACTTAAGTATGTCCTTTTGAATTTCTTGTAGTAGAGCTTTGTAGTTTTCTTTGTATAGGTCTTTTACATCCTTGGTAAGATTTATTCCTAAGTATCTTATCTTCTTGGGGGCTACTGTGAATGGTATTGATTTGGTTATTTCCTCTTCGGTGTTCTTTTTGTTGATGTAGAGGAATCCAAGTGATTTTTGTATGTTTATTTTATAACCTGAGACTCTGCCAAATTCTTCTATTAGTTTCAGTAGTTTTCTGGAGGATTCCTTAGGGTTTTCTGTGTATATAATCATGTCATCTGCAAATAGTGATAACTTTACTTCTTCCTTGCCAATCCGGATACCTTTTATTTCTTTGTCTAGCCTAATTGCCCTGGCTAGGACTTCAAGTACGATGTTGAATAAGAGCGGTGATAAAGGGCATCCTTGTCTGGTTCCTGTTCTCAAGGGAAATGCTTTCAGGTGCTCTCCATTTAGAGTGATATTGGCTGTTGGCTTTGCATAGATGCCCTTTATTATGTTGAGGAATTCTCCTTCAATTCCTATTTTGGTAAGAGTTTTTATCATAAATGGGTGTTGGACTTTGTCAAATGCCTTTTCTGCATCAATTGATAAGATCATGTGGTTTTTGTCTTTTGTTTTATTTATGTGATAGATTACATTAATGGTTTTTCTGATATTAAACCAGCCTTGCATACCTGTATAAATCCCACTTGATCATGGTGAATTATTTTTTTGATGTGTTGTTGGATTCTATTGGCTAGAATTTTGTTGAGGATTTTTGCATCTATGTTCATGAGGGATATAGGTCTATAATTTTCTTTTTTTTTAATGTCTTTACCTGGTTTTGGTATCAGGGAGATGGTGGCTTCATAGAATGAGTTGGGTAGTATTCCGTCATTTTCTATGCTTTGGAATACTTTCAGAAGTAGTGGTGTTAACTCTTCTCTGAAAGTTTGGTAGAACTCTGCAGTGAAGCCGTCCGGGCCAGGGCTTTTATTTGTTGGGAGTTTTTTGATTACCGTTTCAATCTCTTTTTTTGTTATGGGTCTATTTAGTTGTTCTACTTCTGAATGTGTTAGTTTAGGTAGGTAGTGTTTTTCCAGGAATTCATCCATTTCTTCTAGGTTTTCAAATTTGTTAGACTACAATTTTTCATAATAATCTGAAATGATTCTTTTAATTTCATTTGGTTCTGTTGTGATGTGGCCCTTCTCGTTTCTTATTCGGGTTATTTGTTTCCTTTCCTGTATTTCTTTAGTCAGTCTAGCCAAAGGTTTATCAATTTTGTTAATTTTTTCAAAGAACCAGCTTTTGGCTTTGTTAATTCTTTCAATTGTTTTTCTCTTCTCTAATTCATTTAGTTCAGCTCTAATTTTTATTATTTGTTTTCTTCTGGTGCCTGATGGATTCTTTTGTTGCTCAGTTTCTATTTGTTCAAGTTGTAGGGACAGTTCTCTGATTTTGGCTCTGTCTTCTTTTTGTATGTGTGCATTTATCGATATAAATTGGCCTCTGAGCACTGCTTTTGCTGTGTCCCAGAGATTTTGATAGGAAGTATTTTCATTCTCGTTGCTTTCTAAGAATTTCCTTATTCCCTCCTTGATGTCTTCTATAACCCAGTCTTTTTTCAGGAGGGTATTGTTCATTTTCCATGTATTTGATTTCTTTTCCCTAGTTTTTCTGTTATTGATTTCTAGTTTTATTGCCTTGTGGTCTGAGAAGATGCTTTGTAATATTTCGATGTTTTGGACTCTGCAAAGGTTTGTTTTATGACCTAATATGTGGTCTATTCTAGAGAATGTTCCATGGGTGCTAGAAAAAAAAGTATACTTTGCAGCATTTGGGTGGAGAGTTCTGTATAAGTCAATGAGGTCAAGTTGGTTGATTGTTGTAATTAGATCTTCCGTGTCTCTATTGAGCTTCTTACTGGATGTCCTGTCCTTCTCCGAAAGTGGTGTGTTGAAGTCTCCTACTATAATTGTGGAGTATCTATCTCACTTTTCAATTCTGTTAAAATTTGATTTATGTATCTTGCAGCCCTGTCATTGGGTGCATAAATATTTAATATGGTTATGTCTTCCTGATCAATTGTCCCTTTTATCATTATATAGTGTCCTTCTTTATCCTTTGTGGTGGATTTAAGTCTAAAGTCTATTTTGTCAGAAATTAATATTGCTACTCCTCTTCTTTTTTGCTTATTGTTTGCCTGATATATTTTTTTCCATCCTTTGAGTTTTAGTTTGTTTGTGTCTCTAAGTCTAAGGTGTGTCTCTTGTAGGCAGCATATAGATGGATCGTGTTTCTTTATCCAGTCTGTGACTCTCTGTCTCTTTATTGGTGCATTTAGTCCATTTACATTCAGGGTAATTATAGATAAATAAGTTTTTAGTGCTGTCATTTTGATGCCTTTTTATGTGTGTTGTTGACAATTTCATTCTTCCACATACTGTTTTGTGCTGAGGCGTTTTTCTTAGTTAATTGTGAGATTCTCATTTTCATAGTATTTGACTTTATGTTAGTTGAGTCGTTACGTTTTTCTTGGCTTTTATCTTGAGTTATAGAGTTGTTATACCTTTTTGTGGTTACCTTATTATTTACCCCTATTTTTCTAAGTAAAAACCTAACTTGTATTGTTCTATATCGCGTCGTATCACTCTCCATATGGCAGTTCAATGCCTCCTGTATTTAGTCCCTCTTTTTAATTATTTTGATCTTTTACCTATTGACTTCCATGATTCCCTGTTATGTGTATTTTTTTTAAATTAATCTTAATTTGTTTGTTTTTGTGATTTCCCTATTTGAGTTGATATCAGGACGTTCTGTTTTGTGACCTTGTGTTGTGCTGATATCTGATATTATTGGTTCTCTGACCAAACAATATCCTTTAGTATTTCTTGTAGCTTTGGTTTGGTTTTTGCAAATTCTCTAAACTTGTGTTTATCTGTAAATATCTTAATTTCGCCTTCATATTTCAGAGAGAGTTTTGCTGGATATATGATCCTTGGCTGGCAGTTTTTCTCCTTCAGTGTTCTGTATATGTCGTCCCATTCCCTTCTTACCTGCATGGTTTCTGCTGAGTAGTCTGAACTTATTCTTATTGATTCTCCCTTGAAGGAAACCTTTCTTTTCTCCCTGGCTGCTTTTAAAATTTTCTGTTTATCTTTGGTTTTGGCGAGTATGATGATAATATGTCTTGGTGTTTTTCTTTTTGGATCAATCTTAAATGGGGTTCGATGAGCATCTTGGATAGATATCCTTTCGTCTTTCATGATGTCAGGGAAGTTTTCTGTCAGGAGTTCTTCAACTATTTTCTCTGTGTTTTCTGTCCCCCCTCCCTGTTCTGGGACTCCAATCACCTGCAGGTTATCCTTCTTGATAGAGTCCCACATGATTCTTAGGGTTTCTTCATTTTTTTTAATTCTTTTATCTGATTTTTTTTCAGCTATGTTGGTGTTGATTCCCTGGTCCTCCAGATGTCCCAGTCTGCATTCTAATTGCTCGAGTCTGCTCCTCTGACTTCCTAGTGCGTTGTCTAATTCTGTAATTTTATTGTTAATCTTTTGGATTTCTACATGCTGTCTCTCTATGGATTCTTGCAACTTATTAATTTTTCCAGTATGTTCTTGAATAATCTTTTTGAGTTCTTCAACAGTTTTATCAGTGTGTTCCTTGGCTTTTTCTGCAGTTTGCCTTATTTCATTTGTGATGTCTTGAAGCATTCTGTAAATTAGTTTTTTATATTCTGTACTTGATAATTCCAGGATTGTATCTTCACTTGGGAAAGATTTTGATTCTTTTGTTTGGGGGGTTGTAGAAGCTGTCATGGTCTGCTTCTTTAAGTGGTTTGATATGGATTGTTGTCTCCGAGCCATCACTGGGAAACTAGTTTTTCCAGAAAATCCACTTAAAAAAAAATGCAGTCAGATCCCTATCAGAGTTCTCCCTCTGGCTCAGGCTATTCGGATGTTAATGAAGCCGCCTGCGTCCAGTCCAAATCCCTGCGGGACGGTTCCCCGGCTGGGACACTGCTCTTCCTGCTCCGAGACCAGTCACTGCCTCCCGGGGACTTCTTCTACCGGCTGCGTCCCACGCTGCCCGCGGAACCGGCTGGTCCCCCTCCCGGGGTTAGTTCAGGGGGGTGGAGCAGCTCTCTGTGCTTGTGCCGTACCTGACTGGTACGCTGGCTCCAGGCTCTGAAAACAATCGCTGCTTCCCTGTATTAGTTCGTTCTCCGTCTCTAAATCTGTGTTTGTTGTTTAGGGTTCGTAGATTGTTATGTATGTGATCGATTCACTTGTTTTTCCATGTCTTTGTTGTAAGAGGGATCCGAGGTAGCGTCTGCCTAGTCCGCCATCTTGGCTCCGCCCCCCTTGAGCTTGATTTTTCCCACTGTGAGTATAGCCTGGCCATCTTTCCAGGCTGCTCATAGAGGGCTGCCTCATTCTTCTTTATACCTGCTGAGTATTCTGGAATGAGGGGGCCATGCACTATTTAACCAGTCACTTTGTCCTTTCCAGGGAAGACCTGGGCAGGGACAGAGGAGAGGGGAAGGATAGGTGCAGGGACAGAGTAAGGTGAAGAGTAAGGGCACACAAGTAAGGAGCAAGGTCAGGACTAGAAATCCCTATAACAACGCCATTATTCAGAAATGATTTGTTGATATAAACACTATTCCTCCAGTCTGTTTTCTATGCATACATATATAAATGTATGTAATGTTTAAAACCCATACAATATATACATAGAAATATATTTTCTTAAAGCCTATGATACATTTTATTTAGTAACCATCTTTTACATTAAACATAAGCATCTTTCATATTAAGACAGCACTGGGTGTTCTACAATCATTTTAATGACCATTTATTATATAATTATTGGAAATTAAGGCTGTTTCCAATGTTTTTTATTATTAGCAATGTTGTGATTGTTGTTGCCATCAAGTTGATTCTGACTCATAGAGACCGTATAAGACAGAGTAGAACTGCCCCATAGGGTTTTCTAGGTTGTAATCTTTACGGAAGCAGATGACCAGGTCTTTTTTCCTGCGTAGCAGCTGATGGGTTTGATTTAGGGTCTAAGGAAATCTCTTGGGCATTGATGTGGAGCAAGGCTTGAAGGTGGGGAGAACCACTAGCCATCCAGGAAGTGAAAGTGAGGCCAGATCAGGGGCTATCACAGTGGGATGGATAGGAAAGGACAGAGCCTGGATGCATTTTAGAGGTAGGATAGTCTGGAGGTGAGAGCCAAACCCGTTGCCAGTGAGTTGACTCCAACTCATAGTGACCCTATAGGACAGAGTAGAACTGCCCCCATAGGGTTTCCAAGGAGTGGCTGGTGGATTCGAACTGCTGACCTTTTGGTTAGCAGCTGAGCTGTTGGGGGTGAGAACAGACTTGTAGAATTCTCACTTGTACAGCAGAGGTCTATCAAGGGCCAGGACCCCTCATCATGTCTCCGCACTGCCTGGAGGAGAATTAGTGAACTAGCAGATGGTGGCCGAAGCCGCTTCGCAGACAGGTCCTCTGGCCGGACACAGTATGGGCCCTCCCTTTCTCTCTCACCACCTCCCTCCTCCACAGGATGCTGAGGAACAACCGGATCAGCTGCATCCACAACGACAGCTTCACAGGTCTGCGCAACGTCCGGCTCCTCTCGCTGTATGACAACCAGATCACCACCATCTCCCCCGGAGCCTTCGACACCCTCCAGTCCCTCTCCACGCTGTGAGTCCCGGCTTCCTGGGGACAGATGTACCCGTGGCTCTGAAATCAGCCATCTGGACCCCGGGAACCCCACGCCCCGTCACCAGGCAGCTGAATGTTGGGGCAGAGCAGAAGGCCTTGGAGCTGGGCTTGAATCCCAGCTCCAGCACTTATCTGTGCGGCCTCAGCAAAGCACCTAAGCTCCCCAAGCCTCAGTTTCCCTGTCTATATAATAGGGTTTAGAAGGTCTATTGTGTTGGGTTATTGCAAGGATTAGATATAATTGCTGAAGAAGGCATCTGAGGCTGACATGGCCCTCCTCTGGGGAGGGCTAATGTGGCTAACTGCTCTGTCATAGGGCCAGAGGCAGTGGGCTTCTTGTACAGCTGCCTAGGGTCTGAAGAAAGCCGAGAGCTGACTTCCTACACTGTCTTTAGAAGGCTTTTCCTCTGCAAAAAGTTTCAGTTGAAGTGGGCGCTTCCGCCAAGAGGCCTCAGGATTGCCAACTTCCTGTTGGGATTTGTGGTTAACCAAGGACAAGGTGCCCTTTTCTGCTATTTTGGCAAGAGATAGCAGGGAGGAGGAGAAGGAGCACAACTTTGGGGGCACAGGCCTGGGTGTACTTACTCACACCCAATATTTACTGTGGGCTTTTGTCAAATAGGTTTCTTTACCTCTCTGAGCTTCCATTTCTTCATCTGTGAAATAAGGCTGTTAATATTCACTTGCTTTCTCATGGAGTTATGTTAATGTATATACAGAACCTAGCTCAGCACCTGGCATACAGAACACATTCAGTCTATATTCACTGCTGTTATCATTAGCAGTAATAGTAGTAATTGTAATTGTAGCAGCAGAATTATCAGCGTTACTATTGTGCTTACTCCGTGGTAGGCAGCATAATGGCTTCCCAAAGATGTTTCATTCCTTAAATGTGGAAGAGGGAGGCAAAAGAGTCAGAGTCAGCGTGATACAACGCGAGAAAGACTCAACTGGACATTTCTGGCTTTGAAGATGGAGGTAGGGACCGTGAGCCAAGGAATGCAAGCAGCCTCTAGAAGCTGGAAAAGACAAGAAAGAGGGTTCTCCCCTAGAGACTTCAAAAAGGAACACAGGCCTGCCAACACCTTGATTTTAGCCCAATGAGACCCATTTTGGAATTCTGACTTCTAGAACTGTAAGATAATAAATTAGTGTTGTCTTAAGCCACCAAGTCTGTGGTAATTTGTTATAGTAGCAATAGGAAACTAAGACATGCTGTCAAAAGTGCTGTTTTTACTGTTATTCTCCCTGGAGCCCAGAATATAAACTTCAGCCCCTGAAACAGGAGTCTGATT
The DNA here is from genome assembly GCF_030014295.1 of Loxodonta africana. Classification (NCBI taxonomy): domain Eukaryota; kingdom Metazoa; phylum Chordata; class Mammalia; order Proboscidea; family Elephantidae; genus Loxodonta; species Loxodonta africana. Next base: position 36,902,024 of record NC_087357.1, read on the forward strand.
GGAGAAATAGCCCCATAGTCTGAGAGCAGCAGGACAGGCTGGAGGAGGGAAGAGGAGCAAGAGGCTTGGGAGTAAGGCTCCGACTTTCTGACTTAGACCTTTGTGACTCATTCAGCAACTCTGGGTAGGACAGACATCCCTTCGAAGGTTGTTATCATCATCATTCAGCTAGGATCCTCCCTTAGGAATTATTTGCAATGTCTGGAACAGATCCTTTGGGAAGTCATTAACATTTGAAGGCAGAATTGATTTTGGGGAAGTTATTAGGCCTCCAGTCTGGTGGTGAGTTAGTCCCATTTAGGACCACATTTGAGGATCAACAAAGATGGACACTCAGAACACAGAGAATAAACAAATTTCAGCTTACTGCATCAGGCTTAAAGGGTCCAGGTTTTAGCAAAGAGCACAAAAGTCATGAAGCAGGGCGTGCTTAGTGAGTGTGGCTTCCTGGGTCTCCCTAGCTCTTCCATCAGCTATGCCTTGGGTGGCAGTGGTGAAGGCCATCCTGGCCTGGATATGGTCATGGTGGTGGCAGGAAGCCCCATGCTGGGAGCCTTCCAAGGTCTTGAACCCCCCAGGCATGTCACCCAGAACCTTTGCCATGACTATCGGGAATGGTTGCAAGGACTGCTTTTGGAAATCCATGTTACCCAGATGCAGTGTCTGGATCCCAGACAATTTCTGAGCGTGTCACTGGAGCCACGATGCTGCTTCATCTGTGGGTTATAGAGTAGTGGCTGGCAGTTTATGTGCACAGATACATCACACCCACATGATGGTGAGGGGCTGTGGTCGTGCAGCATTGACTAATTAGCTTCATGCAGTAAGGCCCAGCCTCCATCCTGGGGGACCATGGATAATCTTGTTTTGGGTCCATATCCTTTTCAAGACCCTATTATTTTCTTCTTTAAAATTTTTTGAATTATGGATTTTGATACATAATTTGTGGTAAAACACATGTTCCCCCAAATGTAAAACTTTTCAAACATGCTTCAAAATCCATTTGATTACATTGGGTTTCCAAATACGACACACACACACACACACACACACACACACGCACACAAAAACTCTAAAGCCATCAGGGCTCCCTAACCGCCACATAGGAATCTATAAATATGCGTACAATGTTTATCTAGCTGTACGAAAGCCAATAGAGACAAAAATTTGACCCGTTCACACTTCCTGGATGCACTGCCTCATACCTAAGCCTTCTACCTTACTGAATATTCTGCAAAGAACATTTCTTTCATTTTTCACTGTTATGCAAGCCCCCACTGGAGGGCAGCAAATACTTCTGGTGAAAAAAGTACCCTCCCAAGAAACCGGAGAGCCTGAAAATGTTTGTGGACAGCTTCTGTCCCGAGAATCATTAAAGGGATACAAAGACCATCATTGGTTAGACATCTTTAGGTTTGAGGATATCACAGAGGCCTTTCTCTTGTCCTGTCTGGGATGATGCTGGAGGAGTATTCAGCTACTTCTGAGGCACAGTGGTCTTGGGAGTTGGGGGAAACCAGAAAGGAGACTGGGTCTCTCATGTGGCTCATAAGCCAACTTGGACGGCCCCTCAGAAAAGAGTCCCAGGAGTAGCTGAGCAGGGGCAGCATGGATGGGATGGGGATGATCTTCTTGGGTGGCTAATTTAAAGGATTCATTCAGTGAGTCCTCATGGTTTGTTGAAGCATGGGTCTTGCCATTTCAGATCACAGTGAATCCTGCCTCCAGAGTCCAGAAAGTCAATCTTCTTGGTAACTGTTGGTTGTCTGGGAAGAGTGTGGTCTGCTGTGTGACCCATACATGGCAAATCCTACAGTGATGGGCAGGAAAGGGCTTTGCTGGGACACCCGAGACCAGTAGGGCATCTGCCATAGTCCCATGACCGCCTTTTTCAGAAACCTTCTGGCCAACCCTTTCAACTGTAACTGCCGGCTGGCTTGGCTTGGTGACTGGCTGCGGAAGAGGAAGATTGTGACCGGGAACCCACGATGTCAGAACCCAGATTTCTTGCGGCAGATCCCCTTGCAGGATGTGGCCTACCCGGACTTCAGGTGTGAGGAAGGTAACTTGTGGGCCTCTCAGGCAGCAGGGGTGAGGATGAGCTGGGGCAACTCTGACAGGGTGTGGCAAGTCAGGAGGCAGGACATGGGAGGGTAGAGTGGGTGGGTGGAGCCCTTGGCATGCAGCTGAGAGGAAGGGTCTGCAGAGAAGGGTGAGGGGTAGGGAGTTCCTCTTTTACTCCTGTGCCTAACCCTGTCAGGTGATGTCTTTTGTGATTATAAGGGTAATAAAGTACTAATAATTAAAAAATAGAAAATATGAATAAAAGAAGGAAAAACATCACCTATTTTCTCATCATTCAGAGCAAATCATAGTCAACATTTTATAACCTGAAAAAGTTATTTAACCTTCCTAGATCTCAGTAAAATGGAAACTTATTCATTTATTCAAAAAGTATAGTTTGAGGGCTGCTGTGTGCCAGGCACCATTCTAGGTGCTTGGGCTCTACTAGTGCTGTTGTGGTGCTTGCATTCTACGGGGTGATATGGCGTCCCTTTAGTGCATCATTAAGGCAATTATGTTAGATACAGTGTCTAGCGCACACAGTGGGCACCCCCAAAATGGGGGGGGGGAGCCGCCATCCTCCTTCTCTGCCGTGCCCAGGTCCACCTTGGGTCTGAGTCTGTAGAGATCCCCTGAAGTCTATTTTTACCTCACAACAGTCCTGGGGGATTTGGCCCTGCTCAGAGGTGAGTGCAGCAAAGGGATTTCCAGAATCTGGTGACCAGGTAGTATCAGAGAGGGGCTTCTGTTCTGAGAAAGCCAAAGAGCATGGCCCTTGCTGCAGGAGTCCCTAGGAAGTTCCGTCTCCCTCACTGACCCTGGCTTCCTGCCTTCCTACCTAGGGCAAGAGGAGGGGGGCTGCCTGCCCCGCCCGCAGTGCCCCCAGGAGTGCACCTGTCTGGACACTGTGGTCCGATGCAGCAACAAGCACCTCCGGGCCCTGCCCAAGGGCATCCCCAAGAATGTCACAGAGCTGTGAGTAGCTAGCGGAGATCCCCCAGGGTGGCCCATGGGATGGGAGTGGTAGGGGCACTTCTCAAGGGGGTGGGCCTGGCAGCAGCAGGAGGAGGTGACTCCCAAGGGCAACAGTTAGCTGACCAGGCGCTTGAGGCTAGGGCTTGGCAGAAAACAACAGTTACAGGAAGGCTTTGAGCTTCTCCTTGAGTCCTATCTGCAGAGACACTTGATGGCACTAGCCACACATGGCAAATGCTCACCCCTTTAAATTAAACTCTGCCTTAGTGCTCAGCTGCTAACTGAAAGTTTGGCAGTTCAAACACACTGAGAGGTTCTAGGGAAAAAAGACCTGGTGATCTGCTCCCGTAAAGATTACAGCCAAGAAAACTCTATGGGGCAGTTCTATCCTGTCACATGGGGTCACTATGAGTCGAAATCAACTCTACAACACCCAGCAACAACAACAACCACCCAAAATATCAGCAGTTTAAAATTTAAAACACATGTGCCTGACTTTAAAAAAGAAAACTAATGAACACTGCCTTTAATGTAAGAAATAACGTTACTTTTCCCGCTTAGCATCATCTCCCAAGCATTCCCCTCTGTCATTAAAGCTCTCACAAATGTGAATTTAACTGGTTCCATGATGTCCATCAACATGAATCTTCCATGATCTATATAACAAACCCCTCTTTGTTGGATATTTGTTTCCAACTTTTCACTATCATAAATGACCTGTCAGTGAAACCGCTGGTCAAAGAGTGTGCATTTCTAGGGCTCTTGCCTGCAGGCCTTCCAGAAAGGCTGGGTTGTCTGTCTTCCTGCCCACAGTGTGTGAATGGGTGTTTAAATGAGGCTTTCTTGCTGCTCTCTCTTCAGTACTGAGTGTTGTGGTGTTGAACTCTTCACCAATTTGGTATCCCTGCTGGTGTGGAGTGTGGATGTAAATTTCTATGCCAAACAGAGGGAAGGGGCTGGGGCTTCTTCAACGGACACCTCCAAATGGAAGGTCAGCTCCTGATCTCTTCCTGTGTCCTGGGACTGACCGCCACCGCCCCCCCCCCAGCCCCCAGGCCTCAATATCTGAGTTTTTCCTTTCCCGTGATGAACACATGAGGTTTTCATTTGTATTTCTTTCATGACCAGCAAGGCCGGCTGTTGCTTCACAAGCACGTTGGCCATTGCCGTCCTTCTCCTGGGACTGGCCTACCCCATCCTTTGCCCAGTTCTGTTGCAGTGTTAGTGCTCTGTGAGCCTCACATGACCCTATTTTCACCTTGATGCCTGGGACAACCCTGGGAATATGGGGCTGGATAGGACAGTCTGCCTTTTTTCGAGAGAGGTAGCTGAAGTTCAGAGGCTGAGAAAAATCACTTGACTTCTCTAAGCCTCAGTTTCCTCGGCTGTAAAATGGGGCTATTCAGATCTGTAAACAAGGGCTGCCAAGAAGATCAGATGAGACAGGGTGGAAAGTCAGTTTGTATAACGCAGAGCGATGGGTAAGGATGAGTAAAGCCCTGCCATTGTTGCTCTCTGTTTTGCTGGATCTTTGTGGGGGTGTAGGCGGTAGGGGTGAGCTGCAGTTGGTGGGGGTCCTGTGCCAGCTCCTGACTCTTGGGTCACTGCTTAGCAATTTCCACTCGCAAGGTGAGGATAGCTGGCGGGACTGGGTCAGGTTTAGAGCATCTTGAACACCAAGCTTTGGGCTTAGGAGTTGTGGTGGGCTTGGTTTTAAAGGAGATGACTTAGGTGCCAGTGTTTATAGTGGGCTCCAGAGGGAGGCCAAGGCAGGAGAGCAGAGGAGGCTGCTACAGGAGCCTGGCTGGGGCGACAGTGTGCAGTCGGGGTGATGCGAGAAGTACCAGTGGGAGGAAGAACCCCCAGTCCTGGGACTGGCTCCAGAGAGGAGTTGGAGAATTCACCATTGGGGTTCTGAGTCCAGGTGGTTAGGAACACAGAGTGGTGCTGATGGAGTTAGGGGAAGCTGGTTTGGGGTGAAAACACTGAGCTCAGGTTTGGGCATGTTTGAGTCTGGGGCTTCACACCCTGTGCTGACAGGTAGAGGGGGAACCTGATAGCTGGGAGCAGCCTGAAGGTGGTCCTGAGAGGTATTAACATGCAGATCAGATCTATTTGGCCAGGAGAGGAGCAGGCAGAGAGGGAAGAGCAGGGGGCTGGGGTTTAGCCCTGGGCAGTGCCCACAGACAAGGAGGGAGACTGAAAGGGCGAGCCAGGGAGGCCGGAGGAAAACCAAGAAAGGCTTCATGTCTCGGTGGATTTTACCAAGTTCTTTGGGTGGCACCCACCCAAGTGGCCCCCCCCCCCCAAATTTACCCATTTCCTCTTCTGATTAGTGACTCTGGGCAGGTTGTGTGGTCTACATGTAAGGGAGAAAATGAGTGAGAAGGCTCTGGCTGCAAGGAAAGGGTCTCCCAAACCTGTGGGGACTGCCCAAGGTGAAGACAGGACCACTGACCCTGCTGTGTTCTCTCTTGTAGCTATTTGGACGGGAATCAGTTTACACTGGTCCCAGGACAGCTGTCCACCTTCAAGTACCTACAGCTTGTGTGAGTATCCAGACCGCTTGTGGATCTAAGACCTGCCTCAGAAGACAGCAGGGGCATTGGCATCTAACTATGCATGGCTTCAGCCTTTCTGGAATTTCCTACAGACGGGGCTGGTGGGCAGATCCCACCCGTCTCTGGAAACATCTGTGCATAGAGCTGTTTTGCCACCTAGTGGCCATGCCTATGAATTGCGCCGTTCTATTCTCCCTGGGTGGGACCCTGTCTGCTTTTGCTCACACCATCTCCCCAAACTCCAAACCCCCTCTAGGCTGATGATTATTGTTAATGATGGTCATCCTTGCAAGAGTAGAGGCCAGGGCAGAAGCATAAGGTAGTGGAAAACTTCTTCTTAGCCCAACCTTGGCACCCAACCCAAATATGAAATATGGCAGCTGTAATATACAAATATACATCTATAACTAAGTTTTTCTTTAGGCTACTATCTGTTATTGCCTCCTTTGACCCTTTCTACTCCATCAGAAAACACAAAGTAAGCCTTATATTCTTAAGAAAATAAGAATAACATTCTAGTTTAGTTCCTCTTAGTCTTGCAGCCTAATTCTTTACCTCGATCTTATTTACTCATTGACCAGGTTCCACCAAAAAGTAGTTCAGAGAGCATTCCATCTTAGTGTTGCTTGGAGCAGTGCTACTGAAAGTGTAGTCTATGGACCAGCGTCAGTCCAAGAACTATTTATTATGGGTCCAAAATTAGATAAGAAAATTGAACAAGAGTGTAAATCAACGTACTACTTCCTTCGTCAAGAAAGTCTTTCTGTGAAAAAAATGTTAGTGAAGTTAACCTGTGTGCTTAGTAATTACATTCTGGCACAAGTTTCTTATCTTGTTGTAGACCAGTAACATTCAGTTCAAGGACTGGCTACTCTGAGTAGCACTGGCATAGAGAGTTTTGAAGCTCCAGTTTGTATCTTTGCAAATGACGTAGTGAATGTGTTTTGAGCATCCCAGTAGGAGATAGAGTGTTTCAGCGGCTGGTGAACACGTACCAAAGAGAAAGACTTAATACTACAAGTTTCCCACAATTTTTCTTTGGTCTAATTTGAAGCAGCCGCACTTGTGGCTAGGATACACTTGAGGAGGAAAGAAAGAGAAAGAGGACTAATGTCGCGTCAGTACTTACTATGAAAACTGCCTCTTGGGGCTGAAATACTACGATGTCTTCATCACAGGGAAGGACCACAAAGTACATTGATTATTCAGTGCAACACTTAAATGTATCTCTAAGGACAATGGAAAGATTTTGAATGTGATTAGCTAGATGACAGTTTACTAAAAGAAAATGAAGGTGGATAAACCCCTGAAACTATTGCCCTGAGATAATCTTGAAACATTAAACCAAAAACATCCCCTGCAGTCTTCTTAAAAGCAAACAATAGTTTAGCTTAACTAGTAAAAAATGGTCTGCCTTGAGCATTGTGCTCTTTTCAGAACTATCTATATGGGATCAAATTGACAATAACAACTTGAAAGATTAGATAAGAACCTTAGGGGGCAGTGAGTTTACGCTAATGAGACAGGAAAAACTTAGAAAAGAAGGTTGAGAAGGGTTGCACAACTCAAAGAATGTAACCAATGTCACTGAACTGTACACCAAACTGTTGAATGGTGTATATTTTCCTGTGTATATTCTCAACAACAATAACAAAATGAATAAAATTTAAGGAAAAAAGACCTAAAAAAAAAATGGAGACAGGGACATCAACTAATTTTATAATACAAACATGTATTGCCCCAAAAGCTGCATTAAGTAAGCAGATACGACAGCTGCTAAGTCGTGGTCCTTCCCCCAGAATGTCATGGTCTCAGGGTGGGAAGATGCAACAGAAAGGAATACAAGCAAATAAAGTAGCGCGGAGTGCCTAAGTGTTCCAGCAGAGGTCAATGCAGATTAGGGCTGTGGCTCAAAGCAAGGTGGGGAGCTGGGGGAGAGGAATGTCTTGAAAAATGAGTTAGCCATTCACCAGGTGGGCATAGGGAACAGTATACTGAGAGGCACAGAGGTATGGTATGCTCAGAGAATTTTTTGTAATTTAGTAAAACCAGAGCTGAAAGTCATGGTGGGAGCAATAGGAGTGAGAGGCAGGGGCCAGACCATGGAGCACCTGACAGGTGGCCAGGTTAACGGGTCTGGAGGTCACACTTTAGCCTAAGCCACTGATGGTTTTTTGGTAGGGCATTGACCTGGTCAGATTTGTGTCGTAGAAAGATTGCTGTGGTTTCCACGCATGTGGAAGATGGATGGAAATGGGGTCTAGCTGTGGGCGGAGAGATCAGGTCCAAGGTAGAAGCAAGACAAAAGATGGTGGCTTGACATCAGCAGGGGCTTATGAAGAGGGACAGATGTGAAGCATGTACAGAGGCACAAGTGTGGGACCTAAAACTTGACATGAGTGGAATGAGATAGAGGACATATGGGCTGTGTTTCTGGGTTGCTGGGAGAGGAAGCATAGCATGGGGAATAAGGGTAAGGGGAGGCTTGAGTTTGAGCTTGAGGGGCCATAGGACATGAGATGGAGGAGGCATTCACAAGAGAGGAGGGCAGAAGAGGGATGCCCTAGCCCATGATGGTGAGGAACACTGCGAGCATCCCCAAGGGCACTCAGAGTGGATTAAAGAAGGTGAAGAGCAAGGAAAGGACCTTAGTGAACCCATGCCTAAGGGCTGAGTGAGAAAGAATTGTTCACCCAGAGACTGAGGAGGCACAGCCAAAGAGGTGGGAGGCAAGTAGGCAGACATAAGGGGTTCAAGGAAAGATCAGGAAGGAGAGAGTTTTGATAAGAGGCAGAAGGGTAGTCAGTCGTGAGAAATGCTGCATGGTATTGCTGACAGCGCGTCACGGTGATCTGGGGTCTGGGGAAGATGGACTGGGGTTTGATTCCAGCTCTGCCCCCAACCAGCTGTGTGGACCTGCCTGAGTTATTTAATCACTCTGAAACTCCGTGTCTTCATTTGCAAAATGGTGTTACTATCTCCCTCATAGGATTATTTGGACGACTAATGAACTAGCCTCTGTAAAGGGCTAGCCAGAGAGAACAGAGAAAAGCCTACTAGATCTGGCAGTTGGGAGGTAGCCAGTGCCCTCTGTGGGAACATTTCCGTGGTGTGAAGGGGCCGGGAGCCAGGCTACAGTCTCAGAGGGCTGAGATGAATAGTTGATGCAGAAATGGAGATAAGAAGCCCTAGAGGCGTAAAGGGAGGTCAGGAGCAGAGTAAGGGGCTGTAGCTGACTATGGACCAAGTTCCTCTCCATCGCCCCTTCCCCTAGGGTACCACTTGGAGCTTCTGACCCCCTTGGGTGGGGGATGGCAGAGTGGTGGAGGGGAAGAAGCAGCCCATGAAAATGAGCCAGGGTTGAGCTCTTTCTTTTAAAAGGATGATGCCTTTGTCTTTTCTAGGGATCTCAGTAACAACAAGATCAGCTCCTTAAGCAATTCCTCCTTCACCAACATGAGCCAGCTGACCACTCTGTGAGTCCTAGCAGAGGGAAGGGGGCGGGGGGAGGGTTGGCCTCAGCCACTGCAGATGGGTGGTGGCTAGTACTTTCCCCAAGCCTCAGCCTCTCTGTGCATCGCTGCTCCGTTGGTCACTGGCAGAGGGTGTGCCAGGGCCTGTAAGTCTCAGAGAATTTTTAAAGCATTTTTTAATTGTGAGATGCAACACATATTCGGAAAGTTGCAAAAAATATAAATGCACAGTCTAACAAATAATCATAAAGCTAACATATGTGTAGGCATCTAGGTAAAAAAAAAAAAAAAAGAACAGTGCTAGTGCCACAAATGTCTCCCTATGTCCCTTTCTGATTGTCTCCCCTGCCTGCAGGCAGCCCCTATTCTGACTTTTATGATGATCGTTTCTGTAATTTTCATTAGTGTTGCCATCAACACATGCATTTTTAAACAATATAGTTTAATTTTGCCTCCTGAACCTCATATAAATTGAATCATACGATATATTCTTTTATATCTATCTTCTTTCTATTGACATTATGTTTTTGAGACCCGTCATGTTGTTGTGTGAAGCTGCGGCCTGTTCGTTTTCATTACTACATAGAATTCCTTTGTAGGAATAGGCCGTAATTTTCTCACCCATTCTCCTATTGATGGATGTTTGAGTTGCCTCCAGTTTGGACTTTTGTGAACAGTGACTCTCTAAACATTTTTATGCCCATATTCTAAGATATTTTAATGCTTCCTTTAATTACTTTCTAAGCAAGTGATCAGAAAGTGTTATCCACATCTTTTATATTTCCTTGATATTTAAGAGTGTATCTCATTTGCCTTCCCAGCACTCCATTTAAAGATCACGTGCCAAGAAGTTAAGGGACTTTCCCAAGGTTCCAATGCAGCCAAGCAGTGGAGTCAGTACCCCAGAAAGGAAAGATTCCTGTCCCAGTCAGGCCCCCAGGTGCAGAATGTGGGTCTGAGGCCATGAAGTACCCCTACTGGCTTACCTACCTGTACTTATCTGCCCCAGGGATCTACTAGTCAACTGGTTCCTTTTTCAAAGTTTCTATTACAACCTGGCAACTTGATTGCTCATACCTGGTGAGATTTGGCTTTGGAGGTACTCTCAGGGTCCCAGTGAGCCTGGGGGTGAAGCCTCCACGGTCTAAGACAGTGGTTCTCAATGGAAGGAGGGGACATTATCAATGTCTGAAAACATCTGCATCTGAGAGGTTAGATGTGCTGCATTGCCTGCCTCAAGGGGCCTTGGGGCAGTGACACTGGGGCCTTTCTTCCCTCCTACAGGATCCTCAGCTATAACGCCCTCCGGTGCATCCCTCCCCTGGCCTTCCAGGGGCTCCGCTCCCTGCGCCTGCTGTAAGTCTCCTCAAGCATTGTTTCTCAGGGAAATCTGCCCCACACAGGGCACTGCCTCCTGTCTGGAGGGCAGAAATGTCCCCATTCCTGGGGTCAAATAGGGCAACACTGTACCCAAAGGTGGGAGACCAGAACACTCTCATTAAAGCCCCTTCAGAAACTGAGTAATGAATGGAAAAACATTTAAGAAATGGGGGTTCCTGTCTCTTCCAAGTTGTATTTGCAGTGTGCGTGTGTGTATGTATGTGGACGAGATATATCCTCATTTGTATATGAGGCGCCTGTTCAGATTGAGAATGTTTGTTTCCAAAAGATTTGTGAGGTTTTTCTAAGAATTCCCACTGTGAGGTTTTTGCCTTGTGATCAAAGCCCTCTGTTATGTCTGTTGTGATGCCTCTCCTGGATTCACGCACGAATTCTTTGTCAGCTCCAATCATGACATGGTGACATTCTTCCAGCCTCAGCCTATGGCTCGCTGTACTAAATGCCTCACCAAGAAGAAACCTCCTCACCCTCAGAGCTGAGGGAGGAGCACAGGCACACACACTCCATTTGTGATATAAAGACGGTGCTGGAGTTATTTACAATAGCAAAAACAGAGTACTCCCAAAGGTCTGGGGGACAGAGTGGTCTGTCTGGGTTATTGAGGACTCCTTCTTTCCTCCCCTGTGGCCAGTAGGGTAGGGGCTCTGAAATAAGGCCATCTCCCTAATAGCACCAACTGAAAGATCTGAAAGATAAGCCAAACAAGTCCCCTCTCAGCAGAAGGCTGGGCTGTCCCTCCATCAGTTCTTGCATCTCTGTCTCTTGGATGAGGCCCCAAAGCCTCTTCTCTCCTCAGGTCCCTCCATGGCAACGATATCTCCACCCTCCGTGAGGGGATCTTCGCAGACGTGACCTCCCTGTCTCACCTGTAAGTAACTCCGGCCCAATTCTCTAGGCATCTTTGTATATAAACAGAACTTGGATTCTGAGAAAGACCCCACCTCCTGAGATCATCAGAGCTTGTTGCTTTCAGCCAGCAACTCATTAAACCTGTGAGATTCCAATGTGCTCCCTCTTAGAGTCTTCCACATTCAGTAGTGGTTCATCAGTTCCAACAATGGAATGTGAGAACATTTTTTCACAAGCAATAATAAAAGTGATAATGACTATTAATTGATTGCTAAGCACTTCCCCTGCATTAACTAATTTAATCCTCACAGCAATCCTACAACATGGGCACTGTTATTCCCATTCTACACGTGAGGAAACAGGCCCTGAAGTTTGAGAAGCTCGCCCAAAGTTGTGTAGCTGGTAGGTGATGGAGTCTTCTGACTCCAAAGCCCAGGTTCTTAAGCACATCAGCATCATGCCTCTGACTTCACACAATGGGGCAAGAGCTCTGGAAATTTACTACCCCAAGAAGTGTTATAATTGAACTTAGAATTGCTTTCTAAACCATTCAGTTGGCAGAGTCAAGAAGGTTCTTAAAAAGCAGTAGGCGGTGGCAGGACCATCCTAATTTTGGAAGTTAGGCTGGGAGCACTTCTCTTCTGAGGTCTCTTGGTGCTACTGGCAGAGGGAGCATTCAGCCAGATGGACTGTGACTTGGATTCTAAGTGTAACTCCCTCCTCTTGCCCTCCACCCCACACCCCAGTGGCCAGGGGCCTGAGTTGGCAGACACACCCAGGTCAGAGAGCCTTTCAGAAGCCCCCAGCATCTCTTCGGGAAGTTCATTTACTCAACTATCTCACTGTATTTTCTCAGTTCTAAGACTTGCCTTTTCCACATTTTAATCTATTTGAAATCAGAATGCATTTTACAAATGATGAGTATATTCAATGTGGTAATATTTCTCCACTTCCACTCCCCATCAAAATATATTAAATCAATGGTGCATCTAACAGTCTTATACCTGAGGAAATAAAATATTAATAGGTGCCACTCATTGAAGTTCTGCTTGGGTCAAATACTATACTATGTACTTTATCTGTAGTGCCTCATTTACTCCAATTGAGATGGGAAGTAGGTTTTGTGTTATGCACCAGCTCCACACTTGACAGGGGTTGCCTTGAGCACTACACTGAGCACCATATCAGGGCTGGTCTGGACCCAGTGGGAAGAGTGCAGTGGTTGATTAGCGATGTCTGCCATGGGACTAGGAGGCGTAAGAGGTTCTGGTATAAGTGGTAGGATTCATAACTTCCATTTTACAGTCTGAGGTTTTGAAAAATTAAGCAGCTTCCCTACATCATAAAGCTAGAAAATAACAGAGACAGGGTTGAACTTAAATGTGTCTGATTCTGAAGCTCTTTATTTATTCTTTAATCTATCACCTCAACCAATATCTTCTGAGTGACTACAAGGAGTCAAGTGCTGGAGAATTTACTAACACAAGGTTACTGCCCTTTGTGGCCATCTGGGATATTATAAAGAAAATTCAAAAGAAGGAGCTTCACAGAAGAGGTGCCATTATGCCACCATCGAAGTATTAGGAGTTTGCCATTTGAAGAAGGTGGAGAAAATTATTCCAGGTAGAGGGAACAGCACGTGCAAAGGCACAGAGACAGGAAAGTAAATGGCATATTCAGGGATGGTCTGTTGTCTGCCATAGGATATAGGGTGTTTGGTTGGGTGGGGAGTTTGGACTAGGAAGAAATAAGCCTGGAAAGGAATATTGGACTCTGGTTGTGAAAGGCATTTTGTGTCAGGTGAAGAGAGTTTGGACTTTATTCTATAGATAGAAGGGAATCATGATATAATTAAATTTTAGAAAATTTCTAGAAAGCCAGTGATGACATATGGAGGCTTCATGGGAGGGAGGAGTTGAAAATAAGCCTGGCTGGAGATGGGGACTCTGGACAAAGGCCAGGCAGAGACAGTGTTGTTTATTGTTTGGCTCTCTCCCATTCGCAGGGACATGTTTCTGTTGGTGTTTGGTGATTTTTGGCTGTGAGCTCAAATTTCGTTGACAATAATCTTCAGGAATTCTGAGGACCTAAATTGGAGATGCTTTTCTCCAGAAAGCATTTGCACTTGCCTCTGCTAAGTACAGGGGTTGCTGCTGCTCTGGGACCAATTAGCCTCCTTTGCATACTCCTGGGCTGTAGCCAAGTGTCTGCTTCAGCTTCCCACTCTGCCATGCCTGACTGTTGCAGGTATTGAGTCCATCTTTCTCACCTCAGCGTATCTCTTATGCTTGGGGTTTAAACATGCAGTTGGCTACTTTTCCTCCATCCCCACAAGAACATAATAATACCCAGGTAGATACTAATCTATTCTCTAGCTCAAAATATAAAGGCTTTTCCCCCTAAATAGGAAGTGAACAAATAACATATATATTGTACAAACAAAAAACCAAAGCTGCAAAAAAAATTTTGAGCCTATGCCTGTCTATAAATTCAGACTTTCTTAAGGAGAATAGTTGCATCAGGCCAGAAGCCAGATCCAAACTGTAAGAAATAAACCAGTAAGTAAAGATCAGTTTAGCAGTAATTTCAGAACAGGGCACCAGCATTACCGATTAGATGTATTTCGTTAATTGCATCTAAGCCTGATTTCTCTACAAGACAGCATCTGTGTGAAAGGAATCTTCCACTGTTATGGAGCAATCTTGCGAATAAACTCTGCCCTTTATACCCAGGGTTTAAAATGGAATACGTGTGTGTGTTTGTATTCAAGTGTCTGCACATACGCACATGCAATATTGAATGAATGCATGTGCTTGCACACATCTATCCAGTGTCTCCTCTGCACCGAACAGCTGCAGCTATTCCATAGGATTTCTTGAGCACTTACAAAGACTCAAGGAATAGTAAAAGATAACATAGACTCACTACATTGGCTCTTCACTTTGGCTAAATGCAATCTGAATGAAGGACATGCCCGTGGCTCTGTAACGAATCACGGATGGGCCAAGAGCAGTGTCTGGTATTCTTGGTTCCTGAAGGTCCTGGAGCTTCTAGGAAGCCATCTGTTCCTAATGTGACTCTGGCCTGGGCCTCTCCTGTTCACTGGCAGCATGGTAGATGGGTGCGTGGGTGAGGGCCTGGCATAGTGAGAGGCCCACTACATTGAAACCCATGAGCTGCCGACCTGTTGGTTAGTAGCTGTAGCACTTAACCACTACGCCACCAGGGTTTCCGAACTCTAGACTAGGAATCAGGAATTATAGCTTTAGGTCTACAGTGGTATCTCAGACAATTCATTCATCTCCTTAGGCCACTTTCCTCACCCATACAGAGGCTTTTTCTAAGGTCTCTAATGGGTCTAACACTCTATGATGATTGTGAGCGCTTATCACTGCGCACGGCTTCAATATGCTGGGCATTTCTCTGCTGCAGTTTATTTTGCCTTTAGTTCATTTTTCATCCATCTGTCTGAGTGTCTGTCCATCCAGCCATTCATCCATCCACAGATATTTACTGGGTGTCTACTATGTGCCAGACACGGTGCTAATGTTCTTCAATGCAGTTCTTCATTGCGATGATCTGGTTTTGTTGCCTCTAATCTGTTGCCGACTGGAAATCTAGATTTCCAGGTTCATCGAGATTTAGGTGTAGAAAGTAAATATGGAATGATCAAATTATGATATGCTCATAGGATGGAATAGCAAGTCGTTGGTAATTATGACAGTGTAATTTATTATTTGGTGAAAAAGCAGAATGAAGACTGTACACTCTGAGTTCAATGACATGCAGATATGTACACAAGAGCTGAAGAGAACAGACTAGAATTAAATTAGTTACACAGTTACACTTATAGGATGATGAATGGTTCTTTTCTTCTTCACTTTCCTTTGCTTTTATATGAGCTTTGTGCATTTGCCATGCTTTTAGGCAGGCAGTCACTCAGCAACCATTTATTGGATGACGGCTCGTGTCAGGCACAGCTCTGGCTTTACTGGTTCCTGCCCCCGAGGAGCTCCAGTCCACTAGAAAGCTGTTTCTGTTCCAGTTACCTTAATGGAAGCCTGGCAGGACCTTGGCATAAACAGATTGAATATCTACTGTTTCAACTATTTTCAAGTGATACCAAATATTAACAACACATGGTTGTTTTTACTTAGGCTGGGTGTGGGTCTGGATCCACAGTCCTTTTGAATCAATGAGACGCCTGGCTGTCGTCCCGCCACTACGTCTCAATTGAGAACAGAAACAGCTTTCCTGTGGCTGCCTCACAGAGTCACCTCTAGAGCCGAACATCCACTAAAGCTTTAACGTCTCCTTCACCTGAGCAATACCTCCTCTGTCCATCTGACGCCGAGGCATTGCTCTCTCCTTTTAGTGGACTGAAGCTCTCCGCTCCCCACCGAATCCACAATAATTTCTTTAGGGGACAAATGCCCCCAGATGAAAGTGAACTACTAGTACTAGTGAAGAGAGGGTAAGATAGTGCTTAGGCAAAAAAAGAAAAAAAATGTTAAAGCTTGAAATTTTGAATTCAGATGTGGCATGGAGTATGCTCTACACTAACCAAACCCATTGCCTTCAAGTCAATACTGACTCTTAGCAACCCAATAGGACAGAGTAGAACTGCCCCATAGGGTTTTCAAAGAGTGGTTGGTGGATTCGAACTGCTGGCCTTTTGGTTAACAGCCGTAGCTCTTAACAACTGTACCACCAGGGCTCCTTGCACTATACAGAAACAAGAAAAAGCAAGTGTTGGCCAAGCCAGAATTTTTAAACAGCTTCATATGTGTCTTTGGTCCTGCAGTATTTATTGTTAAGTGTCAGAAAGGGACATTTACATTTGAGGTAGGACTTCGCTGGGGTTTATAGGGGGAGTACATGCACAAATTTAGGGAATCTGTGAAGATCCCAAGACATTTCAAGGGCCCCACATTTATAATGAACTCAGATTTTGTGCTTTTGGCATTTCCTGTAAATGAGCTATAAGACTGAAAGAGGCTGGTCACAGTAAACTTTAAACGCGTGAATCATTGCTGACCCATGCTCCTGCAGTGTACTATAAAAAAATTTTTTTGATTTTGTATTTATCTTTTGAATAACAGAATTACACTACATTGCACTTTTATGTTAAAATATTAACCTAGTGAATGTAAAACTTTTTAAATATACCATATCACAATTTTTTTACTCCTGTTATTTAAAAAGTCTTTTTTTTTTTTTTTTTAAACACAATGGAGCTTCAAAAGATCAAAGCACCTGACCTTCCTCTACCTCCGAGAGGCCCTGGGACTATTCTGTAGAAACAGGAAGGTGTCTTCTCTGTGCTTTTAGCCAGGATGGATGCTGTCAGCAAATAAGGATAGAAAAAATTAAATACATGTCGAGGTTGAACCTGCTTTTCTTTCCAAGCTGCATTATTCCCTTGGTGCCCATTTCAGGTTAGATGTGCTTGTCTTTCTTCCCCTCTAGATTGCAGGCTCTTTATTGAATCATAAAGTGAGTCCCAGAGGTGTTAAGTGAGTGGCTCAAGGTCACCCGGGCAGTCAGCAGCTGTGTCAGGGCCAGAGCCCAAGTCTGGTTCAGCCTCTTTATAAAAATCACACAGTGGTCAGCTGTGCTATTTTGGGGAATTCTTGTTTAGAGTCGTTGCCACTTTTATTAGACTGTGTGCATCTCAGGGGGGAGCCGTGTCCTCTGTAGCACCCTGAAACAGGTGGAAAATGGGACTCATTAGTTGCTTAATAAATACGACCATTCTCATTAACATTATGTATAAGTTTATATACATTATGTACAGATACATATGTACAAATATAGATATGTGTGTGTATATATACTTATATACACACATACCTATATATATGGAAACCCTGGTGGCAGAGTGGTTAAGAGCTATGGCTGCTAACCAGAAGGTCAGCAGTTCGAATCCACTAGGTGCTTCTTGGAAACTCTATGGGGTTGTTCTACACTGTCCTATAGGGTCACTATGAGTCAGAATCGACTTGATGGCAGTGGATTTGGTTTTCGGTTTGATCTATCCATCTGTCTGTCTACCTAGCTATCATCTATCCTTACATTTTCAAAATAACGTTGATATTGACCTTCAGGCATGAGGCACTAATCTTTACATTTGCTGAATCAAAGAACTCTGGCCCATCTTTCCCTTATACCCAGGTCTTGTTCATCTCTACGTCTCCCACTGTGATTTAGCGAAAAGATTATGAGCTTGCCCACCAGATTAGTAAAAAAATTAAGAGATTGGTAACATACAGTGTTGGTACAGATGTGAGGGGCCAGGCTTATTGGAGGGCAGCTACTAATATTTTACATGCACTTCCTCTGTGACCTGAGTCCTACTTCTAGGCTGTTGGAGGGAAATGCTCACACTTCACAAAGAGGCGTGCACTGGAGTGTTCACTGCAGTTGGGAACAACCAGAATGTCCAGCAATAGGGAAATTGTGCAATGAACTGTGGAGCATCCATTCTTTGGGATGCTATTGGGAGCAGTTTGACAAAATGAGGTGGACCCAGATATGCTGACCTGGAAGGAGCTCTAGGGCATTCTGGTTAGTGACAAGAAGGAAGCTGCTCAATAATGACGTATACTGGGTGTCATTCTGAGGAAGAACCGTTTGTGTAAATATGGCAAAGGACAGTGGACGCCTTTGTGGAGGGCAGTGAGAATGGGAGGGAGACTGTTTTTTTTCTCATGTGGATACACCATAGTTTACTTAACCACTCCCCCGACTGATGAACACTGGGGTTTCCAGTCTTGCTATCACCAACAATGCTGTGATCAGCACCATTGCACAGATGTTGTTATGTGCTTGTCTAGGTATTATCTGTGAGATAAACTCCCAGAAATAGAAATACTGCATCTAAAGGCAGCTGCATTGTTCATTTGGACGCCATTTGCACTCACGTCAGTAATGTGAGTGTACCTGCTTATTATTATTATTGATGTAAAATTTACCTAATATAAAATTAACCAGTTTAAAGTGTGCAATTCAGTGGTATTCAGTGCATTCAGAATGTTGTGCAGGGTGGAGACTTTGGCTCTGTCTGCAATGTCTGAGGTGGTTTACAATAAGAATGCATTCATGTATTCCTTGTTTAATTAAAAATGAAAAGCAAAATAAGAGCGTATGGGCTTCAGAATCAGACAGCTCTGGGTCTGCCCAGGGGCTGCCCTTCAGTCATTGCATGACCCCAAGCCAATGACTTACTCCTTGTAGGGCTCAGTTTCCACATCTTGGAGATGGAGCAAAGCAAACTTAAATTGCAGAGGTAATGAATAAGAAGATTAGATGTGCTAAGGGATGAGAGCAACTGGCTCATCGCAGCAGTAAATGTTAGTTCCCTTCTCCCCCAGGTACTCTGGAGACATTGGACTCGTGGGCTTTGGCCTCAGCAGCACAGGTTCAAATCCCAGATCCCCCCTTTCCTCTGTGTGATGGCAAGTTCCTTAACCTTTTTGAGCCTTGGTTTCCTCACGCGAAAATGGGGATAATAGGAAGTGGTAAGGACTCAATAGAGAGCCCTGGTGGCACAATGGTTAAGTGCTCAGCTGCTAACTGAAAGGTTGGTGGTTTGGACTCACCAGCAACCCCACGAGAGGAAAGACCTGGTGATTTGCTCCTATAGATTAAAAAAAAAAACAAACCCGCTGCTGTTGAGTCAGTTCCGACTCTTAGCAACCTTGTAAGACAGAATAGAACTGCACCACAGACTGCCACATCCTTTTCCCATGTAGCAGCTGGTGGGTTCGAACCACTAACCTTTCAGTTAGCAGCCGAGCACCTAATCATTGCACCATCAGGGTTCCCCATAAAGATTACAGCCTAGGAAACCCTGTGGAGCAGTTCTACTCGGTCTGATGGGGTTGCTATGAGTTGGAATTGACTCAACAGTAAATAACAACAAGGATTTAATAAGACAATGCATATAAATTAGATAATGCACCCATATCACCAGCCACCCAGATCAAGAAGCAGAACCCCACCCACACCCGCAGGCACGCCCTTGTGCACCCTCTCACTAGGAAGTGTTTTTATTTCTATTCACACTCATGCCTCCTTAAGCAGAGCCAGTAAGTATTTTACCACTTCTAGGAGTCTGATGTGGAAACCTGGGTAAACTGGCCTGGTCTTACTATTTATTTGGGGCGGACAGGTAGCTCCCAGGTAGCCTGGCTGCCTGCTCCTGGCTACTCACAATAGTGCTGGCTACATGGTAAATGCTCACAAAACGGGGGCTATCAGGATTTTTGCCAGCCCCTGGCCCAGTGCCTGGCACCCTAGGTGCCCAGCGGGTGAAGGACCTGATGAAGCTGTAGTGCCTACTTCTCTCTGATCTCTGTCCCAGGGCCATTGGTGCCAACCCCCTGTACTGTGACTGCCACCTCCGCTGGCTGTCTGGCTGGGTGAAGACGGGCTATAAGGAGCCGGGCATTGCCCGCTGTGCTGGGCCCCCAGACATGGAGGGCAAGCTGCTCCTCACCACACCGGCCAAGAAGTTTGAATGCCAAGGTGAGCCTAGGAGCATGGGGCGGGGGAGGGGGAGTACTGGGTTGCATCCCACTTCCTGCTGCCCTGGTGACCTTCCAGGCCCTCCTGTCTCCGAGTTGACTGGCTGGGCGGGGGTCACATGGCAGGAACGAAGCACCTGCTGCTTGTTAGGAGGGCTGCCTTCTGGCCCTGACATAGAAAGAACAGAAAAAGCCAACCAGAAAACCTCAGGCCTCGAAGGCTTTAGTCCCTCCCTGTGGTTATGCAAGGAAAATAAAAATAGCAGCAATGTTTCTGGAAGCTCCAAGCCTCGCAGCAGCAAGCAAGTGCTCTGCCCTCCCTGTGGTAGGAATTGCGCTCAGCAATTAGCATAAAACCCATCCCTCGCCACCGTCCCTGGTGGAGCCGCTGTGCTCAGCTGTCGGTCTCCTGCCATTCGCAGAAATACAGGCCTGTGTGGGATTGGAGGCTCGTTCTGCTCTTCTCTGAAGGCTCCTCACCTTGAGCATCTATAAACGCTTGCTCAGGGATTGACTGACTGACTGACTGACGGCCCCACCCTGGAGGCTCTCCTGAGCAGAGAGCAGCAGCCCCAGGCCCTGTCCTGTGTGCAGGGGGGCAGCTGGGGAACAGCCGGGAAACCATGGGCCACGGCCCCTGCCCTCTCCAAGCTTCTAGACTGCTGTCAGGAACGAAACTGACAGCCACAGGTTAACGAGGAGGCCCTCGCCACCCCGTGTGCAGGACGCAGTCACAGCGGGAATGGCTCAGGTGGGCCCCATCTGCGGCTCGGATGTCCAGAGCAGGCCACTTTATGTTTAAACATTTGCTCAGTGCTTATTAAATGGGGATGGGGTTGGTGTTGGTGAGGAGAGTTGTTTGTTTTTGAACTTTTTATTGAAACGTAACACACATCCAGAAAAGTGCTCCCTGAATTTTTACAAACTGAACCCACTCATGTCACCAGCACCGAGATCAAGAAGCAGAGCCCCAGCTGCACCTAGAGACCCTGCTGTGCTCCTTTCCAGCAGGAGTAGGAGATGTGTTTATTTCTAGTCACGCTCATGCCCCTCAGCTGAACTGATATTTCACCACGTAGGGCCCTGCGTGGTACAAATTGTTTACGGTCCGGTGGTAACCAAAATGTTGGTGGCTCAAACCCACCCAGCGCTGTGGAAGAAAAGGTCTGCAAGCTGCTTCTATAAAGATTACAGCCGAGAAAACCCTATAGGGCCTGGCTGCCTGCTCCTTGGTTCCAGCTCTAAGTCCAGAGAAGAGCATCCGTGTGGCCTAGAAGACTGGAGGAGATCTTACCTGCAGCTGGCAGGTGACAGAAAAGGTTCTCCCTGCCTCAGTCTTGAAGAGAAACAGCTTCAAGGCAAATGGCCCTTCCGCCTCAGTGCGGCCCCCTCACAGCGCTGAGTTCGGCTGCGCAGGACTCCCACCAGCTGAGGTGGCCACCTTCTGTTATCCTGGCTCTGCAGGTGTCAGGGCTGGGGGTGATCGCTGCGAAGGTGTGGGCAGAATGCTCTCATCCTGACGGCTGCCCTAACCACCAAGTGTGCAGCACTTCTTAGGGTCAAGTGTAGGTTAAGCACTTCATGTGGATTAGCTCACATGGTCTGTACAGCCCTCTAAGATAGGGACTGTTATTAGTCCCATTTTACAGAGGAGGGTCCAGAGACTGGGGGGGGGGGGGTGCAGGGCGGGGGACTAAGGAGGGAGCACGTGAGCAGGATCCAGAGGAACTACAGGGAGAGGTGAAAATCTTGGCAAAAGGACTCCCCACCTCCCTGCAAGGCTGGGAATCCTGAGGCAGGCGCTCTGTGCCCAGCGCTGCCCTGCCCTGTCCCCCCCTTCCTCCTGCATTGATGCCCTCCCCCTGCCACAGGTCCCCCCACTCTGGCTGTCCAGGCCAAGTGTGATCCCTGCTTGTCCAGCCCATGCCAGAACCAGGGCACCTGCCATAATGATCCCCTTGAGGTGTACAGGTGTGCCTGCCCCAGCGGCTACAAGGTGAGTGGAGCTGAGGGCTGGGCAGGGGAAGGGCTCCTTGTGTGTGCTGTTGGGCAGAGCCAGAGCAGGGGTGGGTCTCTCTTGCCTGTCACTTTGTCCCCAGTGCCCAGAGCAGTGGATGTTTAATCAGTGGCCTTACGTATAAATAAATGAGTGAATGAATGAATGACTAACTCCTGGGAAGGAGGGACTGGCCTCTGTTGGCTCACCCTAGCCCCAGGACTTCTTGGGGTCCCCACTGCTGATTTTTTTCCCCAGGGCCGCAACTGTGAGGTATCCCTGGATGGCTGTATAAGCGGCCCCTGTGAAAATGGTGGGACCTGCCTTGCACAGGAGGGTGACGATGCTAGCTTCACGTGAGTTGCCTGGAAGGGCAGGAACCTGGTGGGCAAGGGTGCTGGTGGGACCCTGTACCCGAACCTCAGTGCCCTCCTCCCACCGCTGGGGTTGCCCCGGCCTTCCTTCTACTCTGGGAGGAGATGAGGGGTGCGTTCCGGGGGAGGGGGGTTGACTCCAAATCACAGCCTGCAGGGTTCTCCAAGCCCACCAGGCCACGCCCCTCATTTTTCAGAAGAAGTGAAGGCAGAGCAGGCTGTAGTTGGGTTGGGCTTGGGGCCTGCTCTGCTGACTCCTGGTCCCGCCCTTTTCCCTGCTCTTGCTAGGCGCCAGGGGCTCCTTCTCATGGCACTGGGAATCCATGGCCATGGGCAAACGCTGTGGCAGTAGCAAAGGGCAGTCTGTGGGCATTTTTAACCCCCATAATCTCTACGAACCCTGTCAAAGCCTCCAATCTAAGTCAAAACGCCCTACTTGTGATGTCAGTGCTGCTCAGGGCAGGGCCCCCAGCCAGCCCCTGAGACAGAGCCCGATACTGCTGTTACCGGAATAAGGTTCTTGCCTCTCACTGGTCAAAAATGAGCAGGTAAGGCACCTAGTTTTCCACACCAGCAAAGCTTTATTGAAGAGGCTTGCAAGCAGAGGTGAGGAAGGCCTAGAGCAACTCTTACCCTTGTCTCACAGAACAAAAGACAGGCCTGGGAGTTTTTAAAAGTTCTTGGGTGGGGAAAAGATTCATGTTTATCATAGACACAGGCAGGGATATGTTAACTAAGGTGCGTGCACAGCAGCTTTCCAAGATGGCTCCTGTCCCAGAGGCCTCTGGGATTCGTAGCAGGACTTATTATGGGTTGTCCCACCTGCGCAGTTTCTTGCTTCCCGGGCTGGATTCCCTGGCTGGGGCTGTAGCCCCTCACTGCCCCTGGTGGAAGGTCACACAGCAGTCACAGGTGGATGTTCTGCGCATGCCCCTCGGCCTGATCTTCTCTAACTGCTTCAGAAAGGCAACTTGAAAGAAGTTTGCGGGGTATTTTTAGATACCCTGCCCCATTGTCCTGGGGAATGGGTTTGTTTCTGTGCCCTGGCCCATTTCTTGTTACTTTGTTTGCAGATTTGGGGACCCCTCTGTTCTCTTTCTTACTAAGTCTCTAGGTTCCACACTCAACCCCCTATTACCTCCCTGATAAAAATAAATAAATAATAATAGTATTTTTTTTTTTTTAGTAAAGCCTATTTCTCTTTTACTTGCTTCTCCTCAAACCACACCAGTCTCTTTGCTATTTCTCAAACAGGCACCCTCTGATCTCAGGGTCTTTGCTCCCTGTCTTACTGCTACTGTGGGATGAGGTGCTCAGAGGTGGAAACAAGTCCTGGCCACTCAGCTTATCAGTCACACTGGTCACTGGTCAGAAGGGGATAGCCCTGGAGGCCCCAGCATGAAGGGGCCAGCCTAATGATCTCATCTCTTTAAGTCCTTCCTGTGCTCACCTTGCCATTCAAGTCCCCCCTACCCCACTGCTTCCCTCAGAGCACCCCAGGGAGCCCACCACCACGTTGCTCTCCCGACTCAGAGCTTTTCTGAGGAATAGAGAGTATTTAGTTGCTGAAAATAAATTACCAGCGGGGAGAGAGCAAATTGGCCCTTCAGAAAATAATGTTGAATCTACTGGCAGAAATGGCCAAACCTATCTCTGCAAACCCAAATTACCTGATGTAAAAAATAAACCACTAAATGGCCTCTCTTCCCCGTCGTTGCCTTGGAAACGGCGTCCTTACAATAGACTCACGTCCTCCTCTGGGCTTTTCAAAGCAGCCTCTCCCCATTCCTCAGACTCCTCAGAGGCCTATGGAGAGTAGGGAGCTGAAAGGACAATCCCCAGAAATTTCCCCTGCCAGGCAGAGAGGGGTACAGCTCAGGTGAGGTGGAGTAGCCCCTCACACCTGGCAGCCTTGACTGAGGGGTCGTGGGGGCCGAGGGGTGCATCCCTGAATCACTCCTCAACCCTGAGGCTTATAAGGGCCTCAGGAGTAGACCAGGGGAGGTGGCTGGAGCGTAGATGGCTGTGGAAGCTGATAAACCTAGCAGACTTCTGCCACACCCATTGCAGAGCATGGCAGTAGGTGGGCACCGGAACAAGCCTCAGGGGCATGCTGAGCTCCTTGAGGGCAAGGCAGGTGTCTTCTCTCCGCGTGCCCAAGAAGCAGACTATCTGATAGAGGAGACAGTCTTACCACACAAAGGTGACTTAAAGATAGGGTTGTCACTATCAGAGGACAATAAGAATTGCGCACTGGAAGGGACCTTCCAGAGTCCACCCACACCATCCCTTTCTACCTTGTAGAGAAGCAAGCTGAGGCTCTGACTTGGCTGAGGTCCCCTGTGGATGAGTACCAGAGCCTGGATGAGAGCCCAGGGCTCCTGCACACCAGCTCTGATGCAGGGAGCAGGGTCTCCCCTGCAGCCAGTCACAGGGTGTTCTGCAGGCTAGTGGGTGTGGAGGTAGAGAAGGCAGCAGAACAGGGTCAGAGCCAGGCAGGCAGATTGTCCCCAGGGGCAGAGCAGGGGTGGGCCTCAGTAGATGGGAGGCCTGCAGTAGCTTCTTAGCTGCCACCTGTGTGTGCCAGTGTCCTGCACTAAGGCTGACCATTACTGCAGAAAGGGAGGAACAGAGAGGAGTTGGTGGTCCTTGGGGCTGCTGTGCTGGGGACCTGCCACCAGGATCCAGGGGCATCTCTGAGGAGCATGGTGGGAGCAGCCCCGGGGTGGGACCATGCATCACAAACTCTCCATCCCTGAAATCCCCGCCTCCTCTGTTCTTCCCTGACCCATGCCCCCTCCACTGCCCCCAACTCTGGCTAGAGGGGACTTTCTGAAATTTAAAGCTGATCCCGTCACCCCCTGCTTAAAACCCCTATGTTGTTCCTCCCAGCCTTCAGGGAAAAACTATACCCGGGAACATGCTGTGCAGTCTTCAAACCTTTTTGCTCACATACCCCCAAAACAAATTTTTAAAACTATATATCCTCTCACACATTTTTACATTTCTCATTGTAAGTTCAATTTTTCTTTGCAAAGGGGGTAATTTCCAGGATATTGTAAATATTATTAACATTTAAAAAACCGCTTCTCTTTAAAATGCCTCCAATGGAATCTAAATAGCATAGCTGTTTGATATCGCTTTACAATTATGTGAACAAGCTTCTCTTTAACAGTTAACCTTTGATCTCGGTCTTTTTTTCTCCTCGAGCTGGTACTTCAATTCTATTAACCCCCTCCCCCCCATTTTCCTTCTAATGTAATATGTTTTTGGCTAGAGAATCTTTTCTTCAGCACCCCGTCATACTTCTCTGCCACCAACATGGGATATGACCTTACGTATAAAGTTTTTTTTCTTATTTCTTGTGACCATAAGCATCTGATTAAAAGTTTCTTCCACACTGAGTTATCATTACAACTATCAGTAATACATAATTGATCAAAATAACATAATTGTATTACAAAATTTGACTGATACAAATTACACATGAAAGTAAAATGTTATTAAACTGCATCTCTTAGGCTAGAGGACTGTTTTTGTTTTCTGCTCTTCGATGGATGCTTGTTCGCGGATGCTACTGGGTGAATGTTCTAGAACAAGAGAGGGCTCCGCATCCAGCGTGTTCTTTTTTTTTTGACACGTAAATTCTGAGAAAGTTTGTTCACCTAAACAAACCCACGGGATTAGAAGGAGTTTTATTACAGCCGTGTCACTCAATTCTTTGAAACCCTTCTGAGTTTATATGCCAAAAAAAAAAAAAAAAACCAAAACCCAGAGTGATGTGTCATCCAAAATTATTTTTAATATTCTATCAGCTGACAGCTCCATGAGGTCCTCCTTCAATTATTTCTAAGGCTAGAACTGGGAACCTCCTGACCTGTAAACGCATTTGTTCATTCACATCCTCAACATCCATATTTCTGAATGCGCCCTTATTTGGTGGTGAGGGTTTTAGGCCCTGAGGCATGTCCCACCTTGAACTTGGACTTGGACTTGGACTTGGACTCAGACTCGGACTCAGGCTCGGGCTCGGACTTGGACTTGCACTGGGACTGGGTGAGAGGTGGAGGAGTTCCGGGACAGGTCAGTTTAGTGAAGAGGTCATGTGGGACTTGGAGATCTGGAATTTAATTTCTTAGACCTTTCTTACCCACATACCCCTTGGAAAACTCCTGAATGACCCAGAGCAGGCACACACTGGTTTAAAGATCACTGATCTCCAGGGCCCTCCACACCTGGTTCCCACTCACCTCCAGGCTCATTCTCACCCTCACTCCGACAAGTCCTGAACTACTTAGATGAGCAGGTCCCCTCCCAGAAGACTGGATGTTGGGCTTTATTACACACCCCTGTCCGAACTGTCTTCCTTCTCCTTCCTGTTCTCCTTGTCACGGACCTTGGTTAACCCATCACCTCCTCCAGGAAGCCTGCTTGGGGCCACTTCCCTTCAAGAAGGAGTTAGGTGTCCTCTGCCCCTTTGTCCCTGCTCAACTTCAGTGCTTACACCAGCCTGCTACTCACCACCCTCCCCCACTGGATCGTGAGTCCCAGCACCCAGCATAGGGCCTGGCCTGGAGTAGGGCCATGACTCTGAGGAAGGGTGATGGTGGTGGCGGCCGCAGGCTTCCACCAGAACTCTGGAAAGGCTGCCACCGGGGCTGTGGGGCCACCTGCCTCTCCTCTCTCTGCCCCCACCCACAGGTGCTCCTGTCCCACTGGCTTTGAGGGACCGACCTGTGGGGTGAACACAGATGACTGTGTGGAGCACGCGTGTGCCAACGGGGGCAGCTGTGTGGACGGCGTGGGCAACTACACCTGTCAGTGCCCCCTGCAGTATGTGGGTAAGCGTGGTGAGTTTGAGTGTCAGAGTGGGAGGGCTGTGCCCTGCCTGTGTCTGTGGAGGTTTCTGCCGGGCTGGCTGCCTGGCCAAGCACACACAGGAGGGCAGCTTCTCTCCTGCTTCTTGCTCGTTCTCTCCCCAGGAAAGGCCTGTGAGCAGCTGGTGGACTTCTGCTCCCCGGATTTGAACCCGTGTCAGCACGATGCCCAATGTGTAGGCACCCCAGATGGCCCCAGGTCAGTGTTGCCTATTTCCGGGGCCAGGGAAAGAGCACAGCCCCCAAGTCAGACTGGAGTCTACCTCCCCGCACCCTCTTGTGTCCTCCCCATCAAGGGGGTGTAGTCTCAGCCGTGCAGGGTTCCTTCGACTCAGTGCAGTGTGTGTGGGTGGGGTGGGAGGATTATGCAGCTCACTGCCTGCACGACCTTGAATGGATCACTTGACCTTTCTGAGTCTCGGTTTTCTCATCTGTAAACTGGGTGCACCGGTAGCTTCCTCCAGGGCAGTTGTAAGGATTAGATGAAAAAAAGAATGAAAGTGCGTGCTCAGTGTCTGACATCTGGTAAGGGCTTCATGTAGAGATATCATCATTGCAGATCCACAGTCTGTTATCCCCAAGTACCAAAACCATAAAGCTTTGAAAACCAAAAGCCACTGGATGGCAGAATCTGATCTGACCCGAACATATTTGGTAACAAAAGCCGACCCACACTGACCCAAGCTTTTTCATAGTTTGTATTTATTCCGTGCAGTGTATCAGTAGATTTGGCTGCAGAAATATGAACACATTTATGGGGCTGCCCCAGACCCCACTGGCATGCCACATAGTATACAGTTATTTGCACTGTCTTCCCTTTCCAAGAAATCCCTTGGTGTTGCAAACAGCTAAGGCTCGGCTGCTAATCGAAAGGTTGGCAGTTTGAGTCCAACAAGAGGTGCCTCAGAAGAAAGGCCTGGTGATCTACATTCAAAAATTCAGCCATTGAAAATTCCATGAAGTACAGTTCTACTCTGACACATATGGAGTCGCCATGAGTCAGAGTTGACTCCAGAGCAACTGGCTTGAATCTTTGAGGTGGGGGACTGCTGCCAGTGGAGACAGGCCTGACCACGGGGGAGGCTGATGGATGGGAGGATCTTGCAAGGCCATGGCTGAAACCAAGGTGGAGGGGCGGGCCCTTTATTTGATAGGCAAATGGTTGGTCAATATGTGTTTTGGGGAAAGCAGTGAGGTGCAGTGAGAGCTGGGAAGCTGGGGGCTGGCCTGGTGTCCGGGCGCCAGTGAGGGGCAGATATCAGCCCTGCTGGGGACTGGGGGCTGGGGGAGGGCTGATGAGCCTGGGTGACTCAGGGCCCTGTATTAGTGGGTCCTGGGAGAACAGAGGAGGAAGCAGCTGAGCAGCAGGCAGGCTGGGAAGGGATGATGCTTGTCCTTGGATGTGCTGTTGGAGATGAGGGTGGATCCTCCCCAACAAGAGTCCCATCCCCTGCTGCTGGGCACCCCCCTTCCAGCCCAGGGCCCCACTCCAAGTCTACACAGCTCCTCCTTTGCACTAAAAGAGCAGCCCCGGATGGGCTGGGCAAGCACTCTCTCTAGGGCTTGGCTTGACCCCTTGGGGATTCTCTGTCACACACACAGGGCCCACCCCACAGGCTGTGTGGGCCCTGGGTCCTGACACACTCTCCTGGTCAAGCTCTGGCTGAGCGTGCGGCCATCACTCCCCACCCCTGCCTGCCCCCAGGTGTGAGTGCATGCCAGGTTACACAGGCCACAACTGTAGTGAGAACCAGGACGACTGTGGGAACCACCGCTGCCAGAACGGAGCCCAGTGCGTGGACGAAGTCAACAGTTACTCCTGCCTCTGTGCCGAGGGCTACAGGTAAGTGGACCTGGACGCACCACGGTGACTCCTCACTGACCGACAGCAGCCTCCAGGTTTTGCTAGGGGTAGGGAGGGGGGAAGGGCCAGAGCCTGGGAGTTGGATCCTGGGGTTTTCACCATGGCTATGCCAATCACTGGAGTCCTGGTGGCACAGTGATTAGGCACTTGGCTGCTGACCAAAAGGTTGGTGGTTCAAACCCACCAGCCGTTCCAGGGGAGAAAAGACCTGGAGATCTGTTTTCATAAACATTACAGCCTAGGAAACCCTATGGGGCAGTTCTACTCTGTTCTGTAAGGTCTCTGTGAGTCAGAATTGACTGCACAGCACACAACAACATGCCAGTCACCCGCTGTGCAGCCTTGGAAAAGTTACTTGACAGCTCAGGGTGTAGACAAACGGTCCCTGTTTGGTGAAGGGGTGGGAGATGGTTACAGATTACTGGGCAGTGCCCCTTCACTCAGCTGTCAGCTGAACCTCTGCAGACACGCCCATTAAGGGCAGGTGTAATGCAGCTGTAAGCCCCAGTCAATGGTCATTTACCAAATCTCCCCTCTCGGCTCCTCTGGGAGGTTGGGGAGGACATCTGCCCTCCTCCTGGCTCACTCACTCTCCATGCTCTGCTTGTGCCTTAAAAAAAGAAAAAAAAAAAAAGCTTTTTTTCAGATTAATTCACAAATCATGCAGGTCATCCATTTAAACTGTGCAATTCAATAGCTTTTAGCATATTGACAGAATTGTGCAAACCATCACCACAGTCAATTTTAGAACATTTCATCACCCCACAAAGACAATCTGGGGTCCTTTGTGACTGGCTTCCTTCACTTAGCATAAGGTTTTCATGATTCATCCATGTTGTCTCATGAATTAGTACTTCATTTCTTTTTACTGTTGAATAATATTCCATCATATGGATATACCACATTTTGATTATCCATTCATTAGCTGATGGACATTTGGGTAGTTTCCACTTTTTAGCTATCATGAATAATGCTGCTATGAACATTTGTATACATGTTTTTTTGAGTGGACACTTAAGTATACACCTAGGTATGGAATTGCTGATCATATTGTAACTATGTTTAATTATTTGAGGAACTGCCAGCATTTTTCCAAAATAGCTGAACCATTTTACATTCCTACCAGCAGTGTATGAAGGTTCCAATTTCTCTACATCTGGACCAACACTTGGTATTATTTTTTATTATAGCCATCCTAATGGGTGTGAAGTGATATTTCATTGTGATTTTGGTTGGCATTTCCCTGATGGCTAATGATGTGGAGCATCTTTTTGGGCTTACTGGCCGTTTATATAGCTTCTTTAGAGAAATATCTATTCAGATCCTTTGCCCATTATTGAGTTATAATGGTTCTTTATGTGTTCTAGATACTGTCCCTTACCAGATATATGATTGGCAAACATTTTCTCTCATTCTGTGGGTTGTCTTCTCACTTCTTTGATAAGAAGCACAAAAGTGCTTTTTTTTTTTTTTTTTTTGTATCACAAAAGTGTTAAATTTTGATGAAGTCTAATTTATTTTTCTTTTGTCAATTTTGCTTTTGGTGTCATATCTAAGAAACCATTCCCTAATCCAAGGTCATGAAAATTTACACCTATGTTTTCTTCTAAGAGTTTTATAGTTTTAGCTTTTACATTGAGGTCTTTGATCCATCTGGAGTTAATTTTTGTACGTGGTGTGAGGTAGGATTCCAAACTGAACTTGTATCCTGCAACCTTGATGAACTTTTTGTTAGTTCAAATAATTTTTTAGTGGCTTCCTTAGGATCTTCTATATATAAGATCATATCATCTGCAAATAGAGATAGTTGTACTTTTTATTTTCCAATCTGGATGCCTTTTATTTCTTACCTAATTGCCCCGTTCGTACCTTCAGTACACTAGTGGATAGAAGTGGTGACGGCAGACATCCTGTTTTGTTCCAGATCTTAGGGGAAAGCATTCAGTTTTTCATCATCTGGTTGATGAAGTTCTCTTCTATTCCTAGTTTGTTGAGTGTTTTTATCATGAACGGGTGTTGAATTGTGTCAAATGCTTTTTTGTGTGCATATTGAGATGATTATGTGGTTTTTGTCCTTTATTCTATTCATGTGATTTATTACATTGATTGATTTCCAGATTATTAGACCAAGCTTGAAATTCCTGGGATAAATCCCACTTGGTCATAGTATATAAAAAAAATAGTCCTCTTTATATATGAATGGGTTGATTTGCTAGTATCTTGTTGAGGATTTTTGCATCTCTATTCATAAGAGATATGGGTCTGTAGTTTTCTTGTGATGTCTTTGCCCAGTTTTGGTGTTAAGGTAATACTGGCCTCATAGAATGAGTTAGGAAGTATTTCCCTCTTTTGTCTTCTGGAAGAGTTTGTAAAGAATTGATACTAATTATTCTTTAAAAGTTTGATCGAATTCACCAGTGAAGGTTTCTGGTTCTGGGATTTTTGTAGTGGGAAGTTTTTTTTTGTTTACTAATTCAATCTCTTGTTACAAGTCTCTTCAGATCTTCTATTTTTTCTTGAGTTGGTTTTGGTAATTTGTGTTTCTAGGAAATTGTCCATTTCATCTACATTATCTAATTTGTTAGCATACAGTTGTTCATAGTATTGCCTTATAAACCCATTTTCATCGAGCCAAATCTGACTCACAGTGACACTATAGGACAGAGTGGAACTGCCCCACAGGGTTTCCAAGGCTGTAAATCTTTACGGAAGCACGCTACCACATCTTTCTCCCAAGGAGTGGCTAGTGGGTTCATACTGCCGATTTTTCAATTCACAGCCGAGTGCTTAACCACTGTACCACCAGGGATCCTTGTAGTTCTTTTTGTTTCTGAAAGATTAGTAGTAATACTCCCTCTTTTATTTCTGATTTCAGTAACTTGAGTCTTCTCTCTGCTTGTGTCTTAAATGTTTTCTGTAAAATGGGCATAGTAAAACCTGCCTTGCAGGGTTTTGACATGAGCAGTGACTGTTTCTCAAACTTTAATGAAACATGAATCACCTTCAATCTTGTTAGGATGCAGATTCAGGTTCAGTAGGTTTTCCACTTCTGACAAGTACCCAGGTGATGCCAATGGGGGCCAGCACTCGCCTCTCACCTTTTTCTCAGTATCCTTCCGGCTCTTAGTTCTCTTGGGGAAAGTATTCATTAGGAGCATCTTCCCAAGGTGTTTAGTGATTTCGTCTCCAGGACTGCGGAAGGGGGGTGCCCCTTCGTCCCTTGGCCCTGCCCTCTCTGATGTGCATCTTCTGTCTCTCAGCGGACAGCTCTGTGAGATACCTCCCCGCCCACCTGCCCCCAGGAGCCCCTGTGAGGGGACTGAGTGCCAGAATGGGGCCAACTGTGTGGACCAGGGCAGCCAGCCCGTGTGCCAGTGTCTCCCCGGCTTCGGTGGCCCCGAGTGTGAGAAGTTGCTCAGTGTCAACTTTGTGGACCGAGATACTTACCTTCAGTTCACTGATCTGCAGAATTGGCCTCGGGCCAACATCACGCTCCAGGTGCGTGCCCAGGGGCCTAGTCACAGCGGGAAGTCAGGGGCAGGGGGCCCTGGCCTCAGGTCAGAGCAGCAAGACTCATTCCTTCCCAGGAGAACCGGAAGGGCCTGCAATCCAAAGCTCTTTGGTGGTGAGTGTCAGAATCTCAGCTTGAACTAGTTTAAGCACAATTGGAAAGGTTATTGGCTCACAAAATCAATCTCAGAGAAGGATGGGGTGGAGGTGGTGGCCTCATGGATGACCCAACCCAGGAAACCAAACTTGTCAGGACTCTCTCTGACCATTTCATGTCTGTACCACTCTTCAGCTTCAGCCTCCAATGCTGCAGACAGGCTTTCTCCACGTGGCTGGAATGTGGCTAGAGTTATTAGCTCTGGGTTTATATTTTTGGCCAAGTGTTCCTGGAGGCCTTTAAATTGTCCTTTTCAGGTCTTGAATCTCATCTCAGAACATTATTGTGTTGAGGGGGATAAAAAAAAGAAAATCCCACTTCAGTAACATTGATAAACAATATAGATATTTTGCTAAATATCTCATATTTCTTAGGGAAGCAGAGGGGAGTGGCCTTAGGTTGCACATCACACAGTAAAAAATATAAAACTCCTCTTTAGACACTTCTCCCGTTTTCCAAAATCCATTTCCTATCACAAATGCCACATCTTTCTTCTCTCCTTTCTCTTCTCCTCTTCTTCCTTCCTCCTTTGTTCTCAGAACCCTTCAGCTTCTCAGACACACTCACTATGCTCTTCTCCCCCATATCACTGCTTCACAATCTTGTCCACTTCCATTGTCCACACAGCAAGACAGCAGCTATCCTAACTGCTCACAAAGTAAAACTTGTAAAAACCCTAACCGGCCATTGCCTCAGGCATATCCTCAGAGAGGTTCAGTTTATCCCAATATGCCCCATAAGGTCCTAGCACCTGATATTTAAAGAGGCTCTTGCTTGCCAGCTCTAGTTGGACAATAATCCCAGGGAAGATCTCTGACTGGCCTGTCTTCAGTCATATGGCCATTCTTGGACCAACCAACTGAATCCAGGGAGATGGGGTGCTATGATTGGTCCAGTCTGGGCCATGAGCCCACCGCTACAGTCCAGGGGGTTGAGTTCTTTACCAGAAGAAATGCGGAAAGAGGGACAAGGCAGAAAAATTAAAAAAAAAAAAAAGATCATGGCTCCTACAGTGTCTTAGAGGGATCTCCATCCCAAGGCAAAAATCAGCTTTTGCTTCCATGGCTCTCAAGACAGACACTAACTCTTGAGTGGGTCCTTCCCAGTGTGGGTGGCTCTGCCTATTAGCCTTCCTGAGCTTGTCCTTTATAGTTCCCACACTGGCCCCAAGGCTGCTCCCACAAAACAGGGCTACCCCATATCCCTGAAAAGTGTTCTCACTCTAGCGTTTCCTCTCTGGGCAAATCGTCTCTAGGTCTCCTGCCTGCGCTTCCCAGCACATGGTTTCCAGGCCTCAGCTGGCCCATCTGCCCTCCCTGCCTGACACTGGCCAGACTGGCAGTGGGTGGTGTTTGAACCAGGGGCTCCCAAACTCTGGCAGTGCCCCCTGGAGAACATGACGCCTGGGAAACTGGTCAGGCAGGGAGGATAGCAGCTCTCTTCCAATCTTGGGTCCCCATCTGCCCCTCCTACCAGCTCTGTGGTAGGTGGATGGGAGAGAACATGCCATTGTCATCAGGTCTCCACGGCAGAGGACAATGGGATCCTACTGTACAACGGAGACAATGACCACATCGCGGTTGAGCTGTACCAGGGCCACGTGCGCGTCAGCTACGACCCAGGCAGCTACCCCAGCTCTGCCATCTACAGGTTGGCTTCCTCATGCCCACCAGATGCCCTCAAGCCTGAGGGACTACCAGGTGGGCTCTCCTGGGCTAGAAAGAGGTGGCTATTGGGACTACTAGAAATCGGGGCTGCCCAAGTGGAAAGAACATTTGAGCTATCTAGTCAACCCCTGCTGGGTCTGAGGCTCTCTGAGGCCTGAGAAGTTGCCACCCTGCCACCACTTCAGAGGGGGTTCCTCACCAGAGACTGATCAGTTAGAGACTCCTGCCCCAAA
Organism: Loxodonta africana; assembly: GCF_030014295.1. NCBI lineage: Eukaryota > Metazoa > Chordata > Mammalia > Proboscidea > Elephantidae > Loxodonta > Loxodonta africana. The sequence continues at coordinate 36,936,553 of NC_087357.1, forward strand.
CTTCTCAGCTTTCCCCAGGGAACTCCAAGAAGGGGACTAGGAGGGACCAGGTCACTGAGTACCCACAGTCCCCTCTCAGAGATTTGGTTCCCTGGGAAGCAGCTGCTGGATCCCATGGCCCTTCTGGGGAAGCACCCAGCCAAAACTAAAGCCCATTCCCTGGGGTGGGGGCACCCCGTCTTTTTCCAGTGCCGAGACAATCAATGACGGGCAGTTCCACACCGTTGAGCTGGTCACCTTTGACCAGATGGTGAATCTCTCCATCGATGGCGGCAGCCCCATGACCATGGACAACTTTGACAAACACTACACGCTAAACAGCGAGGCCCCCCTTTATGTGGGAGGTGAGGACCTGGCTCAGGGGGAGGTGACAGCAATTCCAGGGTGGGACCTATTTTGCCCTCTGGCTTGAGACTTGTCAGGAGAGCTGGTGCCCAGGGCACTGAACTTTGTGGGGGAAAGTTCTAGTGAATGGCCAAGCTGCTGAGGTTTTCCTCCCCTGCCCAGAGTCCTAGGCTGCTCTCTGCCCAGTGCAGACTGACCATGCAGGGTGGGTGCCTGGATTGGGCCCGAGCCCAAGGCCTGGCCTGGGACTTTCCTGGGTGTCTTCCCACTGTGGGCAACTATTCTCTTCTTGTTGGCCCAGAAGGGGCTTCTCAATTGTTTGGGGTTCATTCCCAGTCTTGAGGCTCTCAGAGGTCCAGAGCAGCTGTAAAAGACCCAGGTACAGAAGTTCTTGCATCAACTGGAGACCTCCCTGGCTGGCCTTATAGGCTTTGCAGGTCAAAGGGCCTTTCCCCTCACCCCATTCTACCCCACCTGCCACCTGGTCCACCACCTGCAAACATTTCTAGATCCAGCCAAGGCAGGATTCTGGTGCAGTAGGACTGCCTCAGCATTGTGGAGGGGCTTGCTGAGACTTCCAGGCAGATGAGAGGGACAGGCCCCTGGGTTCTAATCCCAGCTCCGCTACCTACTAGTTGTGCAACTTCCAGCAAGTCACTGGGCATCTGTCAAATGGAGACAGAAGTACTTACCTCAGAAGGTTGCTGTCAAGTGACCACAAAAGTGGGTGAAAAAGTGCCATGCACATGAGTTCTAGGCCCCAGGCCCTTTGTTGCACTTAGATGTCCCTGAGAGGTAAGAGCTGGTACCCTGTGTGAGGGCATCCAGACTTCAGCAACAGGGACCCCAAAGCCTTACCCCCAGCTCTGAGGCCAGAGGGAGCAGCCTTTTCATCGCTTCTGGGACAGAAGTCTAGGCCCTCAGAAGTAGCAAAGGACCTTGGCCCAGGGTTACAGAGACAGAAGGATGGAGGCCAAGGGCAAGAGTGGACACTGGAACTGCTGTGGTGACTTCAGAGGTGGGTATCTGCCCTGCCCTCCACAGGGATGCCTGTGGATGTGAACTCGGCTGCCTTCCGCCTGTGGCAGATCCTCAATGGCACCAGCTTCCATGGTTGTATACGGAACCTGTACATCAACAACGAGCTACAGGACTTCACCAAGACGCAGATGAAGCCGGGTGTGGTGCCCGGCTGCGAGCCCTGCCGCAAGCTGTACTGCCTGCATGGCATCTGCCAGCCCAATGCCACTCCAGGGCCTGTGTGCCACTGTGAGGCCGGCTGGGGGGGCCTGCACTGCGACCAGCCAGCTGACGGTCCATGCCATGGCCACAAGTGAGCCTGGGGGGAGGGGCTGCACTCTGTCCACTCGCCCCTTTCCCTGAGTCCCACTTCCCAACGGGAGAGCAGCCACATGGAGAGTATTTTTTAAATCCCCAAATTGGAACATGTGGCCTAACACAGGGCTTTATTGCATTTTTTTTTCCTTCTTCTAGTTTTCAGTTTTTATTGATAGGAAAAGTCCCTTAGGGACAAACACAGAGTCACATTTTGCTCCCTTTGTTTAAATCTTGGACACAGAATAAAGCTGGTGAAGAGAAGGCTGGGAGGGGCAGGGCACCCTCAGGGTGGCCTTGGGTTGGTTGGCTGGCTTCACAGAACTTTTCCTCTGTCCCTGCAGGTGTGTCCATGGGAACTGCGTGCCCCTCGATGCTCTGTCCTACAGCTGCCAGTGCCAGGATGGGTACTCGGGGGCCCTGTGCAGCCAGGCTGGGGCTCCAGCAGACCCCTGTGGGGGGCTGCGGTGCCTGCATGGCCACTGCCAGGCCTCGGCCACCAAGGGCTCACACTGTGTGTGTGACCCGGGCTTTTCAGGCGAGCTGTGCGAGCAAGGTCAGGGCCCCCACTCCTGACATGTCCTCCCCAGGGCCCCTCCCCAAACTTGCTTTAGCAACTTAACTTTCTCTTCCTCCCTGTGTACCCCTCACCCTCCTTCATTCTGGGACACCATTGGACTTCGGTGCCCCCACCCCCTGGACACTGGGCCCCCCCTCAGAAAGATGCCCTACCCCTCCCTAGACCCAGCTTGCCCTGCGGTCCCCTTATCTGGCTAACTGCCCTTTCTGGCTGGCGGCTCTCCTAACAATTCCTGGCCCGTCACCTGGGGCGCTGGAACGCAGCAGTGTCTGAGGGTTGGGCCTCCTTACCAGGCCCGGTTTGGCCCCCCTTGACCAAGGAGCTTACGCTGGAATCCAGACTCTGTTGAGGCCAAAAAAAACCAAAACCGAGGCCACGCTGGGGGAAATCTAGAGTATTTAGAGCGGGCAGCTTACCAGTCCCCCAGCCGCACCCTCTCCAAGCCCGAGTTGGAGTTCCTTTTACAACGTATTGCCTCGCAGGCCTCCAGCCTCTTCTTGCACACCTCTGTAACGGGACTCCCCCGACCCTGGAGCCCTGCAGCTAGAAAGTTCTTCCTTCACACCGCCCGCCCCCTGTGCCCCCGGAGAAGCCGGTGCATGTGCATGCTGGGCAGGATCGCGGGGCAGTAGGCGGGTCTGAGAGCATGGAGGACCCGCCCACGTACGCTGCCCACCTCCTCCTCCTGCCCTCCGCCGGAGTACCCTGAGGCTTTCTCTTGGTATCTGTCCCATCCAGAGTCCGAGTGCCGGGGGGACCCTGTCCGGGACTTTCACCAGGTCCAGAGGGGCTATGCCATCTGCCAGACCACGCGCCCGCTGTCGTGGGTCGAGTGCCGGGGCGCGTGCCCGGGCCAGGGCTGCTGCCAGGGCCTGCGGCTGAAGCGGAGGAAGTTCACTTTTGAGTGCAGCGACGGGACCTCTTTTGCCGAGGAGGTGGAGAAGCCCACCAAGTGTGGCTGTGCCCTCTGCGTGTAGCCCCGGAGGGACGGGGATGGGCGGGGGGGGGGGGGCGGGCGAGGGGCGCGGCCGCGGCAGGGACCAAGCTGCCGGCAGCTGGGCTGGGGTGCGGGCCATCACCAGGGCAGCGCGGGCGGCGCGGGAGCCGGGCTGGGGGCACCGCCGAGGCCCTCGCCGGAGGGGTGAGGCCGCCCTCCCGGGCCGGGCGCAGCCTTTCTAAGGCAGACGTCGCCGCAGCTGGGGGCAGAGGGGGTGGGCGTGGCTCAGCTGCGGACTGCCTTCTCCGGAAGTGCCTTGCACAAATAGGCGCTTAATAAATATTTGTTGAATGAATGTGTGCGTGAGGTCAGGCCCAGAAGTGCAGAATGGTGACACCCCCTCCTTGCCTGCTACCTGGGTCTGGAGAAGGGAACTTGCCCCTCCCCACACCAGCCCTTTCCCTCTCGTCTGTGGCCCATAGTGACCTTACGAAGTCCCTGGCCCCCCTGCGGATAACCTTGAAGTACTCTCAGCCTGCCTGGGGCAACCAGCCTGGCTCTGGGCTCTTTGTGCTGCTGCCAGTGTCTCCTGGCTGGTCGTGAAGGGGCTTCTCCTTGCCCCCCCTTGCCCCCCCCTGCCCCCCCCACCCCAACTGGCAGTGTTGCAGCCACTACTGAGGAATGAGGCTGGGGAGGTGCTTCTTAGGACCAGGTCTCTGAATCCTAAAGTCGTCTTGTGACCACCGTAGCTTTGAGGGGGCTCATGTAGAGGAAACAGCCACTGAGATTGTTTGGAGATGGGGGTCCCACCAAAGAGGGCAGGAGGGATCTTGGTTCTAGCTGAGTAAACGTCACCAGCCTCCAGACACTAGCCAAGCAGAAGGGGTCCTGGCCCTAGGCTTCCCCAGCCACCAGCCAGCCACTAGCTGATGTCTCATTGGCGAGGGGTGGGACAGGGTGTGAGGGGCCAGGCTGTTTGACCAGGGAGGGATCTGGGCTCTGATTCCCAGGCACTGCAGACCAGCAGGAAGCAGTGGAAGGAGCAGCAGTCCAGGCAGCAGGAACCCTGGCCCCCTAGTCCACCTCCACTGGCTCTATCACTTTGGACAAACATCTTCCTTCCCCCTCCCCAGGCCTCAGTTTCCTTAGCTATAAAATGGACCAGTTGTGATGACTCAATATGTAGACTCTTCCACTGTGGTTCCAGGAGGGAGCCTGGAGAAGAATGAGTTAGAAGACCTATTTTCATTGATCACGTCAAGTACTTATGTGCCTAACCTGGGACTGGGTCTGGATACTATGGGTGTTCTGCCCCTATGGACAGATGTGAACTGATCAGAGGGCACAGGAGGGATAAGGATGCCTAGGAACAGAGTGGAGGGGATGGGGGCTGTGACCACAGACACAGCCAGGCTGCAGCTGCTCACCCAGGGTGTTTCCAAGGAAGGAGTCAATGTTTGAAGAGTTGCTGAATGCATGGGCATCTAACTACAAATGCTTCTCATCCATGCAGAATGGAAACAGAAAAAGATGATTTTTGAGCCTAAATAGTGAGCTGGCTGGAGGGGAGAAAGGTTGCAATCATCTTTCCCAAACGTCTCCCCCAGAGGGTGTGCCCCTAGGGGAGTTCTGGTGGGCAAGGGGGGTGGTCATGTCCCTTTCCCAGTTCCCTCCCTCTGCAAACAGAAGGCAGAGTTGGAGGGTGTGTTAGGGGTTGCAGTGGCGCTGTGCCTGTGCCTCCAGCAATGTGGGCTGAGGGGAGCCCTTGATGCCAACGGGGGTGGGCTCGAGCCTTCTGTGAGTGTGGGAGCCTAGTGTATTCCATGACAGCAGACCCAGGGCCAGTGAGTATGAGTCCTGGGAGCCCTGCCCTGCCCGACTGGGGAGATGTCCTCATGGCTGGATCTGTCCTCCTCACGGGGCCAGGTTCTATTTTCTTGTAGCTCTGAGCAAGGCCACAGATACCTGCCCCTCTCCGTGGCCTGGTGTGTTGGGACAGCAGCCTGGGCCTCCCTCTCTCAGACTCTCTGGGCCACTGGGGGCCCCTGGAAAGGATCTAGCACTAGGCTGGATAGAGCAGAAAAGCTCCAGTGGCCCTTTCCTGAAGCAAAGGTGTTCTGGGACTCACCAATCCTGAGAAACGGACCTTCCCTTGTCCACCACCATCCCCCACTGCCCTGAAGAAGCAACTTCCCAGGGAGTTGAGGGGCACTGACTCAGAAGGCCCGACCTTCCTTACTCTGCACAAAGGGGAAAGGGCACCTGTGGACAGGTGACCGCTGCACAAAGGGGAAAGGGCACCTGTGGACAGGTGACCGCTGCCCAGAGTCCTGCATTCCCTCCCCATATCCCCTCACCTAGTGCAATGGGGTTGGGAGGTGTGTTTGTTCCCAGGGAATGTGCCTGTAAGCTTGGTGCCATCCCATCCCATCCCCTCACCCCGGCACCTCCACATCCTAGCACAGCTCCACACTCAGTCCTCAGGTGAGTCAGAGGGTTGGGAACCACTGGGGGCTGAGAGAGCCTGTGCCCAGAACCAACTGTTCATCCAACTTAGCCACCAACCTGCAAGTTGCTAAGGAACTGCGCGCCAACACTCCCATTTCTATTCTGGCTCGCTGGCAGTCGGGAAGAAGGCTGCCATGAAACCATTCCTCTGAGAAACTCTCTCCGCATCTCACAACTGCTCTGGTAGAGATCTTCAGTTTGCTTTACGTCACCATGGGCTGTTTGCATTAAACACGCACTGAAGAGACACACGCGGGGAATTCCCCAGGGAGCTGGTGCTTTGGCAGCAGCCCATGCCTGGGCTCCGGGGGAAGGTGTTGGGAACTGGAAAAGGCTGGACTTCGTCTTCTCTTTGCCTGCTGTTAGCCTAACCACGAAAAGTATCTCTTTATACAGAATACTTACAGATTCTAATATATATTTGTATTTCATTTTGTTATAGTATTTTTATATGTTAAAGGTCAACATCCAGTGTCTTGTTTTGATTTTCAGATGCTATGTGGTTGTGACGTTTTGTTTGGGGGTTTCTGTAGTCTTGTTTAAATCGACTCTTTTAAAAGAGACTGATTTAGAACAGGCCCTTGACGGAGCCACACTTGTCTTTTCCCTAGATGCAGTGTTGTTTTAGAACATGTTGGATATTGTCTGTTGTCTTCCACATGAACATGACATTGATTCACTCAGATTCTGCCTTGATCTCTTTTTCTCAACTAAGGACGAGCCTTGTGCTGCTGGCATTCGCTTTCCCAGGGCACAACGGTTTCTGTTCTGACCACAGACCAGCCACCATCCAGAGATGGCTCCAAGATGCACCCATAGGACATCTGACCCTAGAACTCTCTGGTCCTCCTGAAGAAGGAGGGGGAGGCTGGGGGACAGTCCATCATAGCTCCCTTGGTATTGGTCGGTGTGAGGGCAGAGCCTGGCCCAGTACACACAGAGACGTGGGGAGGCCACTCATGCTCATTTCCTTTAGTGTTCGCTGTTACACCTATACTTTCTAAGTTCATGTACTGAGCCACACCCATATTTAACCTGGCTCATGGGGTTTCTGAGCATCAGGGCGACAGTTTAGAAAGCAGCGTGGCTTCTCAGATAGTCCTGTAAGATTAACCCGCCTGTCTCTAGAAAAAAATTTAGGATCAATGGAGAAAGGATGCAAACTTTCTTCTGTAGTGGTTCATTCCCACCTCACAGATTAGAAGACAGCATTCAGGAGTTTTGTAGGTCTGCAGAGTGCATGACCTGAGTGCTCAGGCGAGGCCAGGCCCTTGTAGACATTCCAGGCAAGGCCTCTACCGCAAAGGGGACCTGGCTGGCCCTTCTCTGACTTTCTTAGTAAACTAGGCCATGGTGAAGGAGGTCACACAAGCCACGCCTTAGCAGCAGCACAGTTAGCTTGAAAGCGGGCAGTGATGGCCACTGCTGTGCCTTCAAAGCAATTAGGGATTTGAGAATACAGAAGAGAAAATGGTTAAATAAGGTAGTAAATGCCAGTTTCTGGAGTCAGCCAAGTGGGCACATGCCCTCCTGGTCCATCACTTGTACTGCCACCTCTGACAAAGCAGCAGAGAGGTATTTCCCTAACTGTAAAGAAAAACAATGGTGAACAGCAACTGGCAGTTGGGGGCTCTCATGACCTGAAGGGTATTCTCCAATCTACTGACCTCTAGCTGATTCTTACCATGCATGAATTTTGTTAGATCTTTTTTAAAGTGAGAAATCTGAACCTTTGTGTAAAAGCTTATAGTTTCTAAATACCTTTTTAAAAAACAAATACTGGGCTAAACACATCTGTGAGCCACCAGTTTGCACCCACTGAGTTAAATAAGTGGCAGAGACTGCTACTGGAAACCCTGGTGGCATAGTGGTTAAATGCTATGGCTGCTAACCAAGAGGTCAGCAGTTCAAATCCGCCAGGCGCTCCTTTGAAACTCTATGGGGCAGTTCTACTCCCACCCCCACCGCTCCCTCCCCAGGCTAAGGCAATGGGCACAGCGGGGCTTTGTTGGAGGTGAGGGCTATAGAAGGAATGCCCAGACTTCCAAAGGGCCAGCCAGTCTGATTACTTAGAGTTGCCAAGATTTCCCAAGTTTGGTGATAATGCATCCCCACACCTCCTACCCAAAGCCCTCAGAGTTAATTCTGGAGATGCCCTTACTTCCAGTGGTTCAGTTTGTGCCTCTTGGGTCAATATCCTAGTTATTTTTACCACAGGATGAATATTGGAGGAAAAAGGTCTGTCTTAACAATGAAAATGTCTAATCTGGAACTAGGTAATTTTCCAAATTTAAATGAAGAAGGAGTGGGCTGGCTTTGTCAACTGGTGGGTTACTTTTACCAGATGTAGTTCTGTATGTCAACGGCCACTGTCAGATGAACTTGTTAATGAAATCATAGCTAATTCCACAGAGATCACTGGCCCCTTGAATCCTTAAACAGACTCACCTCAAGCTGTGTTGAAGAAAGAACATAATGGAACAGGTCATGAGGTTAGCAAAGGGAAGGGCTTTCTCCCAACTTCCTGCTGTACCCCAGCGTGGGCTATAGAGAGCTGGGGCAGCCCTTGCCTGAAGTCAGGAGCTTGAGCTCAATTGCTCCCCACCTCTTAGGATGAAGCACTGGCATCTTTCTAACCCTGCCATGGGAACTCCCAAGGAGTTATTCGTTGTGTTTTCTTTTCCCTGAACTCAGGCATAAATCACAAAGTGGCCAAAAATTTAGTAAACGATGTTTCTTTAAATCCCAACACGGTGGTTGAGATAGAAGGATTAAGAATTATTGTTTTTTGGTTCCTCCTGGCAACTCACCAACTTTGCTGTTGGCTGTGAGTAGAATGCTGGGCCTCAGTGCACTCTGAACCCTCTCCAGTGATTACACAAACACACTTTAATATCAAAGAAGTTTAATATGCTGCAATAAAATAAGCGCCTTGAAAAAGCTCATGGAATAGATGTCAATGTTAGATAAATCCCTCCCACACGTCCTCTAGTTCCGTACCCCATCCCTCAAAATCATACAAGAAAATCTGAAACAACAAAGGAAATCCTATCAAGCTTGGATTTCAGCAAGGGCCCCTTTCCCAATAACAAGAACACAGCTTCCTATATGGCCTAATAGGAAAGTAAAACACAGAAGCACAAAAAGTCCACAAGATTTCAATATTTAAGAGACTTGGTACATATTCAAAGTTAAAATAACTCCAAGTTTTATAGCTATACATATCGTTTTAAAGCAACTTAATATATTTTAAAATTTCATATATACACTCTCAAAGGTTCTTCAGGTGAGGTATGTAAACATTGTCTAATGAAAATTTTTCAATGTTTCAAACCAACAAATTCACAGCATACATTGAATTTTCATCCACTTAAAGACACAGTATTTTCCTACACTCACTAACATAGTGGAAATCCAGGCCCAAGAGATACGCGCTGATTTTCCCAATCACCAATTTGTAGAATTGCTCATTTCACTGTTTTGGAAAGACACCTGCACACAAGTCAGGAGCACACGCTTGGTACCAGGAAGCAGCAAGGTCCTCCGGAGGCCCTGCCCTTGGGCATCTGGATCACTGGCTACGACTCACAAGACAGCAAAAAGGAGCACATCTCAACAACTACGAGATTGACCTCAGCAATGACAACACTGGGAGGAACCAGAAAGACTTTAAAGGAACGGTAGAGATTCATTTTAGAGCTCCCTGAATCCACAGCTGGATCAGCAGCCCCACCCTAAACTCATTCTGAAGGGTCACGGCCTAAAAAGAATAAAAATTCCACACGGCACCTGAGCTTCAGTTAAATTGCATGGGCCTCCTATGACCCCTGGCCCCTCAAAGGCATTTACCGCAGCCTAAATTAGGGCCCTGGGCTGTGCTTTTCATACAGGTTGGGGTTGAGTTTCTTAATATCATAATGCATACGGGAAAATAATGCCATGAGTTCACAAAGGCGGCCAATGCCAGCACAAAGGCGCCGGCCAATGACCTTGGAGGAGCTCAATTTTGAAAACTACTTGTTCCCTGAGGGTAAACAGCAGGCTTCTATTGAGATTAAGTGAGGCTAATAGGGGGATTATTTATTACAAGGTAGTAAGACTTGGAGAGCCTCAGGCCATAATTCTATTTTACCCCCACGTAATTAATCTATAATGCTCCCTCCCCACCCCCGCCCCCCGCCACCACAAGTAGTCACCTCCCCAGTGATACAATATAGGTCAATTTCTTTCCTGTTGCTTGTTTTCAGGCTCAGCAAAGGAAAGTTTTATCCTAATGCATCCACTTCAGTCTAAAAAACACTAGCAAAAAATTCCAAACGCCATCATAAATACAAAAGAGAAGACATATTTCAAAAGCCTAAAAAACTACATTACTCCTATTCATGGTTATCTGGGTGTGGGGTATTTATTTTTCACAAAGTTTAGGACGGTCACAAGGAGAGGCTGCTAAACTGCTTAGAAATCTGTTGAACTGGACACGCTGGGAGGCATGGAGGAGTGACTGCACGCTTTATACTGACCTAAATGGTTTAACCCCAGACATCAAGGGGGCTTTAGGCATTTCAAATGCAGGCACAGAGCAGTTTATAGGAAATGGGATGCTTTTAAAGGTAGGCCAAATATAGCCTCAGGACGTTTAATAGGCCATTTCAATTTTTAATGTAGAATGTTCCTAAATTTACACTATAGCCAGCTGATCTCTGCCTCAACTAGATTCTGAAAACCCTACACATTCATGGAAAATTGCTGATTTTCCAGTGGCTCTGCCCAATTTTTGACGTGTCTGGGGCTGGCAGATTTCTCATCCATTGCTAGATTTTTACGATGTGAAGCAGCGTGCAGACAAACAGAAGCAATAATTCAAGTACAGCAACCTCTCCAGCAAAGGCAAGAGGTCTTAGCAAGAGCTGTTCTATCCCCACCCCATCCTCTGAGACAAGGGCCAATGGGGACCCCAGAATAAATGTTATTACCTAGGATCTTATTGCTTATGGGCAACACATCAGAAAGAACACCTGGGAATCTGCTCTGCAGATCTGGGTACTGACCACTGACCAGTTTATCGTACAAATGTATATATATAATATATAACATAACCAGATGAGAAGAGGGGGCAGTTAAAGCTTGGATTGGATGTAACATTACAGATCAAACACCCCAAACAGCTCTCAACCTGCTGGTTTTTGTTCTTTCTCATGTGTGAACTGCATTATGAAAAGCAAGTCCACTGCTCAAAATATATTCTTCTACAATACTACAATGCAAACCAACATCACTCGGAACATCTGTATACGGCACATGTAATAAATATTAAAAAAAAAAAACTATTTACAACATTACTTCTTGTGAACATTTAGATGAGAGCAAAATCTATTTCTTCCTGCAAAGTTTAAAAAAGTTTTGACTTTCTAGTTCAGTGCTAAATTCCCTGGCACCTAGTTATCCATTCACATTTCACCTTAAATCAGATTTTCTTACAAAGAGTATCTTAGAAAAAAAACATTCTCCAGCATTACTGTTCAAGTGTCCTCCTCATTTGTTTAGAAAAGACAAAAGGAGGCCATAAGGAAATACGCAAATTATGGTTCAAGTGGATGACAAAAATCCCTGCATGCCCGCGGTCCTAAAGCTGCCTGCAGACCTGGAGTTACAGATCTCCAGCCAGCCAGCCAGACAGAAGGAGATCATGACTCAGCCAGGGGAGCCCAGGAATGGGGCAGGGGAGGAGGAACACCACCACAGAACATTGGTTCCATTACATCTAGGGGTGCTCTGAAATGCAGACCAGGACTCCTGAGAAGTGAAGCTGAACACATCTTACAACAGATGGTCTCGTTCTGTAACCACTGGTTACAGGTGGGAATGGCCAACATCTGCTTGCTGAGACAAGGAGGAAGAGGAGGAGAAGGAGAGCTGAGATGCTCATGAGTACTGTCAAGGTGTGGAAAGTACCATGCTTATCTTCTATGGTTAAAGAGTAGACAGGGGTCATTCACAAACATGAGACTAGGAATAAATCTTAATGCTTTCTTTAGGCAACCAGTGGTTTCTTCATATCCCACAGGTGTGGGTTTGGATTTCCTTGTGGCTACAACTAAGGCTCGTTTCTCTCCTCAGGCCGTTGAACTGTGCAGTTGAATGTATCACCCGTTTAAGCGAGAAGTTGCCGCTGCCTGAGGCAGCCCCGATGCCATGCCCGGCACAGGCCATACTCATTGTGGGAGTCCCACTTTGTTCTGGGATGGGGTGACTGCTGCATCTGCCCAAGTACAGTGAGGGTTTCAAGGCTCCACCCTTCTTCCTTCACTGAGTTGTTTAGGATTCAGTGGAGGAGCATGGTAGTTGAGGAGGATGGGTGGTTAGAAAGAACAGTTTTTTAGAAAGCCCTTTTGACAGTTAATTTTTTTTTTGTTACAATAAATACTTTCTATAGAAGCATTTGTACAGGAAAATATCACTATTTACACAGTGAAATAAACTCCACAGTGGTGTGTATAAATATGTTATATATGTGTATTTCAAACAATAATCACTAACACAGTCTCCTAGAACTATTAAGAACGCAGAAACCACTGGCGAAACCAATACCCTTAAACTACAGTGGCTCTAAAAATAATCCCTACCTGTGGTATAAATACACAAAATTCTGCAAATCTTGTTTGTACAGCATCTTTTCCACAAACTAGCTCCCAAATACTATAGCTTCAGCTACAGAATATCATGAGGTCACAGAAAAACAACTGGGGTTTAAAAAAAGTATGATAAATTGACCAGAATTTGGACCCAATGGCTAAATACTGGAAGGAAAAAAGTGATGAAGACAGAAATGCTTCAAATACAACACGTATGTGTTCACTTGGGAGGTGGGAGACTGTACCAGAGAATATGCCTCCTAGAAGTGGGCTGGTGGCAAGAGCAAAGTGTGAGGGAAGAGCAAGGGTAAGACTCAAGGGTGGCTCCTCAAAATGAGGAGGCGAGCCAGGCTGGTCAGATCGGGCTTCCCTGGCCAGGCCAGAGAGCCCTGACTTCTTCGGTCTAATGCTGCTGGTGTGCTGATGAGGTGCCATCAATATGCTGGTATTTTGAAGAGAACCGAGAATACGTGGTTTGGATCCGAGGTGCAACAGGTTCAACCCAGACCAGCCATATATGTTCAAAAGTAATGCCCAAAGCTTGGGGAGGATGAACTTAAAATACACTAGATACGAAAGAGAAGCGGAGGGCTTGAGGAGGAAAACTAACGCACTCTGTGCTTGCAGAGAGAGACACTATTCTAGGCTTAGGTTCATTAGTAAATTCTATGTGTTGAGTGCTGTTGTAGTGGAATGTCAAGTTCATCCTGATTCATAAAAATGAAGACAACTGTGCTTTTATTTTAAAAGATTTTGTACTTAGTTTTAACCATATATTCTAGTAGATATGATCATATGTTCACAACTCATCAGTAATATTCAGCTGGCAAAGGGGATATTTTTTCTTTGTTTCTTTTAAAGCACAAGCATTATTCAGGACTAACGTGCCACAGCAGCTGTGTGCTGATATGAACAGACAAGAAACCCTAAAATCTAAAAGGAAGGAAATGCTGCAATGCTGCACTACTTGCAAAAGTAAATTTGCATAGTTGTACATACAATTTGATCTTGAATAGTATACTGCAAAGCTCAGCAAGCTTTCTGGGAAGGGCCAGAAAGTAAGTATTTTAGATAGTTTGGGCCACATATCATCTCTGTCACATATTCTTTAATATATACAACCCTTTTAAAAAAAGTAAAATCCATTCTTCTGACCCCTGGCATATTATAAAGCCATAAGCACCCAGTTCTCCTTTTAAAACAGGCAGTCTACACTTTCAGGTGGCTTGGCTTCTAAGTTCCCCATGTTAAGTAGAACGGGCCCAGATATGTCTGTGCTTGCCAGGTGAGTGACCGCACAACTGTCCCTGTGAAGGCTGAAGCAAAGGGTTTCTCCTGAGCACTAAGCAAAAGCCACCGAGGCTCTGGGAAAAGGAAGACCAGACAGGGTAGGTAATGGAAGGAACTGACCAGCTCTGGCCCAGTTCCAAGGGCAAAGGCATGAACAAGGACGCCCTCGGCAAAGTGCCCAGGGTGGTTCCCGGGCCCCCAGTACAGCACAGCAAAGCCCCAAGTTGGGGAAGTATCAGAGGGTGCTGGGTTTCTCCCTGGGTATGCTTATCTTTAGAAGAAAGAGGTCAGATCCTTGAGTCTTCCAATCAGCCCACAGTAGAATACACAAGTCTGTTCTGGCATCTCAAGGGATGAATTATATTAAAAGGCTTACTATAATTCTGCTTGTTTTAAATAATCTTTTTTCTTCCTTTTTTCCCGAAAAGGATTTGGGAGCAAGCATGGGGAAGAGTACTGCTAGGAGGTGAGACTGCCCTGTCAATGTGATATATATACACATGATTTAATACCAAAAACAAAAAAAAAGATAAAAATCCCAGTATTTCAGTGTATTTCAAGCCATAAGACACAAAATTAATAGCGAAGAACTAAAAAAAAAAAAAAAAAAAGACAATTAGTTGTTTCAAAACAATTGAAACAGTCATTGCTTTGGGTCCACTGACTAAATTCTTTTCACTGACATGACATTCAACTTCATACTGAAAATTAGCACAGAAACTTATCCTTGAGTTTTGGGGACAGGGAAGACTAAAACCTTGGAAGCTGATTGGATTTGATCTAAAGATGTAATCCACAACTTCTCAGTCACGCTCAGGTTATAGCACGTTCCAATTTTCTATCGATTTATTTAAAGCACTTCAAGCTTATTTTTCGACTTACCTTTAATAAAATTACTTTGAAACAATAGTATGTGACTGAAAAAATTGTCAGTATCAACACATTTTATTTTCCTAGAAACTGGCCAAAAATATTACATAAGAATAAACAATGCTTTGGGTTGATCTTTGTTTCCACCTTATGAAAAGACTTTTTTCCATATCTAAATGTGAGAGTCAGAGGAGTAAAAGTCAAACTAAAGTAGACTAATTTTAAAAGAAAATCTTGGCTTCCTTTAGTAATAAACAAGAAATGAAACCAGAGTCAGCTATGTAAGAGGCCTAGGCCACGTTTTAGATTTCAGAGTGTCTATTTGTTCATGAGTTCTAGCTCTATAGGCTAAAGGTGGTCTCGTTGGCTACTGCGATGCTGATTTTAAGAAGGAAGATGGGACACTAAAGTAGCTCAAGTTTAAGGGGATGGTAGTTGATGTGCTGTATCAATATAATATGCCTCCTTTGTAGCAAGCAGAAATAAAGAAATGTAAAAGAATAAAATCATGATAAGGAAGAAGAAAGAAAAGGACAGTGAGGAAAAGAGGCAGAAAGAAAGAGAAGATAAATCAGGGAAGATTAAGTCCTGAAATAGGATTGTTTTCTCAAGCATGGGTCAGCAAACTTTTTCTTAAAGTCCAGGTGGTAAATTCTTTAGGCTTTGTGGGTTGTATGGTCTCTAACGCACCTATTCAACTCTGCCCTTGTAGTGTGAAAGCAACCATAGGCAATCCATGAACAAATGGGCATGGCTATATTCCAATAAAATCTCATTTACAAAAACGAGCCGCCAGCCCATGGTTTGCAGACCCTTGATTTATCTATCATCTGTAGGCCACAGGTAGCCTGCAAGGGTTGACTAAAATCAAAAAGAACTGGTACAGCTCCCCAGGCTAATGACCAGCACCTTGGGATATTCCCAAGTCTCCCAGCCAGTCCAGTCCCAGGTATTGTGACAAGACACCAGACATGGCATGCTGTCCTTTCCTATGTGGCTGTTAGGTCCACTAATCAGTAGGAATGTTGCCCATAAATGAGAGTGACAGCTTCAGCTCTCAGCACAGAATCCATCACAGGGCAGGAAAGAGGCCGCTAGAATAAGTGAAAACATTGATTCAAAGCAGGGCTCCAAACTGGTTCATTCTGGTTGGAACCCCTGCTGAGAATTTTCATTTCTACCCCGGATATACTGAATCAGCATCTACATTTTAACAAAATTCCCAGATGATTCTTATGTATAATAAATTTTGAAAACCACTGCTCTGCTAGTGGTTCTCAGAATCGGTTCCTAACCAGCAGCATTGGCATTGCCTGGGAACTTGTTAGAGATGCAATTTCTCAGCAGGGGTTCGAAACAGAAGGAACAGGTTCCAAGACCTGATTCAAAGTAACTGTCTTTAAGTGATGCCTTTTACTGATGACCTATCTGAACAGTGAGAAACTCACCTGGACAGTACGTGACATATAAAGGATCCCATTAGAAAGCACCACAGATATACAGGGATGACTAGCTACACATCTTCTACCCATACTATTATGTGGACAACAAGGCATGAACCTACAGTGTAAGATTTTAAGATAAGGCTTGTGTAGAAGTCTTTAATGCATTACAGACACAACAGAATTGGCCTAGCTAAGGAACCGAGGGACCAGCGATTGCTGATCAACACACACTCCTAACATTCTTATACATGGGAAGCTTCAAAAGCAGAACAAAGATTCATGGCCTTCCTGTTGCCCTGGGAGATTGCTACATGTCTGAGGAAGTGGTAGGGTCAAGGCCCTGGACCCTGCCAGAGAGGCTGTCTCCATGTTGTCCTCCTACACCAGGGAGCTTCAGGGGATAGAAAATGGGTCTCAGGAAGAGGGCCTACTTCCCAGGCAACTCTCAATCCCTTTGGAAGTTCAGAGGGGAGACCAGTGTTCTTTGGCCATCAATTTTGCTCCAACGCTGGGGCAGTTGCTACACTATGTACAGTCCCAGGAGCAGAATTCAACTTCTGATTTGGAACCTGGAGTGAGGGGCAGACTGCCTGTGGGTCTGGTGGCAAGCCATACTGTGAAAATGGCCACAGGAAAGAGGGCTTTGCAAAGGAGGAAAAACAAGGTGAGACTTCAGTCAGTGCCAAGCCCGAGATTTGGAGGTGTCTGGGTGACAGATTTGCCAGTATTTGCTGTAGGTGTACAAAGACCTTGCAGAGGAGGTCCTTGAGAGTTGTTTTCGTTTTTTTTTTTTTTTCCTTTCTTCTATTAGCAAAATTATCTGTGTCAGTCAGAATGAGATTCAACAAATATAAAAACAATCCTTAACTTTTAAGTGTCCGAATTATGCAGAAAGTCAGTCTATTTAAACATAGACACTATTATAAAGCAAAAGTTGATTTTAAAGATGATCCATTGCATTGTTAGGTGTGTAAAATACCTTTTCTCAAATGCAGTCTAGAATGACAGAGAAGGTGATTACCTTAAAGTAAGCTGCTGCTTTTTTTTTTTTTTTTTGAAAAGGAACTTAGAAAAGTAATGGAATGAATTAAAAACCTAGAACTGGAAAATGCCACCCACTTACTGCTTCACACCTCTCCCTACCATAATCCAAGCACCCTTACAAGGTAGTTTGTGTGTGGTCAGAGGGCACTGCAAACGTAGGTACAGAAATCAGCACACGCGACACCCACAAACATCAGATGTTTCAGTCCCACGAAAACAATATCCAGTGACAACTATATGGGAAGATATATTTTTTAAACTCTAAATCCATTGTTTTTTAGATTAAATGAACCTATTCAAAACATATTAATGCTTCTGTGCAAGTTAATGCTGAGAAAGCGTTGCCAACATACACACTCAGCAGTTTCATTATTATAGGTAGCTCTTGAATGGCTAAAGTCAAAGATACTAAAAAGGAAAAAAGAAAAGGCTCATGGGAGAGAGGAGATTTAAAAAAAAAATCAGGGCTTCACTGAAGATCGTAAGCTTCACTATCTATAAAATTCAACCCAAAAATTTCATTTTCCCATGGATCAAATGCTTTTTTCCAGTCCTATCCAATCATCAGAAGTTTTCACTATATACAACAAACCTTTAATAGAATGTGTAGAAGGCCCATTTTATCATGATTTGAATGAACTAATGCATTAAAAAAAAAAAAGTCCATCTGGGTTTATCTAAAGATATCGGAAACAACCTAAACGGAAAACTTTTAATGCAAAGGAGAAGGCAGTGGCTGTTCACACAGGCCTGTTTTGGTGACAGGCCATGTTACAAAGAAGCTGGTGGAAGATTTAACAACCAACCCTTTTTTGTAGAGTGGCCCAGTGGGAATGCCAGGTACACGCTGCTATGGGCAATAATGGAGCAAGGTTACAGGCACCGAATTAGAGCCAAGACGCCTGCATCAGGTTCATTTGGGAAAAGAAAGCAACATCAGTTACAAATACTGCAGCTCTCAAGTCTGAGTCATGGAGCAGGGCTTGACATGATGCGGACAGGCATGGTACTCACAAGCATTTTACTTCCAGTAAGGTGCTAACCAATCCGAACGGACAGCCGCTCTAAACAAGTACACTCACATTGAAGCACGCAGCTGAACGCCGGCTCTGGGTATAGGGTGTGTGGGGGCTCAATCTGAGATTGTTGTTTCTGCTTCCTCCAACTGCAAGACTGCTTTGACCTTTACAGAAGTCTGCATTTAGACTTTTCTGGGTCTGGTGCCAAAGGTATGGGGATGCTCAGAGAAACACTGGGCCACATCTAAGCCACCTGGTCTATGCTATTATCCAGCTCATGGACACCCTGGCACACTGCATGGGGAAGAAAGAATTTTACTGTAAAACTGGGACTGGGAGACATTTGTGGCTGATAACCACATGCAAATGCACCCAAATACCCATGGACGCACACACTATTAAACTTTTCTATTACTGGAAATAACTTTTTGGGTTTCTCTGAACATGGAAGTAAGGATCAGTATAATAGTCGCTCTCATCCGAATCATCAAATTACAGCTACAAGATGGGGGAGGGGGGAAAACCTAGATTTTGTTTTTCAAAAGTTGTATGAAAACCTTGTTAGCGTGCTAGCAAGCTTGCAAGGCCAAACTTCGAAGTGGATGGTTAAGAATCAGGAATACAGTTTGGGGATGCAAATAATTCTTAGAGATCATAAATATTAACACCCGTGACACACCTGTTGTCCCATGGTTACGTAATTTAGAATATGACAAAATGACAAAAGATCAAAGGTGAGAGGAGTGCTCAACAATGAATATGGTTTTTTAAAAGGGGGGCAACAGAAATATTAATCTTTTATAACACCTACAAATCCCCTCTGCACTCTCCATATACCATAAAGATGATTTGGTTTAGCTTTCAAATATCACTGAAACAAACAAACAAATAAGGTAGAGAGGGAAGTTTACTGCTGGGGTTTGCAAAGAGTAGCATCCATTCATGTATAGATGCGGCAGGGTGGCTGCTGAAAAGCTACTTTTATGTGTATGAGGGTGGTTTTCTCGGCTACAGTACAAGTGCTTGTGCATCAAGTATAAAATACAAGCCTTTAATCACATAGATCAGCTTTTTAGCTTTTGTAAATTTAAAAACAAAAAGGATAAATAAGGCACTGTACTTTTAAAAACTAAAACTGCTTGGTTCCAAGTTTAAAACCCAAGGAACAACCAGAATATAATATATAACTTCCCTTACTCAGCCTCAGAGAAAGACTCTGCAAGTTCCCTTCTCCATCTGAGACGTATTTTCTGACACCTCAAATTGGGGTGTTCTCCATTAGCTGCAGGTTTGAAAGGCTTGATAAGCTTATAAAAGCAGATTCAGTTAATGCAAAATAAAGGGTTACTTCTACGGAAGAGTTTTACTCTTGGCTGCCGTCCTTCAAATCACTTTGCATCCAGCCGTCTCCGCTTGCTGTGGACAGAGTCCAGCTTTGCCTTCAGCTTGCGCTTTCTCTGGGCAGCGCTGTTTTCTGGGCTTTTCGTCAAGGGTCTGGCCCGAGTCTTCCCGCTGCTCTGCTTCCTGTTCGTAGATTTCTGTGGCCTTGCAGAGGATTCACCTGCCCCTTTTTGCTTTGCAGGTTTAGTCAGTGTTTCTGAGACTGTAGGCTGGGTAGGTCTTTTGTTGGTATTCTCTTTTTCTTTCCTGGAGGGAAGGCAGCCCTTCGCAGCAGACTTTTTAGGGATCTTCACTTTATTTTCTTTCAAAGAGGTCTTTTTGGGCAGTTGGCCGATTTTGTCTTTTGTAGCTGGTTTCTTGGCAGCAGGGGCTTTGGTGGATCCATCACAATGTTTTTCTTTGCTGGCTTTCACCACCGGTCCCTTGTCCTTACTGGAGGGAAGAGACCGGTCCTGAGTGCTGCCTTCTGTTCTCTTTCTTTTATTCTGTACTTCTGTTTTAGGCAAGCTTTCAGGCATCTGCTTCCCTTTCCTTCCCTTCACTCCCTCGGTATTTTTGGGCTTGACAGGAAACCCATCTGCATCCACCTGCAGGGCAAGCTTGGGGGACATTAGTGGGTTGATGCACACACTCTTACGGCTCTGTTTATTTTCCACAGCCTCACCAAGTGAGCTTTCTATTTTCTCATTCTTGATCAAACGCTGCTGAGCTCTGAGCTTTCCTCGAATGTTGGAATATTTTCTAAGGATTCGGGTACTGGCTGGTGTAGGTGAGTTCATGGGAGGATGGCTATTTCTCTCTTCCTTGACTTCCTCTACGCTACCTTCAGAGTTAGGGCCGAGGCTGACATCACTGCCATCCTCTGGCTCCACTTGATCAGGATTCTCTCGAAATTTAGCCCAGAGCTTCTGTGTTTTCCAATTATTCCTAACAGGAGTAGCTCCAGGGAATTTCTTTAAGTGTTTTTTCAAGCGCTCAGCTTGTAGAGAGCTCGGATATAGGCTGGAAGGAGAGTATTTCTGTAGAGGATGTTTCACAGGGGGAGTGTCTCCTGGAAGACGAGTGTTGAGCTTCTTCACAATTACCAGAGATCGGGTTTCAGTTGTCTCTAAGAACCACTTACAAACATTAGATAATTTAAAGTTTGTCATAAACAGCATCTGAACAGGGGAAAACTTTTGAACTTCCAATGAACCCCTACATTTCCGTGACCTTTTCTTGCTTTTCCAAATCTCCTTCAGTTTATCTGACTTGTTCCTTACTCTTGGTGTTGGCTGTACTTCTTTCTCCAACTGGATCCAGCCCTTCTGAACTTTCATGTACTGGGCATTGAAGTTGGCAATAAGCTCTTGGCTCTCCTCCTCAGCACACCATTCCACAAACTTTGGTTGTTCATCTACCACTGTGTCCACATCATCCTCTTCTAAGGGATCTCTACTCTCTGAAGCTTCTTTTTCCTTCGGTGTTGAGTTTACTAGTGCAGCTTCCTTTTCTGAAGTCACTTTCGTAGTATCCAAGGAGTCCAGAGAATGGGCATGTCTTAGGTTGTAGGTTGAAGAGGTCAATCTTTTGGGCCTTGGTATCAACTTTGGTGGCATAGTAGCATCACCATTTCCACTACTTGACAACCCAAGTGAGCTAGATGGTGCATCATTATCATCATCTTTATGCTGGGGGTTTTCACTGTCTGCCTTACTTACAACCTCGTCTACCTCCTGTATAGGAATATGTCCTGGCTTCTCTTTTGATTGCCCTGGCTCCCTCTTACAGGGAATACTTTCAGAGGGAGCACGAGCATTTTTCACACTTAACTTAGACTGAACACAGATTTCTAGTCTCTCTCCTGGCAGGGGCTGGCCAACGGTGATTACAGGATCACTGCTGGGGAAAATCTCTCTTTTTTCCCCCTTGATTTCTTTTGCCAGCATGTTTTTAAAAGTCTGCCTGGTGATGATCCCACCTCCATCACCCTCCCGCTCAGCATCTTTCTCAGAGCGATTTTCATTGACATTTGGGTTGTCAGTGTCCTTCGGAGCTTTTGTATGGAAACTGCCTGTCTGAAAATCGTCAGGAGCTGTCCCACTAGGGTATCCTTCTTTTTTAGAACGTTTGGCAGTATAATTTTTAGAAACCTTGATCTCAGGACAAGCAGAAGAAGAATCTGAAATTTGATTTCTTAGGTACCTATCAGCAGAGGAAGAATCTGAAAGTTGACTTCTTAGGCACCTATCAGAGGCCTCAGGGAATTTTTTACCTTTTTTCTTCTTGTCCAAATTCTCTTCAGAACATTCAATGTTTTGATCACACATAACTTTTTCTGAAGGATGTCTGACATCACTTCCTTCTTCTAATTTTCCTGTATCACCTGCTGCCTCACTTTCCTCAACTTCACTGGGGTTTTCATTAGTAAAAACACTGTTTTTCCTCAAGAGCAGGTGAGTATTGAGCTCCTGAGTGTCTTCAGTCTTGGCCCCAGGACTGATGCTTGTCTCAACACTAGGACTGACGCTTGTCTCAACACTAGGACTGACGCTTGTCTCAACACTAGGACTGACGCTTGTCTCAACTCTAGGACTGACGCTTGTCTCGGCCTTAGGCCTGACATTTGTCTCAACCCCAGGACTGCCACTTGTCTGGGCCTCAGGACTGAAACTTGTCTCAACTCTTGGACTCATGCTTGTCTCGACCCCAGGACTGATGCTTGTTTCAACCCCAGGACTGATGCTTGTCTGGGCTTCAGGACTGGCGCTTGTCTCAACTCTTGTACTGATGCTTGTCTCAACCCTAGGACTGATGCTTGCCTTGGTCTTAGGACTCACATTTGTTTCAACCCCAGGACTGATGCTTGTCTCGACCGCAGGAACGACGCTTGTCTGGGCCTCAGGAGTGATGCTTCTCTCAGAGCCAGGAATGATGCTTGTCTCGGCCTCAGGACCGATGCTTGTCTGGGCCTCAGGAGTGACGCTTCTCTCAGAGCCAGGACTGACGCTTGTCTTGACACCAGGACTGACATTTGTCTCAGCCTTAGGACTGAAATTTGTCTCGGCCTTAGGAATGACGTTTGTCTCGGCCTCAGGAATGACATTTGCCTTGACCCCAGGACTGACGCTTGTCTCAACCCCAGGACTGACGCTTGTCTCAATCCCAGGACTGACACTTGTCTGGGCCTCAGGAGTGACGCTTATCTCAGCACCAGGACTGATGCTTGTCTCGACCCCAGGACTGACGCTTGTCTGGGCCCCAGGACTGACGCTTGTCTGGGCCTCAGAACTGATCCTTTCATTGTGTTCAGCTTTTCCCAGACTCACAGGAGGCTCCAAGTCCACTGGGGGACTTTGATTTTCTGAGCACAGAGGACTTTCCTCTCTACTGACTATTTTAGGAGAAGAAAGAACTTCACTGCTTCCCTCAGAAATGCTCTCAGTAGAGGGAACCAAGTGACAGTCTTGGGGAGCACTCACCTCTTCTGTATCCAGTAGTTCAATGGGTTGTTGGTCTTGCTCGTGGGAAGATATCCTACTTGCTGTGAAAGCTGAAACCGTGGAGCTGCCTTCTGGCATGTTCTCTTTAGGGAGGTGAGCAAGGAAAGGCCACACAAGGCTGGAGGCTATCATTTCCTTTGACTCAGCGGAAGTGCTTTGATTCAGTTTATCCACCATGCGGCAAGCCTCAGGCTCTTGAGATTCTTTTTCAGATGAAGTGTTTCTGTCTCCTTCTTTGAGGGAACTTATTTCCTTACTAGGTTCTTCAGGGCTGTCTTCTCTAGGAAGCTGCACATCTACTGTAGGTCTAGGGGCTGAAATTGTAAGGGTCTGTTTGGGAATAACTACTGCCTCTGATGCCAGTGTTGAGCAGCTTGCTTTTTCCTGGGAGTGTAAATTTCTGGCCAGTGTGCGAACAGTTGGCAGCTCACAACAGTCACCGTTGAAAAAGTATCCTCGAGTACTCTTTCTGGCTGTTTTCCGAGACGAAAATATAGATCTTTGATTTTCAAAGTGGCATTCTGTTATTGGTTGACTGATATAGACGACATCACACTGATTATCATAATCATTTATCCTCAACCCTGATGCCCTTTTACTTTTCCGAGCAGTCTTGACAGAGGTTGATATTGTCTTGGTTCGTGAATGTCCATTAGATGCTTTGTGTACAGCTGGCATGGGGCTGGGGGCTAACCAACCATCTTTGGAATGATCATACTGGCCCTTATCACTGGGATATGAATGGTAACCCACTTTATTTCTTCCTAGTGAGTGAAGATGGTTCTCTTGCTTTGGCCTTGCATCTTGTTCAGTTGCCTCTAAATCTTGGTGCAAAGGCATTTTTGAGCTACATTGTAAAGCATTCTCTTTGTCAGCAGTTCTAGGCAAGTTTCCCGCAAACCCTGAGTCCCAAGTCTCTTCTGATAAAGCTTTGACTGAATTTCTTTGAGGAACAATACAGCTGTTGCCCTCCTCACTGTTCTCAGCTGCCACTTTTACTGCAATTAGACTTTCTACTAATGCTGAGCTCTGCATACGGTCTTTACCATCCTCACATACTTTTGTATTTATGTCTTGCTTCTGTCCAGTGGTTTGCCCTTCCGTGTTTTTAGAGATGTGGTGGAAGTTTAATGAGGAAGAATTAGATGCAGTGAGGTATCCCAGAGTGGAACTATCCATTGAACTACCAGAATTAGGTTTAGTGGTTGGAAGTTGAGAGGAATCTTTCTGGACAATAGTCAAGGCATTCTCTGTTCCATCTACCAAGTTCGTCTCAGGAGGCAGCTCCTTAAGGTTCTGTTCTGTCAAGCGTAGAGAGCTGTGCGAGCCTGATGGGTCTATGAACAAATCTACAGAAGCAGGAGACTTCATATCGAGACACATAGCATCCTTTTCCTTATGTTTGGTGCTTAGCTGGCCACAGCCAGCACTGCAAGTAGATGTCTCCATTGCTGCAGAATCAGAACGTAGCAGATCCTCTGTGCCTGGCTGAGCTTCAGTGTACAAGTCGTTCAGAACACGAATGAACTGCTTCTGATGATGAGTGCACAGTTTGACCATAAACTTCTCCAGTGGGGACTTCGATTGATTGTTAGAATCTACTGCTATTGCCTCTGCTGAGTTCTCACTAGACAGACAAAGAGAAAGAAGGAATTAGTATGGTCATTTTCCAAAGAACCTTTTTACATTATGAAATTCACCTGATGTTATTTATATTATAAAGAGAGTGGGTACTCTGGCCAAAACTGCTTGTAAGTCTGCCCAGATACTTTTGATTCAACAAATAAGGAGTGCTTATCTAGTTAAAATGCAAGGCCAGCCTTGTTACATTTTCAATTTTTGGTGACAATATCCTTCATATTTTTAAATGGCCATTTAGAAATAATCTTTATCTTATAAAGAAAAGGTATCATTAAGGATAAAAAAAATTTTCAACATAAATTTTGGCTACACTATTTATTAACTCCAGTTGGTAAATGTATACTTTTGTTTTAGGCCTGGGTATTCCTGTTAAACAATCATTGGTTTATAAGTCTACAATACTGAAAAAATTCAAACATATTATATTACAAAACTTGGGTTGGAAGTACTTAGAGAACATATAGTTCTAAGATGGTTTCTCCACATGACCTATTGACTGGACTTATAATATTGCTAACAGTGATGGAGAAGTCTTTCTACCCCTTCCTTGGGTGTGGAGGAATAAAGATCAATTAACTTCACATTTCAGACACAGAACGATGGAATGAAAAGTCGATTCCTGATTCCTAGCTCTAAGTAAGGAAACAGATATGAAATCGCATTGTAAATTATAAAACTCTGTCAATGCAAGATAGTATAATTATGTCTTCACTTAAGCCCCGCTTGTTACGGTCACCTAGACCTTCAATAAACATCTGACAGATTTCCACAGGAAGTCATTCTACATTAGGGAACCCTTTTCAATCATTTTCCATACTTCATCCAGGACAAACTCTTAGAGCTTAACCTGGACAGTGAAGACAGTGGGAAATGATAATACTAGATTCAAGACAGGCAATGAAAATTCCTGCTTAGAAAATGAAGAGTTTTCATGAGCTGCTTTGTACTTCTGGATTTCCGGGCTTTCCTAAGCCAATATAGTTGGAGTGCTCCAATTTCTTGAAGTTTATACAATTTCTGAATCTCTTTCTCTGGATTCTAATTCCTCAGAAGATCATTATCTGACTCTACACGTAAAGCGGCAGAGCACCAAGGGCAGCTTAATAAATGTGTGTAGAATAGACGTTGTTTGATAATATCTTCCACCTAATTCTCTGTTTCTTCAATATTTGACTTTTACCTTCTAGTCATGAAATGTCTTTATAGGAAGGCTTTCCCTAGATATTCCATTACACCTCCTTGTTGCCCTGCCTCTGGCCTCTGAAGCAGAGTGGTTATAGTAGAAAGAGCACACGTTGTGGAATATGAAAAACCTAGATTCCATTTCTAGCTCTGACATTTACTATATAAAGGATCTTAGACAAATTACTTAAATTTCTCTGAACCTTGGTTTCCTCATCTGAAATTGAGACCGAATACCAATATCTCAAAGGATTGTGTTGCAATGATTATATTACATAAATACATAAAGCACAAAACAGCAGCTGCTCAAACAATTTTTAAGACCAGGAGGTGAATAAAATTGCTGAAACATGTCTAAATACAAAGCAAAACAAAACCAAAACACTAATTGGTCACATCTGCTACTTAACCTAAACTGCTTTACAAGAGAAAAGGCTAGGGTATGTATCAGGTGATACCAACAGCATAACTGGTGTTATGCAAAGTTTGAACATGTTCAGTGGACAATGTAAGTTTTAAAAAGTGCCCATCTCAAAATGTTACAAAGTTTAAGGGGTACTTGAAGGGTAAACTTATTATCTAGAAAACTCACTTTTTTAAATTGTAAGAAAGCATTAATGCACATTCTTGATCTTTGGGTTATTTTTACTGAAGCCTCCTTGATTTGACTGACAATAACAGAACAGATATTTGTGCAAACTTTGCAGGTTTTCCTTTGCAGCAATCCTAACTGGTAGATGTGGGAGATACCCTACTAAGACCTCAAATAATTGTTTTGGCTAAGGCCACACTGCTACTAAGTGGCAGGACTACTCACCACTGTCTTGTGTACTGTATCCTGTAACACCAGTTATGCTGTTGGTATCACAATCATTATCAGGATCATTACCAGGATGTTTAGTTATTTTTGAAGTTTAGTTATTATTTTTACCATATTGAATTGAAATATATTGATTTTGGGGGCCATTCAATTAAGTAAACCTGACTGCCTAAATCCAAATATCTAGTGATATTCTGTATGTTATTAAAATCTTTCTGTCTTCTTATTGGCTTCCAAATAGTCAGCAGGTGTTTTTAGCAGCCCCACTTACACCTTTAGTAGAGTGCTTCTACTCTTCAACTGAGAAATCAGATCCCAGCTGCTAGAATGGTACTTTAGTAAAAATAAATGAATCAGAGTTTAAGGAACAGTTTTTTGAGTAAAGTACATGAATTTTCTACCAACTTTGGCTGCTTAGGGGCCTTTATTCCTTAGTTCATGGCTCTTGGATATGTTCCTGATATTTCTGAGGTAAGTGACTGCAAATAAGTAAAATATTACTGACTTATCAATGCATCAAATGATATACTCTACACGCATTTTAGCAAGACATAAAAAAGGCTGACAAAAGTCTGTGAGAAAGATGTTAAGAAATACCATGGCATCTTGTATTGTCACCTACAAGGGCTACCTAAATGCAGAAAAAAGCAAAGAGATAAATGGTTCTGTCTCATTCCAGAAGTGCGATCATCATCAAAAGTCCTGGAGAAAACCTTCTGGATGCTGTTTCATGCCTGTGGTTGTACTCCGGGAGCATGCGTTAGTGCTTGGGATTAACAATATGCTTGGAGATGAATGAAATCAAGGCATGTGCCTAGTAAGGGGTCAGAGAGCTCTGAAAAAAACTGAGGAAGTATATTCTTCCACAGTGATGCTTACATGGAGAGAAAAACTGAATAATTATTAATCCACAGGAAGCTAAACAAACAAAAACCAAGTTAGTTGCTGTAGAGTTGATTCTGACTCATGGTGACCTCATGTGTGTCGGTGTAGAACTGCACTCCATAGGGCTCCATAGGGTTTTCAAAGACTGATTTTTTTGAAAGTATATCACCAGGCTTTTCTTCAGAGGTGCCTCTGGGTGGATTTGAACTACCAACCTTTTGGGTAGTAGTCAAGCACTTAAGTGTTTGCACCACCCAGGGACTGCAGGAAAACTAGGCAATGGTAATGTCCAACTTCCTTTATGATTTTGAAACTTGGATCTGCTGCTGTTCCACAGGTTTCAATAATTTGTAACAGTGCCTCAATATTTTAATCAGCCTCAATAAACATAAGGCTTCCCAAGGGCCAAGCAACCACTCCTAATCAATGACTGTGGCAACATGGCTCAACTAATCCCCAAGCACAGAAGAGAACAGACAACCACAGGTAGGGAGCTATCTGTTCCTTAGCATCGCAGCAAGTGAAGGTGGTTTCTTTAAAACTAAGGCACATTAAAGAAACATTCTTAGGACGCACTGAACTTTAATCTGGGATAATGTAATACAGCAGTTGGGTGCTGAAAAATGCTAGCATCAGAGAGGCGAACGCAGGCTACACCAACCTTAAGAAGCATGTAGAGCAATGGGTTCGGGAAACCCAGGAGATGAAGAGATTAAAACTGCAAATGGAACCTTCCTTGAAAGAAAGTGACATCAACAAACAACAGGGTCATTTGCACATGTGTTTTCCTAGTAAAAAAGGTGAGGGACAATGTACTGGTGAACCACAGGTCATCAGAGTAAGGTGTTAGGTGCTCTTATCAGCTATACCACTGGCCAACTCAAAACTATCCACACCTGCAGTGATTGTTCCCTTTCCTGAAATCCTAAACCACCATAATCTGTACAACCCATTGGCAAATATGGGGCCTTGTATAATTTGTATCTTTTATCGACTGAATTTGTCTTGTGCTTTGTCTTAGCTTCCAAGCAGTAAACTACTTGATTGTGGGTACGTAAGGGAAAGGGAGGCATCAAGGATGCTTCCTGGGTTTTCTTCCTGGGAAGCACCACTTACTGACAGCAACAGTGGTAGCGAAGCTGGTGGTTGGTGGTCATTGGAGTACGTATATGGCTGGTTGATATCTGTCCTGTACATATTGCACTTTGAGGTGCTTATAAGATTCTGATGTCTGGTAGGCAACTGGACATACAGGCATGAGTCCACCAGTAGGTTTGCTTGACTATGAGAGCCTTCACATTAATACTAACCTTTGACCAGGTGTCATTAAATGGCCCTGTATAATAACTAACTTTACAACTACAGTAATAAAATTACTTTTGACTGTGCCTCTAAATTATCTAGCTTCCTACCTTGTTTGATTTTCTCCAGAAATTTTCTCAAAAGGACCTAAGTTTAGATACATTTTTATTTCATATTATTTGAATAATTTTTTAAATTTCCTCAGTTCCTTGAAATTTTATTCTATTGCTTTTTTTTTTCATGTTTAAAAAATGGGAGTTAGCCAGTTTTGTCTAAATTTTAAACAGTAGTCTTTACCTTTGATTCTAGCTATTTGATTTTTCCAATAGTCTAAGGTCGTTAACAGACTAAGTATAGCTTTTGCATTAATTTAGAATACCCACAGGTAGCAAGTAGGGAAACCAAAGAGAGATTTTCTGTCCTGCAGAACACTTACGTAACTCTACCTAAGAGGAAACACTATGTTTTGATTGAGTGATAACCGTTTGCATCACATTATCATCTCTGTCACACTTGACTAAGATTTTTACCATCACCACAGACTTTGGAATCACTTCATTTTATGTTTCTTCCGCTCAACCAGGGGATTCTCTGTAATAGTTAAGTGAATTCACAATCAGAAATACTTGACCACCACCACTGAAGAGCAGTAAGACCACACGGACAGGTAAATGGGACAAGGGGCTATACAAGAAAAGATGGAAACCTGATTACCAACCACATGGATTACTTTTATCTCCTTGGTGAGAAATGGCCTGCATGACCTTGACCACTTTGTCTTTCTATCCCTAGCTTAATGCTGAATTTTTCAGGGTGTGGTAAAAGGATAAGATAATGCTCATAAAAATTTGAAAGGCACAGTGTAAGAATCATGTGTTGTTTCACAACCCTATCTTTAATGATTTACTCAGCGATATTTTTCTAGATTAGAGGGTAGGCACAGCTGAACTCACCTACTTAGTCAATACTGTAATACTTAAATTTCTGAAGGAAAGCATTCTTGTAGGTAATATAAATGGTGGATGGTCAATGCTTACGTTATCTTAGGGTAAAAGACAGACCAAATAGAGAACAGATGTGGCAGAAAACTGAAACAGCAAGTTTAAGAGTCTAGAATTTGGGAGTGGTAGGTGCAGATACACTCTCCAATATTTGTTGTCTGATTAACAGTAAGATTGCTGAGCAAATTCAGTGTCACTGATGATCAAAACACATTCTTTTTGACTGAAAAAGATCAACAGAGATATTGAGGATGTTTGCAGGGAGTTGTTCTTAGTAGCAGAAAAAGGCAACTCCAGGAAAACAGACAAGAGAAAGCTAGAGGCAATGCTCCAGATAGAGATTACAGTTAAGAGTTGTACATTAATTTGGCTTCTTTAAATACAAGAAGACATGAAAACCCAACATCAGGCCTCCTGCAAGGTCTTGAGTTGTATTCTTTTGCTAGATAATAACCTGAAATTATGTTCCATAATGTCCTCAGTTCTGGTCCTTTAACCACAGAAAAAATATAAGTATATTCAAGTGCCTGGATAAGTTGCCCAAGTCCTTGCTCTACACTCTGAAATGCACTGGCCCAGTTATTTCTCGCCTGTGCATCCTTAACACCTGGAAACACGGATATTCCAAGGGCGATGACGAAACTGTGAATATATATTGGAGAAGGTAGGCACGAAACGTGGAGAGATTTTTTCACAATCTAGAAAGCCAGGTGTAAGTTGTACCTCAAAACCATTGAACAACCATGTTTTCTTTCCACAGAAACGAACTAAGAGAAATGGTAAAAGCATACGTGAGACAGAAAAGTGAGAAAGTTAATAAAATCACAGAATGGAAAGTGACATAAAAAAATCAGGCAGTTTAATACCTGATGTCCAGGTGGTTGAACTCTGAATCATCCAAGGAGGCAATTCTCAAAATCTGGGTTAAGGAGAATTATCCCTCCTCAGAGATCAGAACCACGCAGAGTGGGGTATGTGTGTAATCCAGGATGTACCTCTTCACCCTGCCTCAGTGAGCCACTATTGCTGATGGCAGCATGGCTGCGTGTGGAGTGGAAAAATTTAAGAACTACTGATAAAAACAAAAGGCATGAAATCTCTTTGTAGTAGCTTTCTAAGTTTACTGTGTTCTTAACCAAGTTCACCAAAAGTAGAGAATAAAAGTTCATAAAATTATGAATTACTAATTGAAGTGGGGGGAAAAGGGAGGTGTTTCACAGGGAGCTTACTGGACGTGAAGCTACAGTTTGCTAGCTTTTCCGTACTGCAGGGCTTAGTATACCTGATAAGAGGCCGTTATTCAGAGTAGGTTTCCTAAAACAGTTTAAGGCTTGTATATTGTATTCAACATATCTCTTATTTCTCTTCACTTTAACCAGATTGTCAAATTAAATTACAATAAGAAACATACTATCAAAGAGATTATCACGTTCATTCTCTAGGCAAATGCACACAGAAAGTACAAATATAATCAGTAAGTTACTTGGTGAGCAAGAAGTCAGAGCAATGGGTTAGTTACATCACTAAGCACAATAGTCCAATACGTCCAACTCCTCTCTAGGAAGGTAATGGCCTCACAAAACAAGCACTTTTGCTATACTATTTACTTCTGAAAGTTTTTTTTTTTTTTAAAGAAAGTAAAAATATAGTATGTTATTTGGTGAGCAAGAAGTCTGAGCAAGGGGTTACGTCACTAAGCACAATAGTCCAAAACCTTCATCCCCTCTCTAGGAAAGTAGTGGCCTCATAAACAAGAACTTTCACCACATTATTTACTTCTAAAAGTCCCCCCCCCCCCCACCAAATTGAGTTTTATTTCTAACTCTATCATCTCAAGTTAAGACTATGCCAGACCAAACATACCATACTTGGTGTTAACTAAAAATAAATAAATAAATAAATAAAAATGACAGGAGTTCAGAGGCTGTGGAAGGCATGGGGTTTTGGATAGGATGCCATAAATTTAAAAAATGGTAATAGTTCTTGGAAGTGAGGGAAGGGATATCCATAAGTGATATAACTAAATACTGATTTGGTGAGAATACAAACCTAAATTATTAATCTAATGAATATCGTAACTAAGAATGTTTAGAAAACACTTTGAAATAGATTTTAGGCAAAAAATAATTTCAGACAAAGAACACAGACCTCCTCCCTAGGCTGGTTTGAACTGAAAGAGTATCATGAGCCTTACTGAGTTATTGAAACCTTAACCAGGTTAAAAAGAGATCTGGATGTTAGAGACATAGCTGACATTTTAGAAGGTCTGGATTACATGTGAGTTCATGACAAGTCAGTGAAACTGGTCTATTTCACTTTTTGTTTTTGTATTTACTTCTTTTCCCCAAGTGGGATTAAAATCTATGTTGCTCTTTGGGGAAACTGCTCTTTAATTTTTAATTTAAATGACAGGGGCAATGATGAACTAGAAAATAACACTACTTATACACAACGCGCAGAGGTGCTCATTTCCCAAGTGAGAGAAAATGCTCATCATGATCATTTCTTCATGATGATTCTTTAAAAGAGGATGAGGGAAGTAACACTGATCTCTGTTTAACACTCAAGTTTTGTAAGCTTGGCATCTAATTTCTTTACTGGTAATCATAATATAGATTTAAAGTAATATGTAGTTCTGTAACTGGTGTGCATCTATGTCTTATATAACTAGATTATAAATTCAAGGAGGCCAGAAACTTGTCTTATTGTCATTCTGTACCAAATGTAACAGAACTTATGGTAGACATAATAAAGCATCAATAAATACAGATAATGATGACCCAAGGGGTGTTCTGACATTCTCTTCCTAAAAAGCAGTATAAGTTTACTCAAGAGTCAAACTGAATTAACAGCTGAAATTTAGTTAAAACTGAATCTAAAGAAGTCCCTGGGTAGTGCAAATGGTTAACGTGCTCAGTTGCTAACTGAAAGGTTAGATGTTCGAGTCTACCCAGACGCGCCTTGGAAGAAAGTCCCAGTGATCTACTTTGCAAAAATCAGCCACTGAAAACCCTACAGAGCACAGTTCTACTCTGACACACATGCGATCACCACGAATCAGAGCTGACACGATGGCAACTGGTAAAAAATCTCATTTTAATTCTAGACAGAGTCAGCATACCACAGGGACAATTACAATGGCTTGGAATCATGAGTATTAAAGGGCACCTCGTTGTGGGAGGAAGGACAAGACCCTTCAACTCCCCAAGCTGTTTGTCACCTGAAAAATGAAAGAGAAATGAGACCAACAGTACTTCATCAGTGGGTTCATTACCCCCTGCCCACCCCTGTGGAACTTTTTGAGAATATATAACGTGTCTGAGCCTCACTCCCAGAAACTGATGCAGTGATCCAGTGTAATACAAGCACCTGTATTCTTAAAAAGTTGATTCTCATTGAGAATTATTATATTAGATGACCCTGGAAACCCTGGTGGTGTAGTGCTTAAGTGCTACTGCTGCTAACCAAAAGGTCGGCCGTTTGAATCCAGCAGGTGGTCCTTGAAAACTCTATGGGGGCAGTTCTACTCTGTCCGATAGGGTTGCTGTGGGTTGGAATTGACTCAACAGCAATGGGTTTTTTTTTTTTTTTTTCAAGGACCATTTATGCTTTAACATTCAAGGTAGAACCAGCCTGCACATAACAGAAATAGAAACTGTGAAGAACATATCTTAAAACTGGTCAGAATAAAATGAGACTGCCTTAAGCCAATTTTTGCAAAAGTATCATCCCATTCATAGTTCATCAGGAAAATTTAACAAAATGGACTTGTTTTAAATAAAAAGGTATCTATAAGGACATCTAGAACTTTTTTTTTGAAGAAAATACTGTAATGCAAAGGTGAGACCTAAGTTTTACTAACAGCAGTTCCCATTATTTAGTAAAGGGCTAAAAAGGGTTGCTACAGCAATTACAAACTTTTGAACAGACATAATTTATGTCTTTGTCTCACATTTAATAAAAAATTGCATTTTTAATAGATTCAAAGTTGAAAGGAGGCCGAAAAGCCATTCAGTCCGACACCCTCACTTAATAGAGTTTCTAGTACACCAAGTTGAAAGATAAATTTCAAGTATCAAATAATCCCTTGTCATCCCATACTGCTGGATCAAAGAAAGTTAGCAAAAAGTAAATTTAACATTTTAAAATCACTAGTCACTAAACAGTAGTAAAGTGTTCTTACATGCCTATAAAAATTCTAGACTCATAGGA
Source organism: Loxodonta africana (assembly GCF_030014295.1). Classification (NCBI taxonomy): domain Eukaryota; kingdom Metazoa; phylum Chordata; class Mammalia; order Proboscidea; family Elephantidae; genus Loxodonta; species Loxodonta africana. The sequence goes on from NC_087357.1 coordinate 36,970,484, forward strand.
TTTAATACTTATGGATTTTGATACTATATCATAAACTGTTAATTATATACTTATCAAGCTTTTAAACAATGTTTTGAGAATATTTCTTTTCTACCAACTTCTGAAACAAGCCTGTCTACTCCAGTTATAAATGCAGTGTGATCATCACTTAACAACAAAAAGCCCAACAACTTGCAAGTAAGTTGAATACAATAAAAATCAGTATCAAAATGCTTACCTTTTGGAAGCAAATAATGATAGACACTCTGAATACAAGAACAGCTACCTACTCTATCAACTCAGGATATGGCAGAAAACTATGCTGTTTTCCATTCCATTTCCCTTATGCAGCTCTGTTTCTCTTATGTAATTTTCCTGATTCCTACACCTTGTTAAGGCGTAACAATCCCTGAATTAAGTCCAAAACATCAGACGAATCGGAGAAGAAAATTCTGGTTTAAAAGAAAGAAGTCCTTTCTTTTGAAGAGGTCATACAACTGAAGAGTGCAATATCACTAAGTATCAACTTGAAGATAAAACAAAACAAACAACAAAAAAACCCAAACCCAAACCTGTTGCCATTGAGTCGATTCCGACTCATAGCAACCCTATAGGGCAGAGTAGAACTGCCCCACAGGGTTTCCAGGGAGAGGCTGGTGGATTCGAACTTTCGACCTTTTGGTTAGCGGCCAAACGCTTAACCACTGTGCCAGCAGGGCTCCAAAACTTGAAGATAGGATCACTTAAAAAAGATTCATTTATGAGATACTAGATTATAATCCTATTACAATGATCTGGCCACCTGCTTTAACTGGGTAATAAGAAATCAAATAGTTGTAGCTTTGAAATTTAGAAAGAAATAATAATTGGGTTTCCAGAAAAATGTTCTATGAACATGTGGCAAAACTGAGTACAGGGAAATGAAGGCAACAAGCTTTAGTATCATCAAAAATTTTGATTTTATAAACATCAGACCAAATGACAGAAAGAGTAAAATAGCCAGGCTGCCTGAGGCAAAAAATATTGACTAAAACACCAGCTACCAATAATAGCATCATCTTTGAATATAAAAAATCATTAGAAAGGACCAAACATCATTTCAACCAGTCTATGGGTAATTTATGGGACACCCTGGTGGCTAGTGGTTAAATGCCATGACTGCTAACCAAAAGGTTGGCAGTTCAAATCCACCAGGTGTTCCTTGGAAACTCTACGGGGCAGTTCTACTCTGTCCTGGAGGGTGGCTTTGAGTCAGAGCTGACTCGACAGCAACCTTTTTTTTTTTTTTTTTAATGGGTGATTACATCACCAGCTTGAAAAAGCAGCTTTCTAAAATTTTTTCCTTGCGTTATTTCTAATCTGTATTACGATTCAGTTCTTCTTATTAACCACTTTACAACAGAAACCACTTCATACTCTGCAAGTTCTTTATACACCTAGTTTCTAAAAACCACAATATAAATGTTGAGCAAGATACAATACCCTGCCATTTCATTACGCTGTTGTTTATTTGTCTTGGTAAAAAGCAATACCAGCATTCTCACCAAAAGTCAGAATTACTGTAATAATCTTGAGATATTTTTGCTTTTATACTTATGCCTTTAAGAAAAGAGCATGCAAAAATTATTAAATCATTATTCTCCTTGGGCAAGCAATCCAAGCATAAAGTTTTACTCTCAGGAAACTATGGAAAACCAAGTCCAGCCAGAAGAAAATGTTATGAAAATATCAATTAAGTGAAAAGACTACTTTTAATATATAGTGCAATGAAGAAAACTGACGTCGTCCATGGGGAGTATCAAATTAAAAGTACAGTCATGTGCTGCTTAACATTCACAATAATTCTGTGAAATGGGACGTTACATGATTTGGATGTTGTGTGAACACATTATGTACAGGCAGTCTCCAGGGTTACTGCCCAGCTCCGTTTGCTGTTCCACCCACTTGAGGAGCAGGAACAGTCCTGCCCTGCCATCCCCACTGCAGCCTAATTGCAGAACAATGCCCAGAGCTGTATCCACTGGATACAGGAGGCAGCCTTGTCGGGCAAGAGCTGTATGGGCAACCAGATAGGGACTTTGCGCACATATTGGTGGGGTATGCAGTGTGGGGGGTGCAGAGGTGGCGACAGGGACTCGGTGTGTGGGCGTCAGGAGCATAGCTGGTGGTGGCTGCCCTGTTGGTGCAGCTGCCTCTGCTGCCCAGAGCCGGGAGCCTTCAAGCGCTGCTGGGCCAGCGAATGAAGCCAGGAAGAGGGGAGGCAGAAGCAGCAGACAGAGAAGGAGCTGCAACCGACTGGGATGCACCCTGGAACCCCACCGCTCATTCACTCTGGGGGTTTGTGGTCTTTAAAACCATTCCCAAACTAAACCCACTGCCATCTAATTAAAACTATTAGGAGGAAACAAGAAACAAAAGGAAAGCTGCTTTTCCTTTAAAAAACAAAAAACCCTTATGGAACCACAGATATATGTATGTGGACGCTGCCCAAATGCATGATATGTGGCGCATGACCGTACTGAGCTATAAGGTAGTGCTGCACCTAATTACTGACGCACAATTTTGTAGGAGCAACTTCTAGTTATCTAAATGATTTCATCTGGAGAGAATTTATCATAAAAAATTACCAACTTTCATTACCACATGCATAAAACCAAGCTTTTAAAACAGTTTTTTCACAACAAAATTTATTAGAAGAATAGTGGTTTTGAAAAGTCTAGCATCCAGTGAGAACTACCATACACAACATTACAGTTGGGAATGTTTCTCCAAAATGTCCTGGTCAAATAATACAATGGAACCATTAAATCTTACACATGCACGAAAGAACTAGCGCTTCTGACATACAATGCAAAAAAAAAAAAAAAGGGGACCACATGGATTAAAGTTTTAAGTACTCATCACATACATTAAGACACAGCTTATTTTAGTCCAGTCAAAAATCAGAACTGCATTAAAAAATTTAATGTAGTGCAATCAAACAAAAAAAAACTTAATTTGTGATCATAAGTGCTCTACTACATGAACATTGATCATAGCAAGGAACAAAAAGTTCAAATCACACAGTACAAAAAAATCCGTAAATAAATATAAACTACAGTACAAGAGAAATATTAAATTATACAATTCCGTCAAACTGTAAACAGTATATTGAAATGAGGTCCATAAGAGTAAAGGGGGTTCCTGTTTTGTTGCATGACACTTGAACTTTTAGAAATCTGAAAAATGCCATTTTCCGCATCTTCAAAGGCTATGCACTTTATATATGGACAAAATTCCTTTTGGATGTAAGATATCAAATATTAAAGCAGAGGAATAATCTACTCTGTTAAGCACAGATAGTACTGCAGAAAACAAAAGAAGTTTTTAAGAATAAAGACCTCTTGTAGACAAGTCAGCATTAAAGATGCAAAGGGCTGAAACATCACAATTAGAACTTCACATCAGAAGAGCTTGTCAGTGAGGACTTCAAGGTTACCAATTACACTGCCAAAAAGCTGCTAAGAAGCAGACCCAGACCTCTGCTAATTTTTGACATTTTACATACTCATGTCACAACACCAACTTTGGCAGAATCACTACTAATAAACTCAAAGCACTCCTGGCCCAATGGTTCCATCACAGTGGCCAGTGCACAGAATTCTCTGAAGACATTGCATAAACTAGAATGTAGAGGTCAGACATCCAAGGACCAGTGCTTGAATTCAGTAGTAGTTATGGTGAAAAAGCAAGAGCCACATCAAGGAGGAACTGCATCTGTTACAGTTTACAGAAGCAGAAGGAATGTTTTTTTAATTGTGCTGGCTATTAGTGGCATTTAAAAAATATCATTTAACCTTGTGTGTATGTGTGTGTGGTGTGCTGGCTATACATTTATGCACATTTTGTTTTTTTAAATACACTGTTAACAGGAACCCCCATATTATCTGCTCAGTAGTAATAACTGAATATATAGAATGCCACTATAAGAGTGTGAGGCACCGTGTGCTGGAGAGTTATATGCAGCTTTAAAATCTGTTTGGCTGAGTTATACCTGGATACCTGAACTGAGTTTTTAAGTTGACATTCATCAAGGATGTGCTACCAGCACGTAGAAATAAAAGCAAAACAGAAAAATACAAGTCACTGTTAGGTTTAAGAATAGCATCAAAGTACCTGAATTGAGTGAGAATAGTGTGTAAACTGTCCCTGAGGGTTTTTAAACAGTGTGTACAAGTTGGATTCCTAAGAACATTAGTTTTATTTAACAACGTGGACTGATAAAATACCAAGGTCTGACAATTTAAAGTGGAGGTTATAAAGAATTATATGCAAACACTCCAAATGTATATTTTATACATTTCTTCTCAGAGCAGCAATAAGCTGCTGTAAAGTATACATCCCATCAGAACAAGCAACATGTGGGAGTCAGATAAAGGTTTCTTAATCTGGTTTTCTGACAGCACAGCATTATCAATATCCAATGACTATATCTTTCCTAGATCAGAATGTAACTATTTCGACTAGCAATATAGGATTAGACTTTTAATCAAACACTTTGCTATTACATACTAAAATTCCTTAAACTTACTAATGCTGGTATACTAACCTAGTTAATTATCCCCCCTCATTTTAGAAATATACCCTTCTACAACTTAAAAACATATTAAGATCCATTTTCAGTCCTTTGATGTAAAAAGCATGTCAGTGAATTAATATTAAAAATTTACACAGTAAAAAGGCTTGAATTTCAGCCAAAGATTCTAAATACTGCTCATTCCCTGAAGACTTAAAGGGAGAGAGAATCCCTACCCATTATTCCTAGTGGTTTATTTTTCTAGAATGGTCTGACTGAATTTTTCATGTTGGGGACTTTTCCCCTCACCTCCTCTCAAATTCCAATTCTTAAGCCTGAAATGCTTAATGAAATGGGATAACGAGGCAATCACTTGGAATTGCTAAAAAGGTACAAAATGTTGTCTTTTTTTTTAAAATAAGGATTACTTATATAAATGTGATCTGACCCCATATTATGTATGTAGTATGTTTTTATATTTTTAAATAATCATCCTAAAACTTATAGTACCTAAGACTCCGAAGATAAATTAAGACTTTAGTGTCGTAACAGAAAAAGTGCTGAATTATCCCTTTTCTAGTACTTCAAATGTTTCTGACAAGTGCTTTCCTAGCGACAGCAAAGTGTACTGTATACCCTTCCACCAAGCAGGAAAAAAAAAAGTCAACTGGATGAAAGAAACGACTTTTAGGAGTGTAGCACCGCGTATTTACCAAACTTAAATAGGAGTTGTTTCACTCATTTGGAGGGGGCAAATATATTCTAGATTGAAATTCTATTTGGCTATTGACGGTTAAAAATCCCTGCTCTACTGTGTCAATGTCCTGTGTCCAACTACCCCACTCCCCCACCCCCAGTCCCCTTACACACTATCCACTGAGAATCTAATCTCTAAAGAGATTATTTTAAAATTTATGTTTTCAGGACATACCTGAGAAAGGGTGCAATTATGCAGAACAAGGAACCCAAGACTGCACTAATACTGGTTATACGTTCATAAATTCTTTCCCAAGACAAATCTAAAATGTCTAAGAGGTATGGATCTTCAAATATGTCTTACTGCTTTAGATTTTTTTTTTTTGGTATGTGTGTAGGGTCATTTCCAGTGTTGAAAAGATCATCTTGAGCCTGTACAATGACAGCTCAACAAAGGGTAAAAAAGTTCATTTCCACATTCAAACAATAAAGATTAAATATTATGATTAAAATATTTGCTACATCCAATAAATCTATGATTAACTAAAAGTGCTTGCTTTTCAGCTTTTATTGATACAGCTCTAAAGGAACTGGAAACCTTAAAATTACCCCCCAAATAGTTGCAAGATTAATTCCTGATTTGTTTGTCAAATCAACATCAATAAGCCTTGATTCTCATTTTCAAACAATCTAAAACTTTTCTGATAATCAATGAAGATGGCCCAGCTTTACCAAATTATCTATCCTGTGACTAGTTTTTAGTATTTTCGGCTGGAATCGTTAGCCTCTTCTCAAAAGCCTACATATTCTCCCACCTTCCTTCCCATTCCCCAAGCTTTTATAATACCTTAGGGCACACACCTATGGTGTTATGCTACAGGGCTAATGTGTCCTTTTTTAAAAGGCTACTTACTGCAAGGTTATTTGGGAGTAAGAGACAAAAGATACGCAGAGAATTTCCTCCATTTTCCCTTCAGCCACCACGTTCACACAAATCCTACTCAAGTCTCAAGGACAAAATCAATCCAAAATAAACTGAGGAGGAGGGGTTTGGAGGTCTGCATTCCTTGAACCACAATTATACTTTTTCCTTTTCAGGAGATTTTGAAAGCAATTAGTTCAAAAAAAAAAATCCCTATATAGCTTAACAGGCTCCTAAGAAGGCTGTTTGGCTAAAGCCATCAAATTTTTAATAATACTTGCCTGACCATTGTATCAATGAAGACCTAATTCTAATGGAAAAGTAATAAGGAAAATCTTTGATATCTTCGTGAAGGCCAAAACTTAACATATAATTTTAAACGTCTCCTATAAAACATTAAGTGGAACAATTCAGTCTGTTGCCACATTCTATCACCAATGACAGCAACCCGAATGATTCATATGAAAATGACCTCTGGCATTTAGTTACAGAAAGAAGAATTACAAAAGCAAAAGTAGTTTCCAAATGAAATCTACAGGGATAGAATCTATTAAATAAAATGACATCAAACAGTCATATCTTTTGTAACTATTCAAAATAATTTCACGTTCTGACATTGAGCTAAGATTCATTAATTTGTTTTATAAAAATAACTAACTGAATCTAAGCTTCACTGTATTATGGGGCAATGAAATATAAGAGAATCACAAAGGCTTAGAACCAGGCCTGGCACCATGTGCTTACGTGGGGTAGAGGAAGAACATACAGCTCACAAGCAGCCCAAAGGTTGCTACGTACTGCCTAATGACAGAAGGTAGTTATGATATGGGCCTTTACAGGTAGTCATTTTTCATCTAATTTAGAGTTCTCTCCAGAAAATTAGGAACTAGACTTCTCATTGTGCCTTATTGTTTTACTGTCTGATCCCATACAGCTCATGTTACAACTCAGGTACAACGTTGGGGAATGGAAATGCCAATTGGTTGAGGTAATGGTTTATATAAGATAACCAGAGTTCTAAAAGCACTTCAATATTGTAAAGTAAAGGTGTACCAAATAAAGCTAATACACACTTCACACTTGTTGAGCTTGCTCACCAGAACTGAACAGTAATTAACTTCACATAAGGACCCCTATTACCACACAAAGCCTTACTCATACTCATGGTCTGCTGCAGCAAGTATATCAAGCAACATCTAAACTTCAGAACAACAAACTTAATATCAAAAAGTATTATACACACAAATATAAATTATTTTTCCTGAAAGAGAGACCTTGTCCTTCATAGTATTTGGGAAACAGAAAAAAGTGTATAGCTCATCACAAAGTTCAGAGTCACTTTTGAGCCTACTAAACAAAGTAATATACTACATTACTGTCAAGTTTGATGACTAAACTGTCTCAGCAATGAGAAAGCTAATAATAAAAACAAGATACCCTTCCACAGAATGTAGTGTTTTTGATTTCATAGTGCCATAGCTTATCTATTCTATAATATCAATGTTCTCTCATAAAAACGCCAAGAACTGATTTTTAAATAGATTATCTCCCAACTATCATTAGTTGGAGTAATGTCATCATCCACCTACTGGAAAATGTGAGAAAAGAATTTTCGTGACAAAAACAGTTGTGAACTATACTTTCCCACACCATAAAAATGGTCAACCATTTTTTGGGCCATGCAAAACTCTGATTAGCAGAAATTAAGCATGCGAATAGACCAATCTCTATTACACATTTATGAGGGCGTCCCCAAACCAGAATATCTACACTGAAAGTGCCAATAAAGAATAGTGTGGCAAATCAAGAAAAACATTAATGGATCACTGCGGCACCGAGACTGACAACCAGCCATGTGATGAGCCACCTCCAAGAAATACATGGTATAATGGAACTCTGAACACAAAATTTAACATTAAAAGTGCACCTGAATATTACAAACTAACTTTACAAAACCTACAATAAGGTAAAATATATATCTTTTGAAATATTCAGCAGCTTTTAATTTTTTTAAGTTTATTTTTTTTTTTGAGAGGCTCATGAAATTTAAAAGGGACCACTATCTAATTTCAACCATGCTTCACAAAACAATAATGGCTATTTTATATTGCAGTTACCAGTGTAATGCAATTAGTGCTTTAAAATAATCTACACTTAAAAAAAAAGAAAAAGAGAGAGACCTTTGGAGGAAATATGCTTATTCAAAAGCTTCTTGGAAAAGAAAGTTTACCTGAATATCAAGTCATGACTGATCTCAAGTGTAATGTTTAAAAGCTTCACAGACATGAATATTACAATCTTCAGGTCTCAGGACTTTTAATCTGAGAAAGTTTAGAGTTTGGTTTGTTTTTTAAATTCACTTTCTAACCAAAACAAATAGTAAGTACTCAAATTTTCACTATTTACAACTCTCAGCCTACAATCTGAAATGACACAATACAAGTTCTCTTATTTAAACTGCAGCATTAAAGGGTAGGCACACCATTCTTCTGCTGCTCGATTGTCATCCACTGAAACACACATAGAAAATATTTATGTTAGTAAAATGATCACTCCATGTACACTACAATGACAAAATTTACATAACTCAACTCATACATCACTTATATAGATTACCACATCGGATTAAACCTCTCTGAATGGTAAAAGTCTACAAAAGTTGAATTTTAGGGCCAGGTTTTTAAATGGGCCTTTAATGATGCCTTTCTGAGAGGGGGATAAGGAAAGCAAGCACAAATTAATTGTTCAAAGAACCTTTTTGCAGCAATCTTGGGCTACTGAATAATCCAAGTATCACGCAAAAAGACACCATGGCTACAATTAGTTGTGTGCTGACAAATTCTTAAGTGTGAAACAAAGTCATTTCTTCATAAGCTTAACCCTTTGCTTTCAGCAAACTTTCTACAACTTCCTTCAACTGCAGATGAAAATCATAACATTTCATAGCATGTTTTTATTGCAACTTCCAGCTAGGCTGGAAAACATTGCAGAGTCATATACTGCTTTTGAACCCAAACTGCTTTTTCTGTTGTGAAGACTAGAAAGCTAAGAGGAAACAGGCTCAGTCATCCACTCATTAAACTGCTACACGAAATAACCAAACCAAAAGAGGAACACAAGCCCATACTATGCCAAGAATGAGCAGTGCATATATTTTAATAACAGCAATGGTGTGCCTAACCTTTGAACACATAGGTTGCTGGGGGAAAAACATCCTTAACCTAATTTAATTAACTGCCCCAAAGTTTTCAGGCAAGAATTTATGCCTGGACAATAACTGGACCTACTTACTCCTCCTCAAGCTGTTAGTAGCCATCTGAAATCATCAACCTCAATTTAACCACTGCTCTAAGTTTGATTTTGTTTTACAAAAAACTCTAGTGATTTTTTTTCTTTTGCTAAGCATTTAGAAAACTAGAATGGCCTGACCATCTTTCCCAGCAATTAGAATACAGGGTGTATGTGGTATGGATTTTGTTTTACACAAATAGTTAATTTTAATTTGGTCACAATGCAAAATTAAATCCCATGGGCTTTACTTATCAGTTATTCTTGAAAAAACTGTATGAAATAAACTTTCCAAAGTTAATTACTTTAATTGAAAAAGCCCATCTCAAAAAAAAAAGAAAGCTTAGATGTTCTTCAAGGAGTACTTGTTCAAACACTATCTGAAAGTTCCTTAAATGTGTGCTAAACAACCATGAAAATCAGGTGAATATCAGAAAGCATTACACAGGGGATATTATGTAGGATGCCAAGAAGAAAAAAAATCTAACCAACAAAATTAAATAAAAACTAAAAAACAAAAAGCCACCCTTGTACTGGTATTTGGATTAATTAAAAAGAAACTCCAATGAGCTTGACTCCTGATTGAATTATTGTTAGAAACGCTATACAACCTAAATCACATTCGGTTACCCTGGGGTTGTGTTTCTTCTCTCACCACAGACATGAGTCATTCATTAGTGTGGATATTTAGGCAAACTACTGAGTCTGTAAAACGTAGATATCACTTTTGCAGTATCATAGTTACTTATACACATTTCTTTCCCTATTTCTCCCATCCCCAATAAACAGATCTTGAATATTTTAAACTAGTTAATACAACAACATTCAGTCGTTAGTTAGCACATGATCAAATCTGTAAAAGGATTTAAGAATACAAAGAAAACTAGTTTGCTAAAATGAGGCATCCTCTATCGTTTTATGTAATGTACCCTGACTGCTTCTGAGTAAGAACGGAGCTCGTCCTCCATGAGATAAGGCTGTATCCTCACTTGTTGGTGAGACCAAATTCTACCCTTAGAAAATCTCAAATGAAATTACAGCAAAGGTAGTGTTACAAAGTAATTAACTGAAGTTATCACTGAAGGTAGTGTGTGTACCTTTTCCACCTCTTACCCCTCTGGGTGAGCACTGAATAGACTGCTAATTTATTAAGTAAATTTAATAGTGACAAGAAAATTATAAAATGTAAATTGGTCATTGGATAACCAAATTTCTTGAGTTCAAAGAGTTCATTATTCTTCTTATAAGTGTTTTCTTTAGTTTAATCCTTCCATTAGTTGAATCTTAGAAGCAAAAATGTGAATAATTTAATAAGATGGCTTTCCAATTTGCAATGATAAAGCTCCCAGTACGACAGAGGTGGTTTCTAAAAGGGGGCTTTTTTTCCATCTTTAAAAAAATAAAAAAAACGGGGGTCGGGGGGCAAATATAACTTAAGGGGGGGAAAAAAAAACACAATATAAAATGAAAGAAAAGCATGCAGGCTCTACAGGCAAAGAGTCCACTTCCATGTATCTGTGTTCTCTGTGAGGTAACTCAATTCTCTTTTGTAGAGAAACATGCAAAAGGCCAAACAATATTCCGAGCCATACTGCACATGGAAATTTTAAAATATGCACATTCTGAATGCACCTTTCATCTCTGTACACACAAGTCAATGCAAAATCTGCAAAGAAACAGGTGTCACAGTAAATGAAGTTAGGTGCAAGCAATGATAGCTAAACAATGCAGTAGTGCTCACCCAGTTTGTACAGTAATTGGCACTCTACAGTATTCCTACTCATTTTTTGATTCATTTGCACTTTGTGCTGCCTCTCCCTGGGGATCTAATTCAATCTTTACGGAAACATCTGGCCCCTCCGACCTCATTAATTTCATCTTTTTCTTTGGAGGGTTTTTCAAAGTGCCCAGCCTCTCCTTTACTTTGTACTCCAGTGTACTGTGGGGAATCCCATAAATACTCTGAGCTTTGGAAACACTCATTTTTCCACTCATAACCACTGAGATTGCTTCCTCCAGTATCTCACTGTTGTACTGTCTGTAACGCCCTCTTTTCTTCCGAGGCTGCTTGGAGCCAGAGTCTCCTTCTTGATCCGATGTGGGATATGGCTGTCCAGAGGTAGACTGCTCAGCATCTGAGCCCCAAGAATCAGGTCCAGCATCTAGCATGCTTTTTCTATTTTGTTTTGGAAGAATAGCCCTTAATTTTTTACTAAGCGCGCTCTCCGTTTGTGAACCCATTACCAAAGAGCTATAGCTGTACTGATCACCAGTGCGAGATTCCCAAGAAAGATCCATTCCTCGAACTTGCGGTATCTTTAAATCTACAGGAGATGAATGGCTCGCATCCTTTTTTCCATCATGTTTTGCTTGAAGTGCCATTTTTGGAAAGGCAGAGTTTTCTGCAAGAAAAGGAAGGTCACTGATGTTGCTGAGTGCACCATTTCCCCTGAATTTCATACGGCTGAGGTTGAATTCATAATGTGGTTTCGCCCAAGAGGCTTCCCTGGATAATATTAAGTGTTGTCCATGATTCTGTAATCCAGATGGCCCAAGGCTGGCAGCTGTGGACAATTGGTTTCTGCTCAGTAGTTCTTCACTAATCTGCAGAGATCGAGCCAGTGGAACTTTGAGTGATGTGGAGTGTCCAAAACCTTCCCTGGCTCCATCCTGTAAGCTTCTTGGAGGTACCCCATCACCACTCCGAAGTCCGTCTGGGCGGTACTGGCTGGGTCTCCCAGGTCGCCTAATTGGATGGAAGGAAACTGATGTGAGCAGGACTTGCACAGGTAGGGAGGGATGGGTGAGGGGACCACTCCTTTATTAGAAGGCCTTGCTTGGGTAACATCACTTTGTGTTATTTATTTATTTTTCTCTAAAATTAAAAAAAAAAAAGGTCTCAGCAGTTAGTTTTAAAACTTGTTCACAAAAAAAGAAAAAGGAAAAAAGAAAAAAACAACAAAAAAACAAAAACAGGAGCTTTTTGGGCAAAGAAAAATTAAACCTGTCAGCTGGTCTCTGGCTGGGTTCACAAATTTTCGGAGAAAAAGTTTCGCGCAACTGTCTGAAAATAGCACCTTAATTATTAATTACAAAGTAATCATCAGTCTCCATAGATCTACACAGAATTGTGTTACCAATGTGACGTTACCACTAAACAAGTACAGTAATAAAAGAGTAAGCCAAATTATTTATTTTAATGCAACATATTCAACATTCGTGACAACCAGCTGCAAAACTGGAACCATTTACACTGGTGGAACTCATATAATTGCTCATTTGTCCCACAAACAAGTTGATGTTCATTATTAAAAATCAAACAACTCCAAATAGCATTCCTTATTTTGCTTGGAAAAAAAATATATAGCTGCGGCCAAAAATTAAAAACAAAACTAAAAAACCCATTGCGCATTATAACTTACCATACTTCTCCATTTTAAAATACTATCAGTTGCAGATACATGAGTATTACTGATTCTGCATTTAAAATATTCCAAGCTTTAAAGAAATTACTCTTTATTTTCCCCACAAATTTGTTCCTTAAATTTTAGTCGAAGTAATCATTGTCAGAGGTACATGAACAACTTCACGGTAGTTTCCTTTGGTTAAAAAAAAACTTCTCTTCTTGAAATATTAAGCATCTATTTTGGTATTTTAAGTGGATAGCTTTCAAATAATGTTCACACAAAGCTAATTCATAATTCTGATTTTCACAACAGAGAAAGATTATCAAGATTGGCAACTGGCAAAGCATGCCCAAGGGGAATGATTACATTAACTAGGCACAATAGTGAATTTTGCATGAATGATGGTAAGCCACATAGGTTCTCCATGAGTCCATAGGGACACTCTGTGCTGTCATAGTAAGTAACACAGCAAGGATAACAACTGAATATTCAACTAAAATATGGGCAGTACTTTTGGTCTATTTGTCTCCCGTAAAACAAAAGCATGTAGAAAACACCTTCCATTCGGAGGGATAAACACAGCAACTTCAACCATATAATACATGGACTTGGTAGCCCAGTTTAAAGTGAACTGCAAGCAAGAGAGTCATTTATGTAAACCACATTTGCGATTCTCCTGCATATACCCTTAATTATACAACTTAAGATTTGTGTGTGTGTACGTGTCTGGAACTCACTGACTTGGGACCATGCTGACTTATACATAGTATATAGTGAAAAGAAGAGTTTAAGAAAAAATAGTAAACTATGTAAAATAGATTAACAGTTATTTTTAGATGAAAAAAAGGAAGTGAGGAACAGAAAAATAACAAAATTTTAGAGAAAATAAAGGGGGTAGGGGTATTTTAGAAGTCAGTAAAGGAATCCCTCAGTTTCAAGGTAATTAAGAATAAGTTGGAAAAAGTTAGCCCATTTGGTGTCTACTTGTTACTTTATTGCCTAAACAATTTCCCAAGTTTATATTCTACAAGTTAAATAAACCTATTTAATTTAGACCTATTGAAGTTATTTTTCATATCTAGATGAAAGTGACTTTTGGTCACAACACAGTTATACGGAAGTACCTTCTCAATATGACTTCTAAATATCTTCAATACCTGACTTTTCTAAATGGCTACAAGGTACACACATAGTGAGGATTCGACAATTCTTATACTGTATAATTAGGTAGTTGGAGAATTCACTTAACTTTGCTATGAGTTATCAAAACTGAGCATGTAATAATGTCCTGGCAGCATAAAATAGCTATCCATCAACATCTACAACCATTCTTACCTATTAGAAAACAAAAAACATATAATTACATTTTCTGAACTGTAATACAAAGTTAAAATTACAGTTCGAGTCAACAAACAAAACCAAACCAAAAACAAATACACACACACACACACACCGCTAGAGATAGCAAGTTAAATACTTGAGTCCAATTTTCATTCTAAAACTTCAGCACACACAATACTGCCTTTACATCTTCACTTTGGAATTATTTAGCTAGGGTTTCACACTCCAAAACACTCAGCAACAAAAAGTCCAAAGACTTAGTCTTGCCATAATCATGATTATTTACTATTTAAAACTGATCTATACTAGCCGAGTTTAGATTGCACAGATTATACTTTTACTTGATAGATTAAAAGTCATTTTACAATAGTCCCACCTATGAGCCTGTTACTTTGAAGGGTTACTTATTAAAATATACAAGGGAGACTTGCACCAATCTTTGATACATTATCTATATAAAACTATGGAAGGCTACAAATATTTTCCCTTACCCGTTCCCTTGAGTACTGGAGCAGCCTGTAGAATGGCTCAGGGAAGTGCTGCCAGCACATGGACTTTTCTTAGTGGACAGATCAAGTACACCGTCTGTAGAGACACAAAGGAACATCTGAAGATATTAAAAGCTAGGAGCGAACGTGAATTGTGTAGGCTAAAACTGAAAAAGTGGTAGCTCTAGTCAACTAACAGGTATACTAGCCACATATGTATTTGAGTTAGTAAATCAATTCACATAATAAATTCAGTATAATTTTTCCTCCTGAAGCTATATAAATTTAGCAGAGCATGTTATGTTTAATATTACCAAGGGTTAAATATTTTATTAATTGGGTAAAAAGAAGAGGTAAAGCAGGTCATAGGAAATGTTAAGATAGAGCGAGGTATTAGAAATACCAGTTTACCCGGCATGAGGTTCTGCACTAGGACTACTAGGCTTCACTTTCTAAATTTACCTTGATCAAACCATATGAGTTTTTAATGTTCCACACAATGCCATACAAACTATATAACCAAAAACATCAAAAGTATATAAAGGCTGGATTTTGATTAAATTACATCTATATATGTATAAAACAGTTGTTAACTATTTATAATGTGGGTAGGTCCTAATTCCTCTTTGGACACATCTGCAAAAAAAATTGTACATTTGAAGTCAATCTTTTGAAGAAATCTTCAAAGATTCAAAATTCACTTGAGAAATTTTCAAAGGCAGTTTTTCCACAAATAAGGTATTACAAACTGGTAGGCAAAGTTTAGGGAAAGAAAGAAGAAACAGTCTTGATACTGGTTAAGTGCCTGGAGGTGTTACAATTTTATTGAAGTAAGACCAAATTACAAATTCATGTTACTGATATACAAAATCAGAAGATCTTTTTCCCGCTCAAAGACTTTTTTTTTCCTTATAGACACATCTAGAAATCTCGCAGTCTGGACTCTTAAAGCTGCCATTCTTTCCAAAATTAACAGAGCAAAATAATATTCAATGCATCTGATTTTCAGGTGCCAGCAGAGAGGCTCTGCTATCTAGTTATATTAAAAACTGCCTGAGTATAGAACCTACTTAAGACTTGTGTCTGAGGACGTTGTAACTTCCTATTTCAGGCTGTTAAAAATACACATGCTCTGAGTTTGTAGACAGCCAAACAAACAAAAAAGCCCATATTCACATATATCTAAGTTCTCTCCCTTAAAGTAATTAACATTTATAATATAATTGTAATTTTATGGAATCACATATCCTAACCCAATTAGACATCTAACACACAAAATGCACTGCTGAAAAGTTTTTGAATCAAAGATAGTACTATTGAAAGACTTTTTAAGTCTGTCTAATCAAACAAGCAACCTACTTTAAGTCTACCAATAAATATTGTGATTAAAGTTGAAAGCATACTAAAATTCATTAGAGAAATGTAGTTTTAAAAATTCTGTTTCATTTGTAGTCTATTCATTATAATCTTGTAGTTAAAATTTCTCTTGGGGAGCACATGCTGTCAATAAACATATTTCTTAATTACGACACCAGTGATAGAAAGTTAAATTAGACTGAGTGGCCTCTTTGTATGTTATCCTCCATTATTAATAAAAATAGCCTTTAAATATAGCCTCAATGCTGTCATTTTCCTACTGTAAACCTGAAGATTTTAATGCAATATTTAGAGCAATGAGGTTTCCAATGAGTATCAATATGGGGGGTGGGGGAGAGAACCTAACAAAACAAAGAATTTTGCAAATATGGTAACCAAAGGTACAATGTTCAATGTGAACACTGGACAACTATGAGATCTCCTGTTAGGAAATCTCTCAGAATTTAAGAGATTCTAATTGCCGTTTAATGACACAGAGACAGGAAAAAAGCAAAGGAAAACTACTCAAAGAATATATTCTTTAGTAAGCAACTACAGCCAGTCCATTAAATGTAATCCCTTCATAAATTACTTAGGCTAAGCAAAAGAAAGTCTTTTAAAAATTAAATTAATTTATTTTCCAAAATACATGTATTCCTCACCAATAAATCCACACACCTCAGCCTTTCCACATACACTTATGCAATTTCTACAACAATAAAACCTAATCAGTACAGATATCACCAATGTACAATGTGTGAAGGCTCAGAACAACGGCTGTGCTGAAATGCTCAGTTCATTCTTGTGAAATTAAAGGTAAAATGGGATTACAAAGCAATAGGAATATTTAATCTATTGAAGAGAATAAATGTTTCAGAAACTCAAAAAACACTTGCTAACCTATTCAACTAATTAGGACCAAAAATTTTTCTTTTTACTCTAAGGCTAGTTCATAATACTGTGCACGTATGTGTGTATGTGTTTATATATTTATAAAACACTGAATACTTAAAATTTACTTAATTCTGAAATTACTAGTCAAACTACCCTGAACTTCTCAGTCTAAAATGTGTTCTACTGTCTTCTTCTCATTTAAAGATTTTTGACCCTAGTAAGTTTCTTTTAAAAAAATGCAAATAGTATATACTTTTGGCTTATAACCTCTATGCAGTATACAACTTCTACCTAACAAGTAAAGGCAAGCTTATTTCTCAGATAGGTGCTAATCTTAGACCACTGATGGATAAAGGAAAGCTTAATTTTTTATAGGAGTCCAAATAAAAAAATGGGTATGACAATGTTTTGGAAAGGTTATGCTTACATAAATATCAAATAACTTACAAGTTCAGTAATAACTATAACTGCCTAATTTTCCTGGGTGGTACATCAATAATTTTTACTAAGTGCTGATGGGTAAGGTAGCCACTTCATCTGTGCTTCTCCATCACTGCACAGTCAGGAATAATTTAAGAATCACATTAGTTTTCATCTTATTATTGCTGCTGCTGCCCTAATTGCTGATATTTTTTTTTTCTCCCCAAATTATTCCGCTTGGATAGAGGAGACCTTAACATCAAACCATACCTTGTTCGCTAGGTTCTGACTGAGACTTTCTGACAGTAAGGTCCAGAGGCGAGTCTTGGTCAGCCATGAGAAGTTTGCTGAGCACAGGGTTCTGAGTAGTTGCAGCCGTGGGAGAGGTGGTGACTGGAGATGCTTTCGGCAGGCTTTGGTTCTTTGTGCTATTGGGCTGGCTGGGGTCCTGAGTAGAGCTATTTTTTGAGGTATATTCAGCAGCAAATTGTTGGATCATTCGCTGCATGATCTCACGGGCCACTAGGGGAATATTGGGGTCGGAGACCCAGGGACTGTCTGTAAACAAAGATTTATTTACTTTTAAAGTGGGACAATGTACTAAAAAAAGACAGCTTTCAATCAAACATAAAATTTCATTTTATTTTTTTCTTAAAATGCAATATCCTAAAAATTGTATTCCCTCTTTGAATTATATTTTTAATTTCTAAGCTTATAAATTGCAGATTTTTAAAAATAAAATTATCATTAAAATATTTCTAAACATTTCCTCCAGGATTATGAAATTAAATACAGGGATAACAAATAGTATATCTTATGGGCAAGAATCACTTACCTGATACAGAAATCCCAAAACCTTTCTCTAATGAAATAATTACTCTCCTGTTTACCACCTACAGATCACATCAGGTTTCCCCTAGATTTTTCCCCAGTCATCTCCTCTTAATTTTAAAATAAAGGCCATAAAAATTCACTGACTCACAACTTTTAGCACTGGAAGTGATCTTAAAAGTCAAATAGGATAAAATCAAAGGGGAAATGTTTTGTATAAATAAAAGTATTATTAACACCACGCCTCTATCATTACCACACCATAATAGTCTACCAGGCAGACTAAGCTTCCCAAGAGCAGAGGCTGTGTTTGTTTCCTGTGTATATTCAGCACCTAATCTTGCCTGGTGTAACGTATGCATTCATATTACATGGATAAGAAATGGATGAATCAAATCACCATCTTTTTTTACAAATGAGGGAAAAATGATCTAAAGAGTAAGTGACCTGTTCAAGTTTGTAGAGATGGTTAGCTGTAGACCTTTGATTAGAACTTGTCTCATCTTAATGTTCCATCTGCGACCTTTACTCCCCAGCACACTTCACAATGTTTGTGGTAGACGTGCCAATAAACCATTACCCATTGCTGTCAAGTCAATTCCGACTCACAGTGACCTCACAGGACAGAGGAGAAATGCCTCATAGGGTTCCCGAGGCTGTAATCTTTACGGAAGCAGACTGCCACCTCTTGCTCTCAGAAAATCTCGGTGTTCTTGGTCTTTTAAAGATTAAGTATAAAAGGCAAAATACTTTTACCCATAGTATTTTGGAGCTGTAAGGAACTTAAGCTCATCTATAAATTTAAAGAAAGATTGACTCTTACTACTATTAAAATCTACACTCCTCACCAAAAAACAACATGATCAAAACCTCACAGGACACCTAAAAACAATTTTTTTTTTCCCTGAAGAGGCAATATTCAATACCATAAGATATCCATAAAGTCAGAATATTTATTTAATTCAAAGGAGTTTAACAAGGCTTGCCCTAATGATAGTCATTTCTGTTCTATTACCAAGTATTTACCCCTCTAAATGTCTTCTCTATAAATAGAGACTATGAGTATTCTAGAGGGTTTAAGAATAAACGTATTCAATCAGATAAAATTCAGAGGTTCCTACAATCACTGGCAATGGTTCCTTACATGTTTTAATAAACATTCTAGCTATACATTGCTGTACCAAATGTCTACTCACTGGATTTTCTGATCAACATTCATTTAACTTTCCAATTAAGATCCATTTTTTTCTACATAGCATACAATCCTCCATAAGGAAATTTGTATTTAAGCATATATGATATCTTACATACATTAGTGTATTTTTTTTCCCCTGTAAAACTGGAGAATACGGAATAAAGAAAACGGAAAGTGCCAAATAGGAAGGAAAATGAAATAATTTGGTCTTTTAAAGATTAAGTATAAAAGGCAAAATACTTTACCCATAGTATTTTGGAGCTGTAAGGAACTTACAGCTAAGTTAAACTAGAACAAATATAATTCAACGGCTTTGTAAAAGATTTTTAGGATAAAGATCACAGAGTGTTAACTTGGGGTTTTCATGCCTGCACCACAGTTTGCCTCTTTGGTGAATGAATGACTAAAACAATCATAAAAAACATACAACCAACGTTTATGAATCAGATGACATTTCTGCCATGTGAATTTCTACATCTTTTGAAAGTTTCTTGAACAGTTCGTTCTTTTGCTTACTTAAAACATAACATCTACAAACACATCTATGCCTAGAGGAACACACATAATTGAGTCCAATAAAAGCCACGAACCAGATTAAAATTAAAACTACAGTAAAACATTTAAATACTATATCACAGCCACTGTGTATTTTAAAATATAAATCTAACATTAAGAAAACTGTCAAATTTTCAAACAAATGTGACAAAGAAAGCTGAAAAAAATGTTATTCTAACAGTTGTAGAAGGTATAGAGTGTTTTCAAATTGGAATTAACGCATGCCATACAATTTGTACGTACCACAACAGCCTACTTTTATTTTTATCCATGTTTCCACCTTGCTACATAACCTCTGCATACTTAAAATATACAATTTACAATACTTGGAGACAAAGCAACAATCTAAGCATCTGAATTATTTTTTAAAAACAAAATATCCTCTTCAGACTAAATTGCCTGTCATAATCCTGGATAGTGAACATTTTTGGTGTTAACCTGAAGGGTACGAACAGACACCTCTGAGACATTTCCAAGAAGATTAATAAAACATCTAAAAATAACAATATTAGTATATAACTTTCAATTCCAAAACAACAGTTCTTTTTCCAAGCATCGGATGCCAGTTTACAGACAAATATACACACCTAACTTTATATACAATTTCATAGTAGTCTCATTCTCTCGAAGTCTATCCTGAGTCCAATTCCAAGGTAAAAATTCTTCCCCTAAAGTTTATGTGCTCAAAGGTTAATTTCTAAATAAGAAACAGGACAAGAATGTTAATATAGCTTATTCCTCCATGACAAAGTAATGGAACTAGTAGAGAAGTGGGACTGAATTTCTCTGTGGGAATCTGGCTTATTTATGACTGACCTTGTTAACTCCCTCTACGAAAAAAGAGGATGAAAAGTGGTTCTTCCGTGTAAATTAGGGAGAGGGGTTCTTTTCAGGTAATGAAGCTTGCTATAGCAACACATCAGACCCATGACTTAATTTTATTTGGGTAATGAACTGACAGAGCTGATCTATCAGTCATTTATACTTTTAATATGAATTGTTTGAATAAACAATCACATACAGTATTCATAAAACTAACCAAGGAAACAAGTATTTTGGGTATAATTTTAAAATTCAGGAAGTTTTATGGGAATGATAAGCTGAGCATGAGAGCCTAGGCTGAGAGCTTTAGGGTCAGAGAGTGCTAGTGGGTATTAAAAAAAAAAAAAGTGACAGTGTACTAAAAGATTTAATTTTGCCTAAGGAGCTAATGGAAGAAACTGTATGTATCACTGAAAAAATTGTCTCTGTGCATTCCTTAATTATACATGATGCTTTGGCTCATACTGAACTCGAACATATGAGGAAATATTAAAGAAAGTGGAATCTTTTAGTCTGCTGGAAACTTTTTTAGAATGTATCATAGTAACCTCTATGTTGAAACTAGAGGAAAGGTGTGCCTCAGGAATACAAAAGAATTTAGAAATAATTTCTTTAAAGTAAAGACTCTCACTAGAATGGATCATGAGAAGGGAAGGTCTTCTTGATTTATGGAAATTATGCTATGTGGGTAGGGAAAAGAACAAAATGTCTCCATGAAGACTTCCTAAACCTCAACACTTAGGATTGAAGAGATTTCCTATTTTATTTTTATATACATTTATATTTTTACTATAAAAGAAATATAAAACAAGCATACAAAATTTCAGGGAGAAAGATAAATTGAAAAATGCAAGAGGTCAAATTATTAAATGTCACCTCAAAAGTAGGTAAGTTATAGTATATAACAATGAGGCTATTTTTTTAATTCTAATAATTAAAAAAATTAAGTGAAATGAGAATATATGAAGGATAAAAAATGCTTGCAAATCTAATTTCAAGATATAAATTTATACTTTGTCTCCAAATGAAACTTCTCTGGTTAATTATCGGTAATTGAACAGTGACTGTATGTATAAAAAATTAACGAAATACAGAAATGCTAAAACCTTAAAATTTTCATTTTCTCATAATAATTTTCTAAACTAACGAAAACTTACATGGCACCATAACTTCAGAGCAAAAAAAAGGGAGGGGGATAGGAGAAGGGGGCTTGCCTTACCCTATCCCAAATTTAATTTGATCAAAGAAATAGAGAAATATAGAGTGGATATCAAACATATATATACACATATTTTTAAGACTCTCTTGTAAAAATGGCATTCAAATTAAGATTAATATAAGACAAGCAGATGCTAAATGTCATTCTTCACTGAAACCAACCTTTTCTATAAAAGACTGCATTGAGGAACTCTTCTGCTTGTCTCTCGAATCGAATGATTTTTGCTTGCCCTTGTTTAAGCAGAGCTTCTTGCCCAGCTCCCGAAGCTGGTTCATCCAGATCGACTAAGTGTCCCTGCAAAAATATTTGGTAAAACATTTGCACAAAAATCTTTCCCCATTCAATAGCAAAAGCAAAGATGCATCACTGAAGACAAACTTTAGTAACAGATAAAACAAATCAGTTTAATACAATTTAAACTATTTTAAAACTTCAAATCAGGATAAAATGTAACTCCACAAAAGTATAAAAACAAAATGAATATAACATAACTTTAGACGGTTTTTAATTCATGTTTTTTATTATTTTTAATCACAAGTAAACTCTAATTAGACTGTAATTCCCAAGGGAAACTTTCCTTGAGCATTCAAACACATTGGTTCTTATTACACTTTAGCAACAGCTCGCTTCCAACTCAGACAGATTGCTTTTTTAAATAATAAAAGAAACCTTAAATCTCAAGCTTCATTTGACTTGAGGATCATATTTGTTCTCCTAGTATGAAATATGTTTTTTTCTGATACAAAACACAAAGACTTTTAAAAGGCCATTAGGAAGGAAAACTCAAAGAGAATATATTTAAATTTATAATTCTATTCCTAGGCCACTGTTTTGAAAACTGTGGTTCTCAAAACTCTTAGTGGGTTCTGAAATTGATTTACTAGATCAAAACTAGTATTAGAAAAAATAAAATTAAAGCTAGAGTACACTGTATATGGTAAAGGTAACTATTTCCGTATTTCTTGTTACTGTTATATATACATGTACCTATGCTTGAACATGTCTGCAACATGAAATGTGAGTCCTGATCAAGAAGTTTCAAGATGCTACACTAGACTATCCCAGAGACTCCCATCATCTGCTCCCTGACTGCAGGAGAAGTGAACTAAGTCAAAATGCTTTCCACTTACTTCTACCCCTGCAGCTAAGGAATAATCAGGGTACTCAAAGCAATCATCCATGAACACTTCTATGTGTGACACATTAAGCTGACCACATAATTTGTTAAAAAAAAATTTTAGGCAAAATATTTTAAGTGTTACAAATAATTACCCATTGCAACAACTTTTACTGTAGTAGTA
This sequence comes from Loxodonta africana, assembly GCF_030014295.1. Taxonomy (NCBI): domain Eukaryota; kingdom Metazoa; phylum Chordata; class Mammalia; order Proboscidea; family Elephantidae; genus Loxodonta; species Loxodonta africana. The sequence continues at coordinate 36,993,753 of NC_087357.1, forward strand.
CTTGCCAACTTTCCTTCACAGACTAAAACTATTATGAAATTTTTTTTTAGTCACAAATAACAGGCATTAATCAAAGAGTCCAATAAAATTCTCCACTGTATTATACTTCAGTGTCATGTCATTGATTTTTAACAATCATATGTTATGTGGCATAATCTGAAAAAAAATTTTTTTTTGTACTTATACTAATTATTCCTACATTCAGTCAGTTCAAGTCAGACTTTTGCAAATACAGTATCTACACTTAAACTCGGTTTAATGTACCATTCAGATTACCTTCTAACCTAGGCAGTTACTATATATTCTTTCTTGAATCAAACAATTACCAACTGTGACAACCTGGACAGTGAAATACACAGAACCACTTAAAGTAGGTTCATATCAATTATGGTCACGTCTATCTGTTGTTGTTTTAAGTAGCTTTATTGAGATGTAATTCACATAACATACAATTCAACTATTTTAAAGTGTAAAAACTCTGTAGTTTTTAGTATACTCTCAGAGCTGTGGGAAGATCACCACAATCTAGATTTAGATAATTTTCATACCTCAGAAGGAAACTGTATCTTATTCTGGACATTTCATATAAAGCAAATCATACAATTTGTTTTTTGTAACTTTTTTCATTTAGTATGATGTTTTCAAGATTCGTTTGTATTAGCACATATCCATATTTACTTTCTTTTTATTGCTATATAATATTTCATTGTATGGATACACCACATTTTGTTTATCCATTCATCAGCTGATGGACATCTGGATTATTTCCGATTTTTGGCTACTGTGAATATTGCTGTTATTAAGCGGATGTATATTTTCATTTCTCTAGGAAACATACATCAGAGCGGAACTGTTAAGTCATAAGGTAACTACATTTAACATTTTAAGGAAGTGTTGAACCATTTTCTAAAGAGACTACATCATTTTATATTACCAAGAGCAATGTATAAGGGTTCCAGTTTCTCACAGGCTCATGAATGCTTGCTATTATCTCTTTGATCACATCCATCCCATCAGATGAGAAGTGGTACATTACCGTGATTTAGATTTGCATCTCCTTGAAGATTAACAGGTGGCACAAATGGTTATGCACTGGACTAAGTAACCAAAAGGAGTGTAGTTCAAACTCACTCAGTGGTGTCTTAGAAGATGGACCTGGCAATCTGCTTTTGAAAAATCAGTCTTGAAAACCCCTTGGAGCAGTTCTACTCTGCACATATGGGGTTCCCATGAGTTGATTCTAACAATAACAACAAAGACTAATAACGCTGAGCATCTTTTACATGCTTACTGACCATGTGAATCTCTTCTTTGAAGAAATGTCTATTCAGATCCTTTGCCCATTTTTAAACTCGGTTATTTATTTTTTCATTAATTTTAAAGAATTCTTGGTATATTCTGGATACAAGTCCATTTCCACTAACAGGATATGATTTGCAAATTTTTTCTCCCATCCTGTCTTCTCATGTCAATGATGGCACTGTTTGCAGCACAGTAAGTTTTAAATTTTAATGAAATTTATTTATCTATTTTTTTCTTCTGTTACTTGTTTTTATTGTCATATCTAAGAAACTACTGCCTAACCCAAGGACATAAAGATTTACTCCTGTGTTTTCTTCTAAGAGTTTTATGGTTTTAAGTCTTACATTTAGGTCTCTGATCCATTTCAAGGTAATTTTTGTGCCTGGTGTAAGAAAGGAGTCCAATTTCATTCTTTTGCATGTGGATATCCAGTTGTTCTGCACCATTTATTGAAAAGATGATTATTTCCCTCATTGAATTGTCCTCGGACTCATGTAAAAAAAATTAATTGACCCTAAGTATCAGGATTTATTTCTGAACCTCAATTCTATTCCATTGATCTATATATCTATCCTTAAGCCAGTAACACATTATCTTGATTACTGCAGTTTTAGTCTAAGTTTTGAAATTGGGAAGTGTCTCAGTCCTTCCAATTAGTTCTTTCACAAGACTGATTTGGCTACTTGAGGTCTCTTGAATTTTCATATGAATTTTAGAATGTGCTTATTAATTTCTGCAAAGAAGCCAGCTGGAATTTTGAAAGGAATTGCATTAAATCTGCAAATTGACTGGGGGAATACTGCCATCTTAACTATCAATGAACATGGGTGTTTATTTTTTTAGATCTTTAATTTCATTAATGTTTTATAATCTACAGTGTTGCAGTTCTTTTATTAAAATTGTTCCTAAATATTTTACTCATTTTGGTGCTACTGTAAATGGATTACTTTCTTAATTTCAAGGATGTTCACTGCCCATGTCTGGACATAAAATGGATTTTTGTATACTGATTTGGTATCTTGCAATCCTGCTGAATTCATTTGTTAGCTCTAATAGTTGTACATGTGGATTCCTCTGGATTTTTTATATAAAAGATCATGTCATCCACAAACAGAGATAGTTTTACTTCCTGTTTTGCAATGTGGATGCCTTTGGTTTTTTGTTATTGCCTAATTGTCCTGGCTGGAACCTCCATTACAATGGCGAATAGTAGTAGCTGAGAGTGTACATCCTTGTCTTGTTCCTGATCTTAAGGGGAAAGAGTTCAGTCTTTCACCACTAAATGTGACTTTGTTAGCTGTGAGTTTTCACAGATGCCCTTCACCGGGTTGGGAAATTTCCTTCTATTCCTAGTTTGTTGGGTGTCTTTTATCATGAAATGGTGTTGGATTTTTGTCAAATGCTTTTTGTTGCACTATGGAAATGATCCTCGAAGCCCTGGTGGTGCAATGGTTAAGAACATGCCTGTTATTCAAAAGGTCAACAGTTTGAATCCACCAGCCACTCCTTGAAAACCCTACGGGGCAGTTCTACCCTGTACTATAGGGTCACTACAAGTCAGAATCGACTCAACAGCAATTGAGGTGATGGAGGTTTTTTGTTTTTTATTCTTTTAAGATGTTGCATTACTTTATAATTGATTTTGGGTGTTAACGAACATTGCATTCCTGTGATGAACCCCACCTGGTAATGGTGTAAAATACTTTCTATATATTGCTGGATTTAGTTTGCTCGTGCTTTGCTGAGGATTTTTTTCTGTTGGTATTCATAAGAGATACTGGTCTATTTTTTTCCTTTTTTGTGTGATATCTTTGTCTGGTTTTGGTATCAGGATTAATACTGGCCTCACAGAATGAGCTGGAAAAGTCCTCCTTCCTCTTCTATATTTTGTTAGAGTCTGTGAAGAAATTGGTATTAATTCTTATGTAAATGCCTGGTAGAAATCACCAGAGAAGACTGCTGGGCTTGGGCTTTTTTGAAGGAACATTTAAAATTACTACTTCAACCTCTGTACTTGGTATAAATCTATTCAAATTTCCTACTCAAAAAAAAAAAAAAAAAATTTTTTTTTTTAAGTTAGTTTCAGTAGCCTGTGTCTTTGTAAGAATTTCTCCATTTCATCTAAGTCATCTAATCTGTCGGCATATAGTTGCTTATAGTATTTCCACATAATCCTTTTTATTTCCGTAAGGTTAGTAGTAATTTCCCTTCTATCATTCATGATTTTAGTAATTTGAGTGTTCTCTCTTTTTTCCTTGGACAGCCTAGATAAAGATTTGTCTATTTTGTTGATCTTTTTCAAAGAACAAACTTTTGGTTTGTTGATTTTTTTTTCTATTATTTTTATATTCTATTTCATTTATTTCTGCTCTCACCTTTATTTTTTTTCTGCTTGCTTTGGGTTTAGTTTGCTCTTCCTAGTTTCTTAAGGCAGAAGGTGGGCTGCTGTCATTGTTAACCGCTGTCAAGTCAGCTATGACTCATCACGACCCCATGTATAGCAGAACAAAACGTTGGCTGGTCCTATGTCATCTTCATGATTGTTGCGATGTTTCACTCCATTGTTGTGGCCATTGTGTCAATCCATCTCACTGAGGATTTCCCCCACCTTCACTGGCCCTCCACTTTACCAAACATGATGTCCTTTTCTAGCAATTGGTCCCTTCTGATGACACATCCAAATGAGTCAAAGTCTCAGACATATTCCGCGATCCACAAGGTTTTCATTGGCTAATTTTGGGAAGTAGATCTCTAAACCTTTCTTCCTAGTCTATCTTAGTCAGCAGAAGGTTAGGGTACTGGTTTGAGATCTTTCCTCTTTTTTAGCATAGGCACTTGCAGCTATAGGAGCCCTGCTGGTGCAGTGGTTAAGTAATCAACTGCTAACTGAAAGGTTGACAGTTTGAACCAACCAGCTACTTTGGGGAAGATGGGGCAGTCTGCTTCCATAAAGACTTACAGCCTTGGAAACCCTATGGGGCAGTTCTAGTCTGAAACTGAGTCTATATAAGCTGGAATTGACTCAACAGCAACAGGTTTGGTTTTAGGTTTATTTGCAGCTATAAATTACTCCCTAAGCACTGCATTAGCTGTGTCACAAGGGTGGGGTTTTTGGTATTTTTTTTGTTTTAATTCATCTCATCTATTTTCTACTTTTGTGATTTCTTTTTTGTCCCATTGATTATTTAGCAGTGTTGCTTAATTTCTTCATATTTGTGAGTTTCCCAAATTTCCTGTTACTGATTTCTAATTTCATTCATTGTGGTCGGGGACCATACTTTGCATGATTACAATCCTTTAAAAGTTATTTTATGGCCTGGAATATGATCTATCCTAGAGAATGCTTCGTGTGCACTTGAGAAGAATGAATATTCTGCTCTTGTTGGGTGGAGTGTTCTACAGATGTCTGCTAGGTCTAGCTGACTCACAGCACTGTTTAAGTATTCTATACTTTTGTTGATCTTCTGCCTAGTTGTTTGCTCCATTACTAAAAGTGGGGTATTGATGTGTCCAACTATTATTGTTGAATTGTTTTTCTCCATTCAATTCTGTCAGGTTTTACTTCATACCTTTTGGGGAGCTATTATGTCTGAGTATGAATCTTTTTGTTTGTCCTACCTAGAGTTTGTTGAGTTTCTCAGAAGTGTAGATTAATGTTTTTCACAAAATTTTGGAAATTTCGGCCATTATTTCTTGGAAACTTTTTTACCCCCCTTCCCTCTCCTCTTCTTTTGGTTCAACCACTGTGCATAAGCTGGTGATCTTAATGGTGTTCCTCATTTCTCTGAGGATGTATTCATTTTTCTTCATTCTTTTTTCTCTCCGTTCTTCAGACTGCATAATTTCTGTGATCCATCTTCAAGTTTGCTGATTCTTTCTTCTACCAGCTCAAATCTACTACACAGCCTGAGTGAATTTTTCATTTCAGCTATTGTACTTTTTATTCTTTTTATAATTTCTAACTCTTAATTGATATTTTCTACTTAAGGAGACATGATGTTGCTTCTCAGAGGGTGCAGCCTTGAGCATGCACTGTTTCCCTGTCCACCAGGAATGAGGAGTGGTTTCAGTTGGGTTCTCTGTTTCTTTCTCCAATTTCTCTAAGGCTCTGGCTGATCTACTTCTATTAGTACCACATACCTAGTTGTTGTGCTGTTGTTAGTTACCGTCAAGTTGATTTTCAACTCATAGCAACCCCATGTGACAGAGTAGAGCTGCCCCATAAGGTTTTTCAGACTGTAATCTTTATAGGAGCAGACTGTCAGGTCTTTATCCTGTGGAGCCACTGGGTGAGTCAGAACCACCAATCTTTCGGTTAGCAGCGAGGGCCGAACCATTGTACCACCAGGGCTCCTTACCTCGCTCTTAGCCTCCATGAATTGCTAGTTGATTGCTCTACTGTTTTTGCAATACCCCAGGGTGCTGTCTGTTTCAAAAAAAGCTGGGCCTCTTTGCAGGAGCAGGGTATTTCTAGTCTTTGAGGTTCCATCTAATCCTGGGAGATTCTTCTCAGCTTTGTTTTCCTGGTTCTGTTAAACTTCTAGCTGGTCTACCATTTCATTTGTTGCTACTATCATACGGAACCCTGGTGGCCCAGTGGTTAAGAGTTGGGCTGCAAACCCAAAGGTCAGCAGTTCAAATCCACCATCTGTTCCTTGGAAACCCTATGGGGCACTTCTACTCTGTCCTACAGGGTTGCTGTGAGTCAGAATTGACTCAACGGCAACAGGTTTAGTGTCACAGAGCTACCAGTCTCCTCTTGGTTGCTCACCACCAAGATATCCACTGTTTAACACCACCTTTAGGCACGGATTTCCCCATACCCTGTTTCAAATCGTCAGTTCCCTTAGAGAGGGCTATAGAGTTCTTCGCTCTTAGGACCTGCCTCTCCCCCTAGGCAGAACCACTGTGCCACTGCACTGGTGTGGAGACAGAGGCAAAAGCCCACTTCTTCCAGAGTGACACCTGTGCTCTATGAGGTACTGGGTGAGGACATTAGCCCCTGATCACATTCACTTGGCCTCCCTGGCATGGAGCATCTGCCCTAGGAACAAGCTGGGGCAAAGTGGGCCCATTAGTCGGCTGTGCCTGGAAAAGACTTCTGTTCTATGAGTAGGAGCTGGGTGGACAAGGGAGTCCTAGTCGTCTTGGTCTTACCTGCTTGGAAGACAGCTTCTGTGATATGAAGCTAGAGGGTATGAGAGATACCAGCAGCCTGTCCCTCCCACCCAATGAGGAGGATTCCATCATAATGAGCTGGAGGAGGTGGGCTGGAGCAAATTGTGGCCCATATGCCACAGATTCTTGCTGCTCTCACTGAGAATTAGATTTTCTTGAGTAAATATTTCTCCATTTGCTATATGCCCTTAAGACAGGTATTCTCAGAGACTTTAAATGGTTGTTTAAAAATAATTTTCACCAGTTAAATGGCTGTTTCACTCATTTTTTTCCCCAGAACAATAACCAAAGATGAAAAACAACACAAACCATCTTTGTTCAGCTGCATCCAATCACCAAGTTAAAAATTTAAAACAATGATGTATAAGCAAATTATAGCTTATCCTCTATCACTGTACATAAACACACTGAAATAAAATGTATTGACAACAAAAATGTTCATATAACACAGAGCTAATAGACAATAAAACAGCCAGGAAATAGAAAGACAATTCATCATACCCCTTCCAGATTTGAATTCTAAAAGGAGGCATTATAGTAGGGCAAAGAATAGCAAAATGATTTGATATACTCTTATTTAACTCAAAAGCCATTGTTCTTTGCATTTCCTATTCCTATTTATAATGAGAAGAAATTCAAAATGAGAAGAAACAGCTGCAAACATCCATTAATAATCGGAACCTGGAATGTATGAAGTATGAATCTAAGAAATTGGAAATCGTGAAAAATGGAATAGAACTCATGAACATCGATATCCTAGGCATTAGTAAGCTGAAATGGACTGGAACTGGCCATTTTGAATCAGACAATCATATAGGCTACTATGCTGGGAATGACAACTTGAAGAGCAATGGTGTTGCATTCATCATCAAAAAAAACGTTTCAAGATCTATAAGTACAACGCTGTCAGTGATATGATAATATCCATACGCCCACAAGGAAGACTGGTTAATACAACTCTTATTCAAATTTACGCACCAACCACTAGGGCCAAAGATGAAGAAGTAGAGATTTTTCTCAGCTGCTGCAGTCTGAAATTGATCAAACATGATGCAATCAAGATGCATGGATAATTACTGGTGATTGGAATGCGAAAGTTGGAAACAAAGAAGAAGGATCAGTAGTTGGAAAATATGGCCTTGGTGATAGAAACAATGCTGGAGATCGAATGATAGAATTTTGCAAGACCAACGACTTCTTCATTGCAAATACCTTCTTTCACCAACATAAATGGCGGCTATACACATGGACCTCGCCAGATGGAATGCACAAGAATCAAATTGACTACATCTGTGGAAAGAGATGATGGAAAAGCTCAAAATCATCAGTCAGAACAAGGCCAGGGGCTGACTGTGGAACAGACCATCAGTTGCTCATATGCAAGCTCAAGCTGAAACTGAAGAAAATCAGAGCAAGTCCACGAGAGCCAAAATATGACCTTGAGTATATTCCACCTGAATTTAGAGACCATCCGAAGAACAGTTTTGACGCACTGAACACTGGTGACCAAAGACCGGACGAGTTGTGGAATGACATCAAGGACATCATACATGAAGAAAGCAAGAGGTCATTGAAAAGGCAGGAAATAAAGAAAAGACCAAGATGGATGTCAGAGGAGACTCTGAAACTTGCTCTTGAGCATCGAGCAGCTAAAGCAAAAGAAGAACTGATGAAGTAAAACAACTGAACAGAAGATTTCAAAGGGCGGCTCGGGAAGACAAAAAATAACAACACGTGCAAAGAGTTGGAGATGGAAAACCAAAAGGGAAGAACATGCTCAGTGTTTCTCAAGCTGAAAGAACAGAAGAAAAAATTCAAGCCTCAAGTTGCAGTAGTGAAAGATTCTATGGGGAAAATATTAAATGACGCAGGAAGCATCAAAAGAAGATGGAAAGAATACACAGAGTCATTATACCAAAAAGAATCAGTCAATGTTCAACCATTTCAAGAGGTAGCATATGATCAGGAACCGATGGTACTGAAGGAAGAACTCCAAGCTGCTCTGAAGGCATTGGCGAAAAACGAGGCTGCAGGAATTGATGAAATATCAGTTGAGATGTTTCAACAAACAGATGCAGCGCTGGAGGTACTCACTTGTCTATGCCAAGAAATACGGAAGACAGCTTCCTGGCCAACTGACTGGAAGAGATCCATATTTATGCCTATTCCCAAGAGAGGTGATCCAACTGAATGTCAAAATTATAGAACAATATCATTAATATCACATGCAAGCAAAATTTTGCTGAAGATCATTCAAAAACGGCTGCAGCAGTATATCAACAGGGAAGTGCCAGAAATTCAGACCGGTTTTAGAAGAAGACGTGGAACCAGGGATACCATTGCTGATGTCAGATGGATCCTGGCTGAAAGCAGAGAATAGCAGAAGGATGTCGACCTGTGCTTTATTGACTATGCAAAGGCATTCGACTGTGTGGATCATAACAAATTATGGATAACATTGTGAAGGATGGGAATTCCAGAACACTTAATTGTGCTCATGAGGAACCTTTACATAGATCAAGAGGCAGTTGTTTGGACAGAACAAGGGGATACTGATTGGTTTAACGTCAGGAAAGGTGTGGGTCAGGGTTGTATTCTTTCACCATACCTATTTAATCTGTATGCTGAGCAAATAATCTGAGAAGCTGGGCTATATAAAGAAGAACGGGGCATCAGGATTGGAGGAAGACTCATTAACAACCTGTGTTATGCAGATGACACAACCTTGCTTGCTGTAAGTGAAAAGGACTTGAAGCACTTACTAATGAGGATCAAAGACCATACCCTTCAGTATGGATTGCACCTCAACATAAAGAAAACAAAAATCCTCACAACTGGACCAATAAACAACATCATGATAAACAGAGAAAAGATTGAAGTTGTCAAGGATTTCATTTTACTTGGATCCACAATCAACAGCCATGGAAGCAGCAGTCAAGAAATCAAAAGATGCATTGCACTGGTAAGTCTGCTGCGAAGGACCTCTTTAAAGTATTTTAGAGCAAAGATGTCACCTTGAAGACTAAGGTGCACCTGACCCAAGCCATGGTATTTTCAATCGCATCATATGCAGGTGAAAGCTGGACAATGAATAAGGAAGACCGAAGAAGAATTGACGCCTTTGAATTGTGGTGTTGGCAAAGAATATTGAATATACACATGGGCTGCCAAAAGAACGAACAAATCTGTCTTGGAAGAAGTACAACCAGAATGCTCATTAGGAGCAAGAATGGCGAGACTGCATCTTACACACTTTGGATATGTTCTCAGGAGGGACCAGTCTCTGGAGAAGGACATCATGCTTGGCAAAGTACAGGGTCAGCAGAAAAGAGGAAGACCCTCAACGAGGTGGACTGACACAGTGGCTGCAACAATAGGCTCAAGCGTAACAACGACTGTAAGGATGGCGCAGGACCAGGAAGTGTTTCGTTCTGTTGTGCACAGGGTCACTATGAGTCGGAGGTGACTTGACGTCACCTAACAGCAACAACAACAATTTATAATGAACAAATTGTTGGCTTATAACTATACAGAAATAAAACCAGAGGCTTGAACTGGAATTTTTGTCTCCTAGGAGTTGCTTCCTTTAGGAGTCATAAAAATCATACAATTTTAGGAATGGCCCACCTAGGCTGGGTGTTTCACAGCCAGAGGTGATTGTGTCATATTACAACCTATTGTGATTCTGAAAAAAGCATATCTGCCTACAGCTCACTGCCAGACCTTTTGGTTCTGGGCTTGTGGGTTTGGGAGTACTCATTATATTTTTCAAGAGACCTTAATATTTATTTCAGAAATAAACTGGGGAAAAAAAAAAAAAAAGGGCCGATGAGGGTGAAAGTAGAGGAGTCTCGAGCTTTTGCTTCATGTGTTAGGGTGACAGCACCATTAACCCAAAGGGTTTCCTGCTTATCTCTTTCACAGGTCTACTTGGTTTATTTGTAATTCTTGCTTAAGTTCCTTAAGAGAAAGACAGTATAAGTGTCACACCTAGATAATCAAAGATTATGAAATCTATTATCATCTTATTTTAACATCTTATCTGGATTATTTTAAAGATTTCATTATTTTTCTACATTAAACAGCTGTCATATTTAGAATTAATCTTGCCAAAGCTGTGAAATTTCTAACACGGGCGTCACAAAGTTTTTCCAAGAACATCAAGGAGAGAAATACATTAAATGAATAATACAAAAATTATAGAACCTCAAACTTGCAAGTTGTAAATTTTTGAATCAGAAGTCTTTTGAAAGTGAATTCTTTCATGAACTACATGCGTAAGAGGGGATCAGTATTTAAAAAAAACCCAGGTGTATTTTTTCATTTCTCTTTTAACTTACTGAGTTTTTTCACCTACTTCAGGATCATGGTTTCATGGGACACCCCAGTTAATCAGCCTAATAATGTGTTTACTGGTTCTTTCTACCTCCCAGTTTGCTGCATAGTACGCATGGGTCTTAAAAGCTTGCAAGCAGCCATACAAGGCTCAACAATTGGTCTCTGTTCACCTGGAGCAACAGAGGAAGGAGGAGAGGTCAGGAACAGGATGAGCATATGGAATGGGTGGCTAATTGCCTCCGTGAACAATTGCCTCCTTTGCCATGAGACCAGAACTAGATGGTGTCTGGCTATCACTACTGAACATTTTGATCAAAAATTCCACACAAGAATCCCGATCAAAATGGTGAAAACGCAGAATTTCAAATTCTCATGGACCTGCACTTTTTGGAGCCATGGACGGTAGATGAACCCCTGAAATTACTGCCCTTAGATAATATTTAAACCTTAAACCAAAAATATACCCTGAAGTCATCTTAAAGCCAAATGACAGTTTAGCTTAACTAGTGAAAAAAAAAAAAAGGGCTGCCTTGACCATTATGCTCTTTTAAGAGCTAGCTATATGGGATCAAACTGACAACAGCAACTGGATAGATCAGATGGAACATTAGTGGGCAGTGAGTTTATGTTATTGAGAGATGAACAACTTGGAAAACTAGGGTGAGAATGGTTGCACAACTTGGAGAATGTAATCAATGTCATTAACTGTACATGTAGAATGCTGTATGTTTTGCTGTGTATATTCTCAACAACGACAAGCTAAATAAAATTTAGAAAAGAAGAATATCTTATGTAGCAGAGTCTACTCTGACACACATGGGGCTGCCAGGAGTAAGAGCCAACTCGACAGCAAAAGTTTTTACACCTCCAAATTGAAACCAACTCCATTTAAGTTGCTAAACTTTATATTAAATTCACCAGGGGTTCTGTTATTCTTATACCTGGATATACAAAACAAAGGTCTTACCATTTAGCAATAAAAATTTGTAAACTACGATCATCTATAGTCTCATTTGTCCAAAAAGTAAATATATTGTATAGAAATCCTATGAGATTTACACTTTTATAAATGATGCTTGTTTTTCTGACTGGGAAACCTTGAAAAAACCTACTTCGTGCGGAAAGCTATAAAGGAAAAAAAAAAGTATATACTACTGATATTTCCATCACCCCTAGATAATTTGATAAATTCACTTTAAGCCTTCAAAAATATACATACGTAGATATATTAACTTTTTAAAAAAAAAAAAAATGAGATTCACACTGTAAATAATTTTATGTCCCTTCTAAATATTAAATTACATGCTACAAAAATTACATTCTTCAAAAATATGTATCCTTATAAATGTGCCATAATTTGTGTTGAGACTACCGCCAGGTTTTTTTGCTACTGTAAACTGTGTTTCAATCAATTTGTTACAGAATCCCACTATTTCCTCAGGATAGATTATTAGAAGAGAAAGCACGGATCAAACAAAAAGATTTTTTTCCTAAAACATATTACCAAACTTCTTTCCAAGAAAAAGTTACACCAATTTATGTTTCCACCAGCAGTTTATGGATACCATGTTGCCATTCTTGCACACACTGGATTTTACTGCTTCCTAATCTTGGCAAATTGTTGGGTGCCTCTGAGTTGATTCTGAGTCCCAGCTGCCCTATACGACAGAGCAGAACTACCCCATAAGGTTTCCTAGGCTGTAATCTTTACGGGAGTGAATCACCAGGTCTTTTTTTCCACCAAGCCTCTGGGTGGGTTCTAATCGCTGATCTTTTGGCACCACCTGGGCCCTGTGCCACCAGGGCATCTGAATTACAGTGCTGGTGAAGAATACTGAATATACCACGGACTGCGGAAGAATGGACAAATCTGTTCTGGAAGAAGTATAGCCAGAGTGCCCCTCGGAAGCAAGGATGGCGAGACTTCGTCTGACGTACTTTGGACATGTTTTCAGGAGAGACTGATACCTGGAGAAAGACATCATGCTTGGTAAAGTAGAGGGTCAGTAAAATAGAAGACCCTCAACAAGATGGATTGACAAAATGGGCTCAAGTAATGACTGAAGATGGCACAGGACACAGCAATATTTTTTCTGTTATAAATAGGATCGTTGTAAGTCAGAACCAGCTAGACGGTACCTAAGAACAACAATCTTTGCACATGTGGTGAAAAATAATTCTTTTATTGCTTCAGTTTGTACTTCCCTAATTACTAGGTAAGGGTCGATTATGTTTTCTATTGTTGTTCTTAGTTTTTTTTCCCCTTTGTGTATTTTCTGTTCATATTCTTTGCTCATTTGGCTACTGAAGTTATAATATACTAACCAAAAATTTTAGTACCATTTACTGAATGACTAATCCTTAATTTTTCAAGTGATGTTTGAGGGTGCTTTCAAAAAAGTTGTATACTAACAATTCTATAAAGTTTATTTTACTTTCATTATCTTTCAACTCTACCATTAGTGTCATACTTTAAAACTCTTATACATCTATAATAAGTTTTAGTATATTTGGGAAGGCAAATCCTGACTTGTTATTCACTTTTTTCAAAATGTCCTTCCTGGCCATCCTGACTTTATTCTTTCAGATGTTTAAAAGCAGTTCGTCAATTCTGCTCTCCCCAACCATCGGCTCCCCGAAAAAGACATTGTGTTTTTTATCAGAATAGCATTATACTAAAAAGTAATTTGAAAATCAGTCACCCTATGTTCATTGCCGCATTATTCACAATAGCAAAGTGCCCATCAATGGATGAATGGATAAAAAAATTGTGGTACATACATACCATGGAATAGTATGCAAGTATAAAGAATAACGAGGAGTCTGTGAAACATAACATGGATGAATCTGGAGGACATTATGCTGAGTGGAATAAATCAATCACAAAAGGACAAATATTGTATGATCTCACTATTATAAAAAGTTAAGAATAGATACACGCACAGAAAGCAATGCGCTTTGATGGTTACCAGGGATAGGAAGGGGAGGGATGGGGAACCACTTTCTAGGTAGTACACACGTGTTAATTTTGGTGACAGGATAGGCAATACCAAATATGGGTGAACTCTGTACCTGATCAAGGTAAATGAAGACACTAAGAAGTATAAGAAAAAAGGTACAATTTCAGTATGAACTATTAACACACACAAGTTTCCAACAGCAGTAATAACAACAAAAAATGTGTGTGGTTACATATGTATGTATATACATGTATAGGAAGGCACATGCAAGTAAACACACATGTATCGGTGTACCTGTAGGCATAGGTATATACATGTTTGTCTGTGCTGCATATATATCCACATATGTAAGAAAGCACATGGGGGCACAATTATAGAGACTTCCTAGATCTATCCAAACAACTTGTGGGATTGGTTTACTGGGTTAAAAGGTTTAGGACCACAGGCTTATATGACAACTTAGTCAAGTAGCATAATATAGTTCATAAAGATGTTCTACATCCTAGTTGGGTGAGTAGCATCTGGGGTCTTAAAAGCTTGAACGTGGCCATCTAAGATACAACTATTGGTCTCTACTCCTCTGGAGCAAAAGAGAATGAAGAAAAGCAAAGACTCAGAGAAGAAACTGGTTTATAGGACTAATAGCCCACATGAACCACGGCCTCTTCTGACCTGAGGCCAGAACTAGATGGTACCCAGCTACCACTACTGATCACCCTGACCAGAGACATATTATAAGGTCCCTGATAGAACGGGAGAAAAATGTTGAACACAATTTAGATTCCTAAAGAGGCCAGACCTACTAGACTGAGAGGGACTAGAGGAACCCCCAAGGCTGTCACCCTAACATATCCTTTGAACTTGGAATTGAAGATTTTTCTGGAGGTCACCTTTCTGTCAAGTAACAGATTGGCTTATAACACCCATGAATAATGTGTTCCCTTAAACAATCAACTGCATGAGATCAAACAGCTGACATTTACCCAAAAGCAAAGATAAGAAGGCAAGGAGGGAAAGGGAAGCTGGATCAATGGAAACAGAACAAACAGAATGGAAATAATGAGAACACTGACACACTGTGAAAACTGTAACCAATGTCATGGAACGATGTATACAAAATCTGTTAAATGGGAAACTAATTTACTGTGTAAATTAGTTTTTATCTAAAACACAATAAATATTCAAAAAACAAAACAATGACATCCTTAAAATAATCAGTCTCTTCTAGGGCCACTTTACATTTATGCAAATGTTCTTTTATGGCCTTCAATTAAAATTCTGTAGTTTATTCACATAGTTCCCACCTACTAATTATTTTATATCTTTATTGTCACTATGAAAAGGATTTTTCCTTTGTTTTTTGCTATTGCTGGTATAAATGAAGAACAGATATGTGTGTAACTTAATTTTGTATGCAGCTTTCAGAGGAAAATGAGGGCCATCTCTCTACCTTCAGTTTCTATGTTCTCTGGTAGCGTCACCAGTTTGTGTCAATTTTCCAATGCCTTTTCAAGGCAATGTCTTTTAAGGGAGCTGTGAGGGATGGTTGGGAGAGCTGCAGAAGTGGCTAACACTGTCTGATGATTCATCACCCAAAGCAGGAAGAAGATACTGAGTGGACGGGATCATCTCCACTAGGAAAGATCTCAAATTCTTTATTAAGCTTTCAGTCATCTCAACCTACGCGATCCATAGGATATACCCTTTTATTACCAAATTACTACTGCTTGGCAATGGGAATAAAAAAGTATCTAAAAGATGTTTTCCAATAAGGGGCTTTTACCGCATATTTTTCTCTATAATGTAGTTATCTACACTGTAAGAAATACTAAAGGAAGTTCTTCAGGCTGAAAGGAAATGATACTATAAAACACTCCTGAGAGAAATTAAAGAAAGCATAAATAAAGGTGAGTTATATCATGACCATAAACTCGGAGACAATATTGTTAATGTGGCAATCCTCTCCAAATTCACCTATACAGTCAATGCAATCTCAATAAAAATTCTAAAAGGCTTTTTGAAGAAACTGACAAGTTGATTTTATAGAAAGGCAAAGGACTTACACTAGCAAAACAATTTTGACAAAGTTGGAAGACTCGTACTACCTGATTTCCAGCATAAAGATATAGCAATTACGACAGTATGGTTTAAGAAAATGGCACAGAATAGAGTTCAGAAATAGACCCACACATGTATATGGTCAACTGACTTAAAAAAAAGTGCCAAAGTAATTTGATGAGGGAAGAGATAGCCTTTTAAACAAATGGTGCTGGAACAACTGGATTATCTATATGAAGATAATGAACCTCAGCCCTTACCTCACACCATATAGAAAAATTAACTAAAAATGGATCATGTCCCAAAATATAACAGTTAACACTATTAAACCTCTAGAGAAAATATATGATTTGTGTGTATGTGTGACATTGTGTTAGGCAAAAATTTCTTGAACAGGACATAAATTATAAGAGAAAAAAAGATAAAATGGGCATCATCGAAATTAAAAACTTTTGCTTTTCAAAAGACAAGGGCAAGCTACAGATTGGGAGAAAATATCTGCCCATATATCTGACCAAAGAATTATATACAGAATATATAAAGAAATATTACAACTTAATAATAAATTTAAAAAAAAAAAAAAGGGGGGAAAAGACTGAAACAAACAAACCAAACCCATTGCTGTTGAGTTGATTCTGACTCATAGGGGCCCTTAAAGGACAGAGTAGAACTGTCCCACAGGGTTCCTAAGGTTGTAAATCTTTACGGAAGGAGACCACCACATCTTTCTCCTGCAGAGTGGCTGATGGGTTTCAAACCACCGGCCTTTTGGTTAGCAGCCAAGCACTAATCACTGCACCACCAGGGCTCCTCTAATAATAAGTTCTTTAAAAAAGGGCGAAAGATTCAAACAAATACTTCACAAAATATGTACACACAGGAAGATGCTCAACATTACCTGTCATCAGGGAAATAAAAATTAAAATCACAATGAAATACCAGTTAAATAGATTGACAAGTCAAACGCTGACAAAGTGTAGGGCATTAGAACTCCTAGTTACTGACAGGAATGCAAAATGGTTCAGTCACTCTGGAAAACCGTATCGTAGTATTTCATAAAGTTAAACATACAACTTTACAATCCAAAGTCACTGCTGTCAGGTCGATTCCGACTCATACTGACCCTACAAAACAGAGCAGAACTGCCCCATAGGGTTTCCAAGGGTATAAAACTTCATGGAAGCAGACTGCCACGTCTTTCTCCCGCAGAGCAGCCGGTAGGTTCAAATAGCCAACTTTTTGGTTAGCAGCTGGGTTGGGTGCTTTAGCCACTATACCATCAGGGCTCCTCTACAACTTACAATACCACCTAGTAATTCCAATTCTAGGTATTTATCCTTGAGAAATGAAAATACAAAGACTTATATGCAAACAGGTCACAGCGCCCAAAATCTAGAAACAACTCAAAAGTCCATAAAGAAGTAAATGGATAAACAATAGACAGGAACACAAGATTACACACAAAAACAAGAACAAATCTCAAAAAATTATGCTAACCAAAAAAGGTCAAACACAAGAGACTACATACTGTACGATTCCCACTATACGATATTCTAGTAAAGGCAAATCTATAGTGGTTGCCTAGATCTGGGAATCTGAGAAGGGACTGACTACAAAGGGGCATGAAGAGTCTTTTTTAGGGTGAATGAACTGTCCTGTATTTTGACTGTGCTGGTGGTACACAACTGTATCTATTTACCAAAATCTATCAAGCTGTACTCTTAAATGGATAAATTGTACCGTATGTAAATATTACCTCAATAAAAAAGCTGCAAACTTAGGTTTAGAGTATTCAAGATACTAGATACTGAACACGTCACTGACTTATGACTCTTGAACTAACCATCTGAAATCAAAGAAATGATCTTCATTAGTGTTTTCAGTGTCACAAAGAAATGTGATGCTTATTTTCCAATCCTATGTATCTTTCCCCTCAATAGTAAAAATACTTTTAGGTTGAAAAACAGTGTTTTTTACTTGCTGTCCATTTCTTTGCACAGTATTCTGAAAATATATACTGCCAGTGGCAATGAATTGATAGCATTTCACCATTTTTGTTCTATCCTTTCGTACAAATCAAGATGAGGAAGCTGACAGTTACCCGACTGCTGGTCTTTTTGAATAATGGGATATGTGGATTAGCTACAAAAAGGGGAGGGGGGTAGAGGAAACAATTCCCTACCAATGGAACCAGATTGGAAAAATGAATGATTCCAGTACTGTAGCAGGGAAAAGGACAAGATGAGCCTGGAACACCTTTTTGTATCAGAAAGAAAATGCTTAAAAAAAAAAAAAAATGATGAGGACACGTCAAAAGGATATAGGAGGCAGCTTAAAGGGCTCCACTGACCAAATCTCGGACAATGGATTGTAACTGAACAGAATAAAAATTATGACTCTAAACTGATAGGGACGGGGGAGGTAGGCAAAAGCTCTTCCTCATCATATAAATCCAACTAAAAAGAGGTACAAAGAATAACAGAATTAGGAAAATCCTCATTTTTTCAACTATAAAAAAAAAAAATTCTGGCAAGAATGTACAATTGATACTACAACTAAAACAGGTGAAAATATGAACAGGAAAAGACATTTATTTACAGAGTCACAAAGTATCTTCCCACCAGTTACCTACTAATTATAGGGGGAAAAGAGTAACTTTATAATAGAGAAACCTGACAGACATCACCTAGCCAAGTGATCAAAGTTAATGTTACCTATTAAGTGACCTTGTATACATCGTGGTGTAAAGTACTAAGGAAACAACATCACTTACTCAATATTCCTTACCAAAAAGTATGACCTAAATTTAATCATGAGGAAACATGAGACAAACCTAAACTGAGGAACACTGTACAAAACAAACGGTCCGTAGTCTTCAACAATGTCAATGTCAGTAAAAACAAAAATGCTCAGGAGACACTCCAGATTAAAGAAGACTAAAGAATAATGAAAATCAAATTCAATGAGCGACCCTGAATTGGATTTGGGACTAAGGGAAGGAAAAAACTTCAAAGAACCTTGGAAAAATTGATTAAAATTTGAAGAAGATTCATATATTAAATAATATACCAAGGGTAAGTGCCCTGATTTTGGTAACTGTACTATGTTGCTTAAGTAAGCAGGTGTCCTTATTCTTGGGAGATAGACACCCAAGTATTTAGGAATAAAGAAGTGTGAGGGGTATGATGTCTGCAACTTATTTTCATATGGTTCAGGAAAATATGTGTGCTGTATATACGTCTACAAGAAAGAATGAGAATGAATAATAAGGCAAATTGTGGCAAAATGTTAACAACTGGTAACTCCAGCAGAAGGGTATAAGGAAGTTTTTGTAACATTCCTGCAACTTTTCTCTAAGTGTGAAATTATTTCAAAAGTTAAAAAAGAGTAGGATGGACAATTGCTGAACCCTACTTTTCTCCCACAAGCCAGCTTTCCCTTCTCTCTCTCTCATTCCCTCCTCCATAATCCCAGCTGTCTTCACATTAAATTGTATTTGCTTGTGTTATGGGTTGCTGGTCTCTGATATACAGTTTGAGGGAAAAGAGCAAAGACAATAATAAGTAGGATATGGAAGTTAACAACTTACAGGTTTCTCTAAAACAGAATAAAAAAAATTTTGTCAAGGGCCAGAGAGTAAGTATTTTAGGCTTTGCAGGCCACATATAGTTTCTGTTGCATGTATGGATGCAGGTTTGTAATAACTGATTGTTTGAAAGGCCTACTACCCCAGTAGATCATGGGCCAATAGCTACAGCCATGCCTGCTACCTACCCATGGCTTACTGACATTTCAAGCAATGAGCTAAAATGAGCTGACAAGATGCGACTCACTGATTTAAATGTCACTTTCTGTCGTCTTATAATTTTAAATGCCAGCAAGTCTTAGGGAAAATGGCTCCACCATTTTAAATGCCCATACTCTTTAAGGTCAGTTATCAGCACAGATTTCTGGGCCTCATCTTCAGAGTCTCTTCTTTAGTAGGTCTAGGGTGCTACCCAATAATTCACATTTCTATAAAGTTTCTAGGTGATGCTAATATTGCTGGTCCAGGAACCACAGTTTGAAAACCAATGGTTTATTTTACTCAAGGACTGATACAGTCTCATCTTTTTAAAAAAGCTTTGTTTTTAGCCAGTTAAGAATTCTATGTATGTGTATGTGTGTATATTAAAAAACCGAACTCATTGCTGTCGAGTTGATTTCAACTCATAGCGGCCCTACAGGACAGAGTAGAGCTGCTCCATAGGGTTTCCAAGGAGAGGCTGGTGGATTCAAACTGCTGACCTTTTGGTTAACAGTTGTAGCATTTAACCACTGTGCCACCAGGGCTCCCTGTATGTATGTATGTATGTATGTGTATATGTACACATAAATACATATCATATACATACGTATATGTATATACACATAAATTTATATACACACACCTACACGTACAGAGGTGCACTGGTGGTGCAATGGTTAAGTGCTGGGCTGCTAACCAAAAGGTCAGCAGTTCAAACCCACCAGCCGCTCTGCAGAATAAGATGTGGCAGTCTGCTCCTATAAAGATCTACAGCCTTGGAAACCCTATGGGACAGTTCTACTCTGTCCTATGGGGTCACTGTGAGTCAGAATTGACTTGACAGCAGTGGTTTTTTTTTTTTTTTACCTAAAAGGAAATCTTACTTCATGTAAATTATCACTTTTACATTAATAAAATATGAGTTGTGCTTAATGCAATTTTTACCATGTGTCAATATTCATTTTTGTTAAGCAGACCATCAAATTAATGAATAGAAAAACAAAGAATAAAGTTTCAAGCCTGAACGCACACCAAGAGTTAAATACGGTACTCAAAATGTACAAAAAAACCTACCCTGAACGACTCTTACAAGTGTATCTAATTGTTATTACTGTTCATGGAAATTAAGACTAAAGACCAAGAGGCAAATGACTATTACCATTATATGTGTTAATACTCTAGTATCTATAATCAGCATTTTCTATTGCTATTTTTCTCCCATTATTATACAGCTATTAAAAACATTAAAAGACAAATGCAAGACACAGTCAACAGTAAGAGTTTCTTATACCTTTCCACTGATTGGAAATTCAAAGTTTATACTCTCTCAAGTTTTATCCACAGCCCAATCTGGATCAGAGGCTTCCTGAGTTTCTAGCTGCTCTCCATCATGACTGTGGATGTCCCCAGTTGCCCAAGACCATTATAAATGAAAGGATAACCAACTGCATATTTGAGGCAACAGCATTACGAAGCTTGGCTAAGGATAATCCTGCATTCTTTCAAACTTCTATAGCACTTTTCTGTACTCCTCTAACAGAACATGTTTTATGACCAATATTGTACATCTTCTCCTCACTTATCAACTATCTTGTTATCTGTCATTTCGCATTTACAACAATAGTAAAAAAAAATCCACCATCCAACTATTTTGCACATTAATGATGGATGTCTGACAGTAATGAATGCTGAGGTGCGAGGCACAAGTAATGCTGGCTGTGATGGTTAAGGTTATGTGTCAATAATCATGGCCGGGCCATGATTCTCAGTGGTTTGGCAGTTATGTAATGATGCAGTCATCCTCCATTTTGTGAACTGATGTGATCATCCTCCATTTCTGTTAAATGCCTATTTCGCATAGTGACCTGGTCTTTGGAAGCTAACCATGTCAATAAATGAGGAGAGAGCGTTTTTATTTATATACATTTCTGATCTCCTATATTAGACTATAAATTCCTTGTAAGTATTACTGTGGCTAGAGCTTCTTTCTATCACTCATAGAACCTTTATATCACCCACAGCATCTGGCACACTTAACATAGTAAGTGAAATACATAGTTACTGATTTTAACTTTAAAAATAAAGAAATTTACTTGAAAGAAGAAATAAAAAGGCACAATCCACAGCTAAAATATAAATTATTTCAAAAAAGGACATAAACCAAATAAAAGAATTGGGGGGGGGGGTGGAGGAGGGAAAGGAAAAAGAGAAGCAGAAGCACAAGCTCTCATAATAGAGGGAAAAGGACAAAGAGGAAACAGCCTAGTGTGCAAACAGCAGTTTATAAGAAAGGAAAGGAAAAAGAAGTGAGGTTATATCCATGGACAAGACAGGAAGAAATGAAAAACTGGCTCAAAACAAGACATTCAAATGGAACACTGAGGCCCACTATACTACTCTTTCTAGCCCCAATTTTTTTTTTATAACTAGGTATAAGGAGTCTTGGTGGTATAAAGATTAAGTGTTCGACTGCCAACCAAAAGGTTAGCAGTTCGAATCCACCAATAGCTCTGTGAAGGAAAGTTACAGCCTAGGAAACCCTATGGGGCAGTTGTACTCGGTCACATGGCACACAACAATAGGCACATTCTAAACTTATTTGAGGCTCTGGTTAATTATAAGAATCTCCTCAAGCAAGATTTCAAAAACAGGTTTCTTCAGAGTTACAGAATTTTTTACTTGAAAAGTACCTTGGTGTCTACCCATTCCAACTGTCTCAATTTTTACACCAACAAACCATAAATGGCATTAACAAAAAAATGACAAAAATAAGATTTTATTTAGTATCTACACTTTAGTAATTTTTCTCTACTTAAAATTGCAATGCTGCAAGAGCTAATTTTATTTTCTTGAAACTTTCTATTTTGTTGCTGCCATAACTACAAAACTCTGAACAGCAATTCAATCTGGAGTAGTTAGTATAGCTTATTTACCACCCCCTCTTTTTTTTTTAAACACCATCTTCATACCTGAAAGTTCCTCACCGTTCTCTGCCCTCAGTATGAACAGGTCAGTTAGCTAGAATTCTTATACTTAGGCATTCTTGCCTCATTTTAAAATCTGCCAAATCTGGAATTTCATGGTTAGTTACATTGACTTTATTCTAATTTCAACAGGAATCTCCCATCACGCCTCAGCAACTAATTTCTTGTTGGTTCTCTTACAGTCTTGCCTCCTTTAGCTGTTCTCTCCTTTTATAACTTTAATTTGTTCCTGTCCTCCAGCTTACTTAAGCTTTTTCCTCCTCTCCAAAAAAAACTTTTGTTTTCAAACCCACTGCTCTTCTTTCTATGGTCTTGTTTTCTTCATCATTCCTTGCACTGTCAACTTTTCAAGCTAATAGTCTATACCCATTTCTTTACTCCCACAACACCCACTTATTCATTAACCCTGTTAACACTTACAGTCTGGCTCCCACAACCAGTATTTTTGAGACGCTATTCTCCAAAAGGCTAGTGTAGTATGTTTTGGGAGCTTGCTCAATCCATATAAGCCCCTTCCTCTGGAACTGGCATAGCAGTCCACGTTAAGTACAGCAAACATGACGATTGATCCCCCTACTCCTCAAATAGACATAAGTGCTTGGACGAGGGCAGGTGTGTCATTTAGGATAGGCAACTCATTTATTTTATTGTTTCTATGGTTTTTTCTTTCTTCCAATCTGAATCTTCTATTTCCTAAAATGAAGGTCTTCGAGTCTCAGAATTTTGTGCTGTACTGCCTTACCAAAGATCTCATCTGCTCAAACATTCCAATCATCATATATATTCAGAAACCCGCCAAATTTACGTATTCGCCCAGAAATTTTGTTTCAGCTCAAATTTCACTACTCTACTAGACACTTCCAACTAAACATTCAATCTCACCACAAACTGCTTTAAGCTAACCTCATTATTCTCCCCATAAAACTGACCACTGCACCTTTTCCCCTTCTTACTTCTTGAATTCTGTTAATTGACCGTGCTAAGTCATCTGGGCCTGAAAACCTAAAGTCAGTATCTTCTCCCTTTTTTATATATTCACTCAACCCCTAAGTTTTAACAATTACTTAATCCAGATTTCCTACATTTTCACAGCCCCCACTTTAGGCACATTTTCTGGATTATTACAAGAAAAAAAAAAAACTTTTTTTTTTTTTTTAAGAGCCGCCTATAATTTTCTCAGTATAAATTCCTCTCCACTCCAGCCTAAATACAACGATCAAATCGATCACCCTAAAACATAGATACATTTAAGGTCCAGGCTGAGTTCCACCTCCTTGAGTAAGCAATTCCATTATCATCTAACGTGCTTCTCAACTGTTATACAACTTTCTTGTATTACCCACTGTCTTTAAAATATTAGATATGAGGATGAAGTGGGGAGGGAGCATCTTACTTTCAGTGTTTCCTACAACAAGAGAGTTTTTGTTCTAGGGGTGTAAGATGGATGATTTAAATCTTCCTATGGATAAGGGGAAACCCTGGTGGTCAAGAGCTACAGCTGCCAACCAAAAGGTCAGCAGTTCATATCCACCAGTGGCTCCTTGGAAACCCTATGGGGCAGTTCTACTCTGTCCTACAGGGTCACTATGAATCTGAATTGACGCGACGGAAACGGGTTTGACTTTTTTGGTTTATGGATAAGTGCTTTAGCTACCTACTATCTCCTCAGCATTTCATAAGCAGGGAGAAATAAAGCCTTGTATTTCTTTGGTGTCTTCTCTGGCCTAGCACAGAACCAGATAATCAATAAACTAGCCAAATGGTAAGTCTACTGGTTAACTCTGACCACTTAAAATTGAACAGAGGCAACTTAATCACCAATTGCTGATTTCTCCAAGACTTTCTCTGCATGTTTTACAGACAAATTCACAGAAAAGGAAAGAAAAAAAATTCTTTGATATTTAATGGGATCTTGGACTGAGAACTGATTCACTGTTGTCAAGAGGTTTTCCTTACTTTTTCTAAATAATGTATACAAAACCCAAAACCAAAAAACCAAACCCAGTGCCATCGAGTTGATTCCAACTCACAGCAACCCCACAGGACAGAGTAGAACTGCCCTGTAGAGTTTCCAAGGAGCATCTGGCGGATTTGAACTGCCGACCTTCTGGTTAGCAGCCGTAGCACTTAACAAAGGTCTATGGAAATACAAGATTAGGTCCCTCAGTTTAGATTTGTACAATCCACTGAGCAATTAAGCATGTTATTACCTTGTGGTATCTGTTTAACTTTGCCTTCTACCTATTTAAATCTTATAAATATATTACCTTTGGACATCCCATATTTGTTTCTTTTTTCTCAATCCTAATAGCCATACTGATATTAACTACACTGATATCTTTTTCTTCCACAATTCCTTTTATATAACGAGTACTGTGAATACTTACTGTTGTGGTAGTCCGTGACAAGATGACAAACTTATCAAGCAGGGTTGAATAACAAATATACTCAACATAAACAACATGTTGTAGACCATGAACAACAGCCCCCTTCGCCATAAGACCAGAAGAACTGGATGGTGCCATGCTACCATTACTGGAAATTTTGATCAAAGATTCTATAAAAGAATCCTGATGAAAACGGAGAAAACACAGAACACAATCTCAAACTCCCACAGAATCTGAGTTCCTAGAGCCATGGAGGCTAGATGAATCCCTGAAACTGTTGCCCTGAGATAATCTTTAAACCTTAAAAAATATCCCAGGTCTTCTTAAAACCAAACGATAGTCTAGCTTAACTAGTAAAGAACATCTGCCTTGAGTACTGTGCTCTTTTAAGATCTCTCTATATGGGATCAGACTGACAACAGCAAATCCAAAGATTAGATGGGAAACTTAGGGGCAGTGAGTTAACGGGGGAAGAACTCAGAAAAAGAGGGTGAGAATGGTTGCATAACTTGAAGAATGTAATCACTGTCACTGAATTGTACATGTACAAATAGTTGAAATGGTGTTCTGCTA
Source organism: Loxodonta africana (assembly GCF_030014295.1). Classification (NCBI taxonomy): domain Eukaryota; kingdom Metazoa; phylum Chordata; class Mammalia; order Proboscidea; family Elephantidae; genus Loxodonta; species Loxodonta africana. The sequence goes on from NC_087357.1 coordinate 37,019,320, forward strand.
TGTATATTCTCAACAACAAAAAAAATGCTATAGAATACAATGAGAAAATACGTTTAGCACCTACTCTTATAAACTTTCAACGTGTTAAAATAGCAATAAAAATTAAAGTGTTAAAAGGATATACCTAAGCTTTTAATTTACATGTACCTAAGAAACAAGTAATTATGAAATGCTCAGAATAAATAAAAAGATGGGAAAATGATAAACATGAAAAGGATCAAGTTACACAATCCCTGAGTTAGCCTCAAAGTCAATAATCTCTATGATTTAGCTTCAACCACACCACTGGTTACTTCCAAAAATAAGTGCTGTGTCCCACACATGACACGCTCCTTTTGTCTATCTAGACCTATGTAGTCCTTAAAAATACAGCTCAAGTCCCAATTTCTCAAAACATTCTCCTAATAGGCTAGTCAAATATTAACTTACTAACAGTCTTATAATAAGCTTCTTAGGTCCACAAGCCTATTTGGTATAACATCCCACTCTCCCATCACCTTAGTGAGTAAAACACCCGTGCTGTCTCTATTCTACCTCAGCCATACACAAGAACAGCTATACCAAAGGCAGATTAATTACTTTGAACTGGTCCATCTTCAGGGATCTTAAACGCTAAAAGCCATTTTTTATCCTTTCCATCTCTCCAACATCCTCTTACTTCTACTGAAACAGCTCTTCATACTATCAACAGGATCGGCAGCCAATAACGGCACCTCATGAAATGGTTTTTAATATACGTAGTTATAGAAAAAAGTACAAAAGTATGTGTATGTGTATTTTAGTAAAGATATCTATTTTCTAGCTTAGACAACTGAGGAAGCCTGGAAGCAGAAATACCCTAATACCAATGAGCACACCTAGTGCTTTCTTTCACTCTCCAGATAAAAGGAACTAGGGTTCTTTAGTGAAATCTAGGGCTGGAAAAGGGCAAGCACAAGTTGAGCCTGGAGTATTTTTTGGTGTCAAAAAGTAACTAAAATAATGATAGAGACATGCCAAAAGGGCACAGGAGGTAACTTAAAAGAGCTCTCAACAACCAAATTCAGGATAATTTGAACTACAAAATAAACAATGACTGTAATGAATTATAATCCATAGAATGAAATAAGAATCCATGAATCCACAAATTGGGGAGAAGGGAGAGTTCTTCCTTAGAGAATTCCAATTAATACATATAGAAGAAATACAAAAATCACCGTTTGGTAAATGTCACATTAATTTTTTCAGGCAACGTCATTAATGGATGCTAAAATTAGTGTATGATGAGAAATTAGTAAGTATGATGAAAAAGAGAATATTTACAAAATCTGAATGAATCTCTCCACAAGATAGTAGAAACCTTGGAGTTAGAGAAACTTGGCAGATACTTTAAATCATCAAACTTAGTATCACCAAGTGCTATCTGCTATGATCCACTAAAGGGGACACACGTTAATTTTGTGGAATTCTTACAAAAAATGTATAATGTGAATTCAATCAGACAAACCGAAACTGATGGCCATTTTACGAATCAAATGGTTAGTATTCTTAAAGTAGACTAAGGAGACATGAAAACCACATACAAAGTATAATCCTAGACTGGATGTTGGACTACAAAAAGGACATTAATGGGATAACTGGAAAATGTGGAAAAGGTCTGTAGATTAGATAATAATGTTGCATGGATGTTAATATCCTGGTTTTGTAACTGTACTGTTGTTACATAAGACTAAACACTTCAGCAATCTGGATGAAGGGTTTTAAGTATTTCAAAAAGAAGCTTAAAAACAAAACAAAACAAAAAAAGCCTCATGACTGAAAAATACACAGAGAACTGTATGTATATACTTTGACAAATACAAGCATTCCAAACATTTAGCCTTAATATAATTCTCCAGGTTTATTAAGCCTCCTGAGTTCTTCTTAATCATTCATTTAATAATTATTTTACAGTGTGCTCAACTAAGACCAAACAAACAGAAAAGGATGGAAAAAAAGAGGGAAACAAAACAAGCCAGTAAGTTAGTCCGTTATTAACTAACAGTTTCCTAACAAAGCTGTCGTTAGGTGTCATCAAGCCGGTTCTGACTCATAGCGACCCTATGTACAACAGAAGGAAACGCTGCCTGGTCCTATGCCATCCTCACAATCACTGCTATGTTTGATCCCATTGTTGCAGCCACTGTGTCAAACCATCTCCTTGAGGATCTTCCTCTTTTTTGCTGACCCTCTACTCTACTAAGCATGATGTCCTTCTCCAGGGACTGGTCCCTCCTGATAACATGTCCAAAGTACGTAAGATGAAGTCTTGCCATCCTCGTTTCTAAGGAGCATTCTGGCTGTACTTCTTACTTCTTCTAAGACAGATTTGTTCCTTCTTCTGGCAGTCAATGGTATATTCGATATTCTTCACCAACACCATAATTTAAGTTCATGAATTCTTCAGTCTTTCTTATTCATTGTCCAGCTTTCACATACGTATGTGGTGACTGAAAATACCATGGCTTGGGTCAGGCTTACCTTACTCCTCAAAGTGGTATCTTTGGTTTTCAACACTTTAAAGGAGTCTTTTGCAGCAGATTTGTCCAACGCAATACATTGGTTTGACTTCTTGACTGAGGCTTCCATGGGTTTTGACTGTAGATTCACGCAAAATGAAATCCTTGACAAGTTCAATCTTTTCTCCATTTATCATGATGTTGCTTATTGGTCCAGTTGTGAGGATTTCTGTTGTCTTTATGTTGAGGTGTAATCCACACTGAAGGCTATATAGTCTTTGTCCTTCAGCAGTAAGTTGTATCGCCTGCATATCTCAGGTTGTTAATGAGTCTTCCTTCAGCAGTAAGTTGTATCGCCTGCATATCTCAGGTTGTTAATGAATCTTGATGCTGTGTTCTTCATCATATCGTCCAGCTTCTCAGACTATCTGCTCAGCATGCAAATTAAATAAGTATGTTGAAAGGACACAACCCTGGCACATACCTTTCCAGATTTTAAACCACGCACTATCCCCTTGCTCTATTCGACTGACTACCTCTTGGTCTAGGTACAGGTTCCACATGAGTATAATGAAGTGCTCTGGAATTCTCATTCTTTGCAATGTTATTCATAATTTGTTTTGCTCCACACAGTCGTATGTCTTTTCAACGTCAACAAAACAGAGATAAACATCTTTCTGGTATTCTCTGCTTTCAGCAGAGAGCCATTTTACATCATCAATCATATGCCTTGTTCCACATTCTCTTCTGAATCTGGCTTGAATTTCTGGCAGTTACCAGAAACTCATGTACTGCTGCAATCATGATGTTAATGATAAAAAAAAAAAAACCCAAACCCATTGCTGCTGAGTTGATTCCGACTCATAGCGACCTAATAAGACAGAACAGACTGCCCCCTAGGGTTTCCAAGGAGTGGACAGCAGATTCAAACCGCCAACCTTTTGGTTAGCAGTCTGAGCTCTTAACCACTGTGCCACCAGGGCTCCAATATTAATGATATTGTTCAAAAATTTCCACATTCCACTGGATCACCTTTCTTTGGAATGGCATGTATATGGATCTCTTCCAGTCAGCTGGTCAGGTAGCTGCCTTCCTGTTTTCTTGGGATAGGCGAGGGTGCTTCCAGGGTGGCATCTGTTTGTTAAAATACCTCAACCAGTGTTCCATCAATTCTCAGAGCCTTGTTTTTTGCCAATGCTTTTAGTACCACTGGTTCTTGATCATATGCTACCTCCTGAAATGGCTGAATATCAACCAAGTCTTTTTGATAGAGTGTCTCTGTGCATTTCTTCCATCTTCTTTTGATGCTTCCTGTGTCGTCAATATTTTGCCCATAGAATCCTTCAATACTGCCAACTTGAGGCTTGAGTTTTTTCTTCAGGTGTTTCACCTTGAGAAATGCCAAGCATGTTCTTTCTTTTTCATTTCCTAATACCAGGTCTTTGCTCATTTCATTGTAATGCTTTACCTTTGTCTTCTTGAGTGGCCCTTTGAAATCTTCTGTTCAGTTCTTTTACTCCATCATTTCTTCCATTCACTTTAGCTACTCTACGCTCAAAAGCAAGTTTCAGAGTCACTTCTGACATCCATTTTGGTCTTCTCTTTTCTGTCTTTTTAATTATCTTTTGCTTTCTTCACATATGATGTTCTTGATGTCATCCCACAACTCATCTGGTTTTTGATAATTAGTGTTAAATGCAACAATCTATTATTGATATGGTCTCTAAGTTCAGGTGGGATATACTGAAGGCAGTACTCTGGCTCTCATGGAATGTTTTAATTTTCTGCAGCTTTAACTTGAGCTTGCGTGTGAACAACTGATAGTCTGTTCCGCAGTTAGCCCCAGCCTTGTTGTGACTGATGATACTGAGCTTCTCGATTGTCTCTTTCCACAGATGCAGTCGATTCGGTTCCTGTGTATTCCACCCGGCAAGGTCCAAGTGTACAAGTCGTTCATGTTGTTGAAAAAACGTATTTCCAAAAAATGAGAAGCTGTTCTTGCAAAATTCTATCCTGCGATCTCCCACATTGTTTCTAATACCAAGGACATATTTTCCAACTAATGATCCTTCTTCATTCCCAACTTCCACATTACACCAGTAATTATCAACGCACCTTGACTGCTTGATTGATCAATTTCACACTGTAGAAGTTGGTAAAAATCTTCAGTTTCTTCATCTTTGGCACTGGTGGTTGGTACGCAGATTTGAGTAACAGTCGTACTAACTGGTCTTCCTTGTAGGCATATGGATATTATCCTATCACTGACTGCGTTCTACCTCACCACAGATCTTGAAATGTTCTTTTTGATGACGAATGTGACACCGTTCCTCTTCAACCCGTCATTTCCGGCATAGTAGACCATGTGACTGTCCAATTCAAAATGGCTAATACCAGTCCATTTCAGCATTCCATTTCATTTCTGGCAACTTCCAATTTTTCTTGATTCATACTTTGTATGCTTCATGTTCCAATTATTAATGGATGTTTGCAGGTGTTTCTTCTCATTTCCACATGAGCCAACAAGGGTCCCGAAAACTTTACTCCATCCACGTCGAAAACAAAACTACGACTGGTTTTCTTTACTCCATCCAAGTCAAAGCAAAACAAAGCTAAGATTAGTTATTGCAAATATGCTCATGCTCATTTGCCCTCTTCTTTCCAACTAAGCAATTCCAAGTCCTACTTAGTTCCTGATCTTCACTTCCTATGTTCCTGTTCCTACTATTGTTATTAAAATGGATGTACAGTTATACGTCATTTAACATCCACAACACATCACATAGCATCCTAGTTCATTGAACGCCCACAATATGTTCTATGAAATAGGATGCTATGTGATTTGGACATTGTGTGAATGCTGTATTACATACTTAGCAAAATTATATGGGATGTCTTTTGTTTCACTTCCAAATCGATTCTTTTCCTTGGCCTCTTGCTGCTACTATCACTAGCACTGGTTTTGCAGCAACTGGGAGCCATCACGTACTTCATGGTAATAATTTTCAAAGATAAGTAAACAGAGACAGAATGCTACAACTCTCAAGAGACATGCGGTACACAAAACTGGATGCTGCTGCCTACAGGTCAAAGCATACTGTTATATGGTAAACTTTTTATTTTTTAATTGGGTGTCATGAATTTGAATTGTGTCCCCCCAAAATATCTGTCAACTTGGCTAGGTCATTAGTCTCAGTACTGATTGACTGTCTACCTTTTTGTCATCTGATGTGATCTCCCTATGTGTTGTAAATTCTATCACTATGATGTAATGAGATGGATTAGTGGCAGTTATACTGATGAGATCTACAAGATTAGATAGTGTCTTAAGCTAATCTCTTTTGAGATGGAAAAGAGAGAAGCAAGCAGAGAGACATGGGGACCTCATACCACCAAGAAAGCAGTGCTGGAGCAGGGCGTGGCCTTTGGATCTGAGGTTCCTGCATGGAAAAGCTCCTAGGCCACAGATTGATGACACGGACCCTCCTCCAGAGCCAAGACAGAAAGCCTTCCCTTGGAGCTGATGCCCTGAATTTGGACTTGTAGCCTTTTAGGCTGTGAGAGAATAAATTTCTCTTTGTTAAGGCCATCCACTTGTGGTGTTTGTTATATCAGCACTAGATAACCAAGACGGGGGGAAAGTTCAGTATATACATAAGCCAGTAACATAGGCATTTATTACAACTATCGAGACATATGTGTTATAGAGTATGTATGTACTGTACTATTATACACCTGGAATAGCAATTGCTTTGTATACAAGAGACATGAGATACACATGTTGCGTGCAGGAAGCTGTTGCATTTGCTAGGTCTGGTTAAGTCTGCTGTACTGTTCTCTGATTGGGATTTCTGAACTCTTACTATAACCTTATGGAACCACGGACGTATATGTGATCGGATGTTGCTTGAATGGACGTTATGTAGCACATGGCTGTATTCTAAAAACATGGACCAAATCTCAGCTATGTGACTTTGTTACATAACTTAATTTCTCTGATCCTTCCCATTTCTTTATCTGTAAAATTTGGATAGGTTTAACTAATTTTATAGGGTTGTTAGGAAGACTAGATGGTAAGGAATAAAACTAAGTAGCACATGTAGATGCTCAAAAAATGTTACCTTTCCCTTAAAAGTTATATTCTCTAACCTCTGTGGGCTCCTAAGAACAGCTCAACAATTGTTTTTATTAATCTTAGATCAATCTCTGTCCTATATGCCAAAGAAGCTATTTCATATTTTTTACCTATATATTTTTTAAATATAATGTATTTATTCATTCTAACAGCTTCAGTATTCACAAAAATTCAATTAACTAAAAAATATACATTAACTCCCATCTCTTTTCCAAATATCAGACGAATATTTCCAGCAGCTTTTCCAAACATTACCTGAATACTGTACCACGTCAAATTCAAACACAAGGTCCAGTATCACGCTCTATGCTGCCACCTATTGCTTATTACCCCACCCTTCAGATAATCTCCTTCTATTTTAGAATCTTGGGGCAGCCTTAAAATGCAAGCCTCAACCCAGTGGATATATTTAATTTCCAGGTTCTAGTCCTTCTCAGATGAGATGTCCAAGTGCCTGCAAACAGTCCCAGTATAACCTAACCGCTTAAAACCCAACACAACTAAAGGTATATATTTGACAATTTACATTAGCTAGGCTCTCTCTTTTCCTATTTTTCATTATAGATGTTATGCCTGTCTCTGAAAAATTAAATGCCAAGACAGTAGTACAGTGTCTAATGAAGAAAAGCAGTTTCCCCAGACCTAACTGAGTTGTCAAACAAAAATATTCTAATTAGTAAACCAACTAAAAACTAAAACTACAAATGGCAAAAACAGCTGTTTTAAATGCTACATGGTCCCATGATTTCCTATTCCTGTATTTTCTTCTTAAAATATTCATATAATATTTCCCCCTCATACAGCAATGGGAAACTCTTAATCATAAGAACATACTGTACTCAATTATCAAATATAAACTGGTTTTCCTCCTAACCTGAAAGAAAAAAAAAAAAAAGGTAAATAAGTTCCTAGTCAACAAAAATTCCCTTAAATGCCTTGTTCAATAAATAGCCATAATACTACCTCCCCTTCCAACACACACAGAGTTTAACATTATGAACTTAAACTTTGTTGGTACTTTAATTCAAAACAGAGTTGTTTACTTTTCTGGTCTCACTTTTCCAAACCACATTAAATTTCTCACTAATTCGATGAAAACAGACCATCCTGGATAGAGTTATAAAACAGCTTTTTCATGCAAAAAACAAGAAAAAGATGCCACAAAGTAAGAATACTGAAATGCTCTTAAATCGACTACATGTTGACTTGCAGATTTTAAAGTAACTTGCCAACAGTAGTAAACAGTGGTACACTAGCTTAAATTCAGGGATATAAAGAAAGAGATGGCATGGTTCACAGCCTTCAGAGATTGACAACTTAGTCAGGAACATAAGATTTAAACATAGAAAAGGATGAAAAAAAATAAGGTAAAGTGTTTACTGACCAATAATTGATAGAGATAATATTTACTACAAAAGTGTGAAGGGTTGAAATAGTTATGGGAAAGACTTTACAGAAACAAAAAATGCAGAGTTGTACCATTTGTAGGAAGGGCAGCACTTAAACTAGGAAAAAGAGCAAGGGAACTTCAAGCTATAGGAAACAATGAGTATGCAATGGTGTAGTCCAAAAAAGTCTGCTAAATACAAATGTACCAAACCAGTTTAGCTAGAAAGAAATTGTACAGATGACTAGTGGGGCACCATTAGAAAGAGAAGTGGACCGAATTGTGGAGGGTACTAAGGCCCTGAATGTTAGGCTAAAGAAACCTGAAGATAATGAGTCACTGACAGCTCAGTATAGGGTAACATCTCCCCACTATTTGCGGAGTAGGAGTAAAAACAAAAAAACCAGACCCAGTGCCGTCGAGTCGATTTCGACTCATAGTGACCCTATTAGACAGAGTAGAACTGCCCCGTAAAGTTTCCAAGGAGCGCCTGACGGATTCGAACTGCCAACCCTTTGGTTGGCAGCCGTAGCACTTAACCACTACACCACCAGGGTTTCCTGGAGTAGGAGTGGGGGAGGGAATTTAACCTAGTCGAGGTGTTTAACAAACGGAAAAAAAAAAAACTGAGAAAGAGACCAGTCGTGTCATTTCAGCAGTCCAGAAATAATGCCAAAGACCGGAACTATGGTGATGACTGTAGAAATGAAAAAGAATGAAATTCACTATGAGGGAAGAACTGATAGAATGTGGTCAAGGTTTGAAATTAGAAGTATACAAGGGAGAAAAGAAGGAATAAAAATGGTTCTAAGGTTTTAAAACTGGGAACAGAAGTACCATGAACAGAAGCATAAGACAGTAAACACTATTAATAAATGTTTCCAACAACTGAAATAATGTTTCTAACCAATGTTTTTCATGTTTAACACAAAGCAACAAAATAGAAACCAAAATATACTGCCACTCTCTACAAATATAACAGCATTCATTTAGAATAAGAAAACATTAGTTTAACATTACATGCCCAAATAATATAAAGAAATATACTAAAATATAAATCTTATACTATAATATAAACCACAGTTGATCACAAACCTATGTAAATTATTAACTGTTTGATTCATATCCTTGTTACTGTTCTTTCTGTACTACAAATGATTCTCATTACTTGAATTACCATACACCTCATACTTAAAAAAGGAACAGTTTGAGGTCTAGTTAATTACTCTACCTTTAGTGAACTACATAAACAGCAATGCATGTTGGGATACAGATTTCTCAACAGACTAATCTACAGAATGGAAACAACTTAAATTACAAAACCCAGAGTTACTATCATACTCTTTATAAAAAAAAAAATATGGAATCATAGATTACTTTTCCTACAAATCCTCCAATAAACAAATCCTTTTAAAATCAAATTAAAAAAAACAAAAACAAAAAACTTTAAAATACCACACCAGAAAAAAGTTTCACAAATCTCTTGGTTACCTTTACTTTATCTCTTCTCAAGCAACAGAATAGACAATTTTCATCAAAGGTCCAATCAGAAATGCTTTCAGGTTCACAGTCTGCAAAAATAATAGAAATAACAAATTAGTAGTTATAAAAATGAAAAAGTTATAACTTCTTTATAAAGTAGTTATAAAAAAGAATTTTTCAGAAAATAAATCAAAACTAACTTCAAAAAATACTGTTTGCTTTAACAAAAAAAATTCCACTAAGCAGGTTCCTTATTTGTCTGAAAATTCTTAGTTCTGTATGTATTCGCATAAAATGATGTCTAGTTTTTTTTTTATATGCATATAGCTTTAACTTACACGAAACTGGGAATAAAAGAAAGAAGGAGACTGAAGCTTAAATCACCAATAATCCTACAGGTAGTCTCCGACTTTCGACCTCTCTGAGTTACAACGAACCAGCTCTTATGACTGTCTTTTTTTTTTTTTGGTACATCTTATCATTAGTTATATGTACTACATACTATGTTGTAGCATGTAATTTGCTGATGTTATCATTCTCAGATGTTTACATGCAGATGTTCAATGTTATGACATAAAGATACTGATAATAAAAAGCTGTAATGAAAACAAAAAAAAAAAAAAAATGAGGTGCTCAACTTAAGTCAGAATCAACTCATGATGAAATCATCAGAATGGAACCCTGTCATACGTTGGGGACTACCTATATATGTTACCAGGAAGAATCTGAAATACCAAAAAGAATTTAAATACCTTTAAATAAGCTGAGATCTTTTAATAATCCAGGTCCAAACAGCCCTTCAAAAATACTTTCAAACCCTGAAAGGATAAAAAAAAATCCATCAACACAATTTATACACTATAGTAACATAATCTGTTGCATGAAAAAAATGATGGCATTTTCCTCCAGTGCTCAAGGATCCCTGGATTACTGTTAAAGGGATACTGAGAAAAGAGTGTCAAAGACAAACCTAAAAGGAGTATTTGCATTTTTGTTAATGATTGTCTTTCAACACAAATTCTGAGCACATAAAAAAACAAGACAAAACAGATAAACTAGAAATAACTGATAAAGGAGTGGAAATTCATCAGTTCTCTTCCCATCTTACAAAACCCTCAAATACCTCATTACACAAACTCACGAACTCCATTGTAAATGGTACCTTCCCCAATGAAAGAGTCAAAACTGCCTCAAAATTTTCAGGACTTTCTGGGTTAATCTAAATAACATTATTCTGACTACCAACTGAGATCATACAGATTTTTCAAGCTACGTTTCTTGAAGAAGGAAAATGCTCACCAAGAACAACTTCTATACCACTAAAGAAAAAAGCCATAACATAATCATATGTTAAAAGAAAAAGAACTTTGTAATTATTTCAGAGCCACAATAGTACTTTTATGAAGATAAAATCCACTAGTTACACATACCAAAAAAAAAAGAGGAAAAATCCAAATATACCTGTACATAAATGTTTAGACCACTATCACCTTATGCCAGTATGAATAAACTAGAAAATGAGCCCCCCTCAAAAAACTTTCTAACTTATTACCTGAAATGTTGCTACTCTACTTAATGAAAAAATAATTAAAAAAAAAAAAACTTGCTGTTTTCTACGGATTATTAAGAGATTAAGGAGGAAAAGAGAAAGGGAACCAAATGTACCTTTTTTTTAATAACATACCAGAAATAATAGATTAGAACAATCATTCCCAATACATGTCATGGACTTCAACAGAGCTCAACTAGTTATCCCAAGGTAAAGCTTAGACCTTTAGAAAGAATTAATACATACTGCACAGTTAGTACATGCTGTTGTTAGGTTCCGAACTGTAGCAACCTACGTACAACAGAACAAAACACTGCCTGGTCCTATGCCACCCTCACAATCATTGTTATGCTTGAGCCCACTGTTTTGAGTGCCTTCCAACCTGAGGGGCTCATCTTCCGGCACTGTATCAGACAATGTTCTGCTGCTATTCATAAGGCTTTCACTAGCTAATTCTTTTCAGAAGTAGACTACTAGGCCCTTCTTCCTAGTCTGTTTTAGCCTAGAAGCTTAGCTGAAACCTGTCCCCCATGGGTGATCCTGCTGGTATTTGAGTATCGGTGGCATAGCTTCCAGCAACACAGCAACACGTAAGTCCCCAGAGTATGACAAACTGAAGGATGTGTGGAGATGTACAGAAATGTGATTGTAAATAAAATTAAAAAGGGTTACTGGATTTCTTATATTTTAAGTCATTATATATTTTACCCATATATTTTGTCCCAGAGCTACTATCACCTGACGGCTTGCAATTTTTTTTTTTTCAATTGTTAAAAACCACTCTTATAGTCAATAAGGTAGAGAACCACTAATTTAAAATAAGATAGCCTGCTGGATACATGAGGTTCACACACAGGTAGCATTTCCTTACCACAATGTAATCACAATAAAAGGTCTGGAAGACAAGAGGTAGCAAAGATTGGCCCTAGAAACAGTGTTTTATCTAAGAATAACATTATAATGCAAGGAATTTCTTTAGTCTGTAGTATTTAAGTCCATCGTTTTCAGTAGAGAAATCTCTATAGTTTCTGTTATCTGCACTGCAGTTAGTAGTAGGTTTTTCTACACTCCCTTAATTTTATTAAGGAGCAATTGTTTCCAACTCTCCATATTTCTTCTCATCAAAATAATTCCAAGGACATCAGCAATATGAAACTATCTAACCAAGCAAACAGGAAGCATCTATGTCTGTCTATTTTTTTTTTATAGTTAAGCATTTCTCACTACATCAGTATGGTGCCCTCTCATCCCCACAATAGGAAGGAAAAAGAGTGGAGGTGTGGAGTTTGGGCTTGGGGGTGGGAGGTGAGGAAGGTGGTGGTAAAGGGAATGACAAGCAATTGCCAGACACCACTTATTCTGGTCTTGGAGACTAGATAGTCTCAACACCAGTCAACTCTTTTTTTTTTTTTAAACAAATACCGCAGTCTGCCTCCAACTTTTAAGCTGCCCCTATCTTTCAAAAAAGGAATTCTTTTTAAAGAATCTCATCTCACAAATGTTAATGAAAACATTTTAATATCTTGAAAGTACCGAATACACACTGCAAATAGCTGTAAGAGATTAAAAAACCAAACCCAGTGCTGTTGAGTAGATTCCGACTCATAGTGACCCTATAGGACAGAGCAGAACCGCCCCACAGAGTTTCCAAGGAGTGGCTGGTGGGTTCAAACTACCGACCCTTTGACTAGCAGCTGTAGCACTTAACCACTACGCCACCAGGGTTTCCCTAAGAGATTAAAGGTGGTTCTTATTCTGAAGAGCGAATTTAATATTCTTTCACCTGGATTTATATGAAGTTATAACAAATTCCAAACCTGCATGCTAAGCAAAAATTCTTAAAAGAGGAAACAATGTAATCATAGCAAGGAATAATACTGGGAAAGAAAAAAGCAAATTAAAAGCTTTTGGAGATGAATTTTTTTTTTTTTTAATTACAAAGAAGAGTAAGAAAACAGAGTAAGAACTTAACACACAAACACTAACAAAAATCTAACCATAGCAAAAAAGCAGTGAGAGGGAAAGACCAAAATGAAACAAACAGGAAAAAATCTGATCGTAAACTCAGATTTAACCACAACTAATTTTGATCCAAATAGCAACTGCTAACAAGTCATTATCTTTGCTCATACTTGCAATACATTAAACCTTATAAATTTTATTTACTGAATACTGTAAAGTCATATTTTGCTACCCTCTGTTCACTGAATGTTAATGCCATTCAGTTTTATTAATATTGAATATTGGATTTAGCAGTTGCATAGCAACAAGGAGTATCTCATGTGATATGCCTGACATTAACGAAAGGCAAATAACGAAAGAACAAATGTATTCAAAATTTATACCAACGTCTCACAGAAAAGCTATGATGCTCAATAACAAAATGCCATGGAAAACTTAAGTAAATACTGAAAAAGACAGCCATGTCATTATGTTCAATCACTAGGGCTTAAAAAACATTTTTACATAATACATCACAAAGGAAGTAAAACTATTTATCTTATCGGACATGACTACTATCCAAAGAATTACTGTCCAACGTTACAGCTGGTTTCAAAGCGAGTCAGCAGCCTCTTCCTCACTCCAGCCTGCATGGTGCCTTTAGACTGTAACACTGCTTTGACAATGACACTCCCTGTTTAGAGAAATTATATACTGCTCAAAGAACAAATCCCAAATTCCTATATCCAGCAATCAAATATGCTTATAATTTGACCCCAACCTACCTTCAGCAGCCTTATTTCCCAGAACTTCCCTGCCGGTTCTCAGAGCTCCTTTCAGTTTGGTCTGCGCACAGTCCCTCGGCATTCAGCAATCATTCCTACTGCCTAAATTTTCCCACGCCGTTGCATTTCACCTGTACCTGAATCAAGTTCTCTCTCTCAAGGCATTCTTCCATTTGCTCAACAAATATATATTGGCTTATTCAACACATATATGATGAGAGCCTACTACCAGGGACTGTGGTAAGCACTGATGAGGCAGTGGTGATCGTCTGCCCTCATGGAGCTTTGGTTTTTAGTTTTCTCATTCTCAGAATTCCCGTATCACTGACACCTTTTAAATAAATGTAAATTGCCTGATGTCTTCTCTGCTTTCTGCTACGTGCAAAGCACTGCCATGCAAACATTTTGTAAAATAAAATTTGTCATACACTATCTAAATCTTGTGTTTGTAATTTTCTTTCCATATGTTTATGTCTTGATTTAATGATCCAGGAAGGGTAGGAAGTCTCCACTACTTCCCTCAGTGTTTACCTTACAAAAGGGCTCTTACATGCCTTAATTTTTAGATTCCGATTAAACAGTATAGCTTTTGAAAACAAAGGGATAGATTAAAATCTTCCACAAGTTTCCTTTTTCAATCTGAATCATAATCTCTACTCTTTATTTCCAACCAAAAATGAAAAAAAAAAAGCACTTTATGAAAACTTGATAGGAACATATCAAATACACAGTCACCTAAGTTAGCAATAATATGGCCTGTACTTTTGAAATTAAGTAAAATATCATGGATGGAATGCAAAAAATTCATTCATGTGTCTTGGAAGCCTCTCTGAAATAAGTACAGAGATTAGCAGTTTGAGAGACAAGAGGCACTGAAGGAAAAGTAACAGTGTATCAGAAAATTAGCAATTTTTACATCAAGGTTCTTGGGCATCTTGTAAAGCTTGATGCTCGGTCTAAAAACGGCTCAATCTCCAATAAAGCACTATCCTTTCAAAAAGTATAGTTCAAAAGGATATGCCGGTAACAATCATTAACTAACATTCTAATAAAGAGGGGGTGGAGAATATCTGAAGTTTTTTGCCTGAAACTCAGGGTGTTATGGCTACCACAACACTGAACTTCACTGTAAGTGAGTCAGGAAATGAAACTAATTTAAAAGCACTGGGTTACATAATGGAGCCCTGGTGGCACAACGGTTAAGAGCTCAGCTGCTAACCTAAAGGTCAGCAGTGTGAATCCACCAGCTGCTCCTGGAAACCCTATGCAGCAGTTTTACTCTGTCCTACAGAGTCACTATGAGTCAGAATGTATGCGACAGCAGCTGGATTGGTTTTTCTGGTTGGAATATATAATCTCTTATATGCTATCCAAGGTAACATAAAGTAATTAATCCCTTTTTATTGATGCTCCAATTGTTGCAGTGTGTCACGTAATCAGGGAAGTCTGGATGAACTTCTATATGTAAGTGGTATTGTTATCTATTTTAAAGTGTAAAAAGGGAAAGCTTGCACTTTAATTATTTTGATAAAGAGACCTGGCATTGTGGTATGTGCCAAAGTACAACTTTAAAATGAAATATAATTAGGAAGAGGACATCTAAATTAGACTAATAAATGACTCTCAGAAAAATCTCTTCTTCTCTTTCACAAAATTTCAGAATCCATATGAGGAAGAACTCTGGAAGTAATCTGGTTTAAACTAACATGCAAGTATCCCTTTCTAACAAATGTTCAACTAGACTCTTGTTCTCCTTGCTAGTAATGCTGGGCAATCCATCTCACTATTGGACAACTACACTAAGAGTTCTTCCTCTCCCCTTGAGCATCCGCTCGCTGCCCATGCACTCTAATGGGATGTATCTGCTGGTCCACTTCCACGATGATAATTGTCCAGTGTACGCAATGATAGTAAAACCTGACCAGGTATACTGAGGAGAAACAACACTGTAATCACAGCTAATAGTCCAATGTGAAGCAGAATTAGTGAAGGAAAAAGACTGGAACTTGAATAAAAATTATAAATATTATTTATATTGAGATTAGGGAGGAACTGCAATAAAGAAGAGAGAGTTGCTCTGAAAAAAAAGGAGTGGTGAACAAGTGTTTGGGAGGAGAAAAACTGCCAAAATAACTAAATACTCCTCACTTATCAACTATCTTGTTACGCAACATTTTGCATTTATGACAATAGTAAAAAATCTACTATTTTGTGCATTAACAACTTATGTCTGGTGGTAATAAATGCTGAGGTGCAAGGCGTGACATACAGTAGCTGTGATGGGAAAGGCTATGTGTAAGCTTGGCTGGGCCATGATTCTCAGTGGTTTGGCAGTTATGGAACAATATAATTTGGTATCAGGCAAGCATTATATCAAATACTTCATCTTCACTATAACGAATCTCTAGAAGAACACTGTAAATAGTATTAATCACTATCTACTTGCTGTTTTTAGGTACTATCTAGTCCGTTCCACTCATAGGGGACCCTTTGCACAACAGAAGAGAACGCTGCTCAGTCCTGTGCCATCCCCAGTTTAATTTAAACTGTAGCTATGTTTGAGCCCACTCTTGTAGCCACTGCGTCAATCCATCTCCTTGAGGGTCTTCCTCTTTTTCTTGACCTTCTACTTTACATCATTCTCTAGGTATTATCTACGACAGATAAGAAAACTGAAAAATCAAAGGAGCTAATTTGTTCAAGTTCACAAAGCTAGAAAGACAGCCTAGATTTGATGCCTGGCCTGTAACTCTAAAGCTCATGTGCTTCTCACTCTATCACACTACCTATTAACATCTCAATTTTTCACTTGATCTTACTGTTTTAACATCCCCTTCACCACCATCTCCATCAGATGTGATCCTTCATCACTGCTGCCAAACTTATCCTATCCTTTCTCAGTTTTAAAAACCTTTGATGGCTTTCCACTGACAATACTGAAGATTTCAAATTCCTGGAAGACATGCAAGATCATTCAGGATCTGGGTGAAACTACCTTTTCAATCTCCCCTCCTACCATTTTCTGTCTACAAACATTCTCTGGCTACATGGATTTGTCAGTCTTATACATGTCAACACTTCCACGCCTTCTAACCATAGAATGTCTTCTGCCTAGAACATTCCTCCTGCAACCCCCAACGTGGTTAATTCCAATGCATTCCTCATCTCACACCACAAGCCTCAGGTCAAGCTATGAACATCCTTATCAGTGCTGAAGCTGTACTAATTAAAAATTATACTTTTTTTGTTTTTTAGCATTTCATCCACTAGATTTTGAGCAAAGAACTGGAGCCTATTCATCTTAACACCAGACCGGTTCCTTAAACTGCTGTCCTCAAGTAAGTGTGCAATAAATGTTTATTGGATGAATGTAAACATACTTTCCTAATTCCTATATCTTTATATTTACCTGAATGGTTTGAGATTTTACAGTGACTCCATTTTGTGTGTCCAGTATGTTGAAGGCATGAAGAAATAAGTAAATAAAATAGAAGAGTAACTGATACTTGATGGAAAAAGGATGGCTTTCTGCTTCAGCTCAATTTCCCTGCATGTAAAAACTAAAACCAGGACAATATCAAGTGCTTTTTTCCTGGTCTATGAACAGAGGGATAACAGCAAACTTTTTAGTGTGTGTGCAAAGCTGTGATCACAGTAAAGAGAGAAATAAATTGAGAGATAATGTCCTGAAAAATAGTGGTACTAATACATTGAGGGAAAAGGAATTCATGTTGAGTAGCTAGAACGTTACCAAAATAACTTCATGTAATGATATTTACATACATAATGCTATAAGTAAGATCTGAAGATGTTATATAAGTAAATCAAGATCACGAAGGTAATACGTAGCTGGGTCAGATGAATCTAGTTTGGGGACATCCAAGGGCAGTTTTGGTTCATTTTTGTGTGTGTTGTATAAAACTGTCTTTTGTAGAGTAATCATGCTTAGAAAGAAGCCATTTAAATGCAAATCTGAAGTTGATTAGGAATGAGTCAATTACATCAAGAGTTCACAATCTGTGAGCCACAATTCCTTAGAGGACCTCAGTCATTACAAGGTCAGTAAACCCATATGAGTACTGTTTATAAATTAAATAAAAATGTGCTTGCATATACAGCCACTGCTCTTTCAAATGTATCTTGTGAACAATAAAATAGGTATTTGTTTAAAAGGCATTAGTAAATTCATAAGTCTTTTGTCATTCCATATTTTCTAAAAGATATTAAAAATACAACATAATTGGGGAGGCTCGGTACTCTTTTATTTTTTCTTTTATGGTGGATGTTAAAAAGGTGAGACTTCATAGACCCCGGGGTGCCATGGGGTTAAGTAAAACAAAACTGCAAGCTGAATAATTTACTTCATTTTAGTTAAAATGTAAGTTTCTATAAGAGATAAAAACTAAACTTTAGAGGTTCTTGGGGAAAACAGTCTCCTTTCTTCCCATCCCTATTCCTCCTATGCCTTTGTCCATTTACTCCTTTCTTTCCCGAGTTAGCCTCAGACTACACCTAGTATCCTAGTGGAAACTATGGAAACTACGTGACTCACATACTTTCACTGTGTGGATTTCAATGACTTCACCTCGTTTTTTGTTTTTTTTTTTGGAGCCCTGGTGGCACCGAGGAAACTCCAGTAGCGTAGCAGTGGTTAGGAGCTACGTCTCCTAACCAAAAGGTTGGCAGTTTGAATCCACCAGGTGCTCCTTGGAAACTCTACAGGGCAGTTCTACTCTGCCCTGTGGGGTTGCAATGAGTTGTAATCGACTCGACGGCAACGGGTTTGGGTTTGGTTTTGGTGTAGCGTAGACGTTAAGAGCTCGGCTGCTAACCAAAAGGTCAGCAGTTCAAATCCACCAGCCACTCCTTGTAAACTCTATGAGTTCTACCCTGTCCTATACGGTCAATATGAGTTGGAACTGACTCGACGGAAAAGGTTACACTGCTTTTTAATTACTCATATTTTCTCCCAATTCCTCGTAAGCACACTGTACACTATTTGGGATTGAAAATAGGTATTTCGGTCCAATACATTTCTGAACAATAACCTGTGGGCGAGGTAAGTTATGACTGTAAGCAATGCTGATACACCCCTCACCCCAAATACCAACAGTGTTAACATATAAATGAGAGCTATCCTTAAAAGCAGTCACCTTATGACAGTGTTTACATCTAGGACACAAAACAACGTAGCTTAGGATAGGGTACTGTAGCTTACCTCCACCCCGAAAAAAGAAGTGTCCCCATGCTAAGAAAGTCTGAGAAATAATTAGGTTAAATAAAATAACAATAGTTTTCTTTACTACAGGAGTAACAGGTCTGTAAATTTCTAAGAAAGAAATATACTATGCTGCATTTTCTAATTTTCTTTGATTCCAGGAACTTTTTTTTTTTTTTAGGAAGGCTTCTGAACATTTCCCAATTTTTCAACTTCCTTTCTTAGAATTTTAGATGTAAAAAGTCAAAGTAGAAAGAGATTACCTAACCCAGTATGCTCATTTCAGAAGTACTGAAACCAGAGCTCAGTTAAGTGACTATTCAAGGCCATAAAGTTAACATTAGATTCCAGATTGGAACAGACCTCCAGATGGCTGACGTAATAATGTTCTTTCTACTACAGTATCACCTACATTATGTTATACGTTTATTCTAGTAATTCTGCCCTTGTTCAAACCACATTCTGAATCTCCTGTGGGATACTTTAGTGCTACTTTATAAACCATTTTAAGAAGTTTTATTACTTCAAACTGCTATAACCAGAAAGAAATGACCTTACATCTTTACTCACCAGAAAAATTAAATTCAATTACAAATGGCATTTGGCAATTTCCAAAAATCAAGTCCTCTCTTAAAGAAATAAGGTACACAGATGTACAACTTCTTTGAGGGTCAATCCAAAAGTAGAGTTGCAAAAATAACCCTCGCTCTGTTACAAACTAACAGTATGACTTTTCAAGCCATTGTTTACTTCCCCACCCTCAGTGACTTTGTCCTATCATCTATGAAAAGAAATTCATTACATAATCCTGATGACTTTGAATTTCAATGAAACTTCCATGACTTCTCTCAGGGCTCATACCTGATATAGATAAGGTATCATATGGAGAAGCCCGAGATGAATTACTCCGACTTCCAGATTTTTCCTCATTTTGTTTATAAACTTCTCTATATCTGTATTTATCTTTCCCTTCAGTTTCTGCAAATATTCTCCTTTCACTGATGACCAATCTATCTGAGCTCTTAATCCCATTTTACCTATCTTTTATTTGCATAATCATATTCTGGCTGGACACTTTGCTTGGCTGTTCCTTAGGCACTTCAAACCCAACAAGTTCTAAAATGCCATGCCTCTGCCCTTCACTGTGGCTGAATTCTATTTTTCCTGTATTCTCAACCAGCCACTCAGGACCCAACTAATAACTTGAGAATTTTCTTAGACCCATTTTCTCTCATGGCCCCATGACTGACTACTCAAATACACCCTAGATTCTTCAAATGCTCACCATCACTATAGTAGGAGTTTTCACAAACTATAGTACAGAATCCAAGTTTTCCACAAAGTTGGTGCCACCACAGGATTCCAAGGAGTCAGGGAGGGAGGGGAGTAAAGAGGCTACATTGTCAGAACCCCAAACTCTATCTATACACTTCTAATTAATGAGCAGCCTTGACTTCGCTGGTTTTACGTATTGAAGGTTTCATATAATTTTTATTTCAAAGAATACCCGTTTTCTAAAACATGAAATTTCTATTACACCTTAACCTACAAAAGTAAAAATCTAACCTGTTTGGTATTTCATTCAATGTCTTTCATAACAAAAGTATAACTCCCTACATACCATGTTATTCTACCCCTAAAATGACTGCACTCTGCCAAACACCTCTTCCTCCCACACTTTTGACCTGTCTACCTCTTTCTTAAGGAGCCCTGGTGGCACACTGCTAACCGAACAGCTGGCAGTTTGAACTCATCAGCTGCTCTGTGGAAGAAAGATGTGGCATTCTGCTTCTGTAAATATTTATGGCCTTGGAAATCCTACGTGGCAGTTCTATCCTGTCCTATAGGGTTGCTATGAGTTGGAATTGACTTGATGGCAGTGGGTTTGGTTTTTGGTTTTACCTCTGTCTTACTCATACTTTAAGACTCAGCTTAGGCATCACTGACTCTAGAAAACTTTCCACAATCCTTTTTCAGCTACTTCAGCTCCCCTTGTATATCTATAGTACTGCATCGAAATGCTCTATTTCTAGGACTCTTTTCCCTGGTGGACTATAGCTGTTTAGTGAGTGTCAACTATGAGCCAGGCACCAGAGATGTAATCATGAAAAACAGACAAAGTCCCTATCCTCTTGGAGCTTTAATTCTGGCACGGGAGGCCAATGGTGCAAAAAATAATAAAAATGATGATGATAATGATAATAAATAATGTGTGGTAAGGGTAAGTAGAGAAGCCCTGGTGATGCAATCATTAAGCACTCAGCTACTAAGTGAGAGGTCAGCGGTTCAAACCCATCAGCAAGTCCACAACTCCCCGAGAGAGGAGACCTAACAATCTGCTCCATAAAGATTACAGCCTAAGAAATGCTATGGGGCAGTTCTACTGTCATATAGGGTCACTATGAGTCAGAATCAACAAGGGCATACAACACAACAACTAGGGTAAGTATAAGTAATGGTAGAAGAACACATATAGGAGACTAAAGGAATAGCAACTTGTCTCTGATAAACCCTGACTGATAACACTGAGAAATACTGGGGAGGAACTGAACAGGAAAGAGTTCTTTTAGACAGAGAGGTCTCCTGAATGAAATGAGAGAACAAGCCACGCAGATATCCAGGACAGGGGCATCCTAAGCAGAGGAGGAGAAAGTATGATATACATTTCAGAAACTGCAAGAAAGCTGGAATGGCCTGAGCAAAGACAGAAAGTGGGAGATAAGATCAGAGATCTGGAGGCAAGACTATATAAACCATGGTAAGGACTCTGGTTTTTCAATTTAAAATAGAAATTCACTTGAGTTTTTAATCTGGGCAGTGGTGAACGTAATGTGATCCAACTTACATTGTTTAAGGTCACCAGGTGATGGCACAGAGAACAGATTATAAAACATTATAGATTATTATTACAATTGCTAGGAAAGAAATAATGGTGGCTTGAACTTGAGTGACAGTGATGGAGATAATGAGCAGTGACTGAATACAGGTTATATATTAAAGACTGGAGCTCTCTGCTTTGATGACGTATTGGATATGGGCTACGAGGGAAAGGAGTAAAAAATGATCCTCAGGCTTTTGGTCTGAGAACTGAGTTAATGGTAGCACAACTTTCTAAAATGGGGAATATTGGTGGAGGAACTGATGTGAGGAAGAGAAATCTAGTTAAGTCTAGACATGTTAAGTCTGAGATGCCTCTTAGAAATAAAAATGGATATTTGCAGCAGACAATTGGATAGATGAGTCTGAAGTTAAAGGGAGACACTGTGACCAGAGATGCAAAATTGGGAATCACCAAAGTATAGATAGAATTTAAGGCCTTAGAGTTAGATGAGGTTGTGTTGATTAATAAAGAGTAAACAAAAAGGAAAGGAGGGAAGAGGATTAAATACTGGGGCATTTCAATGTTTACAAATTAGGAAGAAGAGTCTGCAGAGGAGACCAAGTCTTACGGTTATATTTCTTGCACCAAGAGCAGACAACTGGAAAACAGTAAGCACTCAAAAAAAATACTAGTGAAATGAACTGTTACATGTGGCACTTTAATTAAGTTCTAATCACAGCCCCCGAGGAGGCAAAACGGGCAAATAAACAAATGCTTCATCAAAAAAGACATTTAGGCAGCTAACAGAAGCACAAGAAATATTTATGATCATTAGCCATTAGAGAACTGCAAATCAAAACTACAATGAGATACCATCTCACCCAACAGGGTTGGCACTAATCCAAAAAACACAAAATAATAAATGTTGGAGGGGGTATGGAGAGACTAGAACACTTATGCATTACTGGTGGGAATGTAAAATTTTACAACCGCTTTGGAAATCGATTTGGCACTTCCTAGAGATAGAAGTACCATACGATCCAGCAACCCCACGCCTTGGAATATATCCTAGAAAAATAAGAGCCATCACATGAATAGATACATGCACACCTATGTTCATTACAGCACTGTTCACAACAGCAAAAAGATGGAAACAACCAAGGTGCCCATCAACAGATGGATGGATAAACGAATTACGGTACATACACTCAATGGAATACTACGCAACGATAAAGAACAATGGAGAATCCGTGAAATATCTCACAATATGCATGAATCTGGAAGGCATTATGCTGAGGAAAATTATTCAGAAAAGGACAAATATTGTATGTGACCACTATTATAACAACTCAAGAAAAGGCTGAAACACAAGAGAAAGCATTCTCTGATGGTTAGGAGGGTGGGTAGGAAGGGAGCAGGGAATTCACTAACTAGATAGTAGACAATAATCAGGTGATGGGAAGGACAACACACAATACTGGGGAACTGGACTAAACCAAAAGCTAAGAAGTTTCCTGGATACAAGCAAACACTTTCGGGGACAGAGTAGCAGGGGCGGGGGTCTGGGGACCATGGTTTCAGGGGCCATCTAGGTCAACTGGCATAACAACTTTTATTAAGAAAATGTTTTGCATCCCACTTTGGTGAGTGGTTTCTGGGTCTTAAAAGCTTGTGAATAGCCAACCTTTATGATGCACCAATTGGTCCCAACCCACTTGGAGCAAAGCAGAATGAAGAACACCAAAGACACAAGGAAAATATTAGTCCAAGAGACAAAAGGGGCACATAATCCAAAGACTCCATCAGCCTGAGTACAGAAGAACTAGACGGTGCCTGGCTACCAATGACTGCCCTGACAGGGAACACAAATAAGAGTCCCTGATGGAGTTGGAGAAAAGCGTGAAGCAGAACTCAAATTCATGTAAAAAGACCAGACTTAACGGTCTGACTGAGACTGGAGGAACCGTCGAAGCCGTGGCCCCCAGACACTTTGTTAACCAGAACTAAAACCATTACCGAATTCACTCTTCAGACGCAGATTAGACTGGACTATAAAACATACAATAATACTTGTGAAGAGTGTGTTCAAGCAGATACACAAGACCAAATGGATGGCTCCTGTCCAGAGGAAGAATGAGAAGGCAGGAATAGATAGGAGCTGGCTGGATGGACACGGGAAACCCGGGATGGAAAGGGGGAGTGTGTTGTCACTTTATAGGGGCAGCAACTAGTGTCAAATAACAGTATGTGTAAAAATTTTTGTTTGAGAAATTAACTTTTGCTGTAAATTTTCACCTAAAGCACAAAAAATAAAAAAAGACAAAGGGGGAAAAAAAATAAAGAACTATGGTAAAGATAACTATGTAGGTAAATATGAAAGCCAATATTATTATTATTATTTTGGTTTTTAACTTTTTTATTTACTACACGGCCTAAAAGATAAATGCATAAAATAATTATAAGCCTATGTTAACAAAGACAATTAAATATATGAAGATGTACTTTGTGATGACAACAACATAAAGGGAAGAGGATGGAGATGTATAGAAGCAGTAATTTTATATACCGCTGAATGTGGTAGCAATTCAAGCTAGCTTGTTAGCTCTAATTCCCATGGCAACCACTAAGAAAATATTACTAAAAAGGATATGGGAAGAGAACAAAAATGGTACACAACCCAAAAAAAAAAAAAAATTAACACAAAAGGTGGCAGTAATGGACAAAACGAAGAACAAGACATACGGTAAACAAACAGCAAACTTGCAGAAGTAAGTCCTTACCAGTAATTACTTTAAATGTAAATGAGTTAAACTCTCCAATCAGTCAAAAGGCAGAAATTGGGAAAATGGATTTAAAAAAAAATGATGCAAATATATGCTGTTTACAAAAGGCTCACTTTAGATTCAAATACATAAATAGGTTGAAAATGACAGAAAGATGCAAACAGTAACCAGAAGAGAGCTATAGTGGCTATCTTATATAAGGCAAATGGACTTTAAGTCAAAAGTGACAAAGATGGACTTTATATGCCGATAAAAGGGTCAGTCCATCAGCCCTCGTATGTTGCTGGTAGGACTATAAAATGGTTCAGCCACTGTGGAATATAGTTTGACAGTTCCTCGAAAAGTTAAACATAGAATGATCACATAGCCCAGCAATTCCTCTCTTAGATAGATACCCACAACAACTGAAAACAAGTACTCAAACAAATACATGTATACACACGTTCATAGCAGCACTACTCACAAATACCAAAAGTGGAAACAACCCAAATGTCCATCAACTGAAGAATGGACAAAGAGAATGGGGTATATCCATACAACAGAATATTACTCAGTCATAAAAGGAATTAAATACTGATACATACTATAACATGGATGAGCCTTGAAAACATTGATAAGTGAAAGAACCAGGCACAATGGCCACATTTTGCATGATTTCATTTCTACAAAAAGTCTAAAAGAGGCAAATCAGTAAAGACAAAAAGTAGACTGGTGGATGCCAGGGGCTAGGAGAAGGGGGAAATAGAAAGTGACTGCTTAACAGGTACAAGGTTTTTTTCTGGGGTGATGAAAGTGTTATAGAATTAAATAGTGATGTAGTTTGTCATGGAATGAATTATGTCCCCCCAAAAATGTGTGTATCAACTTGGTTAGGCCACGATTCCTACTGTAATGCAGAAGAAAAACTAGAAAACTGGGAGCTCCTAAAAATCAAACACCTATACGCATCCAAAGACTTCATCAAAAGAGTAAAAAGACTATCTACAGACTGGGAAAAAGTTTTTAGCTACGAAATTTTTGATCAGCGTCTGAACTCTAAAAGCTATGTGATATTGCGAAAACTCAACTATAAAAAGACAAATAACCCAATTAAAAAATGGGCAAAAGATATGAACAGGCACTTCACTGAAGACATTCAGGTAGCTAACAGATACATGAGGAAATGCTCACAATCATTAGCCATTAGAGAAATGCAAATCAATACCTCAACGTGATTCCATCTCACTCCAACAAGGCTGGCATTAATCCAAAAAACACAAAATAATGAATGTTGGAGAGTTTGTGGAGAGACCGGAACACTTATACACTGCTGGTGGGAATGTCAAATGGTACAACCACTTTGGAAATTGATCTGGCGCTTCCTTAAAAAGCCAGAAATAGAACTACCATACGATCCAACAATCCCACTCCTTGGAATATATCCCAGAGAAATAAGAGCCTTTACATGAACAGATATATACACACTCACGTTCATTGCAGCACTGTTTACAACAGCAAAAAGATGGAAACAACCAAGGTGCCCATCAACGGATGAATGGATAAATAAATTATGGTATATTCACACAATGGAATACTATGCCTCGCCAAAGAACAGTGATGAATCTGTGAAACATTTCATAACATAGAGGAATCTGGAAGGCATTATGCTGAGTGAAATTAGTTGCAAAAGGACAAATATTGTATGAGACCACCATTATAAGAACTTGAAAAATAGTTTAAACAGAGAATAAAATATTCTTTGATGGTTACGAGAGCAGGGAGGGAGGGAGGGAGGAAGGGAGAGGGTATTTCACTAATCAGATAGTAGACAAGAACTATTTTAGGTGAAGGGAAAGACAACACACAATACAGGAGAGGTCAGCACAACTGGACTAAACCAGAAGCAAAGAAGTTTTCTGAATAAACTGGACACTTCGAAGGCCAGCGCAGCAGGGGCAGGGGTTTAGTGACCATGGTTTCAGCAGACATCTAAGTCAACTGGCATAATAAAATCTATTAAGAAAACATTCTGCATTCCACTTTGGAGAGTGGCGTCCAGGGTCTTAAACGCTAGCAAGTAGGCATCTAAGATGCATCAATTGATCTCGAGCCACCTGGAGCAAAGACGAATGAAG
The DNA here is from genome assembly GCF_030014295.1 of Loxodonta africana. NCBI lineage: Eukaryota > Metazoa > Chordata > Mammalia > Proboscidea > Elephantidae > Loxodonta > Loxodonta africana. The sequence goes on from NC_087357.1 coordinate 37,046,012, forward strand.
AACACCAAAGACACAAGGTAATTATGAGCCCAAGAGACAGAAAGGGCCACATAAACCAGAGAATACATTAGCCTGAAACCGGAAGAACTAGATGGCACCCAGCCACAACTGATGACTGCTCTGACAGGGGACCCAACAGAGAATGACACACTGAGTGGATAATAACTAGTACTGGTAACCTCAGAACCTACATTTTAACACTCATTCAGGAACAGGAGATGAGCAGCCTTAATGAGATTGGAACTGAGACCCCTGTATAAAGCTAGGAGACTCCAGAGCAATGCTACTCAAAAGTTGGAGTGCTGAACTCTCACATCAGCATCTGGTAATTTGTTAGAAATATAAATTCTTGGACTCCATCCCAGACATACTGAACAGAATCTCATGGGATGGGGCTCAGGAATTTTATTTTAACAAGCTTTCCAAGTGATTCTTATGTTCACTAAACTTTAAGAAGCACTGTCCCAGAGAAAAGGAACCCTGGTGGCACAGTGGTTAAGCACTCGCCTGCGAACCAAAAGGTTGATGGTTAGAACTCACCAGTCGTTCCATGGGAGAAAGATGTGGTAATCTGCTTTCATAAAGATTTACAGCCTTGGAAACTCTAGAGGGCTGTTCTACTCTGTCCTTTAGGGTCGCTATGAGTCAGAATTCGACTTGATGACAATGGGTTTGGGTTTTGGGGGTTGGTACCAGAAAAACTGCACTCTCAGATGCAGAAAGGATGGGCTAGGAAAAATCCACCCATCAGAAAACGAAGTTCTTCTCTTCCTAGGTAGAAAGAAAGGATAGGAGTCTCCACGGAGAAACTGAATCCCTTGCAAATATATACTATTTCAACAGTTCTCAAACTTTTGGGGCCCAGAACCCCTCCAGACTCAATAATTTTTAAAATTATTGAGGATCCTAAAGGGTTTTTGTTTATGTGGATTATATCTACTGATATTTGCTGTATTTTAAATTAAAGCAGAAAAATTTAAAGCCCAAGAAAACACCAGGCTCACGTCCCAATAGCTGTCATCCTTACATCCCATAGCCTCTGGAAAGCTCCACTAGTAAGAAAATGTGAGTGGCAAATACGTTTTAGTATTATTATGGAAATTTTGACAACCTGGAACCTCCAGGAGTCCCTGGACCACTTTGAGGACTACTGTCCTTTCTGAATTATCTGGGAATCCTCTAGCTATGAAATTAACACAAAACTGGTCCTTTTAAGTTAGTGGAGCAGTGAGAGCTAGCAGAAGCAAATGTAGACCTTCTCTCGAGGTTACAGAAGCTCTCAAGATCTACCTACCCTGTATTCTCGTAGAAAAAAAATTCCTGTCAAAGATAAGTCCACAATTAAAAACAAGAACCCTAAAACACAGAGAACAATTTATCAAGAGCAAGAATGAGGAGACACAACAAAGTAGAGGATTAAAGTCCTAGAAACTTGAGATAAGTTATATATTATCATTGTATAAATTATTTATAATTCCTACAAATGAAATAAATTATTATATATATAAGAATATAGTATATTTAAGCATTTAAATAGGAAGAAAGGCCTGGAGGTGTACTTCTGAAAATGAGTCAATGAAAACCCTGTCCATCACAATGGTCCTATCTGCAACTGATCATGAGGATAGTGCAGGACACCAAGGAGCATTTCATTAATCTGGGCATATGGCCACCATGAGTAGTGAGCTAACTCGACAGCAGCTTACAACAACAAACATTTAAAATGCTATATTATATATTAATAAAATATTATAATAATATTGTACATGTGATGTGTGTGTATCTGTTTAAACGATTTCACACTGCAATTAACCGATTAAGAAGCCACCGCTTGTTAAGTTTTAGGGTTTTATCAAATAAAAATATCCACAACTGTCTAAAAGGCTATTAAAATACTCCCCTTTCCAGTAACTTATCTTCATGTACTTCAACCAATGCAACATAATGCAAAAACGGAGATACAAGGATCTAGCTAGCTTCTATTAACCCGGACAGTGAAGAAATTTGCAAAAATAAAAAAGTAAATAGAAGGCCCCTTTTCTCACTTAATTTTCTAAAAACATATTTCATTGAAATATTATTTAGCATGTAATATGTTATTGTTAAATTAGTATTTTTTAATTTTCTGTTTTAATTTATAATATGGTAAATCTCAATAGATAAAACCCACATAAACAACAGCTCTTTGAAGTCCTCAAGAATTTTTCAGGGTCCCAAGACCAAACCATTTGAGAACTCCTTCTCTGGCACATCAAAACTTAAATGAACAGCGATGGGAAGAAGCTACAAGAAGACAAAAACCAACACACCGAATATATATAATTAGATCAGTACTATGCAAAGAAGAGATAGACTAACTTGGGAAATACTGAATTACTAAGCCCTGACAACGATAAAACATTTAATAGGTGACAGATTAGATGGTTAAGAAGAGGACATTTCTACCAAAAGAATCAAAATATCACGGTACCAAGAATACTGGTTAATATTCTCAATTGAAATACCCTTGCTTCGTATCACAGAAAAGTTGACTTGATATTTGCTATATATCATATTCATAAAGAAACAATATATATATCATTATCATTGTACATTACACATCAAAGATATACTATATACTAAACACATTATAATAGCAGTTGACATTAAGTTCTATTCTTAAACTTGACATTCATTATTTTATGTATTCTTCACAACAACTCTGAGGTAGGTACTATTATTACCATCACAAATTTACAGAGGAAGGTACTGAGGCTAAACAGCTAAAAAATGAGAAGCTGGGATTCAAATCTAAGTCCCTCCTCTCTAGAGCAGAGTTCAACAAAATTTTTCTGTAAAAGATCAGGCAGTAAAAATTTTAGGTGTTGCAAGCCATATACTGTCTCTGTTGCATCGTTTTTTCTTTTTTTATTAACCCTTTACAAAAGCCATCCTTAGATCTAGAGCCTTACAAAAACAGACCATAGTCCAGATGAGCCTTTCTCTGAGGTTCCCTTGAAGAATTAAGTCCCAATGCCCTAGGACATCCATTGTATATGATGAATTTACTTCTCACCATTAGCCCATGTGCCATCCTTAGGAGAAGTGAAAAGTCACTCAAATAATTGTGCTCACTGGTTCACTTCCATTCAATATAGGAAACAAATACCAACTTGCATCTTGGCTATCTAGAAAAATATAGATTGTGTGGTTTTTCCAAAATATATCGATGGCTCACTAATGCTAACAAAAAGGGGCACAATTAAATCGTACTGTGTTGTTTTACACTTACATGCTCCTCATTAAGAATATAAAACTAAAACCAAACGCTGGTAATGTAATGGTTAAGAGCTTGGTTACTAGCCAAAAGGCTTGAGCTCACCAGCTGCTCCCCAGGAGAAAAGACCTGCCGATGCGCTCCTGTAAAGACTACAGCCTAGGAAACCTTATGCAGTTCTACTCTGTCCTATAGGGTTGCTATGAGTCAGAACTGACTGAAGGACACACAACAACAAAGGTCACTAAGATTACTAAAGAGGAACCTGAATTAGAAATCAACACTGCCTCCTGGGGCAATGACCAAAACAAAACAAAAAAACCCTCTGCCGTCAAGTCGATTCCGACTCATAGCGACCCTACAGGACAGAGTAGAACTGCGCCATAGAGTTTCCAAGGAACGCCTGATGGATTTGAACTGCCGACCTCTGGTTAGCAGCTGTAGCACTTAACCACTACGCCACCAGTGCTTCCTTGACAGTTTAAACAGAGCAAAAACAATATTTGAATGCGAAGAAAGGTGGGTCAGCTCCTTAAGGATTTTAAACAGTAACATAACTGAAGTAACATTAAGTAGGGGAATGTATGGACACCTGGAACACAGTGAGTTCACAAATCCCAAACCGGTTATTTCTTACAAGTTAGACATGTAAACAGAACCATAAACATACAAAAATTGGTAAGTATTTTCCACCTTAGGTAGCCATCACATTCCAGGTCTTACACAAAAATCTGTCTAGATTAACAGCACCTCAAGATATAATTTCTATGGCTTCTGTATCAGCCCTAGCAGCCTCGCTGCTCTTTTTCTTATATTATGAAAATAATCACAATTTTTAAAGTTATGGAAATACCTATTAGTCACAACCCATGAACAGATAATTTTGAATAAGCCTCTGGCCTTTGCTTGAATCTTCACTCTCCAGTTTCTCCAGACTACAATAAAATCATGGGGCATAATAAAAAGGGAAGCACCATTACATAGCGATCTAGAACACCAACTCTAGACCCGATCGCATAGGTATGAATCCTAGTTCTAACTTTTCTGTGTGACCTTGGGCAAGCTGCTTACTTAATTTCTCTGTGCCTCATCTGTAAAACAGGCATGTGTCCTAGGCTGGGTTCTCTAGAGAAGCAAAACCAGTAAAGCATATAAATGTATATATAGAGAGATTTACATCAAGGAAATGGCTCACATGGTTGTAGAGGCTGGAATCCCAAGACCGTGGATCAGGATAGAGACTTCTCCTGATTCACCTAGCTGCAAGGGCTGGAGATCCCAAGATTGACAGGTTAGAGAGCAGGGCTCTTGCTCACAGGCTGTGAAGATCAACAAATCTCAAGATCGGCAGGCAAGACCACAGGTAAGCTGCTAGCTCAAGCCCCAAGAACCAGAGGTCAGATGAACAGGAGCCAGGTGCAGGACCCAGAGAGAGCAAAAAGCCCCCGAACCCTGACAGAACGTTCACTTATATTCGATGCAGGCCACATGCCCAATGAAACTCCCTTACAAATGATTGGCTACTCATAGTAGATCTCATCAAGAGGGTGATCACATATCAAATCTCAACAGGGAAGTGATCACAACATTATACAACCACCAAAACACTGAGAATTATGGCCCAGCTAAGTTGACACACAATCTTAATCATCACAGCATGATAATATATTTACCTCAAAGTTTTTATGATGATTAAATACAGCATATGAAAAATTAGGTAGAACAGTACCTAGTACATACTAGGTAGTATACACATACACCCACAATGACAGGTATCTTAAGACACATATCTTAAGATGAAAAACAAAAAATACATATACAAACAAAAGAGAACCATCAAGCTGACGAAATGAGAGCTGACATGGTTACTCAACAATGTAAGGCTGATAATGAAAGGCCTTCTCATGGCAGCTGCCTTGTACTCTTGGTTCTTAACAGTCATCAGTGCTATACTCACAGTAAGTACCGACTATATGGAAGATCCTATCACTGACAGCATTGTACTTCAGGATAGATCTTAAATTGTTCTTTTTGACGATGAATGCAACACCATTCCTCTTCAAGCTGTCATTCCCAGCATCGTAGACTATATGACTGTCTGATTCAAAACGGCCAATACCAGTCCATTTCAGCTCACTAATGCCTAGGATATCGATGTTTATGGGTTGCATTTCATTTTAACAATTTCCAGTTTTCCTAGATTCATACTTCGTACATTCCAGGTTCCCATTATTAATGGATGTTTACAACTGTTCTTCTCATTTTGAGTCATGCCACATCAACAAATGAAGGTCCTGAAAACTTTACTCCATCCACATCATTAAGGTCGACTCTACTTTGAGGAGGCAGCTCTTCCCCAGTCATCTTTTGAGTGCCTTCCAACCTGGGAGGCTCATCTTCCAGCACTATATCAGACAATGTTCTGCTGCTATTCATAAGGTTTTCACTGGCTAATGCTTTTCAGAAGTAGACTGCTGGGTCCTTCTTCCCAGTCTGTCTTAGTCTGGAAGCTCAGCTGAAACCTGTCCTCCATGGGTGACCCTGCTGGTATCTGAATACTGGTGGCATAGCTTCCAGCATCACAGCAACATGCAATCGCCACAGTACAACAAACCGACAGACACGTGACAGGATAATATCCATATGCCTACAAGGAAGACCAGTTAATACAACTATTATTCACTAAGGCCAAAGATGAAGAAATTGAAGATTTTCATCAGCTGCTGCAGTCTGAAACTGATCAAACATGCAACCAGGATGCACTGATAATTACTGGTGATTGGAATGCAAAAGTTGGAAATGAAGTAGGATCGGTAGTTGGAAAATATGGCCTTGGTGATAGAAATAATGCCGAAGATCAAATGACAGAATTATGCGAGATAAACGACTTCTTCATTTGCTAATATCTTCATTCACCAACATAAATAGCGACTATACATATGGACCTCACCATATGGAGGAACACACAGGAATCAAACTGACTACATCTGTGGAAAGAGACAATGAAGTAGCTCAATACCATCAGTCAGAACAAGGCCAGAGGCTGACTGCAGAACAGACCATCAATTGCTCATATGCAAGCTCAAGCTGAAACTGAAGAAAATCAGAGCAAGTCCACAAGAGCCAAAACAGGACCTTGAGTATATCCCACCTGAATTTAGAGACCATCTCAAGAACAGATCTGACACACTGAACACTAGTGACCGAAGACCAGACGAGTTGTGGGATGATATCAAGGACATCATACATGAAGAAAGGAAGAGGTCACTGAAAAGACAGGCAAGAAAGAAAGAAAAGGCCAAGATGGATGTCAGAGGAGACTCTGAAACTTGCTCATGAACATCTAGGAGCTAAAGCAAAAGGAAGAAATGATGACGTGAAAGAGATGAACAGAAGATTTCAAAGGGTGGCTAGAGAACACAAAGTATTATAATGACATGTGCAAAGAGCTGGAAACGGAAAATCAAAAGAGAAGAACACTTGGCGCTTCACAAGCTGAAAGAATGGAGGAAAAAAATCAAGCCTCGAGTTACAATAGTGAAGGATTCTATGGGGAAAATATTAAATGATGCAGGAATCATCAAAAGAAGATGGAGGGAATACAGAGTCATTACACCAAAAAGAATTAGTCAATGTTCAGCCATTTCAAGAGGTAGCATATGATGAGGAACCGATGGTACTAAAGTAAGAAGTCCAAGCTGCTCTGAAGGCATTGGCGAAAATCAAGGCTCCAGGAATTGACGGAGTATCAACTGAGATGTTTCAACAAGCGGATGCAGCGCTGGAGGTGCTTACTCATCTATCCCAAGAGATATGGAAGACAGCTTCCTGGCCAACCGACTGGAAGAGATCCGTATTTATGCCTATTCCCAAGTAAGGCAATCCAACCGAACGCGGAAATTATAAAACAGTATAATTTTGCTGAAGATCGTTCAAAAACAGCTGCAGCAGTATATAGACAGAGAACTGCCGAAAACTCAGGCTGGTTTCAGAAGAGAAATATCTTTGCTGATGTCAGATGGATCCTGGCTGAAAGCAGAGAATACCAGAAGAATGTTTACCTGTGTTTTACTGACTATGCAAAGGCATTCGACTGTGTGGATCATAACTAATTATAGACAATGTTGCGAAGAATGGGAATTCCAGAACACCTAATTGTGCTCATGAGGAACCTTTACATAGATGAAGAGGCAGTTGTTTGGACAGAACAAGGGGATACTGATTGCTTTAAAGTCAGGAAAGGTGTGCACCAGGGTTGTATCCTTTCACCATACCTATTTAATCTGTATGCCCTGCAAATAATCAGAGAAGTTGGACTATGTGAAGAAGAATGGGGCATCGGGACTGGAAGAAGACTCATTAACAACCTGCATTATACAGATGACACAACCTTGCTTACTGAAAGTGAAAAGGACTTAAAGCACTTGCTAGTGAAGATCAAAGACCACAGCCTTCAGTATGGATTACACCTCACCATGAAGAAAATAAAAATCCTCACAACTGGACCAATAAACAACATCAGGATAAACTAAGAAATGACTGAAGTTGTCAAAGATTTCATTTTACTTGGATCCACAATCAACAGCAATGGAAGCAGCAGTCAAGAAATCAAAAGACGCATTGCATTGGGTAAATCTGGTGCAAAGGACCTCTTTAAAATGTTGAAAAGCAACGATGTCACCTTGAAGACTAAGGTGCGCCTGACCCAAGCCATGGTATTTTCAAATGCATCATATGCATGTGAAAACTGGACAATGAATAAGAAGACCAAAGAAGAACTGCCACCTTTAAATTGTGGTGTTGGTGAAGAATATTGAATATACCACGGACTGCCAAAAGAATGAACAAATCTGTCTTGGAAGAAGTACAACCAGAACGCTCCTCAGAAGGAAGGATGGCAAGACTGCGTCTTACATACTTTGGACATGTTGTCAGGAGGGATCAGTCCCTGGAGAAGGACATCGTGCTTGGCAAAGCATAGGGTCAGCAGAAAAGAGGAAGACCCTCAATGAGATGGACTGACAAAGTGGTGGCAACAATGAGCTCAAATAAAACGATGGTAAGGATGACGCAAGACTGGGCAGTGTTTCGTTCTGTTGTCCACAGGGTCACTATGAGTCAGAACCGGCTGGACAGCACCTAACAACAACAACATGTGGAAGATATCCAAAATTCCAAAAAAACTCCAAACCTGCTTTATCCATAGTCTCCCACATACTTTCATTTGCTTGAACCAAAGATTTTAGAGTCCTCCTTGATGCTTATCCTTCTCTCATTTCCCACATTCAATCTATCAGGAAATTCTGTTGGTTACATCAATTCCAACCTATCCTCTACCAATGCAATAAATTTATAACTCCTAACCACTTTTCTACTCTTTTACCAGCACTTGGTTCAAACAACCTTCATCTCTCAACTGGATTGCTGCAATAGCTTTGAACTTGGTATCTGTGCTAATACTTCTGCTCCCCCCACTCCTGTCTATTCTCAACATAGCAGCCGGAGTGAGCGTGTTAAAACTAAGCCAGATCGTGGTTACACGCTCCTGCTCAAAAGCCTACAATGCTCCCCATTTTTTCCCATAGTAAAGGCAAAGTCCTTACAATGGCCTCCTGACCTTACATGATCTGCTCCCTGTTTCTTTTCTTGATTCAGCTCAGGCTTATTTATTTATTTTAAAGTACAGAATATTTCAAGGTGGTGCAGTGCCTTTCTTCAAATCAAACCCATTGCCGTCAAGTCAATTCTGACTCACAGCGACCCTACAAGGTCACAGTAGAACTGCTCCATAGAGTTTCCAAGGAGCGCCTGGTAGATTCGAACTGCAGACCTTTTGGTTAGCAGCTGTGGCACTTAACTACTATGGCACCAGGGTTTCCTCTTTACTGAAGAATTTCATCTTATAAATGAAGGAGGAATGATAGTATTAGAAAATCTAAGAGGCACATGAAGTCAGCCTGCCCTAGTGATAACTAAGATTAAGCAGTGAATTCAGGATGTTAACTTGATCCCAGCATTATAAAGTTCCCCGTCACTTTTTACCTAATAATTTTAGCATACATTGATAATCTGCCTAGATCCGTTATTTTTTTAAGAGTGCAAAGTGGTGATTTTCTAATACTATCATTCCTTCTTCATTTATAAGATGGAATTCTTCAATAAAGAACTTTACACCATCAACTACTTGACTGCCCTGAAATACAGTTGGCCAATAAAAGGCAAGATAAAGGCTTCATCTTTCTCTCTTCATTTACAAATTATCAGAATAATGAGTTGACACTCCAACAACCTCCAGCTGATCAATGAGTTATTTCTGTTTTTTGTTTTTAAAGTATCATTTTGAACTCCTGAATTTTTATTTATTTGATATGGTTCAATCCATTGCAGTGTTTATTTATATTCAAATTTTCCATCGCAGGCCAGTGGGAGTGCCTTTGAAATGACCACCATGTCCTCTTGATACTTTGGCTTATCTTAGCCAACCATGATAGGAAAAAGATATTACCTTATAATTTAAATTAGTAATTTCTTAACTATAAGACTGAACAACTTTTCATATGTTTATTAGTCTCATAATTCTTTGTGACTTGGTTATTTAATCCCTTTGTTCATTTTTCTAATGGACTGTTAATCTGTCTTGCTTTCTGAATTTTAATTTATTTTTAATATATAGCTGAATTATATGTATTAATACAAGCTGCAATCATTTCCTCTCTTTGCTTTTTGATCTTATGTTGTTTTTTCATTATATAAAATATTTACTTTTAAATAAATTTCCTTTATAGCTTCTGGGTTTGGATTATAATTTAAAAGCTTTTACCACTCTAATATGATAGAAAAAAATTGCCTATGGTTCTTCTAGTTCTTTTATGGTTTCTTTTTTTTTTTTTTTTAATCTCTGCCCCAGCTAGATATCATTCACTGTTTATAAGATTGTCTTTTCCCACTAGAATGTGAATTCTTCAAGGACAAGGACTACCTTACTTTGTTACCTAAGTATCTCGCCTGTGGCCCCTGTGTTTTCAAACAACATATCTGCGGAAGGGCGTGGTGGTGATGAACAATCACAAATCCTGTTTTCGCTGCTCTTAAACTAGGGCAACTCAGTCCTACTGAACTATGCTTACTGCAAGGGAAGGAGCATCGGCACAAATGAAGTGGGGGAGGAAAAAAACGCTACGTGTTCTGTTTTATGCTAGATAGTATGCATGTTTTTCCTAACTTCTCAGAACAATTTTAACGGGGAGAGGGACAGAAAATGAGTTTGGGAATTCAAATGATACCTCAATAGAGTTTCAAAGAATAAGAAGCCATTAACTAGATAAAAAGGCTGAAAGGAGTATTCCAGGCATAAGGTACAGAATACATAAAGGTATGAAAGTGAGAATACATGATCTATTTGCAGAATTACAAGCAGGTGATTATGACTCCCTTGGACAGTACTTGACATATACAGTAAATACTATTTAAAAGTTAGCTATTATTATACTGATTATTGGGACATGGAGAAAAATTAAGTAAAATGTTTAGTAGGCTAAGCAGAGTTTGGAAAACCGTATTAAAGTCTGGATTTTATCTTGAAGATGATGGGAAGCTACTGAAAGATTTTTGACAGGACAATGGTATGATGTTTTAGAAAAATTATACACTGGCAATATTCATCAAAGATACGGATAAGCAAGAATTACAAAGGCTTTTTAATGATGGAGTAAGTACAAGTGATAAAAACTTCTATGTTGTTGTTAGGTGCTGTTAAGTTGGTTCCGACTTATAGCAACCCTATGTAAAACAATGGAACACTGCTCAGTCCTGTACCATTCTCACAATCATTGCTATGTTTGAGCCCACTGTTGTAGCCACTGTTGCAATCCATCTCATGGAAGGTCTTCTTTTTTGCTGACCCTCTGCTTTACCAAGCATGATGTTCTTCTCCAGGGATTGGTCCTTCCTGATAAAATGTCCAATGTATGTTGAGACGAAGTCTCTCCACTCTCGCTTCCAAGGAGCACTTTGGCTTTGTTTCTTCTAGATAGGTTTGTTTGTTCTTCTGGCAGTCCATGGTACATTCAGTATTCTTTGCCAACACCATAATTCAGAGCCATCAATTCTTCTTTCATCTTCACTATTCACTGTCCAGCATATGAGACAACTGAAAATAACCATGGTTGGGTCAGGCACACCTTAGTCTTCAAGCGACATCTTTTATTTTTAACATTTTAAAGAGATCTTTTGCTGCAGATTTGTCCAACGCAATAGTTTACAAAAAAAAAAAAAGTACAGGGAATCTGCAAACTTCTTGTAAGACATCTTAGCATACTCTACTAAAAGGTGCCAGGTATCTAAGAATATTATGGCAGGTGAGATACATACGTTTAATAGTAAATATTCTTGAACTATCTGTAATGCTTTCCATTTTAGTAAAGACTCACATCCAGTAAAATAAATCATTTTCAACAAAATTCTTTCAGGGTAATGAAATATCCTATGTCCTCTTTTCCATAAGAAAAGTTGATGAAAACCCATCAAAGAATGTCTCCCAGTCAAACGAAATGCTGGTTTTCTATAGATGCCATGATGCTATTTCTTCTGCTCCCCCCCTTCTAGCCTTATAGAAAAATATCTCTTAGTCTCTGTCCACAAAGAACTAACATCAAAAACAATACATTAGCACGAAATCCATTTATTTCCCACTGAATCCACTTAAATACAGAATCAATTCTGGGAATTATGGGAATTAGGACTAGAGAAGAAAATATAAATTTCATAAACCTTGACGGTATAAAACAAAAATAACTTACAAACTAATTCAGGCAAGGGGCGATGAAAATAAACGTTAAAATGCTAACTTCCCTAGCCTTTCAAAGCACAGGTCATAAATCAACACTGTCTAAAATTGAAAGTTTTAAAATTCACAATGGCTTAGTTTTTCCCCTCATAATTGTTTTTCCATAAACTTAGAGGAAGCTTTTAGAAACTACAGTATCTCTTGCTGTGAATTAACACTTACCAGAAGTTAGCAATGGCTTCAATTTCCTTTCTGCTAAATTCAAACAGAACTGAAGTTAATATTTCAAAATACAAGCATAAATGTAATCTCAGCTTTATTAAAATGTAATCTCAGCTTTATTAAAATGATTTCTACCCTTCTATCCATCCATCCATCCATCCCTCTACCCATCACTCTTACCCTTCTGCTCGCTCTTCTATCTGCATCTATGCACTGAGAGATGTCTGGAGTGTTAATAAACCAAAAACCAAAGCCACTGCCGTTGAGTCGATTCCAACTCATAGCAACCCTACAGGACAGAGCAGAACCGCCCCACAGGGCTTCCGCGGAGTGGCTAGTGGATTCGAACTGCTGACCTTTTGGTTAGCAGCTGAGCTCTTAACCACTGTGCCACTAGGGCTCTGGAGTGTTAATAACGATAGTTACTTCTGTATGTTGGATTTGGGATAACTTTTTTGCTCTCATCTAACACTACCCTACAGTCCTTTTTTGAAGTGTATTTATTGTTTTAATAAAAGCCTTTTTTAAAAAACTCATTTGAAATCACATAAATATTCGTTCAGCCCAGAACGGCTATACAGTAAGAAATTCGCTCCAAAACAGCTATAAAATAAGACCTTCATTCTACTGTAGTTCTGAAACATAAAGGTTATTATTCTTGTACGAGCAATTAACTGGTAGTTTCTATCATCACTATAACTTTGTCAGTTATGATATATGTTAACTTAGATCTTTAGAGGTAATTTTCCTTCTTCATTTGCAAACATCACTACTTTTGCACATTGCTAAAACCCTCACTTGTTTAAATTCACCCTGATTCTTTGGACACTCTAAGATTTCACAGTAACAAAGGCTGAACTATGGCTGGTGATGCTGACAGTACTCTGACTCAGCCCACGTTCAACATTACTTTTCACTGACAGTCTGGTAATGGCATAAGCCACATGTGCTCTTAATAGCAGAGCTCACACCAAACTCCAACAGATTGTGGGGCAACTTCTGAAGGACAAAGTTAGTGTAGGGGTAATCTGCACTTCAGGTATCTTACTGTTCAGATGAGGTGCCTCTACCTACTACAGGATACTTGGATCTGGGGTTTGGGACCTTACCAGAAATAACAAATCTTCCCAGGGAGAAGGAGGTGAGGTGAGAACCATGATTCTACCTTCATCTCTATGAAGTGGCAGCTATTACGACTTCTGAACGTTACTGAATTAAAAAATATATATATATACCTCCTAGAGGCTGCTCTTCTTTCCTGTTTACGGTACCATTTCATGGTTCAACAACGAACCAACTACTGCAGCAATCTCCTTAGAAAGCATCCAATTAAAGGGAACTCTTTCTATTCTGAAACATTTCAGAGAGACTAAAAACCCCACACTGTAGTATTTTCCAAAAGGTATCTATTTCTATCCTTATATTTGTTTAACAGCAAACATCTTAATAATGCCCTGACGACAGTAAATTACTGCTTTTACTTGTGGTCCTATTTGTGGTGAGCACATGCTTGTATTTCTTTAGATGTGCATTTCAGACCTTTTTTCCTCTTGAAATACCTCTCTGATGGCAAGGTGAATGATGCACATGTGTCTGAGTGATTCTGGGGCATAGTCTGAAACAACTCAGTATAAGCACAAACATCTTTAAGGCTCATATTTTATGTTAGCAATTTATTACATTTTACATTCTACTATATAAACTTTTGTTTTAATATCTTTAAAAATGTCTTGAATTGCTAATTATGGCATGAAGATGGTGGTCCAGGAAGATAAACCATAACTTCTTAACCCTCTGCACACTATCATCTACCCCCATGTTAGCTTCATTTGAAAAGCACAGCTTTCCTATGTCTTTAATCTCACTCTACCTATGTCTTTGATACCCCCTGCTTTAGCATAGCTGCAGTATTTTCAGCTCTTGGTCCACAGCAGCTCACTGTGGTGTCCTTCAGACTTAATACAGCATACAGAAACTAAACGATTACTAATATACTACCAAGTTGCAAAAGTTGTCTTCTGTTCTAGGATTTGTCACTAATTCATAATACTTCTAATATGAGTGTAGATCAAGGAAACTACTCTTGTCAAGCTCTGTTACTACTTGAACATTTCCAAGTCCATTTCTTCAAATGCACTAATTCTTAAACTCATAAGCATCTCTGCTCTGAACAGTATGACTACAGAAGGAATGGGCGATGGGGCAGAGCAATAGCATTATTTTGGGGACCGCAGTAGGTTTCTGAAACTAGATTTAATATTTGAGGAAGTTATAATACTTTAAATATAAAACCAAAAAAACCAAACCCAGTGCTGTCGAGTCAATTCCGACTCATAGCGACCCTATAGGACAGAGTAGAACTGCCCCATAGAGTTTCCAAGGAGCACCTCGCGGATTTGAACTGCTGATCCTTTGGTTAGCAGCCGTAGCACTTAACCACTATGCCATCAGGGTTTCCATTACTTTAAACATACTTTTTTTAAAAAAACACTTCAAATTAGTCTACGAGATCTGAGCTATCCTTTATGTGCCGTGAGCTGACAACATGAGAAATCTGCACTGGTTTGTCAAGGCTGTAATATGAGGATGCCTGTTACCTTTGGGAGTAGAGTTTATTATGGTTGTGATTTTGTTTCTTTTAAAAATCTTTCCTTCTTCTCACAGAGGTCAAAGCTTACAGTCGGGAGTTCAGGCTCCAGTTAGATCCTGCCTAGATTAAAATTTGGGCTCCGCCATTCACTAGCTGAGGCTTAATGGTAAAGAGCAGGATAGACAAGTTCTAAGTCTTCATAAAGCTTACAGTTCAGTGTCAGCTAAATATTTGCTGAAGACGTGCTGAGACACTAGTTTCCATCCATCCCAAAATTAATCCATCTATCTAGCAAGTATTTAATGAACATCCACTATGTGCCAGACCCTAAGCTATTTGCTAGTGATATAATGCTAAACAAGTCAGATAATGGTAACAAGTCCTACCATCAAGGGGCTTACTAGAAGAAGATAAACAATAATGAAATGATCATAAATATATAATGTGAAATTGTGAAAAAAGCTATGAATGATCATACTGATAGCCAGTGACTGGGGGATCTGATCTGATCAGACTAGATTTTTCTGATGTAGTTACCTAAAATTAAACCTAAATTTTGGGAGGTGGGGCCAAGATGGTGAAATAGACAGACACTTCCAGCGAGGCCTCTTAAAGACCCAAAAAAACAACTCGAACTAGTATATTTATGACAAGCTATGAGCCTGGAACATCAAAGGCAACGTTATAAAACAACCTGAGGGACAAGGGGAGGAAGAGACCATTCAGAAGCAGAGAGGAGTTACAACACCTGAATCGCTGGGAGCCCTCAGGCACCGTTTCCAGGAGAAACTGCAGTGGGCTGGTACTAGCGTTTGCCCGCAGTTTCCTCAGGAAGAAGCAGCCAGCCACACGGCCTTTTCACACCTCTGGAACAGAGAAGAACGGTGCTCTTGGCAAAAGCTAAGTACTTGCATATATTTTACCGCGCCCCCCACCCCCAAGCCAGCTTCAGCAGCTGTTGGTTTCCCTGGGCTTGAGACAGACCCTGTTGAGCACCTAGACCCATCCACCTGGCCTTGAAGAAGGAATAAATTCACAATTAGGGGAAAAGATTATTTGCCAGCTCCACTAACCGGGGGAGCTCAGGACAGAAGCGGCTCCTGTCCAGGTATAAACGGTCCAGGGACTTTGAGTACCTTTCCCCCCCTGCATGGACTTGTGTGAGCCTATTTCAGGAGAATAGGCTCTTGCTGGCAGACTACAACAGTTTCAGCTCTGCAGTGGAGAGGTGGGTGTTTGATGTTTGACACCGCTCTGCCTATTAAACAGGGTCCTTGCCTACCCACATCAGGGGCCTAAGGTCTGGTGGCTCCACTCAGGTCACCCAGCCATCTGAGAAAGGGGTCCAAGGATAACTGGTACCTCCCAGCCCTTACAACCAAAAACACTAGGTGTCTGTGGTCCGTCTGCAGAATCCACCTGCCTGTATGCACTAGGGAAGAGGGACAAGCTTTCCTCAGAGACACTTGGAGGATGAGTCTTACCCCCTGCCTTGAACGAAACGTGACCCCCAATGCAACCAGATAGCAGTACCTACACCAATCACCCCGCCCCTCTTAAAACTATAGGACAGAGCCTGTATCACACACTAGATGAGGAGCTACCTGGACAGCTGAGCTGAATTCATACAAGAAAAGCGAATGGACTCCTACACTGATATACCTGGTAACAGCTCTAGCCATCTGGGGACAGGACATTAGACCTCCAAAGGGAAAAATAATCAAGCTAGCTCACTCAAGCAAACCACTTGGGCATATCAAAACAAAACAAAGCAAGAAACTACGATACTGTAAGCAAACATACAATAAACTAATGCAGTAACTTATAGATGGCTCGCAGACAATAGTCAATATCAAGTCACATAAAGAAACAGACCAGGATTGCCTCAACAAGCTCTCAAAACAAAGAATCAAGGGATCTTCTAGGTGAAAGTGCCTTCCTGGAATCACCGGACGCAGAACACAAAGGTTTAATATACAGAACCCTTCGAGGCATCAGGAAGGAAGTCAAGCAATATGCAGAACAAGCCAAGGAACACACAGATAAAGCAGTTGAAGAAATTAAAAACGTTATTCAGGAACGTAATGAAAAATTCAACAAATTGGAAAAATCCATAGACAGGCAGCAATCAGAAATTCAGAAGATTTACGATAAAATTATAGAATTAGACAACTCAAGACAAAGTCAGAGGAGCAGAAATGAGCAAGTGGAAGGCAGAATTTGTGAACTTGAAGATAAAGCACTTGGCATCAATATATTTGAAGAAAAATCAGATAAAAGAATTAAAGAAAATGAAGAAACCTTAAGAATCACGTGGGACTCTATCAAGAAAAATAACCTACAAGTGACTGGTGTACCATAACAGGGAGAGATAACAGAAAATACAGAGAGAATTGTTGAAGATTTGTTGGCATGTCCCTGATATCGTGAAAGATGAAAAGGTTATCTATCCAAGGTGCTCATCGAACTCCACATAAGATAGATTTTAAAAGAAAGTCACCAAGACATATTATAATCAAACTTGCCAAATCAAAGATAAAAACAGAATTTTAAGAGCAGCTAGGGAGAAAAGAAAAGTTACCTACAAAGAAGAGACAAGAAGAATAAGCTCGGACTACTCAGCAGAAACTATCCAGGCAAGAAGGCAATGGGATGACTTATATAAAGCACAGAAGGAAAAAAATTGCCAGTCAAGAATCATACATCCAGCAAAACTGTCTCTCAAACATAATGGTGAAATTAGGACATTTCCAGATAAACACAAGTTTTGGGAATTTGTAAAAACCAAGCCCAAACTACAAGAAATACTAAAAGGAGTTCTTTGGTTAGGACATCAATAATATCATGTATCAACCCTAGTCTAGAACTCTGGACTGAGCAAGCAGATGTCAATCCAGACAGGGAAATCACAAAAATAAATCACGATTAAAAAACACTCAAAACAGGGAAACAGCGATGTTAAAAGAAGACAACATTAGAATAATGATGAGGGACTAAGAAATGTAGTCACAGACCTTTCATATGGAGAGGAAGACAAGGTGATACGAAAAAATAAATTTAGGTTAAAATTTAGAAAAACGGGTAAATATTAAGGTAAACACAAAGGAGACAAACTATCACACATCAAAATAAAATACAAGAAAAAAAAGAGAGATTCGGCAGAAACAAAATCAACAAAAAATATGAGGAAAAGATAATAAACTACTCTGCACAAAAAAAGACATCAAAATGACAGCACTAAATTTATACCTATCCGTAATTACACTGAATGTAAATGGACTAAATGCACGAATAAAGAAACAGAGTGGCAGAATGGGTTAAAAAACATGATCCGTCTATATGTTGCCTACAAGTGACACACCTTAGATGTAGAGACACGAACTAAAACTCAAAGGATGGGAAAAAATATATCAAGCAAACAATCAAAGAAAAGCAGAAGTAGCAATATTAATTTCTGACAAAATAGACTTCAAAGTTAAATCCATCAGAAAGGATAAGGAAGGACACTAAATAATGATTAAAGAGACAATATACCAGGAGGATATAACCATATCAAATATTTATACACCCAATGACAGGGCTGCAAGATACATAAAACAAACTCTAACAGTATTGAAAAATGAGATAGACAGCTCCACAATTATAGTAGGAGACTTCAACACTCCACTTTCGGTGAAGGACAGGACATCCAGAAAGAAGCTCAATAAAGACACAGAAGATCTGCATGTCACAACCAACCAACTTGACCTCATAGACATATACAGAATACTCCACCCAACAGCTGCCAAGTATACTTTCTTTTCTAATGCACATGGAACATTCTCTAGAATAGACCACATATTAGGGCATAAGGCAAACCTTAGCAGAATCCAAAATATTGAAATATTACAAAGCATCTTCTCTGACCACGAGGCATAAAAGTAGAAATCAATAACAGGAAAAGAAATCGAACACTTGGAAACTGAACAATACTCTGCTCAAAAAAGGCTGGATTACAGAAGGCATTAAAGATGGAATAAAGAAATTCATAGAATCCAATGAGAATGAAAATACTTCCTATCAGAACCTTTGGGACACAGCAAAAGCAGTGCTCAGAGGTCAATTTATATCAATAAATGCACACATCCAAAAAGAAGAAAGGGCCAAAATCAAAGAATTATCCCTACAACTTGAACAAATAGAAAGAGAGCAACAAAAGAAATCCTCAGGCACCAGAAGAAAGCAAATAATAAAAATTACAGCAGAATTAAATGAAATAGAAAACAGAAAAATAACTGAAAGAATTAACAAGACCAAAAGCTGGTTCTTTGAAAAAATTAAAATTGATAAACCATAGGCCAAACTGACAAAAGAAAAACAGGACATAAGCAAATAACCTGAATAAGAAATGAGATGGGCGATATTACAACAGACCCAACCGAAATTAAAAGAATCATATCAGATTACTATAAAAAATTGTACTCTAGCAAATCTGAAAACGGAGAAGGAATGGATAAATTGCTCGAAACATACTACCTACCTCAACTACCACAAACAGAGGGAGAACAACTAAAGAGACCCATAACAAAAAAAGAGATTGAAAAGGTAATCAAAAACTCCCAACAAAAAAAAGCCCCGGCCCGGACGGCTTCATTGCAGAATTCTGCCAAACTTTCAGAGAGAGTTGACACCACTACTACTAAAGGTATTTCAGAGCACAGAAAAGGACAGAATACTCCCAAACTCATTCTATTACGCCAGCATATCCCTGATTCCAAAACCAGAAAAAGACACCACTAAAAAAAAAAGAAAGAAAGAAAATTACAGGCCTATATCCCTCATGAACTTAGATGCAAAAATCCTCAACAAAATTCTAGCCAATAGAATTCAGTAACATATCAAAAACATAATTCACCATGACCAAGTGGGATGCATACAGATCAGGTATACAGGAATGGTTCAACATTAGAAAAACAATTAATGTAATCCATCATATAACAAAAAGACAAGAATCACATGATTTTATCAATTGATGCAGAAAAGGCATTTGACAAAGTTCAACACCCATTCATGATAAAAACTCTCAGCAAAATAGAAATGGAAGGAAAATTCCTCAACAAAATAAAGGGCACTTATACGAAGCCAGTAGCCAGCACCATCCTAAATGGACTCGGAAAGCATTCCCCTTCAGATCGGGACCCAGACAAGGACGCCCTTTATCACCATCCTTATTCAACATTGTGCTGGAGGTCCCAGCCAGAGCAACTAGGCTAGATAAAGAAATAAAGGGTATCTAGATTGCCAAGGAAGAAGTAAAAGCATCTCTATTTGCAGATGACATGATCTTAGACACAGAAAACCCTAAGGAACCCTCAGGTAAACTACTGAAACTAATAGTTCAGCAGAGTATAGGATACAAGATAAACATATAAAAATCAGCTGGATGCTACAACACCAACAAAAAGAACATCAAAGAGGAAATCACCAAATCAATATTATTTACAGTAGCCTCCAAGATAAAATACTTAGGAATAAATCTTACCAGAGATGTAAAAGACTTATACAAGGAAAACTACAAAACACTTCTGTAAGAAACCAAAAGAGACCTACATAAGTGGAAAAACACACCTTGCTCATGGATAGGAAGACTTAACATTGTAAAAATGTCTATTCTACCAAAAGCGATCTATACATACAATGCAATTCCCAACCAAACCCCAACGACATTCTTTAATGAGGTGGAGAAACAAATCATTGACTTTACATGGAAGGGAAAGAGGCCCCAGATAAATAAAGCATTACTGAAGAAGAACAAAGTGGGAGGCCTCACTCTACCTGATGTTAGTACCTATTACACTGCCACAGTACTCAGAACAGCCTGGTATTGGTACAACAACAGATATATAGGCCATTGGAACAGAATTGAGAATCCAGACATAAACCCATCCACATATGAGCAGCTGATATTTAACAAAGGCCCCAAATCAGTTAAATGGGGAAAAGACAGCCTTTTCAACAAATGGTGCTGGCATAAGTGCGAATATATTCATCTACAAAAAAATGAAACAAGACCCACACCTCACACTATGCACAAAAACCAACTCAAAATGGATCAAAGAGCTAAACATAAAATCTAAAACGATAAAGATCACGGAAGAACAAATAAGGACAACGTTAGGAGCTCTAATACGTGGCATAAATAGTATACAAAACATTACTAACAATGCAGAAGAAAAACTAGATAACTGGGAGCTCCTAAAAATCAAACACCTATACGCATCCAAAGACTTCATCAAAAGAGTAAAAAGATTACCTACAGACTGGAGAAAAGTTTTTAGCTATGACATTTCCGATCAGCATCTGATCTCTAAAACCTACATGATACTGCGAAAACTCAACTACAAAAAGACAAATAACCCAATTAAAAAATGGGCAAAAGATATCAACAGACAATTCACTAAAGAAGACATTCAGGTAGCTAACAGATACATGAGGAAATGCTCACAATCATTAGCCATTAGAGAAATGCAAATCAATACTACAATGTGATTCCATCTCACTCCAACATGGCTGGCATTAATCCCAAAACACAAAATAATAAATGTTGGAGAGGTTGTGGAGAGACTGTAACACTTATACACTGCTATTGGGAATGTAAAATGGTACAACCACTTTGAAAATCAATTTGGCGCTTCCTTAAAAAGCTAGAAATAGAACTACCATAGGATCCAGCAATCCCACTCCTTGGAATATATCCCAGAGAAAGAAGAGCCTGTACATGAACAGATATATACACACCCATGTTCATTGCAGCACTGTTTACAACAGCAAAAAGGTGGAAACAACGAAGGTGCCCATCAACGGATGAATGGATAAATAAATTATGGTATATTCACACAATGGAATATTATGCCTCGCCAAAGAACAGTGATGAATCTCTGAAACATTTCATAACACGGAGGAATCTGGAAGGCATTATGCTGAGTGAAATTAGTCAGCTGCAAAAGGAGAAATATTGTATGTTGTTGCTGTCAGGTGCCGTCGAGTCGGTTCTGACTCACAGCGACCCTATGCACAACAGAACGAAACACTGCCAGTCCTGAACCATCCTTAAAATCGTTGTTATGCTTGAGCCCATTGTTGCAGCCACTGTGTCAATCCACCTCGTTGAGGGTCTTCCTCTTTTCCGCTGACCCCATACTCTGCCCAGCATGATGTTCTTCTCCAGAGACTCATCCCTCCTGACAACATGTCCAAAGTATGTAAGATGCAGTCTCGCCATCCTTGCCTCTAAGGAGCATTCTGGTCGCACTTCTTCCAAGACAGATTTGTTCCTTCTTTTGGCAGTCCATGGTATATTCAACATTCTTTGCCAACACCACAGTTCAAAGGCGTCAACTCTTCTTCGGTCTTCCTTATTCATTGTCCAGCTTTCACGTGCATATGATGCGATTGAAAATATCACGGCTTGGGTCAGGCACACCTTAGTCTTCAACATGACATCTTCGCTCTTCAACACTTTGAAGAGGTCCTTTGCAGCACATTTGCCCAATACAATGCGTCTTTTGATTTCTTGACTGCTGCTTCCATGGCTGTTGATTGTAGATCCAAGTAAAATGAAATCCTTGACAACTTCAATCTTTTCTCCGTTTATCATGATGTTGCTCATTGGTCCAGTTGTGAGGATTTTTGTTTTCTTTATGTTGAGGTGTAATCCGTATTGAAGGCTGTGATCTTTGATCTTCATTAGTAAGTGCTTCAAGTCCTCTTCACTTTCAGCAAGCAAGGTTGTGTCATCTGCATAACGCAGGTTGTTAATGAGTCTTCCTCCAATCCTGATGCCCCGTTCTTCTTCATATAGTCCAGCTTCTCGTATTATTTGTTCAGCATACAGATTAAATAGGTATGGTGAAAGAATACAACCCTAACGCACACCTTTCCTGACTTCAAACCAATCAGTATCCCCTTGTTCTGTCCGAACAACTGCCTCTCGATCCATGTAAAGGTTCCTCACATGAGCACAATTAAGTGTTCTGGAATTCCCATTCTTCGCAGTGTTATCCATAGTTTGTTATGATCCACACAGTCGAATGCTTTTGCGTAGTCAGTAAAACACAGGTAAACATCCTTCTGGTATTCTCTGCTTTCAGCCAGGATCCATCTGACATCACCAATGATATCCCTGGTTCCATGTCCTCTTCTGAAACCAGCCTGAAATTCTGGCAGTTCAAGTCGATATACTGTTGCAGCCGTTTTTGAATGATCTTCAGCAAAATTTTGCTTGCGTGTGATATTAATGAGAGTGTTATATTATAATTTCCACATTCAGTTGGATCACCTTTCTTGGGCATAGGCATAAATATGGATCTCTTCCAGTCAGTTGGCCAGGGAGCTGTCTTCCATACCTCCTGGCATAGACGAGTAAGCACCTCCAGCGCTGCATCTGTTTGTTGAAACATCTCAATTGATATTCCATCAATTCCTGGAGCCTTGTTTTTCGCCAATGCCTTCAGAGCAGCTTGGACTTCTTCTTTCAGTACCATAGGTTACTGATCATATGCCACCTCCTGAAATTGTTAAATATTGACTAATTTTTTTTGGTATAATGACTCTGTGTATTCCTTCCATCTTCTTTTGATGCTTCCTGCGTCATTTAATATTTTCCCCATGGAATCCTTCGCTATTGCAACTCGAGGCTTGAATTTTTTCTTGAGTTCTTTCAGCTTGAGAAATACCGAGTGTGTTCTTCCCTTTTTGTTTTCCATCTCCAGCTCTTTGCACATGTCACTATAATACTTTACTTTGTCTTCTTAGAGAGGCCCTTTGAAATATTGTATAAGACCACTATTATAAGAACTCAAGAAATAGTTTAAACAGAGAATATTCTTTGATGGTCATGAGGGGGGACAGTGGGAGGGAGGGTGACAGATATTCACTAATCAGATAGTAGATAAGAACTACTTTAGGTGAAGGGAAAGACAACACACAGCACAGGAGAGGTCAGCACAACTGGACTAAACCAAAAGCAAAGAAGTTTCCCAAACGAACTCAATGCTTTGAAGGCCAGCATAGCAGGGGCAGGGGTTTGGGGACTATGGTTTCAGGAGACACCTAAGTCAATTAGCATAATAAAATCTATTAAGAAAACAGTCTGCATCCCACTTTGGAGAGTGGCATCTGGGGTCTTAAACGCTGGCAAGCAGCCATCTAAGATGCATCAATTGGTCTCAACCCACCTGAAGCAAAGGAGAATGAAGAACACCAAGGACACAAGGTAAATATGAGCCCAAGAGACAGAAAAGGCCACATAAACCAGAGACAACATCAGCCTGAGACCAGAAGAGCTAGATGGTGCCTGGCTACAACCGATGACTGCCCTGACAGGGAACACAACAGAGAACCCCTGAGGGAGCAGAAGGGCAGTGGGATGCAGACCCCAAATTTCTGTAAAAAGACCAGACTTAATGGTCTTACTGAGACTAGAAGGACCCCAGTGGTCATGGCCCCCAGACCTTTTGTCAGCCCAAGACAGGAAGCATTCCCAAAGCCAACTCTTCAGACTGGGATTGGACTGGACAATGGGAACAATGGGCTAGAAAAAGATGCTGGTGAATAAAGAGCTTCCCGGATCAAGTAGACACTTGAGACTATTTTGGCATCTCCTATGTGGAGGGGAGATGAGAGGGCAAAGGGTGTCAGAAGCTGGCGGAATGGACACTAAAAGAGAGCACAGAGGGAAGGAGCGGGCTGTCCCGTTAGGGGGAGAGCAATTAGGAGTATATAGCAAGGTGTATATAAATTTTTGTATGACTGACTTGATTTGTAAACTTCCACTTAAAACACAATAAAAACTTCTTAAACAAAAATCTTAAGTTTGTTCTTTATGTTACAAGTTTGATCACGTTAAAAAAAATGAATAATTCCTTTTGGCATACTGGAAGGCTCAATACTGTTAAGGAAGTCCATCCTCATTAAGTCAATATAAAGATTTGACATAATCCTTTTTAAAATTCCAGCAGGCTGTTTTGTAGCAATAGACAAGATGATTCTAAGATTTATATGTAAATATAAAAGATCTAAAACAGCTCTAAGTCTTCAAAAGGAAGAACAATGTTGCAAGACTTAGAATTCTGAATATATAAAGAGCTTATACAAATCAACAATAAAAAGATAACTCTTTTTTATTTTAAATGGGCAAAGGACTTGAGCAGACAATTCACAATGAGTCATATATGAACGTCCAGTAAACATACGAACAGTGTTTAACATCATTAGTAATCAGGGAAATTCAAATAAAACCACAATGAGATACCAACTCACAACCACTAGAATAGTCAAAAGAGAAAAGACTGACAAACATCCAATTTGTGAGGGTGCGGAACAAATGATCTCTCAAAACAAAAAAAAAAAATTTTTTTTTTCTTTTGAGGGAGGAGCAGATAGGGGAGCAAGATGAGTAGTGAATGCTGATGGGTGCGGGGTTTCATTTTGGGGTAATGAAAATGTTCGAAAATTAGACTGTGTTGATGGTTGTACAACTCTGTGAATACAGTCAAAACCACTGAATTGTACGTCTAAATGGAACTGTATACTACAGGAATCATTTATCAATGAAGCCACTGAAAGAAGAGAATGAACTATTAACAAATGCAACGCCACCACACACACATTATGTTTAGGCAAAAGAAGTCAAACACAAAAGAGTACATGCTCTGTGATTCCTTTTAGATGAAATCCACATACAGGCAAAACTAATTTATGGCGACAGAAATCAGATAAGAGACTGTAAGAGTGGTGGACTGACTAGAAATGGATGTGAGCAAACTTTCTGGGAGGATGGAAATGTTCTACATTTTGTTTTGGGTGAGGTCACAGGGGTGTACGCAGCTGTCAAAACTTAAGAATTGTGTATTTAATTATATCTCAATAAAAAAGGGCACTTGGAAAGAAAGAGGATATGTAGTGACTGGAAGTGTCTGCTAAAGAATGCCTTCCTCAATTGGAGGGATCATACTGCTGTCCATTCACAGAAATACCTAATGCCTGAACACACCCTTCTCTTCTTATAATATGGAAACCCTGGTGGCGTAGTGGTTAAGTGCAACGGCTGCTAACCAAGAGGTAAGCAGTTCAAATCCGCCAGGTGCTCCTTGGAAACTCTATAGGGCAGTTCTACTCTGCCCTATAGGGTTGCTTTGAGTCGAAATCGACTTGACGGCAGCAGGTTTGGTTTGGTTTTTTCTTCTTGTAATATTTTAATAACGTACTCATCCAACACTCCCTCTGCAAAATTTCACATTTATCAGTTTCTCAATTTTTTTTTAATAGTCAAGGAACATTCTAGAGACAAAACTGAGTCAATTTAAAGTATGTTTAAGAGCCACCAAGTGGTGAAAAGAGAATATAAATATTACACATTACCGGAATCCTAAGAGGGAAACCAAGGTCTAATTCTCCTTTTCTGACTTTCGAAAACATATGCTCATCCCCATTTAGGAGAATCTTCTCTACCTACTACCTTCCCCTTCCCGTGATCAGTTAACTCTTATTTACTGTTTACCTCTAAGTTTAAAACTTCTTCTCTCAGAGAAATCTTCTCTTACTCTAATCTACCCCAACATTTACACACATGCAGAGAATACTGTTTCCTTTTCTTCAGAGCTTTTAGTCTGTAGATGAAGTCTCTTCATGAGATTAACGCCTCTGTTTCTCCCATTTGACTCTATGAGTGACTCTATTAGACTCCACGAAAGCAGGAAGAGTCTGCTTTACACACTACTGTATCCCTACATCTAGCATAGTGCTTGGCACATAGTAGATGCTCACAAAACATCTGGATCAATGACTAAATTAAAAATTCAATTCAATCAAGCCACCGAAACAAAGATGATGCCCCCCCAAAAACAGGTTTTTCTTGCTTGAAAAAGCCATTTTAAGTCAATATGGTCAATTTTTAGTATTTGAAGTAATTACGTTATTTGAAGTAATCACGTTCTGTAAAGTCACTATTCACACTGAGTTAGTAAATACTGAACTACTGCTCCTCAGGGAAATACAGGGTTAGGTTACTGTCTATGGTCACAACACTTTTTGTCAACCAGTCAATACGTAACCTTGTTTAATGTGTATTTTTGTTTAGAAACACCTTATTTAATATACATTGTCGATTCATTAACACTGAACTTACAACCAACAGCACTATAACTCATGCCTAAATGAAGCTTATCTAACACCTTTTATCTATAAGGCACATCACACAGTCTTTTTTGCGCTTAGGAACACTAGACAGCATTTCAGCACTATGCTTGGGGGCCACTTTAAAGAATAAAAAGTATAAAAATGCAAAAAATGTAGCACTAAATAGACCATGTAAAGAAAACTTGTTTATACTATGAGAGCTGAAACAAGAAGGTAGAGTGTCACCTTGTTTGACGACAGCTGGGAATGGGCACACCGGGTGACTTTAACTTTGCTCTGCACATGTCCGCGAATGACTGTGAAAGTGCCATGAGTACTGATTTTACAGTTACAAATAAATTTTAGTGAGTAGGCAAATTCCTAAATATGAATGAGGACTGACTGTACCTTTATTTGACAGAGAACATTTTGGATCAGTATCTATGAGTCACTGAGTATCTTAT
Source organism: Loxodonta africana (assembly GCF_030014295.1). Taxonomy (NCBI): domain Eukaryota; kingdom Metazoa; phylum Chordata; class Mammalia; order Proboscidea; family Elephantidae; genus Loxodonta; species Loxodonta africana. Next base: position 37,073,485 of record NC_087357.1, read on the forward strand.
CTACTTCCTTGTCAACTTGGTTCTCAGAATATAGGATTGTACTCTGAGTCATTAGTTTCTACCCTTACACTTCTGCCAGTTTCTTCCTTCTTAATTCAGAACAACTTACTACTTTTAATCTCTGGCCTAAATAAATTTAAAAGTAACGTTCATAAACTACCACCAAAACATTTTAACGGCATTATTAGCTGTAGACACAGGGAAGGGATTTCAGTTCAGACCACAAACATCAACTGATATTACTACCAAAAGCTCAAAACAGTTCTCCCAACATTCAGTAAATGGACTGCTGACTGACACTGAGAGAATGCAGTACCAAAGGGGACAGATAGAACAGTTAGGGGAGACAAAAAAAAAAAAAAAAAAGGCAGCATCACGAACGACATCTAGCATGTCGCAGAACATACTAAATGAAAGCAAAAATGTCTACAGAAATCATCTTATACTGACTAAAGACTCTACTTTAGCAAATGCTTAAGGTTAAGTACAAGACCAGACCTTTGGGCAAAGTCTGAATCATTTTCTATAATTCTACACAGCAGTTTAAAGAGGTAGCACAACACCAGTCTATGAATTCTTTAAAAAAGGGTAGAAAAAGCATGCTCAGAAATATCTAGATGCCAACGCTGTGCCAATCACACATTTTAAAACCCATTACCAAGAAAAAAGACCCACTACCACTGATTGGAGTCCGACTCATAGTGACCCTACAGGGCAGAGTAGGACTGCCCCACAGGATTTCCAAGGAGCAGCTAGTGGATTCAAACTGCCAATCTTTTGGTTAGCAGCTGAGCTTTGCACTGAGAATCAATAAGGATACAATGGAACTTTCAAAACAAATTTTTTTATAAGGCTCTAAACATGAAAATTTATGAGCTGGAGGAAAGGTCCAAGGTCCAAGTGTCTTCTTTCTAATAGCAAGCATCCCCTCCCTTTCCTCCCCTATTAAAACACTATTATTACTTTCATCATTGGCAAAACATCATCATCATCATCACAGGAAGTCAATTTGAAATCAAATATAAATGGAAATATCCTTAAAAATAAGAAGCTCAACTTTACACATAAAGGAAATGCTAACTAAAACTATACTGAGAATGTATTTTTACCTATCAAATTTGCCAAAATTCAGAAGTCTAACAAAATACTATATTGGTAAGGCTGCAGGGATACAGACATTCTCCTAACATGCACCCTCCTACAACCATGGAGGGACTGCAAAATTGTGCCACCCCATGTGGAGGTCAATTTGGCCACGTCTAGCCAATTTACAAATAAATTTTACCCTTTAACTCAGTAATTCCATGTCTGGGAAATATTTCTAGAATTATCGTCACATATACAAAATAACACATGTACAATATTATTTACTTAGTGATAAGTGAAGAGTATTAACTCACATGTTTGTTATTAACCACCTGGTTAAAAATAATATGGTTCTTCTACACAATGGAATACAATGCAACTGCAAAAAAAAAAAAAAAAAATGAGAACACTCTGTATATACTAATAGCCAAGAAATATTAAGTGAAGAAAAGCAAGGTACAGAACAGGGTATTTTGTGCGCTATCTTTAGGGAGAGGGAAAAGTAAGAAAATGTTAATAACCTGTTTTTTATTTTTATAAAGAAACACTGAAAGAATATGTGATAAAAATGGTTACAGCAGGAAAGTAAGAATAAAATAGACGGTGCATGGGTGGAAGAGAGACTGAATGTGAGTTCTGAATTAAGAAAATACTAGTAAACTTAAAAAAAGTACAACTGTCAAAAAATCTATGAATGAAAATTAATTTCGCTGCAGCCATTACTACTAATTAAAGATATATTTACTTACTGTTACTATTTCATTTAAATGACTATTAGGAAAAAGTATATTTAAAAAGTACTTTACTAGGTCCTCTAGCTCTCTCTCGTTCCTCAAATATGAATTTTCCATGGTTCCCGGCCACAACCGGTGACTGCCCTGACAGGGAGCACAACAGAGAACCCCTGAGGGAGCAGGAGTCAGTGGGATGCAGACCCCAAATTCTCATAAAAAGACCAGACTTAATGGTCTCACTGAGACTAGAGGAATCCCGGCGGTCATGGTCCCCAAACCTTCTGTTGGCCCAGGACAGGAACCGTTCCCGAAGACAACTCATCAGACATGGAAGGGACTGTACAATGAGTAGGAGAGAGATGCTGATGAAGAGTGAGCTACTTGTATCAGGTGGACACTTGAGACTGTGTTGGCATCTCCTGTCTGGAGGGGAGATAGGAGGGTAGAGAGGGTTAGAAACTGGCAAAATTGTCACGAAAGGAGAGACTGGAAGGGCTGACTCATTAGGGGGAGAGTGAGTGGGAGTATGGAGTAAGGTGTATATAAGCTTATATGTGACAGACTGACTTGATTTGTAAACGTTCACTTAAAGCTCAATAAAAATTATTAAAAAAAAAAAAAAGAATTTTCCTCTGACAAAGGCTTTGGGTAAGAATTACAATACCTGTACAAAATACCCAAACCAAAACCCACTGCCACTGAATCGATTCCAACTCCTAGAGACCCTATAAGACAAAGCAGAACTTCCCCATAGGGTTTCCAAGGTTATGTATCTTTACGGAAGCGGACTGCCATGTCTTTATCCTACAGAGCGGCTGGCATGTTCAAACGGCCAACCTTTCGGTCAGCAGCCAAGTGCTTTAATCACTGCACCACCAGGGCTCCAGAAAATACCCATTTCCTATAAATTAGAAACAAGAAGAATATTCGTAAGATATTTATATCTTTGTCAAAGTTTAACAAACCTTGAAGGTATCACCCAACTCTCTCAGTTTACAGACATGAACAAGAGCCCAGAAATATTGTTCAAGCTACTATGAAGTTTTATTAGGCTCACCAAAACACTATTGTTCTGGTCTGGATAATCAGCTGCATCAGACATATCCTTTTATACTCAGGCTATTGCCACATATTTCATAAAAGATCATGTTACATTATCATGGGTAGGCAGAAATTTTAACCAAATATTATATCTTTTAAAGAGTGCCAAACCCGTAGATTCTAAAGGCATCTCATATACCCATTAAATCCATTTAAAATGTAAAAGACATCCACTGGGAAGATTTATGGCCAGCATCTTAGTTCAAGAAAATGGATTAAATCACAAACTAAATTTCAGTATGTACCACATATGGTCCAAATCCGTTATTTTCTTTAAAAATTAGATCTAGATTAGCATATAGGATATTTATAGATTCTGCCAAACCAGCATCCATTTCCCTTACTTAGGGAATAATATAGCACCAACTTTCCTTTGAAGAATCAATCTTCCCCTCCAAGTCATAGGGTGGGCTGACCCTAGTCCCCTCTTTAAAAGCAAGCACTTGTCCCTGGTAGAATCAAACAACCACATTCCACTGGCCACACTGACTGGTTCAAGGAAAGGCCGTATGATCCAAGCCTGGTCAAATGTGTACTTCCACCCACCTGGTTTGGGTGCTGCTATACACAGACACACATGTCTCCTTCTGGGAATGCAGACCTTACGAATGATTTAAGTCCAGACCTAAACTAATTTGAGTTGGGTTTCCGTCACCTGCAGTAAACAGTCCTGACAGATAAATGCAGGATACTGCAAGAAGTGCCATGTAGTTGAAAACAGGGTCTCACTTTTGCCCAGCTATTTTCTCAAATAAGGCAAAAACAGGAAAGAGTATGTAAAGAATTGTTCATCTGTACTCATGTCCATTCTCTACCCACCAGACCATCTACCATAAAAGGTTCTAGAATCGAAAATTTTAAAATTCTTCCATGCTTGAGTTCCTGATAGAAAACATAAACAAAACACTCTTAGTTATAAAAACCTAACCTGTATGCATTCCCTAACTAAAAACAAGATATCCATACAATTTCCCCTTCCCCAATGACACTCCACATTACCATCATTCCCAAAAGCAATGATAGTCCTAGATCAATATCAGTGCATAATGGCCAGAGTGGAGACAAAGTCATATTGAAGTATCTCTTTCTCGCCAGTACCACCATCACTGTGCAGAAATTCATGATAGTCTCACCCTTTAACATGCCTATCATTGTTCATGGCTCATTTGTTTCTATCGCAAGCAAACTGTGTAACACACATGGTATGACAATATTTTTCCCTGAATTTCTGGAGACAGCAAATCTTAGTTATCTAGTGCTGCTATAACAGAAATACAACAACTGAGTGTCTTTAACTAAGAAATTTATTTTCTTACAGTTTAGGAGGCTAGAAGTCTGAATTCAGGGCACCAGCTCTAGAGGAAGGCCTTCTCTCTCTGTTGGCTCTGGGGGAAGGCCCTCTCTTGTCTCTTTCCAGCTTGTTTCTTGGTTCTTTGGCAATCTCATGTGCCTTGGCATCTATCTTCCCCCACCTTCACTTGCTTTATCTGCTTTTACACCTCAGAAGAGATTGATTTAAGACATACTCTACACTAAAAAAAAAAAAAAAAAATTTTTTTTTTATACGGTGTAATTAACATAACAAGGAAAACCTATTTTCAAATGGGATCATAATCACAGGAATCCAAGAACCAAACCACACCCATTGCTGGCCAGTCAATTCTCAGAGACCCTAAAAGACACAGTAAAACTGCCCCATAGGGTTTCCTAAACTGTGAACTTTACGGAAGTAGGCTGCCACATCTTTCTCCTGTGGAGAGGCTGGTGGGTTGGAACTGAGGATCTTTTGGTTAGCAGCCAAGGACTTAACCACTGTGCCACCAGGGTTCCTTAACCACAGGCATATCCAAACCAAAACCAATTGCCATCAAGTCGATTCTGACTCATAGCAACCTTATGCGACAGAGTAGAACTGCCCCACAGGGTTCCAAGACTGTAAACTTTTCAGGACTCAGACTGCCACATCTTTCTCTTACGGAGAGGCTAGGGAGTCTAACTATCAACCTTATGGTTAGCAGTCAAGTGCTTAACCACTGTTCCACCAGGGCTCCTTAACAACAGGTATAGGAGTTAGGATTTCCACACTTATTTTGGGGGGACATGATTCAATCCGTAACAGATAATGAACATTTTTTACTCACATACAATCTAAATATTCTTCCTTTTCCATCACCTACCCACCTCTAACTAACTTTTACCCATTTGTCTCTGGAAAATTTCCAGCTCTTTGCTTATTCCATTTGCTGGCCCTTCAGAAACCTCAAAGTAATATACGCATTCTGAACAAACAGGAAAAGATTACACTTTGAAGTGAAGCTAGGCAAAGAAATAATGTTTCACCTTTTAAGGCCTGAGTTTCTCTTATCGCCACATAATTTCCATACATAGAAAACTACAGTCCTTACTATCTCTTACAAAGTGGTTCTCAAAGGGTTGTAACCCCTCCCACCCAAACCCCCCTTAAAAAATCACTGCTTTACATCCATTAAGTATACCCAAAATTGTGTTTAAAATATGTGTTCCCTCTTTTTCACATTTTGTTTTTCCTTAAAGAACTTCACAATCACTACAAATAGAACACTACTACCTACTCAATTTGTTTATTTATGTTTTGATATTTCAAAGTACTGTTTTCTACTTTTCCACAAATATTTGCTGAGCACCTACTGTGTGTTAGTCACTTTGTTAGGTACTTGAAATGCAAAAAAAACTTGGTAGGGTCACTAACTTCGAGGGTCTTGCTGACAAGAGGTAGAGTCAGTGAGAAAAAAGCAGGAGGTAGGAGGTAAATAAAGAAGTAAAATAATGCTTGCCAAATACAAAAAGAGCTGTATTTTGTGGTTACGTGAAGAGTTAGGGAATAGGAATTAGGCAGGATACACAGAGACAGGTTGAGACTGAAGAAGCAGTCTGGAATGAGGTTATCCTGAAAGGTCTATCAAGAGGTTAATAACGAACCTTACTGTGTATGTCTGTGCTTTTCAAACTTTAACATGTACAAGAATAACTTCAGGCCATTTGTTAAAAATACAGATCCCATGCCTCACCCAAGAAAACTCAGATTCAGAAGAACTGAGCTGCTGTTGTTGTTAGCTGCCATCAAGTCGGCCCCCAACTCAGAGTGACACCATGTGTTACAGAGCAGAACTGCTCCATAGGGTTTTCTTGGCTGTAATCTTCAGGGAAGCAGATTGATAGGCCTTTCCTTCCGCAGAGCCACTGGGTGGGTTCAAACAGCCAATCTTTTAGTTGGCAGTTCATCGCAAACCACTTGCGCCACCCAGGCTCCTAGATCTGGGGTTAAAACAAACCAAACCAAAGCCGGTGCCATCAAGTCAATTCCAACTCACAGTGACCCTAAAAGACAGAATAGAACTACTCCATAGGGTTGCCAAGGCTGTAAACTTTTGAAGCAGATTGTCATATTCCTCTCTCGCAGAGGAGCTGATGGGTTAGAACCAAGGACCTTCTGGTCAGCAGCCAAGCACTTAGCCACTACGCCACCAGGGCTCCTGAGATCTGGGGTAGATCAGAAATTTGCATTTTTCACAAACGTCTCAATGGTTTTGTTCAGGTAGGCAATACTTTGAAACAACACTTTAGGCAGATATTTTTTCAAGTTTTCCAAGTAGCCCTAGAGATGAGAGGGAGGATGTTGGGGAATATTCACCTAAGTAGAGCTCAATAGTCATTGAGCTCAAGATCACCAGCTAAGAAAGAAGTAGGAGAGCATAGAGGCTAAAAGAGAGTCACTCGATAGAGAACTGATCAAGAATATACAGAAGAATTCTCAGTGCTGAGATTCCAGCTGAGGCTGGCTGGACACCACAAATTTATAGTAGCATCAATCCACAGAGCTATTTCTCCATCTACAAAATGTAAATAGTACCCACCTAGTAAGCTTATTATGAAGATTAAATTACTTGTGATAACACACGTGAAACACATAGAACTAATCGCATATTGGGATTCAAGATTTTGACATTTCCAGGTAATGACAAAAGTCCAAGGGGTAGCCTTGGGAAGAGATAGCTATTCTTTTTATTTCAAGAAAACACTATTTAAACTCTATTTTACTTAAACCATGCTTGTGAGCTGACCTGGTATCAAAACTAACAATTATAACACTGTTTTCTTAGTTAAAAATGTTTTCTGAGACAGAAATAACCAAAATAAAGATGAACTCTGCAATACCCAAATGAACGCATGTGTAAGTGCCTTACTTGGTACTCAGAAGGTGACTGAAGAATTCACTAAGCAAGGAGAGAAAAGAACGTCTTGAAGTGATGACTCTTTACTTACTATATTCAGTAGGTCCTTCCCATGCTGTACCCTAGTAGGTTCCTGTCTGGTACCTCATCATCCCAGGCAAACCATTCTTCCCCACTTCCTTACAGAATTTGTTTTTTACATTATTTACCTGTAGTAAGCTGTTCCTTTACAGAGATATAAACTTTTAGAACTAAAATCTAGTATTGGCCAGGACTTTTTGTTGCAAGGTTTGGGCAAAAAAAGGTTAAATATTTGCTTACGTAGGCATTTTAAGGCTCCTTTCATACACAGCTGGATCCAAATACTCAAGAATATTTCTCTCCCCATCTATTGCTCTGCATGATTCATGGGCAGACAGGCTCTCCCTACATGGTCGACTGCTTCCTACTTAGAGTCTAGCAGCTTAGCCACCCCGGAGAAAAGAGAAGATCTCTCTCCCAAGAACTCCAGCCAAAGTCTCAGGGCTGATCCCTGAACCACTCACTGTGACCAATGGCCAGACATCAGCTGTAGAAGTGAGTCAGCCTCATCCAAACCATGTGGACCTAAGAATGGTAGGTGAGTGGCTCCTAAGGGAAAAATCATGGTGCTACTACCAAAAAGGAAGTGCTGGTAGTACAGAAGTTAACAGCTTGTCTGCAACCAAAAGGTCAGCAGTTCAAATCCACCAGCCACTCCTTGGAAACCCATGGTGCAGTTCTACTCTGTCCTATACGGTTGCTATGAGTCAGAACTGACTCAACAGCAACGGGTTACTACCAAAAGAGAAAGGAAAGGATTTGGGGAGGGCAAAAAGAAGATATCTAAAAGACGTAAAACCAAATACACGCACAATGTTTACCAAATATAAGGGAGAAAAAAATTAGGGGGAAAGTGGAATACAAACAATGTTAGTTTTATGACCATAATTTACCTATCAAAAGCCCCTCACAGAAGGGAGAAAGAAGGAATTATTGCTTAGGGGACACCAAGTTTCTGTTAATGGAGGTGGAATAACCTGGAAAAGGATCAGGGTAACAGTTACACAACATGTTGAACACAATCAGTGTCACTGAATTGTACATGTAAAAATTGTTAAATTGGCAAATGTTCTGTTACATGCATGTATTTTTATCACAATTTAAAAAAAAAGCCCATCACAGAAATGTAAAATCTGATTTGTATAAAACTAAAATCACAATTTAAATGATTACAATAACATGAAAGCATATATAGACTGTGAAGTCAAAGAGTCCTAGATTCAAAGCAATAGTTCCATCTCATTTGTGGATTAATTAATGATTCTAAGTCTCCATTCCCTCATAAGTTAAAAAAAAAAAAAAAAGATACCATTCTTTGCAAGCTGAAGAAAATATGTTAAGCACCTACTGTGTGCTTGATGAACAACTGCTGTCATTATGAACATGAAGAAATGAGAAAACTGATGCTTCCTGAGGTGGACTACAAATGCCCCAATTCTTCATCCCTCTATATACCCAGCCCTTTCCCAAGTTTTATAACACCCTCTCACCATTACACTGGCCTTAATCACGTGATTTGCTTTATCCAAAGATATGTCAGCAGCCACTATACAAGCAGAGGCTTGAAAAAGTGCTTCCGTATTTCTGTTTGCTTTGTGCACTTCTGCCATGCAGGTCAATCAAGAAAATAATTTTCCTGCTGTCTTTTATGATGTTAAAAGGTAACTCAATGATATTAACAAAATTAAATTTATTCCTATTATTACAAATTTACTATTCAAGCACACTTTTAAACTGTTAGAAATGGAAGAATCCGTATTTAACTTCCAGAAAATCTGCATCCCTAAATTTTTTTTAAATTCATGTAAATACAGAAAAGCTAGAAGAGACAAAACTACTCACATTATAGCAAAAAAAAAAAAAGTTTACTGAAACAATGATGCAAACAGAGCCAAAAATACTCATGAAAAAAGAAAGCCTTCACTGAATGTATTTCATCACTTGGAACTCTGTCCAGTTACTTAACTATCATTACCACTGGTTTCTACTTTTGAAGTGATTCTTATCTCCATGGGTTTCTGAACAAGTCTGTTTCCCCAGACTAAAATATATTATTCACACCACTTTTTAAAAATTATTTCATGGTTTATTTCTTAATTTTAAAGCTACTTTCGTATACAGCTTAGATAAATTTATTTTATATTTTAAGAAAGAGAGAAAGAAAGAAATAATAAAGAAAAGATAGATCTATACGAAGTAGGGAAGAAAGATGACTGAGAGGCTGTACCATGTAAAAACTAAGTAAATCAATTCTTAGTGAACACTCTTGGAAGAATCCTAGGCTGCATTACTGGACCAAACATCTGAAGACCCTGTATATTCTGACATCTGAAAGCATCCTTTTAGTGTCCAATTTTAAAGTGTGCTGCTTATTTTATAATTCAGTCCAACATAGTAGCAACAGTATTGCTACTATCATTGCTTACATTTCTGTTCCCTTGAATCTTAGAAAGCAGACGTTGGCAGCAGCATGATCTGACAACAAATTCTTCCTGTTATTCTGTACCTTCCTTTCCACTTGTAAGTGAATATATAGTCATATTCCTCAAAATAGTTTATTTCACCTGGATTATTTGTTGAAGAATATCTGACAAAATAGGCGCTGGCTGACTTAGGCACAGTAATTAATCACTGCAGGTATTCTTACTTAAACATCTTCATGTAGTTAAATAATTTCTACCAAGTAATGTCTGAAAGGTAATACATAAAAAAAAAATAATACATAGACATTTATTAATCATTTAATAAGAACAAACCTTCCATTTCTTTCCAAAATACAGTGTAAGTCATCAGGAAAAGAATAAAAATGAAAAAACTGCCTGGTCTTTAACATCTCTGGTCCTCTGTTCATGCCACAATGTTGGTTTACCACTTTTCACCGGTGTACAACTATATTAGAATATGCTTCTCTCATTAATTTACATTCTCTTACTTTTAAAAGATCAAAAATCTATGGATAACTCAACCTTCTTAGTCTTAACCAAAACCAAACCCACTGCCGTCAAGTCGATTCCGACACATAACAACCCTATAGGACAGAGTAGAGCTGCCCCATAGAGTTTCCAAGGAGTGCCTGGTGGATTCAAACTGCCAACCTTTTGGTTAGGAGCTATAGCACTTAACCACTACACCACCAGGGTTTCAATAGTCTTAACAGTCCTGACCAAAACAATTCTGGTTAGACTATCATTTATGTGGCCTACTTTTTTAGATAAATCAAGTCCTTCACAGAGTTAAATATCCTGATAACACCCAGCTAAAGCATTCTCACCTAGCCTGGAAAATTCTAGTTTCTCTATTGTATCTTTATCGCATTTATGCATTTACCCTTGCCTAAGGAGCCCTGGTGGCATAATGGTTAAGAGCTCAGGCTGCTAACCAAAAGGCTGGTGGTTCAAATCCACCAGCTGCTTCCGGGAAACCCTATGGGGTGGTTCTACTCTATCCCATACGGTCATTATGAGTCAGAATCAACTCAATGGCACATAACAATAACAACATACCTACTAAAATGTACTAGTCTTTGATTTGGATATGTTAAATAAAATGAAGCAGAAGTTCTTCACTTATGGAGAAAGGGACCAAAGGGAAAGTTACCTTTTAGACAAGGTAACCATTAAGTCATGGTCTTTTTGAAATGATTTTCTGTGATATATATGGATTTGTAAACCCTACTTAACTTGCCAAAATCTATTTTTAATAAATACTATATAGTGAAAAACTATGACTAGTAAATATACACCCATATAAACACTGGTTGTACAAGTTTCACATGGAAAATAGTTTATTCACTTTAATAGTGTTTTTCTTTAAAAGTCAACCCAGCAAGTTCCAGCAAGTTTTTAAATATTGTTGGAATCAATCCATATTATTTTATTATTTTTATCCTAATGTATTTCTAGAACAGGGACCAGATCTAGATAGAGTAACATAATACATGCCATAATAAATAATATTGCTGAAGACTGAAGTCTCCAATAGGTAAACAATAAATAAAATTTTAGTACACTAACCACTAAATATAGAAAATACATTAACGAAATCACTGAAAAAGCTGTGTCTTATATAAGTCACTCACAGAAAAATGATCAGCTTAAAGGTTTTTTCAGTAACTACTACCAAGTTTTAATAGACCTCTTAATGGTAATCCATAATTAAAGTATCATTTTATTGTGATCAGAGAAGCTAATAAACACCAATTTATACAAGTTAAACTTTGTTAGCTTCCTTAACTCACCGAATGACAACTTGAATAAACTAAAACATATGTGATTAAGTACTTGTATCATTAATAATGTAACAAAAAAGCCGCACTTTAACACAGGGACATACTCACAAACATTTATGTTCTCCTCAATTTTTATTTTTAGTGAAGGCAAGGAGCTTCCCATTTTATTTTGAGGTAAATTTCTCACTTTTGTCAAAACATCTGCCACTGTCTACCAATGAAGCATTATTCTATGATCAATGATGTTTGAATTAGCAAAATAGCATATTATTTGTAAATCTGTGAAATCTCCTCACCAATTATACACTACTCAGCAATTTTCCTTTTATCACACTCTTAAAAATATTTATCGCTAACTGCACCAAATTTAAGTCATAGTTAGAAGGTCAGAACTGAGAAGGCATTTGGCTAAGATCTGGGAATCCTGAATCCGGTTTTTGGGAAGGGTATAAACAGAAACAACCAAGCACCTATACAGTTACTATAAGGCTTTTGATACTCCAAAATTAGTGTCCTGTGAAGGTTCACACAGAAGATGCATAAAGCTTAAGGCCTAGAATCGGTATCAATGGATATCCTTTGCTGTCTATCCTTCTTCTAAACCTACACTCAAATCTCAGCCAGTGGTGAAGAACGGCCAGTCTAACCCCACATGAAGGAAAACTAAGTCAGTGGAAACAACAGGCTCAGAAACCTATCTAGCTCTGAAGACCACTAACAAAACTACAAGTGAGAAGAAAAAGGAAAGGACAAGCAGGACTATAATAGCTGAAGAGTAGGGGGCAGGGCATCCTAAGCCAGGGAATCAAAAGAGTAATTATATTTTACAGTAAGATTATAGATAGAAAAAGAAGGAATTCTTTAGTGTAACTTTTAAAGCAGGTAAACTCAATTTGAAGCAATCAGTAGTGGGAAAAGGGGGCAACTTGATGAAACCAAATTAACCCAGTCAAAACGAGTCTGACTCATAGTGACTCTACAGGACAAACAGAACTGCCCCATAAGGTTTCCAAGGCTGTAATCTTTACGGAAGCAGACTGCCACATCTTTCCCCCACCAAGTGGATGATGGGTTCAAACCTTCAACCTTTCAGTTAGTAGCCAAGCACTTTAACCACTGCATCACCAGGGCTCTGAAACCAAGTTAGAAAAGTCTAAAAGAAGGGTGTATGCATAGGGCTTAAGATATAAGGACACAAGCTTTTGAATTCCAATCCCAGTTCTACCACTTCTTAGCTGAGTGACCATGAATGAAAGCCTCTATCTCTCAATGTCAGTTTCCCTACCTGTAAAAGAGACATTAACAACATCAAAGGGTTTTTGTCTGGTACAGAAGAAATACTCAGTATATGGTGGCTTTTAAGGACCATTTGTAAGAAATACTATTAGTAAAAAAACTTGCCTTCTCCATATTTATAAAATAGCTTACTTATTTTTTTGAATTTATGAACTACTTGACGGGAACGGGGTTGAAAGCGCAAGATGGTATTACACAAAAGGTTGCAAAAAAGATTCAGTCCTAAGTATGATGTCTGGAATTTGCTTCAAAATAATCCAGTAGGACTGAAACAAGAATGGTCATTAGTTGATGTAGTGGCGTTCACTGAATTATTCTTTCTATTTTCACGTATGTTTGAAGTTTTCTATAATGAAAGTTTTTTTTTTTTTTTTTCAATTTCTTTTCCTTTAATTGACACGGCTGGAGAAGAAAACGAATTCTAGAATCACTTCCAGCTTTGATAAATCATGAGTCTAAAATATGGAAAGAAAAGTAAAATAGAACAAGACCCTATCTGGAGGGTAGGTATATAGGTAAACACCTACAAATGACCTGGAAGATATGCGAGGAAAGGGGGTATCCAGGCAAAAGCCCACAAGGACTCCTGCATTGGCAACAACAACAAAAAAAAAGTGAAAAACAAAAGAACATCAAACAGAATGTATGTATGCCTGGATTTGATTTAACACATTCAACCATTCCTTCCTCTACACACGTGTATACCCACTGCTGTTGAGACGATTCCAACTCAAAGCAACCCTACAAGACAGAGTAGAACTACCTCACAGGGTTTCCAAGAAGCAGCTGTGGATCCAAACTGCTGACCTTTGGGTTAGCAGCAACAGCTCTTAACCACTGCGCCACCAGGGCTCCTATGCACATGTATAAGAAAAAAAAAAACAAACTTTTATAAACCAGTAATTACTAATGCACTAGTGGAGCTACTGCTTACGTTGAATCGAATGTGAATTCTGCTGCAAAAGGAAACACATTTCTTGGTAATGAACTCATGTTTTCACACACGGGGTTTTTGTTTATCAGGCAAGACACACCTGTACTTTATGGCTGTTATGAACACACGCAGTCCCAGATTACAACTGAGTTCCACTCCTAAGACTGCCTTTTTAGGTCAAATTTGTATGTAAGTTGGAACAGTTATGTATGGTTTATAACAGTCAAATGTTTGCCTTAACATATGGCGTACTTTTCTATGTATAAGAAACATTAAAGAAACACTTGCAAATACACTAAAACATCTTTAACATAATACAATAGTAATAATAATGTTTTCATGCATATGGCAAAGTAGCACCCGTTTGTTATTATGAACCACTGTATATACCTCAAATTTGTAATATAATAGACTTTACAGGGGTTGGTTCGTTAAGCACGTTAATTAATAAGTTGGATGTTTGTAACCCTGGGACTGTCTGCAATGCTGCTAGGAACAAGTTTTCGTGTGGACATTTGTTTTTAGTATTCTTAGGTATATACCTAGGCTTAGAATTACTGGGCCAAATGGTAACTGTATATTTTAACTTTTCGAGAAACTGGGACTATGAAATGGTGCAGTTACTTTGGGAAACAATTCAGCAAACAAGTTAAATGGCCACCAAATTATGAGTAAATAAAGTGTGGTATGTCCACACGATTCAGCCATAAAAAGGAATAAAGTACTGATACATGCTGCAACATGGATGAACCTTGAATATATTAAATAAAACAAAGCAGACAGGAAAGGTAATATTGTATGATTACATTTACATGAAAAGTCCAGAACAGGCAAATCCACAGAGACACAAAGTAGATGAGCGGTTGCCAAGGGGCTGGGGGGTGGAGAGGGACTGAGGAGTGACTGATTAATGGGTATGGGGTTTCTCTTTGGGGTGATGAAACTGTCTGCAAATTAGATAGTGGTGATGTTTGCATGACCTTGTCAATATACTAAAAACCACTCAGCTGGCTACTTTAAGAAGGTGAATTTTATGATATGTGAATTATATCTCAAAAAAAGATAAGAAAAAAATTGAGGACATGGCCACTATATACTTGAGATACTTCCTGTGTACAAGAGCTAGTCAACAAAATCAGGTAATGATTTACACTGCAGTTATCCCAAAGGCAACGTGCAGGGGTATAAAAGAGTAAAATGGTTTTTAAAGTGTTTGCAAATAGACTGTAAGTCATCTGGAGGGTAGTGATGCTAAGCTTTTAACCTGAAACTAAAAAAAAAAAAAGGCTATATTTATTTGCATCCACTCAAGGTCACAGATTCAGATTCTACAGAGTAAATGCATGTACATAAAGGAAATAAGAATCAACAGACAGCCTCCGGGGCACATCAAAATCAACCCAGCCCCTCTGCTGAGGTTCCAGAGACAGTTTTCAAGCCAGGGAAGAAAATCAACCTCATTATTTTATATGTGGTTTTATTCGCCACTCTTAACAGCAAATACTTTTTGTTTCCAAATACCAAATACAACTTTTAAAGTTGAAAATCTGCCAGTAGAAGGGATTTTCAAAAGAGTGAGCATGCTGCTGATTCTAGCAATTCCCAAAAAATGGATTTTGTGCAGTGGAATAAGGTGTAACCTCCAAATGAGCTTTCTCTGAAGACAGCACTATTGTGGATGACAATTCCATCCCTGTCAAGGTGGTTTAAAAAAAAGTTTTTGTCACTATTGCAAAATTCCACAACAGAATCCTTAAATAAAGGAAACATTCCTCCCTTGATGGAAGGAGAGAAACTCTAAGGTGCCTAACAAAAAGGCTCCACATTTTATCCTGCATTTGAAAATCCCACATCGTACCTTTGCAACCCCTCATTACCTAGATGGAAACCCTGGTGGCGTAGTGGTTAAGAGCTACATGCTGCTAACCAAAAGGTCGGCAGTACGAATCCACCAGGCACACCTTGGAAACTCTATGGGGCAATTCTACCCTGTCCTACAGGTTTGCTTTGAGTTGGAATCAACTTGACAGCAAGGAGTATGACCTATATATCAGAGCTCTGGTGGCCCAATGATTAAGGGCTTGGCTACTGACAAAAAGGTCGGCAGTTGGAATCCACCAGCTGCTCCTAGGAAACCTTATGGGGCAGTTCTACTCTGTCCTATAGGGTTGCTATCAACTTGACGGTGACGGACGGGTTTGGTTTTATGACCTATATCGCTCCCTGGTGGTGCAGTGGTTAAAAGCTCGGCCGCTAACCAAAAGGTAAGCAGTTCAAATCCACCAGCTGCTCTTTGGAAACCCTATGGGACAGTTCTACTCTGTCCTATAGGGTCGCTAAGAGTTGAAATCAACTCGACGGCCACAGGTTGGGTTTTTTTGTTTTTATGACTTACAAGTCCCCTACACTAATCATGGACTGCAGTTTCAATGGACAATTCATTGTTGTCTTTTTCATGTATCTACTTCCACTTTTGCTCATGCTGTCTCTTATAACTGGAATGCCTTTTCCATATTCATCAAAATGAAGCAAAAAAGCCGCCACCTTCTTCATGAATCCTGCCTTCATCTCTGAAGAGATTTCTTTCACTTCTAAACACTCCTAGCAGTTGCTTGCACACTGAATAGCACATTTTGCTTTGTACTATAGTTGAATGTATTATAATTTCTCTAAGGACTAAAAGTTCCTGAAGGTTAGGGCAGATTCCCCAACATTTTGCTTCCCCACAGTGCCTGTTACAAGGCAGATGCTTAATAAATATTCAAAAAAAGTACTTACCCAACTGCCTTTCACTCCTAAAAACAGCATTACTATAACTAGCTAATACTCAAAAGTGGTAAGTTCCCAAAGACATTGAATAACCAATTCTTACCCTCTAAGAAATCCCAGGCCATGCTGTGCAGCCTCACAAGGCTAAAAAAAGGCATTATTCAAATGCTTTTTCGAATTGCTCCAGCTACAAGCACATTCGAGGGAATCAGGGCAATTTGAAATAACTTTCTGTAAGTCAAAGAGAATCATCCTGCTGTCCTTTTCCAGTCAAGCCAGAGATAAACTGGACTTTTACAATGAAGCCTCCCCCATGCTGGGAAGAGCTTCCTGAGCATACAGCAAGGGTGAGGAAGGGCCAAGCAATAGGTTACATCACACCAGGCAGCAGAGAGAGCCTAGACCTTCCTGGAATCCAGACTGATCATCATAGCCCCAGAGGATCCCTCAATAATCACCTGGTTAACAAATATCCATCTGGATCATAATCACTATCTGAATCTCCTGCTAATCTGTTTCAACTAAACCTAATAATGGAATCACCATCATCACCATCCCTCTCCCCACCCGTGCCCCCCAATTTTTTTTTTTTTGAAGGGAGAATTAGATTTTGGACAAGTGACAATTCATTTTTAGTCCAAAGACTATTATAAGTTAAATACCAGTTAGAAACCAAATGACCCTAAAATATTATGATAATCAATGAACAGAATCAAATAGGTTAACTGGTTAGAACCAATCTCCTTAAGATAAAAGAGGAATTACATTTACTAGTAACAAACAACATAGTTCCCTTTTGGATTGTATGAGGATCACTGCTAGCTCTTTCAAATAAGTAAAATTCCTAATAGCACAATTAATTTATGTAAAATCTGCTCCTTAAAGAACAAAATCACATACTATAAAAAAAAATATGAAATTCAATTGATTTTAGTTGGGGAGACTATCAACTATACATTACTTCTCAGATTAAAACACCACTTTTGCACTCTGGACTCTAAATTTTTTGTCTCCTGAACTTTACCACCTTGAAAGGGGAAATCTGGAGTTAAAAGTATGCTTTAAGAAAACTGATCCCCAAATTAAAATACTCTTTAAGAAAAAAAAAGACTGAATTTTGATACTCGATTCAGATATTTAGATAATTTTGTCCTATTACAAAAAAAAGAGAAACTTGTCATAAATGCAGCAGTAACCACTAAAGCTAGCAATGACTTATAAAAAGAGGGCTGAGACAGGAGGCAAGGATTCAAGACAAACAGAATAAGATAAGCAGCTCGTTAAAGCCATCTAAACTAAAGCAACATTAATGTAAGAAATCTACAGGCTTATAAATCCTCAATTTCAAAATCTTTTAAAAATCAAATAGCCCAACTAAACAAAACCAGTAACTAAGAAAGTGAAACAAATTCTAGGGAAGAACCAAAAACTCTTCAAAATACTTTCACAATTTTACAATTTAAATCCACAATTCTGAAAACTCATTAATTTCAAGCTTCTCAAAACCTCTTACGTGTTTCTTTTAAGTTCTCTTGCATGACAGTTACAAATCATACAAAATTCAAAAAGTGGTTAAGCTGATGTAACATTTTTACCAAATGTATGACAGGTCTGAAAGAATAAAACAAGCAGAGACAGAGCACAGTAGATGACAACTGATAACCAAAAGACTGCTTTCTGGAGGGCAGAGCTGGGCTTTGATTGGCAGGAGAGAAATTTTTAAATATATTTGCAAGACAAATTATACCAAAAAATCAATTCATGCGTTTATCATTTACACAGGCATATGTTTTAAAATGTACTTTTAACCTTTGGACAACTAAAGATAACTATCATATACCTTAAAGCATTATTGCCTATATTAATTCTGACGTTACAGTTTAAATCCGTAACAAAATTCACTATACCTATTCATACTGAACCACTGCAAAAATGGAAAGGCTTCTGTTCTATAAGTAAAGATTACCTTATTTTTCACTTGTTTTAAAGTTTCAGTTTTGCTTTTAATCTATTATAGAAAACATCCCTTGTGGGACGTTGTAAAGGGCAGACCCTCCTGTCAAGCCAGAAGGCTCAAACACAAAGACGTTGAGCTAACCAAGTGCTGTAATTCTTCCAAACTGAGCCTCCACACCCCCTCCACCCTTCCCCCCAACAGATATGTCTATTAAATCAGTGTCTGTTCTCCCCCTCGCACAACAAAGAGAACTTCTCACCGCATGAAATTGCCGCTGAATGGACACCAGAAAGCAGGATTTGCATAATTCCTTCCAACGAAACCCTGTCGGGAAGGAGGGGACCAGGGGGCCCAAGCGAAAGGCTAGAAGCTCCTAGATTCTGTTGGGGAAGACCTGGTTCCCAAGAATATTCCCCACGGGGAGGAGGGGGCTGGAATTCTGGGCCTCCCGGAGGACTGGGCGTGGGGGGCGGAGGACGCCGAGAGAGCATTTCCCCACACATCAGCAGCAGCGAAGCAAAGACGGGGAAATAACAATGCTGGAGGACAGGAGAGTCGGACACAAGGATGGACTGGGGCGGGGGGGGGGGGGGCGGCGGGCGGAGCGGAGACACCACACGGGCCACTTACTTTTCGGAGGGGGGTTAAATATATGAGTTAAGCCCTTATGGTCCCGCCGGCCGCCGCACAGAGGGAAACGGGACCTTGGAAGAGAAAAACAGACAAAACACACAGTGTGAGAGGCGCAGCTCGGCCGCCCGGCCCCTCCCGGGCGCCCCCGTCTACACTCCCTCTGGCCCGCGGGGGAGAAAAGCCACCCGAGAGCGGGCCAGGAGGCGGGGGGCAGGCGAGGCTCTCGGAGGCTGCGGCTCCGCCAAATCCCCCGGGAGGAGACAAGAGCGACCCCCGTTCCGGCTCCTCAGTCAGACCGGATCCCACCTTCCCGTCCTCCCCACAGCACACACACCGAACACACACCGACCCGTGCGTCGAGGATTAACTCCCCGGCCGCCGCCGCCGCCGCCGCCCGCTGAGGAACTGCAGCCGCTGCCCCCCGCGGCCATGACACCCCACTTGGCTCGGTCAGGCGAACCCGGGGCCTGTGACAGCTCCGGCTCCCTCCGCCCCCATCTCCACCTCACGCCTCGCACACGCCGGAGCGCCGGGCGCCCGCCCGCAGACAGCCGCGCGTGCACGCGGGAGAGGGCGCGCGCCGCCGCGCGTGGGGGAGGGGCAGCGCGGGGGGAGGAAGGCGGCGGCGGGAGCGAAGGTGGGGGTTGACCTGCGGCCCAAGACGCCCCCGCCCCTCGCACCACCCCCGACCCCGCGCAGGGCTCCGCGGAACCGGCGGCAGCGCCCGGTAAAGCGGCAGCGCCCAGGCGCCGGTCTCCACAATAAACCTTCGGCGCCGCCGGTACGCCGAGCAGGGAGGAGGAGGAGCATGCGCTCCCGCGCGGGAGCCCGCCCCGGGAGGGCGCGCGGAGTGGAGGGGCCGGCGCGCGCGCTCGGGCCCGGAAAGAGGGGAGGGAGCCCGCCGGGAGGTCGCGCGCCGCTCGCACTCCGGGGGGTGGGGGAGGGGGATGCCCGAGCCGAAGAGGGCGGGCGGGCCGGAGGAGCAATTGCCTCTGTCCCGGCTCCCTCCCTCGTCTGGGGCAGCCCATGGCGGGGCGACCCGAGGGCCAGAGGCAGCCGGGGTAGGGTCTCACCTACACAGTGAATGAGCTTGTGGCGCCACGAGTCCAGTTCCTGCCGAAAGCCGCGTCTCTCAACGGAGCATTGCTGCCGCCTACACACCCTCGCCATCTTCTGCCGCCCGCCCGGCCCTGCCTCCGCCGCGGCCCCGCGCACGCCCAGCCGCGTCGCCCGGGGCCGCGCACGCACCCGCGGCCTGGGCGTCGCACCTCCCGCCGGGGGCGGTGCGGGGGCAGGGTTAGCCTCACCTCGCGGTGGCCCCGGCGTGGCCCGGGGGGCGACCTGCGCGTCCGCGCGGCACGTATCACCTCGCGGCCCGCCGCGCTACAGTCCCTGCAGCTCTTGGACGCGTCAGCCGTCCTCTCTGCCCTCCCGGGAAGGCGCCTCTCCACAGCCGGCGCTCGGCACCTCTGGCCACTCGCTGCCGTCGCAGCGTCCCCAAAGGCCACGCTCTCTGTTCCTTTCCCGGGTGTTTTTGTTTTTAAACCAGTCCCATTTATCACTTCCAGCCTGCCTATCGCCCGACACCAACTGTTGCAAGTTCCGTGATAACTGCTTTTCTGAACTTCTCGATCGAAACTGCTCCTCCCAGGCGCCCGTTTAAGAAGCAGAATTAAGAATAAACGCCCGGATGGCGGTGAAGACACCGATCCCTCAGGTTTTCAAAGGTGAAATGGATACAGTTTATGAACTCATTGGAAAATTTAGCTAACATTCGTAAACCCAATGAAAATTGAAATAAAGTGTTTTGGATTAAAAATAAAATATCAAAAGCTAGGTTATTACTAGCAAGGCTGATTATAAGCTAAATTCTCAAGCTGGCATGTTTAGCACACCTATGTTATGTGAAAAGGTGTTTCAGAAAATTGTGCTAAAGTGAGAAGGATATTTCGAAAGAAGGGTTAATTAAGAATACTTAAAGCAAAGTCTTGGAAGAAGGCTTAATTTCAGATTTTGGGTAAAGACTCCAAAATGTTTTCGCTGAGAAAGGGGATTTTCAAGTGCCTCCTGGAATCATTAAACACTGCACGGGGCGGGGGGGGGGGGGGGGACTATCTGTTACTTTTAAACGTAATACTGGTCTTAATTATTTGTTATTTGGGAGAGACGGTAAAAAGAGGGAAGGAAGATGGAACGAAAGGAGAAAGGAAAAAAGAAAGAGGTTAAAAAGAAAGTACAAAACTAAAAAAGGGAAAAGAGAGTCCCGTTTACCAGTGGGCCCAGTACTCAAGGTCTCTTCCCCAGCCTTGGGGTCTAAGATTAGGACAGTGCATTCCGGCTTTTAGATCTTTAAATTTTATTTGATGGGCTTAATTTTAATTACTGTAGTAGGTAAAGTCGTTAAATACTTGACATCAAGGGATCTCACTTACATATTTTCAAAGGTAGGGTCTTTGGTTCTCTGAACTAGGCAAGATCCATCTGGTCCTGTGCTGAATGGCATGTCTATCCCTAAGGAGAGACTGGGTGGTCCTCTTGAGTAGCAGTAGTTTGAGACATATGAATAAAAGGCACCTCTGTCCCCCGAATCTTAAATTTTTCCACAATTCCCAAAATTCCACAGTATTTTGTTGTCTTAAGAGTACTGTCAAATGAACAAGTCAGGAAGTGTTGAGTTTCTGTGTACATAATACTATCCTGAGTGATGAGGGAAAAGGACAAATAGGAGATAAAAGATTGCTATTGACAGCCATTCTTTACGTTTGATGGCAGGACATTCTGTATCACCAACCTGAAGTTTCGTTTCTTCATCACTAGGTGGTGTATATGAGTCTTTTGTAGCTTTTAACCAAATCTGCACGGTATTTGGAGGAAGTATGTTTCATAAAGTTTCAAATAAATGAACAACGTGTAACTCTGAAATGAATTAATATGAATATATTTTCCAGTCAATTATCCACCATAATTTGCTTTAAAACAATCAAACCAAGGGTAATACTTCTTCAGCATAATCTGTTTAAGAGTCTTAGACATGTACATTCAGAGGATCATAGAGGCTTCAGAACTCAGCTACCTGATTCTCTAATCTGAGGTATGGAATAGGAAGCCCAGACAAGTAAAGTAACTTGGCCAAAGTCACATAGCTGCTGGGTACTAAACCAAACCTATTGCCGTTGTGTTGATTCTGAGTCATAGCGACCTTATACAACAGAACAGAAGTGCCCTAGAGGGTTTCCAAGGCTATAAATCTTTCCGGAAGAAGACTGCCACGTCTTTCTCCTGTGGAGCAGCTGGTGGGTTCAAATCACCGACCTTACCATGCCAAACTGAGCACTTTACCACTGCACCACCAGGGCTCCTTAGCTGCTGGGTAGTGGGAGGGAAACAAAGGCCAGGAGACAGGTTTCCTGATTCCTAATTCATTGCCATTTCCACTACTCCATTTTGAATCCCAGCTACTGCTACAGTTATTTTAAGATGGGAACCAGCATATGGAGTGAATTTGAGCTGGAACTTGACAGACTGCCTTGTTTTTCTGGGTTTCGAAAGTTTTCTCCCTTTGACAGGGTGCGTGCAGTCTTACCCCCTTTCTATTGCTCAGTTTAGTGGGAAACTTTTGAGTTTTCCTTCCCTGACAGGTTCTAGCTTTCCCAAGTTTTACTGTAATGCCATGTGAGAGATGATGTTCCAGTGTGCAGCTGAGCAGTTTGACAAACATTTTGAGCTTCCGTCATATGTCAGGCAGCGTCCCAGGCAGTGAGGACACATGGATGTCTAAGGTGTAATTTCTTATCTTTCTAGATTTTGGCTACCCTGGAATAGGACCTTACCTGTGAGCTCTTTCCCATTCTGGGGAGGGTCAAGCAATATAACACAGTGGTTAAGAGAACAGCATCTGAAGACCGAGAGAATGTAATTGGAATCCAGGCCCCATTAGTTGCTGTGTGGCCTTGACAAATTAGCTTTTCTGATCATCAGTTTCCTCATGTGGAAACGAGAATAGTAATAAGCTACAAGATGGAGTTTGTATGAAGATGAATGAAAAAATTCACATACAGCGGCTGGCACATCATACACATGAAATGTCGACTCTCACGATTAGGCCTTCCTAGGTTCCCATCTGCTTGCCCAGTTTGTACTGTGACAGGAAACCAAGATGCTGGCACAGTTTGGAGTCAAGCTGTGACAGCATGAGGGAATGACAGTGATGACCTTGATCTCTGAAAACAGCATTCTCTGAGTCATGTTCTATAGTTCTCACAGTGGGCTCCAGATGATACAAAGAAATAAAGTACTAAAAGGAGTATAGGGGAAGGGGTGTACTCTGGGTGTGGAACTGTGAACCACAGGACTGGGTTGGTCAGTATTAGATCAACTACTACCTTGGGTCTGATTAGTTGGAGTGACATGTAATGGGGAGATGACCATAGATAAATGGGGGATGGAACCGATTGAGGGCCTCCTAAGGTGAAAAAGCATCCTGACGGGACTTTTAAAAAAATCATAGTCAATTTTTAATGAATTTCAACAAGTGACAGGTACTTTTTAAAGCATTTGTCATGGATTATATCATTCCTCACAATAACTCAATTATGCCCATTTTATAGCTGAGGCACAGACAGGTTAAGTAATTTGCCCAACATCACAGAAGTAGTAGTAGAATTGGACGCAAACTCAGGCAATCTGACTACAGAGCCAGCACGTTAACCATTGCACCATTCCGCCTCCTATGTTACTAGGAGAAATGGGGCCTTACAGTGAGAGACAAGACCTAGTCAGAAAGAAATGAAGCTATGTCACCTGGAGGTTTGATCTTTTTAGGGAAGTTCAAATGTGGTAGATCTTCTTGCTAAGTAAATGACTTTTCAGAGTTTCTCTCTTCCCAGTCTGTCTACCTATGGCCACCAGCCTAGAAAACTTAATGGTTTAATGTTGTGTGCTTGTGTGTAGGCATGTGTGTACATGTGTGAAATTTATTTTACTTTTATAGTTTTACTGATATATACTTCACATACCATAAAATCCACCCATTCAAAGTGTATATACTTCAGTACTTTTTAGGTTTTTTACAGAGTTATGCAACTGTCACTACAATCAGTTTTAGAATATCCTCATCATCCAAAAAAAGAAACCTCATACCCATTTCTACCTATTTCTCCCCATTCCACCCTCCTTACAACTAATCTATTATCTGTCTCTATTAATTTCCTGTTTCTGGACATTTAACATAAATGGAATCATACAATATGTGGTCTTTTGTGATTGGCTTCTTTCACTTAGCAAAGTGTTTTCAAGGTTCATCCATGTTGTAGCATGGATCAGTACTTACTTCCTTTTTATTGTCAAATAACATACCATTGTATGGCTATACCACATTTTGTTTATCCATTCCAGTTGATTGACTTTTTTTTTTTTTTGGCTTTTATGAACAATGCTATACATGTACAAGTTTTTGTTGGGGTGTGTTTTCATGTGAAATTTATTTTGAAATATTTCAAATTATAGAAAAGTTGCAAGTACTCACATATCCCCTTTCACTCAGATTCCCCAATTGTTAATATTTTACCATGGCAGCTTTCAGTTTTCTTTGTATGTGTACATACGGTTTTTTTATGAACAGTCTGATAGATGCAGGGGGCCATCACCCCTAAATACTCCAGTGTGTATAACTCCTGCATAATCACCACCCAAACCAAAAAATCCCCTGCCATCAAGTTGATTCCAACTCATAGCAACCCTACAATACTGTCCCATAGGGTTTCCAGGGTTGTAAATCTTTACAGAAGCACATTGCCACATCTTTCTCCCATGGAGTAGCTGGTAGGTTCAAACTGCTTACCTTTTGGTTAGCCGCCAAGAGCTTAAACCATTGCACCACCAGGGCTCCTTACAATCATCATGCAACCATCCATATCAGGAAATCAACAGTGATGCAACACAACCATCCAATCCACAGACCCCATTCAAATTTCACCCACTGGCCCAACGAGTCTCTTTTCATTTTCTGGGCCAGAATCCTATCCATTGAATTTAATGGTCATGTCTTTCCAGTCTCCTTCAATATGGAACAGTTCCTCAATCTTTCCTTGTCTTTCATGACCTTGACAATTTTAAGAAGGAAAGGCCTTTCATTCTGTAGGGTCATTCTCAACTGAATCTCTCCAGTGTTTCCTCAAGACCAGAGTCAGCCATACATTTTGACAGGAACACCACAGAAATGAACCTGGGCTTTCTCAGTGCATCTCATTGCAGGCAAACACTATCTACCCTTCTTACCACTGGTGATGTGAACTTTGCTCATCTGGTCAGGTGGTCTTCTCCATCATAAAAATCACCGTTTTTTTTAGGGGTGCGGCCAAGATGGAGGAGTAGTCAGATGCTTCTGGTGGTCCCTCTTACAACAAAGACCAAAAACACAAGTGAATCGATTATATGTGACAGTTTAGGGGCCCTGAACTTCAAAGGCAAAGTTGAGGAATCAAACTGAGCAGCTTGGGGAGGGAGAGATGGTTCAGAAGCAGCAAGGAGTTGCCAGACCTGACCCGGCGGGAACCAGCACCCTGCAGGCTGGATCCACTGCCATGAGCACAATGAGACAAGCAGTGGCATTCAGGACGTGTTTTCCATGTTGGGAGAGACCAGGTGGCATTCAGGACGTGTTTTCCACGTTGGGAGAGACCAAGTGGCAAAGAGATCACTTACACCTCCAGAATCAGCAAAAAATGGCACTCTCAGGATAAGATGGTGTTATTAAAAAAAAATTTTTTTTTTTTTTTTTTAATCTGCATGGACCAAAAAAAACACCCCTTTGGAAAAAGCTTTTTCCCATTTAACTGACCCCTCCCCACTCTGCACCAGATCCTGAGCTGGCTTCAGTGATATTTGCTTTCCCTGGGCTGGAAGTAAGACCTGTCGTGTGACCTGAGCCATCCTCAGCCTTGGAGAAGGAACAAATTAACAAATGGGAGAAAATTAATCTGCTGGCTCCCTTAAGCTGGGAACTCAGGGCAGAACAGCTCCTTTTCCTAAGCACAGGCATAAGCCATCCGCGGACTTTGAATGCCTTTCACCCCTGCATAAAACTGTGTGGGCCCATTTCAACAGCATAGGCCCTCATTAACATGGTATAATAGGCTGTATACCTGAAGTCTAACTTTAGCTGTTTTAGCTATATGGTGGAGAGGCAGGTTCATGATGTTTGCCACTGCTCTGCCTATTAAGCAGGGTCCTCAATTACCCACATCAGATGCCTGAGGACTGGTGGCTTCACCCATGCCACCTAGCCACCCTCGACAGAGGTCCAAGGATAATTGGTGCCTCCCAGTCCTTACAGCCAACAACAGCACTGGGTACCCATAGTCCGGCTGCAAAACCCGCCCACCTACACTGGGAAACAGGGACACGCTTTCCTCACGGGCACCCAGGGGCAATTGTCAGTCCTCTGCCTTGCTCAGGGTGTGACCCCCCCCCCCCCACTGCAGCCAGATACCTGTGCCTACACCAATCACCCTTGCTCATCTAAGACTGTAGGTGAGAACCGGCACCACACACTTGGGACCCACTACCCGGACACCTGAGCTGAATCCATGCAAGGGAAGTGAACAGACTCCTGGGCTTATATACCTAGTAACAGCTCTAACCACCTGATGACAGGACATTAGAGCTTCAAAGACACCAAAAATCAAACTAGCTCACTCAAACAGCCTATTTGGGTGTAGCAAAGCAAAACAAGGAGCTAGGATGCAGTAAGCAAACATTAAATAAATAAATACAATAACATTGATGGCTCGGAGACAACAGTCAATATCAAATCACATAAGCAGGCAGACCATGATGGCTTCAGCAACCTCCCAAAACAAAGGATCAAGAAATCTTTCAGACGAAGAGAATTTCCTGGAACTACCAGAGGTAGAATACAAAAGATTAACACACAGAACTCTTTAAGAGATGAGGAAGGAGATCAGGCAAAATGCAGAACAAGCCAAGGAATGCACAGACATAGAATTAGAGGAACTTAAGATTAGAGAAGAGCACAATGACAAATTTAACAGGCTGTAAGAATCCAGAGACAGCAGACAGAGATTCAGAAGATTAACAATAAAATTCCAGAATTAGACAATAGAAAGTCATAAGAGCAGAATTGAGGCAATGGAAGTCAGAATTAGTGAGATTGAATATAAAGCACTTGACACCAACATATTTGAGGAAAAATCAGATAAAAGAATTTAAAAAAATGAAAAAAAAAAACCCTAATTATGTGGGACTCTACCAACAGAAATAACCTACAAGTGATTGGAGTACCAGAACAGGGTGGGAAAACAGAAAATACAGAAAGAATTGTTGAAGATATGTTGGCAGAAAACTTCCCTGATACCATGAAAGATGAGAAGATATCTATCCAAGATGTTCATCGAACCTCACACAAGGTAGATCCCAAAAGAAAGTAACCAAGATATAATCACACTTGCCAAAACCAAAGATAAAGAGAGAATTTTAAGAGCAACTGGGCATAAACAAAAATTTACCTACAAACGAGAGTCAATAAGAATAAACTCAGACTACTCAGCAGAAATTGTGCAGGCAAGAAGGCAATGGGATGATATATATAAAGCCTTGAAGGAGAAAAATTGCCAGCCAAGAACTATATATCCAGCAAAACTTTCTTTCAAATGTGAAGGTGAAAAGGAGTCCTTCAGTTAGAAAATCAGTAACATCAGATAACAACCGAAGACTAGAACACAGGACAGAGCAACTAGATATCAACACAGATAAGGACATCACAAAAACAAAACATTACTAACAATGCACAAACACCAGAAGAGAAACTAGATAACTGGGCGCTTCAAAAATCAAACACTTATGCTCATCCAAAGACTTCACCAAAAGAGTAAAAAGACAACCTACAGACTGGGAAGAAATTTTAGCTGTGACAAATCTGATCAGCATCTAATCTCTAAAATCTACAAGATGCTGCAAAACCTCAACAACAAAAAGACAAAAAACTCAATTAAAAAATGGGCAAAGGGTATGAACAGACACTTCACCAAAGAAGACATTCAGGTGGCTAACAGATACATGAAGAAATGCTCATGATCATTAGCCATTAGAGAAATGCAAATCAAAACTACAATGAGATACTATCTCACTCCAACGAGGCTAGTATTAATCCAAAAAACACAGAATAATAAGTGTTAGAGAGGTTGTGGAGAGACTAGAAGACTTATACACTGCTGGTGGGAATGTAAAATAGTACAACTGCTTTAGAAATCAATTTGGCACTTCCTTAAAAAGCTAGAAATATAGCTACCATATGATCCAGCAATCCCACTCCTTGGAATATATCCTAGAGAACTAAGAGCCCTCACATAGATATATACACACCAATGTTCGTTGCAGCACTGTTTACAGTAGCAAAAAGATGGAAGCAACCAAGGTGCCCATCAATGGATGAATGGATAAACAAATTATGATATGTTCACACAATGGAATACCACACAAGCTAAAGAACAATGATGAATCCATGAAGCATCTTGTAACATGGAGGAATCTGGAAGGCATTATGCTGAGTGAAATTAGTCACAAACTAGCAAATATTGTGTGAGACCACTATCATGAGAACTCAAGAAAAAGGTTTAAACACAGAAGAAAACATTCGTTGATGGTTATCAGGGTAGGGAGGGAGGGAGAGGGGTATTCACTAATTAGATAGTAGACAAAAATTATTTTAGGTGAAGGGAAGGACAACACAATACAGGGAAAGTCAGCACAACTGGACTAAACCAAAAGCTAAGAAGTTTCCTGAATACAAGCAAACACTTAGAGGGACAGAGTAGCAGGGGCGAGGGTCTGGGGACCACGGTTTCAGGGTACATCTAGGTCAATTGGCATAACGACGCGTATTAAGAAAACATTCTGCATCCCACTTTGGTGAGTGGCGTTTGGGGTCTTAAAAGCTAGCAAGCAGCCATCTAAGATGCATCAATTGGTCTCAGCCCACCTGGAGCAAAGGAGAGTGAAGAACACCAAAGATACAAGGTGAATGAATATGAGGCCAAGAGACAGAAAGGGCCACATAACCCAGAGACTCCAGCCAGCTACCACCAACGACTGCCCTGACAGGAAACACAACAGAGAAGCCCTGATAGAGCAGGAGAAAAGTGGGATGCAGACCTCAATTCTAGTAAAAAGACGAGACATAATGGCCTGACTGAGACTGGAGGGACCCCAGAGGTCATGGCCTCCGGAGTCTCTGTTAGCCCAAAACTAAAACTATTCCCAAAGCCAACTCTTCAGACAAAGATTAGACTGGACTATAAGACATAAAATGATACTGGTGAGGAGTGTGCTTCTTAGTTCAAGTAGACACATGAGACTGTGGGCAGCTCCTGAATGGAGGTGAGATGAGAAGGCAGAGTGGGACAGGAGCTGGTTGAATGGACATGGGAAATACAGGGTGGAGAGAAGGAGTCACACTGTAGGGAGAGCAACTAGGGTCACATAACAATGTGTATGTAGGTTTTTGTATGAGAAACTGACTTGTAAACTTTCACTTAAAGCACAATAAAAAAAAAATCACCATTTTTTGCTTTGTAATTGATAAATATTTTGTAGGGAGATATTCTGAGATTATGCCAATATCCTCTTCCTCATCAAACCCTCACCCACCAGACGGTAACATCCTTTGATGACTCCTGCCTAAATCACTCATCACAGTGATGATTGCCAAGGAGTAGTTTTCTTACGCCATCATTTTTTCTGCGTTTACTAGTTAGCATTCTCATGTAAGGAAGAGTTCTCCTTTCTCCCTTTTTATGTATTTATTCATTTACTTATTTATATCAGTATAGACTCATCAATTCCTGTTTCATTCAGTGGGTTGTAATGTATTACTGTAATTGTTTTCATGCTTAAATTCTCCCAGATTTGGCCAGTGGGAGCCCCTTTGAGCTGACTCCTTTTGTCCTGTTCACATGTCCCCATTATTCTATAAACATTTCCTTACTTTCTGTTATAAGATGTTCTAGGATCAGCTTGTATTTTCCCTGCCTCAGCTCTGGAATCAGCCATTTCTCCAGTCAGCCCTTTCTGGAGGATAGTCTTCAAAAACCAAGATATGGACTGTCAGTGTGTTCATCGCTCCTGGGGTGTCTTTGCTTCGAGGTCCTATCAGCTGTCAGAGCTAGGAAATATGTGTGTGTGTTTATTTATGTACAAACTCACATATATTGGAGCCCTCGTGACATAGTGGTTAAAAGTTCGGCTGCTAACTAAAAGTTCAGCTGTTCAAATCCACCAATCACTCCTTGAAAACCCTGTGGGGCAGTTCTACTCTGACCTTAAGGGTCTCTGAGTTGGAACTGACTCGACGGCACCTAACAATAACAACTGCACATATATTGATATCTATTTCTATATCTGTCTCGAAATATATTAAGAAGCCATGAGTTCACACTGATGCAGTTGATTCCAACCCAGCACCTCTGGATTCTTGCAAGACTTTCCCTGCTCCATATCTGTCAATTTCCCTTTGACAGTGAGAAACCAGGCTCCCATTAGCCTCAGTGTATTTACTTATTTGCTCAGTCCTCCCCGTATGTAATAATCTCCCAACCATACTAGTTGCCTTTTTAACCTGCCCTCTCTGCAGCCTCTTTCCCCAGAGTGTCATCTATTTGGCCACTGGGCACACCTCCACCCAGTGGATGTCCATTTTTCCCCACATTAAATGGCATACATTCTGTGCCATTCTAACGAAGATTCCAACAGGAACTTAACAAGCCTTCTAAAATTTATGAAGAAATATAAAGCTCTATGAATTAGTCTCTCAGCAAAATAGTCCAAATCAGATCCTGAAATGCACAGCGTCTCTGTTGTTATTATTGTTAAGTGCTGTCAAGTTGATTTCAACTCCTAGTGACCCCATGTGACAGAATTGAATTGCTCCATAGGGTTTTCTCGGCTGTAATCTTTATGGGAGCAGTTCACCAGGCCATTCTCTAAGGGAGCTGTTGGGTGTGTTTGAACGGCCAATCTTTTGTTTAGAGACTGAGCACTTAACCATTGCCAACAGAGCTCCTTATAGCATCTAAAAAACCAAACCTGTTGCCATCAAGTTGATTCCGTCATAGCAACCCTATAGGACAGAGTAGAACTGCCCCATAGGGATTCCAAGGCTGTAATCTTCATGGAAACAGACCGCCACATTTTTCTCCTGTGGGGTAGCTGGTGGATTCAAACTGCCAACCTTTTGATTAGCATCCAAACTCTTAACCACGGTGCCATCAGGACTACTTATAGCACCTATAGGAGTATTCTTTTACATGGATTCTGGTAAGTCCCTTGTAGGAATGGGAAGCAGCCTTGAAGGGGTTAAATTGATCTGGATATGGACACAACTAACCTTTACTCCATTCCTCAGAATATTTATTGTCCACACAATTCATTTGAAAATCATGTGGTACATCATTTGTTGTGGTCCTGAGCTTTTATTAAAACGCACTGCCTGTTAAATTTCCATACTTTGTTTGTCCTCCAAAGTAGAATTTAAGCTATTTGAGACAGATATGTCTAGTCTGGTATTGTTCCTTTCATCAGCTGAAGCCATCAGATAAAAAGTGCTTCTCAATGGATAAAAGTTTGAGGATTAGTTCTGCATGGCCCATTCTATGCCTTACGCACTGTCTTCTCTTTCTCATATGTCTCTTCCCAGTTACCTACCTGTGGTTCCTTTCCCAATTATACCCCTACTTTGTCCCTCAGAGGCACAGCCTAAGCTCTTCCTTCACTCCAGAGGTTTGAATCCTAGATTCGACATGAACATAACCCCTCTGAATCTCTATTTGCTCATTGGTAAAACGGGACTAATACCTACATAATAAGGTTGTTGTAAAGATTAAATGAGATAATCCATATAAGGAACTTGTCTCTCTGGCACATAATGCTAGTGGATGTTAGATATTGTTATTCCAGTAACCCAATTTATGAATTATTGATATCAGATAGACACACATACCCATTGCTCTTGAGTTGATTCTGACTCAGCGACCCTATAGAACAGAGTAGAACTGCCCCATAGGGTTTCCAAGGTTGTAATCTTTATGGAAATAGACTGCTACATGCTTCTCCTGTGGAACAGCTGGTGGGTTTGAACTGCTGACCTTTTGGTTAGCAGCTGAGCACTTAATCACTGCACTACCACGGCTCCTTCATGTGCACATAAGATACAGCAGATCATATCATTTGGTCTTGTGGGAAAATCTTGATAATCTATCTTACTATAAAATATGCATTCCCACTTTTAGGAATTTATCCTATGAAAATAATTTCGACAAGTATACAAGCTATATGAACACTGTGAAAAAAAAAAAATAGTTAAGCCATGGTGTGCTCATTCAGTGGATTACAAGGTTAGCAAGAATGAAATAGATACATACTTACAGATATAGAATAAGAACCTATAATACATGTTAAGTGACAAAAGAAAGTTTAATAATTGTATGTATAGCATAACACAGTTTGAGGTAAAGTTATAACCCAGTACAATAGCCTTTTAACTGCCTCCTAGCACATAGTATGCACTCAGTAAATTTTTGTTAAATGAAAGAGTGAATGGGTGTAAGTATAGAAACAGTCCACAAACAGTCAAAACTAATTTTCTTTGTGGGGATTGACTTTTTTTTTTTTAAAGGAGACTTGATGGTGCAGCATTTAAAGCAATTGACTGCTAACTGAAAGGTTGGTGGTTTGAAACCATTAGAGGCTCTGTGGGAGAAAGATATGACGGTCTGCTTCCATAGAGCTTTACAGCCTTGGAAGCCCTATGGGGTTACTATGAGTTGGAATCAACTTGACAGCAGTGGTTTTTTGTTTTTTTGTCTTTTTTACTTTGTATTTTTCACTATTTGAATTGTTTATAATGGCATACTATTTATATAATCAGGAAAAAGAAGATACTTTCTTTATACTTTCTATAAAGCAGCAAAACACTTGGAAAGCTCAAATTTAAAAATTTTTAAAAGATAACCTAATAAAATGTTAACAGTACTCTGAAATGTGTGGCAAATTATATATAATACAGAAAAAAAAAACGAGAAACTTAACAAGTTCATGTTAAAAATTGGAAACCTTCAGTTTGAACTTCAGTAAATGTTAATTTGTATTTAATCTTAGCGATTCAAAAGATAAGTTAAAATCAATATCATAGACTAATGACCTAGCCAATTAGAATGATAAGTATATGAGATTTGGTTATTTACATTTAATGTAATATTAACTAAAAATAAAAAAATAGTAGAGCATATTCATATACACCACCTTCTCACTTATTGACATGGGTAAGTTCCAAAGACCAGGTTGTTATGCAAAAATTGGCATTATGTGAAAATGAAGGATGACCACATCAGATCACAAAGTCAGAGATGATTACATCTTTATGTAATTGCCAAATTACATCATTACATAACTGTCAAACCACTGAGAATCGTGGCTGAGCCCAGTAGACACATAACCTTAACTTTCACAGCCAGCATTACTCTCCTCTTGCACCTTGGTGTTCATTACAGCCAGATGTAAGTTGTTAATGTGCAAAATAGTCAGTAGATTTTTTACTGTTGTTGTAAATGCAAAACGTCAGATAACAAGGCAGTTGATAAGTGAGGGGTAGATGTAGATTACAATGGCATAAAGATTGAAACTGCATGCAGAATGATGTAAACAAGTGGAGTTTTAAGTTTATGGACTATGTTCCCAAATTATGCTAGAATTGGCTAAGAAAAAAAAAATTTTTTTTTTTTTTTTTAGCTAAGATCTAAGCAGCTTCAAGAGAATTTAGGAATAAAATATCTTTAGCATTATTTTTCATTTTTTCAAGTAATGAGAGTGAGCCTCTTTTCCATAACCCTAAGAAGTATATTTTATGCTGACCTTTATTTACCTCAACACAACGGTATTTTCTTTTGGTTTTTAGGAAAAAGCAAACAGTTTACTTTTTTTTTTATGTTAGGTGACTGTAAGAAGACATTTGAAAAAGAATCACCAGGAAGGAGTTATTTATAGGTTGGTAAAAATTTTTTTTTAACAAATGAAAGCTGTTTCCATGGAAAATTTCTGTTACAATTTTTGTGCCTAAAAAAATATAAAATACATCTGAGTTAGGCAAGATGAAAGGTCTAAAGTAAATCCCCAAAGAAAAAATTTAATTTAAATAAGAAAAAATTTGGTAAAGTCACAGAAAATATTTAAATATCCTTGCTGAGCTTTAGCAGAATATGTATTTCAAAATTTACATCTGGCCGTTTTCCTGTCTAACAAAAAATAATTCTCCATTATTGAACAATAACTCTAATTTATTTTCATTTAATCTTTAAACAGATTGGCTATTTGTGCCAGCTACACAAACAACTATGTGACAGACCTGTTGGTTCTCAGGGGTCTGAAGATGCAAGGTACAGATTCTCTGGGGGCATTATACCTTCAGAGATGGAAGCAGAACAGTTAGAGCCAGGCAGAGAATTCACATCTGCTCACTCCTCCTACAATGGTCATTCAGCTCTGGTTTTACAATAACATGAGTTGATATAAAGGAGTAATATCATCATCAGAGGTGAATCTTAATTATGTTCATTGCAATTAGCACAGTAATTATTACTGCAAAAAAGACAATACAGACACCTTAAGTACCCATCAGTTTAGGAAAAAAAATTAGAGTAATTT
This sequence comes from Loxodonta africana, assembly GCF_030014295.1. Taxonomy (NCBI): domain Eukaryota; kingdom Metazoa; phylum Chordata; class Mammalia; order Proboscidea; family Elephantidae; genus Loxodonta; species Loxodonta africana. The sequence goes on from NC_087357.1 coordinate 37,108,226, forward strand.
ATATGAATTTGTGAAATGATTTGTTGTTATTGTCAGAGCTATGGAGCTGACTTTGACTCATGGCAACCACATGTACAACAGAATGAAACCTTGCCTAGTCCTGCATCATCTTCACAATCATTGATATGTTGTTGTTCTTAGTTGCCTTCGAGGCAGTTCCGACTCATGGTGACCCACGTGTGCAGAGAACTCCATAGGGTTTTCAAGGCTGTGACCTTTCAGAAGCAGATCGCCAGGCCTGTCATCCAAGGTGCCCTCTGGGTGGGTTTGAAACTCCAACCTTTCGACTAGTAGTGGAGTACTTAACCATTCGTGCCACCCAGGGACTCTGATATTCAAGTACATTGCTGCAGCCACCGTGTAAGTGCCTTCCAACCTAGGGGACTCATCTTCCAGCACTATATCAGACAATATCAGATAATGATGTCGCTGTACAATTGCTCTTCCAAATTGTCAAACACTATTAATTCTGGTAAACTCCACTGGTTAGTTCTTTGATCCATCACCTTTACAGAAAGTTGAGGACCATTCATCGTTATACCTTTGAAATCTGTTGGACATCTCTTGCTTTGGTAATCAGTTTGTTTTTTGACCTTTGACAAATCACTGAACTTCTCTGGGACTCATTTTCTGCTTCTATAAAAGGAGAAGGTTGGACTTGCTACAGCTTGAGTTGTTTAAGTTATTAGGCTTCCTGAATGTCATATGCCTGAAAGGTTCAAACAAATAATTTTACACTTGCAGATTCTAATAAAATACCATAGTATGTAAAATAGAATTGCAAAATTGCAATTAATACTTACCATGGTATATTAAATAAGTAGACTCAACTTTGAATGAATCACACATTTTTAATTTGATATAACTAATATTATGTAATTAATCTTTGTTTTTCATGTGATGGTGTGGCACATTCAAAATTTAAGGCATTAAAGCCTTTCTAGAAGCAGATAGAGTAGCATCATATGTAGGAAATTTATGCCTATCTCCTAGCTAGTGTCATCTAAACCAATAACACCACTATTAAAACCCAAAACAACAATGGAAAGCAACAAAGCCTAGCAAAGTAAGTTTCAAAACAAGGGAATTATAAAATAAAGCTCATGTGTCCAGTTAGCAAGTACTGAAGCACCAAAACAGAGAAGCATTTTGCAGGATCCTTACGAGGTGCTCAAAATTACAGAAATTTGAGCCCATATGAAGACCCTTAAACAAGTCAATGGGCAGAAACAACAAGCTTTTAATATTAATTTATTAATGATAGTGAAAAACAGAAGCAAATTAATGTTCAACAAAGGGAATTGGTTATGTAGATAAGGAGACCTCCTTTGATAGATTACCATATAGACAATGGATAGTATGTTCTAGAAGAATATTGATTGACATTATGGCACAATATATTGTTCATCACATGTCTGTCATTCTCTCTACTTGTGGACAGGATAGCATTGCACTTCCTGGCCCCCTTTGGTTGGGTGGGACCTTGCGACTCCTAATGGTGAATGAATAAATGTGAGCAGAAGAGATACACATGCCATTTAAGTGCTGTTGCAACACCCTCCGGAGCACTCTTTTCTCTCTGGGGTGACAACCAGAAACATTCGACGTGGCAGCCACTCTGTCAGCTTGGGTTTCTAAGTGACTCTAATGACCTGAACTATTCTAATATCCTTCAATGAACATATAGTGTGAGCAATTGTTGTTCTTAAAATATTGAAATTCAGGGATTGTTTGTTACCCCAGTGTAAGTGCAAGGGACCCTAAATATTTAAAGCATTTAGCATTCCACCCAACACACAATAAAGCATAAATGTTAATTATTATTAAAGGGTATATGTAATACCTATATAAGATACATAAAGTATGGCAGAGAGCTCAGTAAACACACATATATATTCATTCAGCATTATATAATTCTATTATCGTCATTGAACAAAGCCCTGAATTTTCAGGGTCTTTTTTTTTTTTTTAACGTAAATTAAAGGACTTGTTTTGAAATCCACATTCACTGGCATTGTTATATATTACAGAGAAATAATGATAGTTTTTATTAATCTATAAAAATTTAAATGTTCTTATAGTACCATCTGTGGTTGAAAATGCCTGAAGATAAGGAACAAGGTCCATGTGGCTCTCTTTATGTAGAACTTAGCATGTATCATCTATAACAGGAAACTTCATAAATGGCTTTTATAATTTTCATCTACTTAAATGTTGCTTAAAATATGCATTCATTTGCATTATTATTTAGTTGACTAATAAGCTAATTTGACAAATTGGCAAGCAAAAGAGGTTTGTCTCCAGATTACTAATCCACATCCTAATAGGGATAATAAAAAGTGAATAAAGTCAAGCAAAGAATATAATTAGTGATTTGGTCATGGCCTTTAAGTCAGCACATTACTGAATGAGAAATTGTTGAATGGTGATAGAATGGAAAGGGGTTATAAAAAAAGTTCAGAAACTGTCCTATTGTTATAAACAAAAAGAATATCCAGGCTTTCCAGGTGTGAGCATAATGGGGTAAACAAGAATAAAATTGGCAAAATATATGAAGCAACTGTTTTTAGGCATTGAACAAGAAACCGTGCTAGGCTGGGATAGTTGAGAAAATGGAAATACATGAGGTAAGCTCTGTATTCAATACAACTTTCTGCCTGGGCACACTTTCCAAACCATGGTGCAGGGAGGTGGAGCCTAAGGAGGGCATAAAGAGCTTGCTGAACTGAGGATGCAGAAATCAGAACTCCAGACTGCTATAGTGGCTGGGATTTATGAGGCAAGGTAGCAGAGAGGAAAGATCTGTATAGAAAGGGAGCTTGAGAATATGAAAAGGGATTCCCTTTAGTCTTTGGCTGAATACTGAACTACACGCACACAGGAAAACATCCATGAGTTTTGGTAGACAACACTTACTGGTTAGCCACGAGAACAGAGACCTTTAAGATCACAGTGACCCTTGGAGACCCTTGGAGTACTAGGAGACATTCAGAGTTCTGTTCAGAGAAAGTGAACTTTGATGTATACCCTAGGCATTGTCTTTGGATCTCAAAAATTCCATACCTTAGGAATAGGTAAGCAGAACTAGACCTGCCCTAACATAGTAAAAAACAAAGTTGTGACAAGATCAAGCTGATTCAAATTAAATTTAACTGACCACCAAACAAAGGAGGACAACAAAATCCAGAGTCTATAATGTAGAATCCACAATGTGCAACATAAAAACAATAAAAAATACTAGACATGAGAGGAAGCAGGAGGATGTAATAAATAACCATGAGGGTGGGGAGAGAAGAGGAAACAGAAAATGGGGACAGAGCCAGAGATGGTAAAGATGTTTAAAGGACTTTAAAATGGCTATTATAAGTACATTCAAGGATTTAAATATACAAATGGATATAATAAATGAATTTTAACAAGGAAATAAAAAAACAAATGGAAACGTTACAAGTAAAAATACAAGTTGTGAAATAAAAATTCACTGGAGGAACTTAAAAGCAAGTCAGACATTTGCTGAAGAAAATATCAGTGAACTTGAAGGCGGGTCAGTAGAAACTATCCAAACTGACACACGGAGATAAAAAACTGCGGAAACAAAACAAAACAAGTAGAGCCTTAGTGACCTATGAGACAATGTCACATTCTCTAACATACATGTGATTAGAGACTAAGAAAGAGAGGACAGACATATTGGAAAAGAAAAAGCATTTGAATAAATGATGACTGATTTTTTTCCAAATTTGGTGAAAAATATTATTCCTTAAATCCAGGAAAGGCAACAAACTCCAAGCAGGTCAGCCACTAAGAAAATCACACCTAGATATATTATAGTCAAATTACTAAAAAACAATAATAAAAAGAAAATCTTAAAAGCAACCAGAAGAAAAAAAAAGACACATTACATTTACTGGGATAGCAATAAGAACACTTCTGACTTCTCATCAGGAAAAATGAAATCCAGAGGACCAGGGGCTAACAAATGTTTTCTTAAAAGGCAAGAGAGTAAATGAGTAGTTTAAGCTTGCAACTTATATGGTCTTTGTTGAAACTCATAATTTTGCTGTTGTAGAGTAAAAGCAGCTATTGATAATATGTGAACAAATGAGCGTCACTACATTCCAATAAAACTTTATTTACAAAACAGATGGCAGGTTTGTGGGCTGTAGTTCAAGAACTGCAGAAGAAATTGGATCAACATCTATAAAATCCTTTTAAAAACTGTCAACCTAAAAGTCTATACTTAGCGAAATGCCATCAATAATGAAGATCAAATAAATTTGTTTTTTAAGTGAAAATATCTGAAAGAATTTATCACAAGCAGACCTGTACTACACAAGAAACATTCAAACATACCCTTCAGGCTGAAAGGAAATTATATCAGATGGAAATGAAGATTTACATCAAGGAATAAAATATTTGATAAAATATAGTTTTTTTTCTAATCTCTTAATATATGTGTTGTTGTTGTTAGTTGCCATCGAGTCTACTCCAACTCATAGTGACCCCATGTGTGCAGAGGAGAACTGCTATAGGGGTTTTTAAGGCTGTGTCCACCACTTACATCTGTGCCAAATAGGTAGTAGTAAAATTCATGACAACAATATAATACAGGATGGAGAGGTAGTGGAAATAAAATGCTGTATGGTTTTTATATTATAAATATAGTGGATTATATTAATTCAAATAGATTCTGATAAGTTAAGCCTGGGTATTATAATTCCTAGAGCAACAATTAAAAACTAAAAACAGAGATATGAATAAAAATTCAATAGAAGAGATAAAATGGAATATTAGATATTACTTGATTTATTCAAGACAGCATAGAAAAGGAGGAAAAAAGGAACTAAGTAGAGATAGTACAAAAAGGAAATAAGTGGCAAATAGACTTAAACATACCAGTAATTACATTCAATATAAGTGAACTAAACACTTCAATTAAAAGGCAGAGATTGTGAAAAGACAAAAAAGCAAGACCTACTATATGCCATTTATAAGAGATATATTTTAAATAAAAAAACTCGGAAGCTTAGAAGGAAAAAGAAAAAATATATTATGCAAACACTAATCATAAGAGGGCTGGGGTGGCTATTTTAATAAAGGCAAAGCAAGTCTGAAAATAAGGAGGAATGCAAGAGATAATGAGGAACATTTTATGACAATTAAAGGAAAAATTCATCAAGAATAGATTGTAGTCATGAATGTATACGCACCTAATAACAGAGCTTCAAAATACATGAAACAAAAACTGACAAAACTAAAAGGAATTATAAATAATTATGGTTATAAATTTTCACATTTATTCTCTCAATTATCGATAGAACAAGTAGACAAAAAAATCTATATATTTTAGGAGATTTGAACACTCTCAACCAACTTAGTTGAAATTTATGATTTATTGAAGAATACATATTTTCAATGGCAAAGATTATATGCTGAGCTGTAAAATTAGTCTGAATAAATTTCAAAGGATTAAAATCACATAGAGTATGTTCTCTGACATTACAATTGGAAAATCCCCTAAATATTTGGAAAGTAAGCAACATTTCTCTAACACAAGGGTCAAAAAAATAAATCACAAAAGGAATTAGAAAACATTTTAATCAAATGACGAAACCAAAACATATCATAATTTGTAAGATGCAGCAAAGCAGAGAAGGGAATTTATCATTTTAAATGTTTTTGAGGGAAATTTATAGCTTTATACACTTAAAATCTATCATAAGTTTTCACCATAAGAAATTTAAAAAGAAGTGCAAATTAAACCCAAAATAAATAGAGGAGATAATAAAGATCTGAAATTGATAAAATAGAAAATGGATAAATGACAGAGAAAATCAATAAAATCAAGAGTTGGTTCTTTGAAAATATTAATAAAATGAAAAAATCCCTAGCTAGATTGAGCAAGTTTAAAAAAAAAAAAAAGAGTAAACACAAATTACTAATATCAGGAACAAAAGAGAGAACATCATGATGGGTATGAGAGGCTTTAAAAAGATAATTTAAAAAATTTTTGAACAACTTTATGCCAATAAATTAAATTATTTATGTGAAATATATAAGTTAACAAAGTTGACTCTAAAATAAATGCAAAATCTAAATAGCCCTATATCTGTAAATCTATAAATAAAAAATTTCAAATCTTTAAAAGAGAAATAATGCCACTTTTACTTATTCTTTCAAAAAATCGAAAAGGAAAAATCACTTTGCAACTTATTTTACATGGCCACCATACCTTGATATCTAAATTAAAAGAAAATAATACAGATTAATATCCCTCATGAACACAAATGCAAAAATCTCAAAGTATTAACAAGTCAAATTCAGTAATATATAAAAAGGGTAATAAATCATGACTAATTAGAATTTTCCCCAACATTGAAAGTTTAGTTCAACTTTTGAAAATTAATGTAATTCTCTGTCTTAATGTAATAAAGGAAAAATATCAATGCTCTTCCCAAAAGATGCAGATAAAGCATTTGACAAAGTTCCACACCCGTTCATTATAAAAACTCTTACCAAATTAGGAGTAGAAGAATACTTCTTCAATCTGATCAAGGATATCTATTTAAAACTTACAACTAACATATATTTAACGATGAAAGACTGAATGTTTCCCCCTGAATTGGAACAAGGCAAAATGACTGCTTTCACCACTTTCACTCAATAGTGTACTTAGGTTTTAACCAGTTTCATCAAGGTTAGAAAAATAAATAAGTAACATATATATTGGAAAGGAAGAAATAAAACTGTTTTTATGGATAGATAACGCAATTGTGTATGTGGAAAATCTTAAGGAATCTACCAAAAATACTATCAAGTGAATTTACAAAAATAAATTATATTTCATAAATTAGCAACAATTGAAAAATGAAATTACAATAACAAAAAACAAAATATTTAGGATGAATAACAAAAAGGCATGCATTTCCTCTGTTCTTCAAACTAAAAAAGGCGTTGCTGAGAGAAATTAAAGACAACTTTTCATGGCCCCCACTGTAACACATCACATGGTTTTGTAGTTTTTTGGTCTGATAAACTCTCTTCTCGCTCTCCTCATACCACTTACCTTCCCAACAGTGATCTGCTTGAGGGCCTTCTTCCAGGGAGGAGGCAGTATAGGGTAAGGGCTGAGAGTGTAAGCTCTGGTGTCAAGTATATGCCTGGGTGCAAATCTCAGATCTGTCATTTATTATGTAAATTTGGGAAAGTTATTTAAATTGTCTGAGCCCTAGTTTCCTTAATCCTAAAATGACAAAAAGAATATCTACCTCACAGAGTTGCCCTAAGATTAAGTGAAATAATGTACAATGAGTGTCTAACACATGAGAAATTCTCTGGAAATATTGTCTGTTAGTTACATTAAGTAAACATTACCTATTATTATATTGTAGATTAATATTGTCTTTAATACTTATATCACCTAGCACAGCCTAGCTTGTTATAAGTGTCGTATATTTTGAGTGAGAAAAGGAATGAATGACTTCAGAGGCTGTTATCAAGGCCAGGGAGCTCAGGTCTTGTCTGGATGTTAGAATCCAGCTGGAGTGGGAGTAGTCAGCATTACATAGTCAAACCCTCTCAGGCATCAAACAACTGGACAAATGGAGAAGGAGAGAGAGACACACATGGTCTAGCCCTTGGGGTGAGAAGTCAGCCAAGAGTACAACAAGTGAATTGAGTGCTCACATTTCAGGGGCTATTTTAGAGTGAATTGAGGGCCAAATGGTGCCCAGCCCAGCTGGGAACACCTTGTTTATCTGCTGCTCTCTGTTATTGATTAACTGTGGGTGCCCTCTTGCCACACCCTCCTGCTCAAACATAATTAAAATTTTAAAATAACATGACTTTAGGAAGAACTGTACAAAGTGCAGTACCTGGTCTATGGGTGGAAGTTGGCGGAGTGTAGACAGCAATGATAGTTGGTATCAGAAAAACTTTGTACCTGTTTACTTTGACAAAGAATCAGATCCAGGTTCTCCCCTGGAGTGAAGAATGAGACAGACAGCTTTCTGAGCTGGGTGTAGGAATCTTTTTAAAATCCCAAAAATGGCATCAAAATTTGGTCACGTGGTTGTAAATTTGAAAAGAAGCTTTGATTCTACAGGAAGGTGCTGGGAGGTTGGGAGAAAGACAGATACCAGCCATACCTAGAAACAGAACCTTTGATGTGGTAAAAAAAAAAAAAAAAAGTGAAATTATTCACTACAGATCATCTGGTAAGCAAAGTAAGCACCATGCTTACCTTGCTTATTAGATAATCCACCATGTATACCAAGGAAATTGACAAGAAGTAGGCTTACATTGGGGCCCAGGTGGCACAGTGGTTAAGTGCTTGGCAGCTAACCAAAAGGCTGGCAGTTCAAATTCACTAGCCACTCTTTGGAAACCCTATGGGCAGTTCTACTCTGTCCTGTAGGGTCACTATGAGTTGGAATTGACTCAACAGTAGCGGGTTTGGGTTTTTTTGGTTTAGACTTACATGAGGGCCATTTGTACAGCAGCTTAGGGGGGACTTCACTAACATCAAGAAGAGTCTGGAGTAGAGCATGTTCCTCGGACCAAGGTCCAGGGATCCCTGCACTGAGAACCTCCTAGACTAAGAGAGAGAGTTATAACACTGAAGATGGCAGGAGATGGCGGTGGTGGGCTTGCTGGGCCACGGAGTGGAAAGAGAGCTCAGCGCCTTTGGGAAGGAGGCTTGCTGAAGAGTTAAAAGAGCTATAACACTTCCCTGGGAGGGCAGAGGCCTGAGTGCTCAGTGCAGGGGTTGCCTTGGAGGATCCTGTGCAGGTATCTTGGCTACAGCATAGGACAGGAGGCTTGCCAGCAGAGCTAAAAGAGCTGTAACACTTGCTAGTGCAGAGCAAGAGAGGCCTAAGTGTACCCCATGCAAGGGTTACAAGCCTTCCCAGGCAGTGGGCGCCCACAGCAGAGGCTCAGGAGATCCTGTGCAGGCGTCTTCCCACCTACAAAGTGATGCCCAGTGACGATGTGAACACAGCATCTGAGCTGAACCATGAAGCTCCTGCCAGCAACATAAGATGGACATGAGTAATTTGGGGAAGGGGAAGTGTTTCCCCTTTGGGAATCTGTTGTTATTGCTTGCTGTTTGCTTTTTATAAATAATAATAACGGCTTTCACTTTGCCAAAAAACAAAACAAAACAAAAGCTTGGTCACATGGAATCTGAGCCTTTCGTGTTACACACCCTGGCCCTCATGGACCTCCCCTCGTGCCCAGGAAATGTCTGAAACCCTGAAGCTGAGTAGGGCTGTGGGAAGAGTACTAGCGAGAGAAATAAGGGCCCTCAGGTTTTGGGGGCTTTGCCACCAGCCCCTTGTGTGATCTGGACATGTTTCCTGATCTTCTGGGCCTCAGAAGTGGACCAACTTGGTCAGCATTTCCCAAAATGTCTTCCTAGGATGTTAACAGGTATTATGAAGAAAAAGATTCTTTTAACCAGTTTTAACCAGTTGGTGTTAGGTAAAATGACTTTATGTGGTTCTTGGTTGAAAGCTTAATGTTAATTTGTTATTCGATTATAGCAAATGACCCTACTCTTCCACTTATAGTATGATAAATGTAAGATTTTAAAAGGTGAATAGACTTAAAGAAAAATATCGTCAATAATAGTACAGATTACAGATGTGGCAAAAGGTCTGAAGGTGGTACACAAATGACTGAAATTTGGGAAATGCTCTGTTAAACCAAATTAAACTGGCTTCTTTGTTGCAGGACTTCTCTCAGAATTTTTTATGACAATGGGCGTTTTGCCTCTTTTAGAAGGGAATTGTCATCTAGCATTTCTTTAACTGATTTGACTATAAAACCCCTCTTTAAAGTAACAGAGCATCTTGTTAGCCTCTCGTTCTGGAGATTGCACTTCAGGAAATGCTGATGAGACGAATGTGGAGGTGCCTTTTGGAGCTGGCTTTCTTAGCATCTTGGTTCCTAGTCTTTCCCTATGTCTGAAGCAAAGTCTCAGAAGGAAGTATAGAGATGGACTGGAAATGGCTGTTTAAGCAGAGTTGCATAATGGTTAAAAGCACATTAGACCCTAAATACAATGTGGTGTCCTAGATTGGATCCTAGAACAGAAAAAAAGCGTTAGTGGAAAAAACTAATGAAATTAATCTGGAATTTAGTTAATACTCCCAGTCCACTAGTGATGTCTAAAACGGAGTTTAGTTAATACTAATGTATGAAGGTTGGTTTCTCAGTTTTGACAAATGTACTGTGTAATGTAAGTTAACAATAGAGGAAACTAGGTGGGGGGGCGGGTATACAGAATTCTCAGCGCTATCTTTGCAACTTTTCTGTAAATCTAAAATTATTCTAAAATTTAAAAGTTTACTAAAGAAATAAAGCACATTTGACCAAAGTTTGTTTTCTGATTTTGCCACTTACTAGGTAGGTCACTTTGGGCAATTGATTCAATTTCTCTAATTTTTTATTTTCTCATCAGGAAAATGTAAATTACAGTAGCTCTATTTCAATAGCTTGATGGGAGGATTAAATAATAAAGTTCCTAGCATGATGCCTGATATGTAGTAAGACCTCAATCCGTGTACGGTGACCAGTGGAGAATTGTGACTAGGCTGTCTGGAAATATTACAACTTCTTGGCAAACACCATGTGCTGGGGTCAGGAGCTGTGTCAGCAGCCAGTGTATGGAACCACGAGGCCCGGTACACAAACCCGCAAAGCCTGGTAATATCCCCTTCTTACTCCTACGCCTTTGCCTGATCAGGCAGTGCTCAGCATGAAAGAACAGAGCTAAGCCAAATAAGAATGAGAGGAATCACATTCATTCACTCACCAAACCCCCACTGAGCCCCTCCATGGGCCTGGTCCCAAATTTGGCCCAAGAGTGGGCCCTGTTAACAATAAAATTCAGCAAAATTGTAGGATACAAAATCAATATGCAACAATTGGTTGTATTTCCATACACTAGCAATGAACGATGTAAAAGGAAATTAAAAAAAAAAAAAAGTTTATAATAACACCAAAATAAAAGGAGGGGCATTTTTCACCCTCCTGTCATACATTCTTTCGTGGTTACTGGCCCTCCCAGTCATAACCTACTCCCTCCAACATTCCTCAACTTCAAATTAGTTTTAGGGCCAAAGTCCCCTTAGAGACAGAGAGGGGAGATGTCTCCAGACCAAAGACCTGAGTGTGTTCAGCCTTCTGAGAGCAGAGAGATACAGGCAGTCAGGTTGTAGCTATAAAATCATCAGCAGGAATCAGTAAACAAGGCAGATGGACTGGGAGGAGGAATGTTTTGACTGAAAAAGGCTGTGATTCTGTACCTCTGCTAACTCTCCCAGGACCTGTGTCTACGTGGTAAATGGGTGGAGAAGAAAGAGAAGTAGCCACTTACTTCCATGTGCAGACAGACACTGGCATTTATAGCAGGCTTATCACAAAAGCCTGCAAGTTATATTTCACAGCAAACAGTTACTGGAGAGACAAAAGGAAGAAACCAAAAGGGAGCTAAGCATCAATAAAAGAAAAACCAAAGAATATGTTATGAAGGGCACCTTTTAAGCACTCCTCTTCAAGAGTCCTGGTCTACCCAGAAAAAAAAAAAAAAATTTTTTTTCTTCTTTTTTCTTCAAGAGTCCTCGTCTACCCAGAAGATTAAAAACAGAATTTTCAAGAAAAATTTGTTCTCATTAATACTAATTAAAATGATTTAAGAATTAAAATTAAATCAGACTTAATTTTAATTAAGATTAAGACAAATTAAGAATTTAAGGGAGAAATAGTTGTACAGTAAGGATTCAAAACTTCAATACCCTATTTTCTATAATGGGTGGAACAACCAGACAGAAGATCAGTAAAAACTTGAGGACCTAAACAACGCTATAAACCAATTATATGTAACAGACATATACAGAACATTCCACCCAACAACATCCGAATACATATTCTTTTCAAGTGTACATGGAACATTCTCCAGGATAGGCCATTTATTAGGACACAAAAGAAGTCTTAATAAATTTTGAAAGATCAAGATAACACAAATTATCTCTTCTGATCATGATGGAATGAAGCTAGAAGTCAATAATAAAAGAGAAATTGAAAAATTCATGAATTTGTGCAAATTAAACAACACCCTCTTAAACAACCAAAGAGTCAAAGAAGTCACAAGGGAAATTAGAAAATACCTGGAGATGAGTGAAAATGAAAACACAACATACCAAGAGTCATAGGATGCAGTGAAAGCAGTGTTCAGAGGGAAATTTATAGTTACATTTATGCCTTTATTAAAAAAGAAGATTGCAAATCAATAACCTAAGTGTTAGAAAAAGAAGAGCAAACTAAACCCAAAACCAGCAGAAGGAAGGAAATAATGAAGATTAGAGTGGAGATAAATGGACTAGAGAATAGAAAAACAACGGAGGAAATCAACAAAATCAAGAGTTGGTTCTTTGATCCGCAAAACTGACAAAGCTTTAGCTATATTGACTAAGAAAAAAGAGAAAAGATTCAAATTACTAAAATCAGAAAGGAGAATGAGGGCATTACTACTGATTTTACAGAAATAAAAAGGATTATAAGAACACTATGAACAGGTGTACGCCAACAAATTAGATAACGTGGATGAAATAGACAAATTCTTAGAAACACACAAACTACCAAAACTGACTCAAGAAGAACTGGAAAACAAGGAGAGAGAGAATTAGTAAGCAGAAACTTCTCACAAAGAAAAGCCCAGGACCAGGTGATAATTTCTACCCAACTTTTAAAGAAGAATTAATACCAATTCTTCACCAACTCTTCCAAAAAAACAGAAAAGAAAGGAACACTTTTCGTCTTAGTTACCTAGTGCTGCTGTAACAGAAATACCACAAGTAGCTGGCTTTAAAGAACAAAAATAAGTTTTTTCGCAATTCTGGGGTCGAAAAGTCCAAATCAGGGTTTTGGTTATTTCGATTCCTTCCTTGTCAATAGTCACATGACATCTATCTCCCCGTGTTGTGTGCATGTGTCTCTGAGTCTGATCTGCTTTTTTATAACTTGGACGTGATTAGACTCTGAGTCCACTCGTTTCAGGTATGGTTTAGTTAATATAACAACAAAAACCCTATTTCCAAATGGGATTACATCCACAGGTATAGGGGTTAGGATTCCAGCATGTATTTTGAAGGGATATAATTCAATCTATATCACTTCCCAACTCATCTTACAAGGCCAACATTATCCTGATACCAAAGCCAGACAAAGACATTGCAAGAAAAGAATACTACAGACCAACGTCCCTTATGAATATATATACGAAAATACTCAACAATATACTAGTAAACCAAATTCAGCAGCATATTAAAAGGATGATACACCATGACCAAGTGGGACTTATCCCCTGAATGCAAGATGGTTCAACATACAAGAGTCGATGTAATATAACATATTTATAGACTGAAGGAGAAAAACGAACAAACGCAGGATTATTTCAATTGATCTGAAAAACCACATGACAATATCCACATAGGTTGGTGATAAAAACAGTCAACTAGGAATAGAAGTGAACTTCTTCAATATGATGAAGGTCATATATGAAAACTCACAGCTGACATTATAATGATGTTACTCATTGATGATACTCAACTGACAGCTTTTCCACTAAAATGAGGAGCAAGGCACGGACGCCCACTTTCACCACTTCTGTTCAACATAGTCCTGGCAGTTTTAGCGAGAGCAATTAGGTAGGAAAAGGAAATAAAAGGCATCCAAATTGGAAAAGAAGAAGTAAAATTATCTCTGTTCACAGATGACATGATGTTATATATAGAAAACCCTAAAGAATCTACAAAAAAAAAAAAAAAACTGTTACAGCTAATAAATTCAGCAAAATTGTAGGATACAAAATCAATATGCAACAATTGGTTGTATTTCCATACACTAGCAATGAACGATGTAAAAGGAAATTAAAAAAAAAACACCATTTATAATAGCACCAAAATACTTAAGAATAAATGTAAACAAGGAGGTGAAAGACTTGTACACTAAAAACTGCAAAACATTGCAGAAAGAAATTAAAGAAGACCTAAATTCTGTTCATGGATTGGAAGACTTAGTATTGTTAAGATGACAATACTACCCAAAGTGATACACAGATTCAATACAATCCTTATCAAAACCCCTATGGTGTTATTTTGCAGAAATAGAAAAACCCATTCTAATATTCATATGGAATTTCAAGGGACCCCAAATAACCAAAACAATATTGAAAAAGAAAAAGTTGGAGGACTTCCTGATTTCAAAACTTACTTCAAACCTACAGTAATCAAAACAGTGTGGTACTGACATATATAGACATAGACCAATGGAATAGAATACAGAGCCCAGCAAGGGTGCTACCCGCTATTCAATAGAGAAAGGACAGTCTTTTCAAGAAATGGTACTGGGAAAACTCAACATCCATATGCAAAGGAAATGAATTTGGGCCCTTACGTTATATCTTATGCAAAAATCAACTCAAAATGGATCAAAGACTTAAATCTAAGATTTAAACTAGAAAACTCTTAGAAGAAAACATAGAGGAAAATTTTCATGACCTTGGATTTGGCAATGGATTCTTAGATATAACACCAAAAACACAGGTAACAACAACAACAACAAAAAGGTAAATTTAACTTCTTCGTTTTTGATGTTCATTCCTCTTAGTGCTGGTTGACACCTGACCACTGCGGCAAGAATTTTCAAAACCATATGTATTAGTAATATATAATAGTGGGCCTTGTTGTTTTGAAAAGGAGTGCCTCTCATATTTCTCCTTTAATTTTATTTGGTTTAGATTATCTACTGTTTATTATGCCATACCATTTTTCCACATAGTAATTCATGTCTTCTCCTCTCTGCCAGTTTAACTAGGACCCATTTTACAAAGACTGTCTGAAATCCTACTACTGTTTCAAAGCGCATGCATATAAAAGCGTCTGTAAATAAACGAGTTAATCTTAATGTAGTTCTTTCAAGTTCACAGAAAACTTTCATACAGATTCTCATTTAATGCTTTTGACAGTCTATGAAGTAGGCATTGTGAGAACTTCTGTTTTGTATGTAAGAAAACTCAGTTTTTGTGAGTTTAAACAACTAGCCCAAGGACATGAAGCTAAATTGACTACGGTTATACATTTTAATGAAAAGATTTTATATCCCAAGAAATTGCAAACACTGAGACAGTCCAAAGCATCACATCCAACTTGTAAAATGAGATATTGAAAAGCATCTTTCAGGCCCAGCAAATGTCAACAGACTCAGTCCAAAATTCTTACAAACTCACCAAATAAGAAAATTTTGGTTAAAGTTGTTGTTTGGTGCCATTGAGTCAGTTCTGACTCCTAGTGACCCTATGTACAACAGAAGGAAACACTACCTGATCCGGCACCATCCTCACAATTGTTATTATGTTTGAGCCCATTAGCAGCACAAAATCCATTTCTTCTCAGGTTTTTGCTGTTCATAGTGGCATCCATTCATTCTTATTCTCAGACATCAAGATCTGAAAAAAGATCTCACCAGCCAGTTGTGAAGGTGGGCATTGGTAGCCACCTCATCAGTTATTGATCTTGAGATAGAGACTTCATCTATAAGACGGTATAGACAAGGGAGGGAGGGAGTGGTGGTATAATACTTCCAGCCTTGCCAATCCCCACAGGACTGTAATTGAGGCTGAAACAAGAAAGTGCCAGAGGCAGTCTTTCCAAACCACAGAGGGCTGAAAAGTATTATTTTAATGTTCTAATATATGCTTCATCTTCCAGTTAGATTATGAGCTTTTTGAGGCTACGTCTTGTTTCCCCATCTACCTCCTTAGCCAAGTGCCTATCACATTGCTCAGAAGATTGTTTTAGTAAATGTTTGTACACTATTTTTTAATATGCTTTTTTAAATTCCGTACCTTTCAAGTCTTATCAGAAATACAAACTCGAATGAGTCCCAAGAAGGAAGGCAGAAAACATCTGAGGTTTTAGAGAATTAGAATAAAAGAGATAAATAAAAGCTAGTGTCTCCGGACCAGGGAAGACTGGACTAACAGTGTGGATTAGGATGGGCAGGAAGTGAGTGATGCAGAGGAAAAGAATAATCCGGTCAGAAGAAGCTGTGTAACCTCTGCCCCTCACCAGGAAAACCCCAGGATCCCTTTCCAAAGCCCCTGTTACAACATAGATCGGGGCTTCCTAACCTGGAGTCTGTGAACCCCTATGAGGTCCATGGATGGACTTTGGGGACTCTTCATGAACTCTCCATGATCGTATGTATTATTTTGAGCATGTTTGCATTTTGGGAGACAAAGCCAATAACTTTTTCAACTATTGCTTTATACCACTTCACTTTTATGAAAGACCTACATTAGTACCTGTTTTTGGTAACCAAAAGAAATCTGAAGAGAAATTTTACTTTTATGAATAAAGGCGAAACATGGAAATAGCGTTCAGTGTTTGCTTTGCAGCAAACCATTAAAGGGGCAGCGTGCATCCAAAGCAGCAAAATTGGCATTGCCAAGCTCCTTCCCTGGGAACTACACTCGGCATCTCAGCTTCAAGCCACTGTAGCTTTGAACTGTGTCTATGAGCATCTGCGCTTTATCTCGATTTATTTTGTGCATCTGTTAGCAAGATGTGTCCTAAGGTATCAGAAAAGCCTAAGAGAGCTCGTAAGCACTTTGTGAGTAATTTGGTATGATTTGGTAGGTTATTTTTGGGGTCTGGGAATATTCAAAATTTTTTCCCGTATAGATTAATGGTGGAGCCCTGGTGGCACAGTGGTTAAGAGCTCAGCTGCTAACCAAAACGTTGGCAGTTCAAATCCACCAGCTGCTCCTTGGAAACCCTATGGGATAGTTCTACTCTGTCCTAGGGTTGCTATGAGTCAGAATTGATGGCAGTGGGTTTTTTTTTTTGTTTTTTTTTTTAATTAAAGGTAATTGGTTCTTTGTTTTATGCCATTTCAGCTTTCGAAAGGTTTCATAGAAACACTTTACTTTCAGATAGTGGGGGAAGCCTGTGCTTTCTCAGATATCCATAAAAAAATTTTTTTTAAAAGAATAAGAAGTATGGTTTGATGCTGCTGACTCTCATGTCTTTTCTGAACTTCAGTCTCTCACATCCCACTGCTTATAGACAGCTCTACTTAGATGGCCCACGGGCACCTCAAACTCAGTCATCTAAACTCAGTTCTTCACTTTCCCTTCTTAGACCCACTCTTCCCGCTCAGTTCCCTGTTTCAGTAAGTATCACCATCGCTAACCTCGGTGACCCAACCTGTAAACCTGGAAATAATCCTTGACATCACCTTTTTCTTCTTTCCTCTTCTCCTACAATCAGTATTTACATCCTATTGGTGTTACCTCCTGAATATCTCTCAAGTCTGTCTACTGCTGTCTATCTTCACTGCCACTGCCCTAGTTTGGGCCAACATTACCCGTCACTCAAATTACTGCAGTAGCTTCCTAGCATCAGTCTATTCAATTAAGAATACTTTCAGGTGTAAGTAACAGAATGCCCAATTTAAAATAGATTTTAAAATAGGGCTTATTTCTCCCCACATTGCAGGAAATCGAGTGATAGGCAGTTCTGGCTTTACTTCAAGCAGTCTCTCTAAAGACTGTCATCTTTGCAATATTCTTGTTTCTTTCCCCTTAGGCTTATCTCATTGTTACAACATAACTACCACAGCTCCAAGCATCACCTTTGTGTTCAAGCAGGAAGAAGACAGAAAGCCAGCACCAACCGTGTCTGACCTTTTCATAAAGAAAGCAAAAGTTTTCCCAGAAGTTCTTTGGGAGATTTCCCCTTATGTCTCTGTAGCCAGAATTGGGTCCCTGATTCCCATCGCTACACCCAGTTTCAAGGGAGGCTGAGAAGGTAGGAAACAGGATAGCTACAATTCTTCATCAAGGGACAAGCTACGACCCCTGGTCTGTTCTTATATGGTCGCTGAGCTAAGAATGTGCTTTACATTTTTAAAGGATTTCTAAAAAACAAAACAAAACAAGAATATCCAACAAAGACTACAAGGCCCATGTCTTAGTGATCTAGTGCTGCTATAACAGAAATACCACAAGTGGATGGCTTTAACAAAGAGAAATTTATTGTCTCACAGTCTAGTACTTTACAAGGCCAAATTCAGGGAGTCAGCTCCAGGAGAAGGCTTTTTTTCTCTGTGGGCTCTGGAGGAAGGTCCTTATCATCAATCTTCCCCTGGTTGAGGAGCTTCCCAGGCACAGGGGCCACATGCCCAAAGGATGTGCTCTGCTCCTGATGCTGCTTTCTTGGTGGTATGAGGTCCCCAACTCTCTGCTTGCTTTCCTTTCCTTTTATCTCTTGAGAGATAAAAGCTGGTGCAGGCCCCACCCCAGGGAAACTCCCTTTACTTTGGATCAGGGAGGTGACCTGAGTAAGGGTGGCGTTAGAATCACACCCTAATCCTCTTAACATAAAATTACAATCTCAAAATGGAGGCCGACCACACATGGCCTAACCAAGTTGATATGGATTTTGGGGGGGGCATAGTTCAATCCAAGACAGCCTGCAAAGTGAAAGTATTACCTGACCCTTTACAGAAAAAAATTGCTGACCTCTGGATTAGACCAAATATAATTTTCTAAAATCCAAACCTCATCATATCATTCCCTAGCTTCTAATCCAATTCCCCACCTTATCTTCCGAGGGTATCTTAGGGTAGGATAAAGTGGACTTTAGCCTTACCCTTAACAAATCCTGTGAGGATCTGCCTGATTGTGCTGACCTTGCCCAATTTCATTTCCACTGAACTGTTTCTTGAAGGCCCCTATTATAGTTCCCTATTGCTGCTGTAAAAATTACCACCAATTTAGTGGTTTAAAACAAGGCAAATTTATTATCTTACAGTTCTGAAGATCAGAAATCAACCCAAAGTGAGTTTCAGTGAGCTAAAATCAAGGTATCTTCATGGACTGCATTCCTTCTGGAGGCTTGAAGAAAGAATCTGTTCCCTTGCCTTTTCCACCTTCTAGAGGCTGCCTGCATGGAGCTAGTGGCTCCTTGCTCCATCTTCAAAGCCAGCATGATAGCTTCAAATCTGTTTTTGACTCTGACCTTCTTGCCTCCCTCTTTCACTTATAGAAATCCTTGTAATTACATTGGGCCTGCCTGGATAATCCAGATACTCTCTCCATCTCAAGATCTTTAGCTTAACCACATCTCCGAAGTCCCTTGTGTCATGTAAGGTGACATATTCAGAGTTTCTGTGGATTAGGATGTGGATATCTTTGTGGAGCCATTATTCTGCCAACCATAATGCTTCACTCTGTCCACCTGGATCTTTGAATTTGCTGTTCTCTCTGTCTGAGACAGCCTTTCCCTGGCCTGCCTAAGTCCACTGTATCCTTCAGGCCCAGCCTAAGTGACACTTCATCTGGGAAGCCTTCCTGGATCTTGTCTACATGTTTCTTTAGTATTTCTGCTGTCTTAGCAATAACCACACTGTCTTCAATGGCTTATTTATGCATCATTCTCCCCCATAACACCACTGAGGGCAAAAGCCATGTTTGTCTTGCATGGTGTTTTATTTTCACCTTGTTATCTGGTATATAATAGGCACTCAACACATATTTGTTGAATTAACAAATGAATTGCTGAGGGACAAAGAACTCTGGAATGCCAAGGTTCTAGGCTTTTCTTTCAGAGTCAATGGAATAGCAGATGACCAGAGGAATGACCTAATCCTTTGGATTTTTCTTTGCTCCTTAGTGGCAAGGTCATGTGGCAAAAACTAGAGTCAAAGCTGTAGAAGTGGTACAGGATAATAAGACCCCAGCTACCAAATGACCTGAGATGTTTGGGCCACCATCTGTTAATAACCCAACCTCATTTATCCTCTCCACAACTCCCTCTCCCCTACATACCACTACTCATAACTATTACCCTTCATAGATCAATAGATTAACTAAATTAATCCCAGAAGCTACCTGTCTTAGTCATCTAGTGCTGCAATAACAGAAATACCACAAGTAGATGGTTTTAACAAAGAAATTTATTCTCTCACAGTCTAAGAGGCTAGAAGTCTGAATTCAGGGTGCTAGCTCCAGGGGAAGGCTTTCTCTCTGTGTCGAATTTGGGGGAAGGTCCTTGTCATCACTCTTCCCCTGGTCTAGGAGCTTTTCAGCACAGGGACCCCAGGTCCAAAGGATTCGGGCTCCTGGCTTCTTGCTTGGTGGTAGTGAGGTCCCTCTGTCTCTCTGCTCACTTCTCTCTGTTATACCTCAAAAGAGATTCACTTAAGATACAACCTCATCTTGTAGTCCTGCCTTATTAACATAACTGCCTCTAATCCTGCCGGATCTTATTTCATTGTCTTTATTAAGTGTGGGCTTGTAGATATTAATGGGGGTAATTGAGACCAAACTTTGATGGACAAATATGACAGACTGTTATGGATTGAATTGTGACCCCCCAAAATGTGTGTCAACTTGGCTAGGCCATGATTCCCAGTATTGTGTGGTTGTCCACCATTTTGTCACCTAATGTGATTTTCCTATGTGTTGTAAATTCTACCCCATGATGTTAATGAGGCAGGATTAGAGGCAGGTATGTAATGAGGTAGGACTCAATCTATAGGATTAGGTTATATCTTGAGTTAATTTCTTTGGAGATATAAAAGAGAAGCCAGTGGAGGGGGGGCACCTACCACCAAGACAGAAGAGCCAGGAGAGAGCATGTCCTTTGGACTCGGGATCCCTGCGCTGAGAAGCTCTGAGACCAGGGGAAGATTGATGACAAGGACCTTCCCCCAGAGCTGACGGAGAGAGAGAAAGCTTTTCCCTGGAGCTAGCATCCTAAATTTGTACTTCTAGCCTCCTAAACTATGAGAGAATAAATTTCTCTTTGTTTAGGTTATCCACTTGTGGTGTTTCTTTTACAGCAGCACTGGATAGCTAAGACACAGACTGATAAAGAGTTTGATAAACTCTAAAAGACTTTATATAGAGTAATGAATCTCAACCCTTGCTGCTCATTATAATCAACAAGGATACTTTAAACAATGTCAATATCTGGATTCCACCCAGAACACCTAACCATAATCTCTTAATTGGGCCTATGCACTGTTTTTTTGTTTTAAGTATTTCCTCCCCTCAGGTAGGGTGACCAACTGTCCCAAGTTGTCCAGAGATAAGGAGTTACCTGGGACACTGGACTTTAAGTGCTAAAACCAGGAATGTCCTGAGGAAATTGGTCACTGTATCAGGTGATTCTAATACACAGCTAGGCTTGAGAAGCAGCAATTTTTTTTTTTTGATGGTCAAGGTGTATTATGGGTTCTCCATGGTTTTCCCCGCCCCATATTGTGATGGTAAGAGCAATGAAAAAAGATTTATATTTGAGTCCTAGCTTTATTACTTACTGAGTGGCCTCTGACAAGTGACTAAATCTCTTCGAGACTTGGTTTCTTCATCTGACAAAAGAACTACCTCACTGAACTAGTCAGTGGTCTGGATTGTAAACACCAGAAATGACTTCTTCTTCTTTTTTTTTTTTATTGTGCTTTAAGTGAAAGTTTACAAATCAAGTCAGTATCTCACACAAAAACCCATATACACCTTGCTACACACTCCCAATTACTCTCCCCCCTAATGAGACAGCCCACTCTCTCTTTTTGTGTCCATTTCGCCAGCTTCTAACCCCCTCCACCCTCTGATCTCCCCTCCAGGCAGGAGATGCCAACATAGTCTCAAGTGTCCACCTGGTCCAAGAAGCTCACTCTTCACCAGCACCCCTCTCCAACCCACTGTCCAGTCCAATCCATGTCTTAAGAGTTGGCTTCGGGAGTGGTTCCCGTCCTGGGCCAACAGAAGGTCTGGGGGTCACGACCACCGGAGTCCTTCCAGCCTCAGTCAGACCATTAAGTCTGATCTTTTTGTGACATTTTGGGGTCTGCATCCCACTGTTCTCCTGCTCCCTCAGGGGTTCTCTGTTGTGCTCCCTGTCAGGGCAGTCATCGGTTGTAGCCGGGCACCATCTAGTTCTTCTGGTCTCAGGATGATGTAGTCTCTGGTTCATGTGGCCCTTTCTGTCTCTTGGGCTCGTAATTGCCTTGTGTCCTTGGTGTTCTTCATTCTGCTTTGATCCAGCTGGGTTGAGAACAACTGATGCATCTCAGATGGTTGCTTGCTAGCGTTTAAGACCCCAGACGCCACTCTTCAAAGTGGGATGCAGAATGTTTTCTTAATAGATTTTATTAAGCCGATTGACTAAGATGTCTCCTGAAACCATGGCCCCCAGACCCCTGCCCCTGCTACACTGGCCTTCGAAGCATTCAGTTTATTCAGGAAACTTCTTTGCTTTTGGTTTAGTCCAATTGTGCTAACCTCCCCTGTATTGTGTGCTGTCTTTCCCTCCACCTAAAGTAGTTCTTATCTACTCTCTAATTAGTAAATGCCCCTCTCCCACCCTCCCTCCCTCCCCCGTCTTCTCAGTTTAAACTATTTCTCAAGTTCTTATAATAGTGGTCTTATACAACATTTATCCTTTTGCAACTGACTAATTTCACTCAGCATAATGCTTTCCAGGTTCCTCCACGTTATGAAATGTTTCACAGATTCCTCACTGTTCTTTATCAATGCATAGTATTCCATTGTGTGAATATACCATAATTTATTTATCCATTCATCCGTTGATGGGCACCTTGGTTGCTTCCATCTTTTTGCTATTGTAAACAGTGCTGCAATAAACATGGGTGTGCATATATCTGTTCGTGTGAAGGCTCTTATTTCTCTAGGATATATTCCAAGGAGTGGGATTGCTGGATGGTATGGTAGTTCTATTTCTAGCTTTTTAAAACTTTTTAAGGAAGTGCCAAATTGATTTCCAAAGTGGTTGTGCCATTTGACATTCCCACCAGCAGTGTAGAAGTGCTCCAATCTCTCCACAGGCTCTCCAACATTTATTATTTTGTGTTTTTTTGGATTAATGCCAGCCTTGTTGGAGTGAGATGAAATCTCATTGTTGTTTTGATCTGCATTTCTCTAATGGCTAATGATAGTGAACATTTCCTCATATATCTGTCAGCTACCTGAATGTCTTCTTTAGTGAAGTGTCTATTCACATCTTTTGCCCATTTTTTAATTGGGTTATCTGTTTTTTTGCAGTTGAGTTTTTGCAGTATTATGTAGATTTTAGAGATCAGGCGCTGATCAGAAATGTCATAGCTAAAAATTTTTCCCAGTCTGTAGGTAGTCTTTTTACTCTTTTGGTGGTCTTTGGATGAGCATAAGTGTTTGATTTTTAGGAGGTCCTAGTTATCTAGTTTTTCTTCTACGTTCTTTACAATGTTTTCTATATCGTTTCTGCCATGTATTAGGGCTTCTAATGTTGTCCCTATTTTTTCTTCCATGATCTTTATCGTTTTAGATTTTATATTCAGGTCTTTGATCCATTTTGAGTTTGTTTTTGTGCATGGAGTGAAGTATGGGTCTTGTTTCATTTTTTTGCAGATGGATATCCAGTTATGCCAGCACCATTTGTTAAAAAGACTGTCTTTTCCCCATTTAACTGTTTTGGGGGCTTTGTCAAATATCAACTGCTCATATGTGGATAGATTTATGTCTGGATTCTCAATTCTGTTCCATTGGTCCATGTATCTGTTGTCGTACCAGTACCAGGCTGTTTTGGCAACTGTGGCAGTATAATAGGTTCTAAAACCAGGTAAAGTAAGGCCTCCCACTTCGTTCTTCTTTTTCAGTAATGCCTTATTTATCCGGGGCCTCTTTCCCTTCCATATGAAATTGGTGATTTGTTTCTCCATCTCATTAAAGAATGTCGTTGGGATTTGGATCGGAATTGCGTTAAATGTATAGATCGGTTTTTGTAGAACAGACATTTTTATAATGTTAAGTCTCCCTATCCATGAGCAAGGTATGTTCTTCCATTTATGTACGTCTCTTTTGGTTTCTTGTAGAAATGTACCGTAGTTTTCTTTGTATGTCTTTTACATCCCTGGTAAGATTTATTCCTAAGTATTTTATCTTCTCGGGGGCTACTGTTGATTTGGGAATTTCCTCTTCGATGTTCTTTTTGTTGGTGTAGAGGAATCCAACTGATTTTTGTATGTTTATCTTGTATCCCGATACTGTGCTGAACTCTTCTATTAGTTTCAGTAGTTTTCTGGAGGGTTCCTTAGGGTTTTCTGTGTATAAGGTCATGTCCTCTGCAAATAGAGGTACTTTTACTTCTTCCTTGCCAATCTAGATGCCCTTTATTTCTTTATCTAGCCTAATTGCTCTGGCTAGGACTTCCAGCACAATGTTGAATAAGAGTGGTGATAAAGAGCATCCTTGTCTGGTTCCCAATCTCAGTGGGAATGTTTTCAGGCTCTCTCCATTTAGGGTGATGTTGGCTGTTGGCTTTGTATAAATGCCCTTTATTATGTTGAGGAATTTTCCTTCTATTCCTATTTTGCTGAGAGTTTTTATCATGAACGAGTGTTGAACTTTGTCAAATGTCTTTTCTGCATCAATTGATAAAATCATGTGATTCTTGTCTTTTGTTTTATTTATGTGGTGGATTACATCAATTGTTTTTCTAATGTTGAACAATCCCTACATACCTAGTATGAATCCCACTTGGTCATGGTGAATTATTTTTTTCATATGTTGTTGAGTTCTACTGGCTAGAATTTTGGTGAGGATTTTTGCATCTACATTCATGAGGAATATAGGTCTATAATTTTCTTTTCTTGTGGTGTCTTTACCTGGTATTGGTATCAGGGATATGGTGGCTTCATAGAATGAATTTCATAGTATTCCATCCTTTTCTATGCTCTGAAATACCTTTAGTAGTAGTGGTGTTAACTCTTCTCTGAAAGTTTGGTACAACTCTGCAGTGAAGCCATCCGGACCTGGGCTTTTTTTGATAACCTTTTCAATCTCTTCTTTTGTTATGGGTCTATTTAGTTGTTCTACCTCTGTTTGTGTTAGTTTAGGTAGGTAATGTGTTTCTAGGAATTCATCCATTTCTTCTAGGTTTTCAAATTTGTTTGAGTATAGTTTTTCATAGTAATCTGATATGATTCTTTTAATTTCAGTTGGGTCTGTTGTCATATCACCCATCTCATTTCTTATTCAGGTTATTTGCTTCCTCTCCTGTTTTTCTTTTGTCAGTTTGGCCAATGGTTTTTCAATTTTGTTGAGTTTTTCAAAAAACCAGCTTTTGGTCTTGTTAATTCTTTCAAATGTTTTTCTGTTTTCTATTTCATATAGCTCAGCTCTAATTTTTATAATTTGTTTTCTTCTGGTGCCTGTGGGTTTCTTTTGTTGCTCTCTTTCTATTTGTTCAAGTTGTAGGGATAGTTCTTTGATTTTGGCCCTTTCTTCTTTTTGGATGTGTGCATTTATTGATATAAATTGGCCTCTGAGCACCGCTTTTGCTGTGTCCCAAAGGTTCTGATAGGAAGTGTTTTCATTCTCATTGGATTCTATGAATTTCTGTATTCCATCCTTAATGCCTTCTATAATCCAGCCTTTTTTGCGCAAGGTATTGCTCAGTTTCCAAGTGTTTGATTTCTTTTCCCTGCTTTTTCTGTTATTGATTTCCACTTTTACGGACTTATGGTCAGAGAAGATGCTTTGTAATATTTCAGTGTTTTGGATTCTAAGGTTTGCTTTATGCCCTAATATGTGGTCTATTCTAGAGAATGTTCCATGTGCACTAGAAAAGAAAGTATAGTTGGTTGCTGTTGGGTGGAGTGTTCTGTATATGTCTACGAGGTCAAGTTGGTTGATTGTGGCATTTAGATCTTCTGTATCTTTATTGAGCTTCTTTCTGGATGTCCTGTCCTTCACCGAAAGTGGTGTATTGAAGTCTCCTACTATTTTTGTGGAGCTGTCTATCTCATTTTTCAATGCTGATAGAGTTTGTTTTATGTATCTTGCAGCCCTGTCATTGGGTACATAAATATTTAACATGATTGTATCTTCTTGGTGTATTATTGTCCCTTTAATCATTATATAGTGTCCTTCCTTATCCTTTCTGGTGGATTTAACTTTAAAGTCTATTTTGTCAGAAATTTATATTGCCACTCCTGCTTTTTTTTGATTGTTCTTCGTTTGATATATTTTTTTCCATCCTTTGAGTTTTAGTTTGTTTGTGTCTCTAAGTCTAAGGTCTGTCTCTTCTAAGCAGCATATAGACAGATCTTGTTTTTTAATCCATTCTGTCACTCTCTGTCTCTTTATTGGTGCATTTAGTCCATTTACATTCAGGGTAATTATGGATAGGTATGAATTTAGTGCTATCATTTTGATGTCTTTTTTTGTGTGTTGACAGCTTCTTTTTCCCACTTGATTTTATGTGCTGAGTAGATTTTCTTTATATATTGTCCTTTCCTCATATTTGTTGTTGTTGATTTTGTTTCTGCTGAGTCTGTGTTTTTCCCTTGTATTTTATTATGATGAGTAGGATAGTTTGTCTCCTTTGCTGTTACCTTATTATTTACCCCTATTTTTCTAAATTCATAACTAACTTTTATTTCTTTGTATCGCCGTATCTTCTTCTCCTTATGGACGGTGTATGGTTACATTTTTTAGTCCCTCTTTATTATTTTAATGTTGTCTTCTTTTATATAATAACATTGCCGTTACCCTGTGCTGGGTTTTTTTTTCGATCTTGCTTTGGTTTTTTTTTTTTTTTTTGGATTTCCCTGTCTGGGTTGACTTCTGGTTGCTCTGCCCAGTGTTCTAATCTTGGGTCAATACCTGATATTACTGACTTTCTAACCAAAGAACTCCCTTTAGTATTTCTTGTAGTTTTGGTTTGGTTTTTACGAATTCCCTCAACTTGTGTTTATCTGGAAATGTCTTAATTTCACCTTCATATTTAAGAGACAGTTTTTTTTTTTTTGATGGCTATATGATTCTTGGCAAGCAATTTTTTTCCCTCAATTTTTTAAATATGTCATCCCATTGCCTTCTTGCCTGCATGGTTTCTGCCAAGTAGTCCGAGCTTATCCTTATTGGCTCTCCCTTGTAGGTGGCTTTTCTTTTATCTCTCGCTGCTCTTATAATTGTCTCCTTATCTTTGGTTTTGGCAAGCTTGATTATAATATGTCTTGGTGACTTTCTTTTAAGATCTACCTTATGTGGAGTTCGGTGAGCATCTTGGATAGATATCTTCTCATCTTTCACAATATCAGGGAAGTTTTCTGCCAACAAATCCTCAACAATTTTCTCTGTATTTTCTGTTATCCCTCCCTGTTCTGGTACTCCAATCACTCGTAGGTTATTTCTCTTGATAGAGTCCCATATGATTCTTAAGGTTTCTTCATTTTTTTAAGTTCTTTTATCTGATTTTTCTTCAGATATATTAGTGCCAAGTGATTTATCTTCAAGTTCAGAAATTCTAGCTTCTACTTGCTCAATTCTGCTCCTCTGACTTTCTGTTATCTAATTCTGTAATTTTATTGTTAATCTTCTGAATTTCTGATTGCTGTCTGTCTATGGATTTTTCCAGCTTATTAAACTTTTCATTATGTTCCTGAATAATCTTTCTGAGTTCTTCAGTTGCTTCATCTGTGTGTTCCTTGGCTTGTTCTGCATATTGCCTCATTTCCTTCCTGATGTCTTGAAGGGTTCTGTATATTAAACTTTTGTATTCTGCATCTGGTAATTCCAGGAATGCACTTTCATCTAAAAGATCCCTGGATTCTTTGTTTTGAGAGCCTGTTGAGGTGATCATGGCCTGTTTCTTTATGTGACTTGATATTGACTGCTGTCTCCGATCCATCTATAAGTTATTGTATTAGTTTATGCTTGCTTACTGTGTCGTAGCTGTTTGCTTCGTTTTGTTTTGGTATACCCCTATGGGTTGCTTGAGTGAGCTAGCTTGATTATTTTTGCCTTTGGAGCTCTGGTATCCTGTCCCCAGCTGGCTAGAGCTGTTATCAGGTATATCAGTGTAGGAGTCCATTCAGTTTTCTTGTATGAATTCAGCTCAGGTCTCCAGGTTTTTTTTTTTTTTTTTTTCCTCCAGGTAGCTGATATCAAGTGTGTGGTACAGGCTCTGTCCTACAGTCTTAGAGGGGCAGGGGTGATTGGCATATATACCCGTATCTGATTGCAGCAGGGGGTCACGCTCTGAACAAGGCAGGAGGCTGAGAACCAACCCCCAAGTGTCTCTGAGGAAAACGCATCTCTGTTCCCTAGAGCGTGCTGGTGGGTGGTCTCTGCAGAGGGACCATGGGCACCCAAAGTTTTTGTTGTAAGGACTGGGAGGTACCAGTTATCCCTGGGCCCCTGTCGCAGGTGGCTGGGAGACCCAAGTGGAGCCACCAGTCCTTAGGTCCCCGTTGTAGGTAGGTCAGGACCTTGTTTAATAGGCAAAGCAATGTCAAAGATCAAACACCCACCTCTCCACCGCACAGCTGAAATGGTTGGAGTTTGCCAGCAAGGGCCTATTCTCCTGAAATAGGCCCACACAGGTCCATGCAGAAGGGAAAGGGGCTCAAAGTCCACGGACGGTTTATGCCTGGACAGGAGCCACTTCTGTTCTGAGCTCCCCTGGTTAGTGGTGCTGGCAAATTATCTTTTCCCCCAATTGTGAATTTATTCCTTCTCCAAGGCTGGGAGAATGGCTGCTGGTATCAACAGAACCTATCCCAGGCCCAGGGAAATTAAAAGCCACTGAAGCTGGCTTGGAGGCGGGGGTGCGGTAAAATGTACGCAAGTACTTAGCTTTTGTCTAGAGTACGGTTCTTCTCTGGTTCCAGAGGTATGAGTAGGCTCTGTGGCTGGCTGCTTCTTCCTGAGGAAACTGTGGTCAGACGCTACCCACTGCAGCAGCTCCCAGGAATGATGCTTGAGGGCTCGCGGCGATGCAGGTCCGGTAACTCTTCTCCGCTTCTGAACCGTCTCTTCCTCTCCCTGCCTCTCAGTTTGTTTTCTTACTTTGCCTTTGATGTTCAGAGCTCCTAGCTTGTCACAAATATACTCGTTTCACTTGTTTTTTCAGGTCTTTGTTGTAAGAGGGTTCGCCGTAAGCATCTGTCTATTCTACCGTCTTGGCCCCACCTCTCCACTTTGTCTTTATGTGTCTTTTCGGCCAGCTTCTGACCCCCTCTGCCCTCCCATCTCCCCTCTAGACAGGAGATGCCAACATAGCCTCATGCATGTGCTTGATCCAAGAAGCTCACTCTTCACCAGTATCATTTTCCATCCCACTGTCCAGTCTAATCCCTGTCTGAAGAGTTGGCTTTGGGAATGGTCCCTGTCTTGGGTTAACAGAAGGTTTGGGGACCAGGGCCACTGGGATTAGGGTTCTTTTTGTGACTCACAAAATCTGGAAAATAGTGCTCTGTTTTGCTGAATCCTCAGGGGAAGGTGATAGGTCCGGGCCTGTTTTATGAAATTTGCAGAAGTGGTAGCTCCTTACCTGTTTTATGATATAGTTTCTCAATAAAGAATCACCAAGTTGAAATTAAAATCATCAGTAGTTACTTTAAAGTATTTCCAACTGGAGGAACTACTATATTTAAGGTCTAAAATAAGAGACTAGGTCTTTAGTGAGCAGAATGAATTAAGTTCAAAAAGAAGGAAACCAAGCAATTCCACCCCTTGGAATATATCCTAGAGAAATAAGAGCCATCACATGAATAGATATACGCACACTCACGTTCATTTCAGCACTGTTCAGAATAGCAAAAAAATGGAAACAATCCAGGTTCCCATCAACAGATAAATGGATAAACAAATTATGGTACATATGCACAATGGAATACTACACAACAATAAGGAACAGTGATGAATCCACAAAACATCTCACAGCACAGATGAATCTGGAAGGCATGATGCTGAGTGAAATTAGTCAGTCGGAAAAGGACAAATATTGTATGAAACCACTATTATAAGAAATCAAGAAAAAGTTGAAATACAGAAGAAAACATTCTTTTATGGTTATGAGGGTGGGGAGGCAGGGAAGGAGAGGGAAATTCACTAACTAGATAGTAGACAAGAATCATCTTAGGCAAAGGGAACGACAACACACAATATAGGGGAAAGCAGCACAACTGGACTAAGCTAAAAACTAAGAAGTTTCCTAAGCACAACCAAACACGTTGAGGGACAGAGTAGCAGGGACTGGGGTCTAGGGACCATGGTTTAGGGGGACATCTAGGTCAATTGGCATAACAAAGTTTATTAAGAAAATGTTCTGCATCCCACTTTGTGAGTGGCATCTGGGGTCTTAAAAGCTTGTGAGTGACCATCTAAGATGAATCAATTGGTCCCAACTCACTTGGAGTAAAGGAGAATGAAGAACACCAAAGATACAAGGAAAATATTAGCCCAAGAGACAAAAGGGCCACAAAAACCAGAGACTCCATCAGGCTGAGACCAGAAGAACTAGAAGGTGCCCAGCTACCACTAAAGACTGCTCTGACAGGGAACACAACAGAGGGTCCTTGATGGAGCAGGAGAAAAGTGTGGAGCAGAACTCAAATTCACATAAGAAGACCAGACTTAATGCCCTGACTGAGACTGGAGGAACATTTGAAGCCATAGCTCCCAGACACTCTGTTAACTCAGATCTAAAACCATTCCTGAAGCTCGCTCTTCAGACAGATTAGACTGGACTATAAAACATAAGGAAACCCTGGTGGAGTAGTGGTTAAGTGCTACGGCTGCTAACCAAGAGGTCAGCAGTTCAAATCTGCCAGGCGCTCCTTGGAAACTCTATGGGGCAGTTCTACTCTGTTCTGTAGGGTCACTATGAGTCAGAATCAACTCAACGGCAGTGGTTTTTTTTTTATTTATAAAACATAAAATAATACTCATGAAGAGTATGCTTCTTAGTTCGAGCAGATACGTGAGACCAAGTGTTCGGCTCCTGTCCAGAGGCAGGCTGAGAAGGCAGGAATGGACAGAAGCAGGTTGGACGGACACGGGAAACCTGGGATGGCAAGGGAGAACATGCTGTCACATTATAGTGATTGCAGCTAATGTCACATAACAATATCTGTATACATTTTTGTACGAGAACTTGTGCTGTAAACTTTCACCTAAAGCAAAATTAAAAAAAAAAAGGAAACTAAAAGCTTGAACCTTAGAGCTTAACACCTTTGATAAATATACTGAGACACTGGTTTGGGGGTTGTATTTAAAAACACTATAAACTGAATATCATAGAAGTAATTTGGAATTTCAGGGATGACTTTGGGAAAATGAGCTTCCATTTCTCACACTGCTTCTTGTGTCTATCTTATGATTTAGACTTTTAGTAGCTACTTGGAGAAACTTTGATATAATTTGATCTATTTGAAAAGTACACTAAGATCTTTGTGTTCTATACTATGCCAATCTTAAAGGTGAAACCTTTCTAAGTAACTTACGTAACATATTATATGAAATGTATTTTATTTAAGAAAGGGTATAATTTTTTCTTAAAGTAAAACTAGCAGTTCCGAAATATGAAAAAGGAAGCATAGGCAAGCCTAGAAAAAAAAAAAAAATTGCTAAAGGGCTTTGGTATTTATTGGGTAGATAAAAGGCTGTAATAAAGAGAAAGCAAAACTGCTTTACAAGAGAATAGTAAAAGGGAAAGAAATTAGTTATCTTTTGCCTTTTAAAATGTCTAGGTCAATTTAAACATATGTAAATGAATTGGAATGACCTAATCTTGTCTTCTAACTGGATGGTGTTGGGGTTGGGGTACCTCGAGTCAAAAGAGAGGAGGGCGGGGCAGGATCTGGCCTCCCAGTCCCCAATCTCCCAGGTCATATAGCTCCAGGGAAGCTTTTTAAAGACACCTTCCAAGGAGGTGGAGACTTTTTTTTTTTAAGACAAAAAGAAAATAAGAAAAAATTGCTGCTTTGCTATCAGAAATTGGGTGAATCCCAATCATAGAACTGTGAGTAAGTTCTATTATAGGGGAACTCTAAGAAGCCAAAAACAGAAATCACAATGGAACACACTTGAGATGGCTGGGGAAAAATGTTTCCAACCCTAGCCAGAGACTTAAGGTTATATCCATATCAAAGAATTGGTCAGTTGAGCAGAGACTTTGTGATTTCCAAAGCCAGTTGATAAAATCTTTAAGGGCTAAAATTAGATTGGGGAAAATAGTAAAAGTTGAATGAAAACCTAGAATATTTAAACAAACTTTATTTCGACAGTTTATTTTATGGTATACAGGCTTAAAATAATTTCTAAGACCTTTTAGGTAACTTACTGATATCATATAATTTAAGTTTATGTAGTTTTGCTTTTTATGCCACAAGAGAAAGGATATATATATATATATATATACGTATATATATTTGAGTCTGCTAATGAGTGCTCATTTTTGCCATTTAAGGGGATACACTATAAAAGATATGCAACGAAGACGTTTAAGAGGTTTATTAAAAAGAAATTCATTTGATAATGGTCAAAAGTTTTATCTGACTAAAGTTTAATGGTTTAATTTGTGAGATTTTTAGATTAATGTTAAATAGCATATAAAGCAAAGAAGTTTCTCGCTGTTAAACTAACAAAAGTTCCTTTGATTTCTGAGTTGAAGGTTTAATTTACTTGTATAATCTGCCTCAAAGACAAAGATTGCTCTCTCATTAGAATAAGATTCCTGAGTCAACCCAAGTTGCTTGGCTTTAAAAAAAAAATCAAAAACTAAGGTTTTTACCTTTAAGATCTTTGGTTAAATAACTTAAGTATTGTTTCACGGTGATCTATAATAAACTCCTGACAACTCTGAAGCTTCATGGAAAGCCACACACACAAAAAAAACTTATAAATGAAAAGTGCTAAAAAAGGTTTATATAGCGTTTTATAAATTACATGGCATGTGTTGCCAAAATCAAGAGAAGCACCTGATTCTCTTTGGGTTAAAATTTGTATGTTAGTATTTACTCTTGTATTTTTGCCTAATGTTAGACAACAAAAGCATGGTATTATGTAATAATTTTATTATTTTTAATTGCTAACTTGTCACAACTTTTTTTTTTTTTTTTTTCAGTTCAGTATCCTCGAAGCTAATGGTTTGATTGGGGAATTTACATCACTTACCTATGAAGGGTTTTTTTTTTTTTTACTCTTCAGGTATTTAGAGATTTGATATTCATAGTATATCCTGACTATATGATAGGATGTCTCAAGGTTATTGTGTATAATATCTGAAGCTCTTTGAAAACATGGCTAATGATTATGTTTAGATACATTTTTGTCTAAAGTTTATTTAACTGATTTTATTTGGCCTTTATGTTATCCTTGTAATTAATTTTTATCAGGTCTTTCACTTTCAAGAGTATTATGCTCATAAATTAATCATGGCCATATTAAGACTTGTCATCTGCAGATAAATTTTTACTTTGCTGATTTACTGAAAACATTTGACCAAAATATCTCAACCAGAGATGAGGCTGGGCCCCTGCTGCCAGGAGTGAAGGACGGCAGAACCTTCCAGTGGCTTCACATTCTGAAACTTCTCAGTCAGGTAGGACAGGCTCCTGAAGGACTTGCCAGAGAATCTAGGGGCTACAGAGAAGTGGGAGTGCGTGCCAAGAGATATGGTGCTCTTCATGGCATCGCTGTGCAGCTTGCCCCTCTCTAAGTCCTGGGTCTTCCTGTCCTGCTTCTGCTCAGGGAACCCTCTTCTCCCAGAGGTAATTCTGCTGAAAATACAGCCTCCTTCAGGCAGTTTCTAGGTCGTGGGAGCCAGTGTGCTCATGGTTCCTAGATTCTTATTCTGGTCTTCATTCACCAAACAGGAAGACTTTTTTCAGAATTATACCATAGTTGATGACAACTTTGCTGATGTCAGTCCTGTGGAAGTTGGATGGGAAGTGATGGTGTGAACAGCGGGAGAGATGGATTCCTAGCTGAGGGCTGCTTGAAGCCTGGGATGTGAAGATGAAAGGATAAGGAGCTACAGCTTGACAACTTAATTGATGTTTATTACAGTCTCAAAGACATGCCTCTGGTGTGTTATGTCTGGGGATTCTATTTCTTCCAACTGCAGTTTCTTGCTCTGCCACCAAATTGTCCACAAGAAACAGGTCCAGCAAGGGGTAAGGTGTTTGGCATAGTTTGTTATACAGAGGTTTTCTTTTTTTTTTTCTGCATCTCAATGAAGCATTTCCATGTACTCTACACTCTACTTACTTATCCTTCAGCTGGATAGCTCATAACTTGCCTGCTGCTGAGCATCCTGAGAAGCTTCTAGAAGCTGGATGAGTTTTGTTGCAACAAATTGGAAATGGACTAGTCCCAGAAAAGAGTTAAAGTCTGCAAACCAAAACTCTTCCCTTTATGAAAAAAATTAAATTGCTCTTCAAGTCACCTGAGCTTATGGATTTTGGAGAAGAATTATGATTTTGCAGGTCTGAGAAGGACCTGTCCATAGAAACTGAAGCACTCTAGATAACCAAAACCAAACCCACTGCCGTCGAGTGGATTCCTACTCATAGTGACCCTAGAGGATAGAGTAGAACTGCCCCATAGAGTTTCCAAGGAGCGCCTGGTGGATTTGAACTGCTGACCTCTTGGTTAGCAGCCTTTGCACTTAACTGCCATGCCACTAGGGTTTCCAAAACCAAACCCATTGCTGTTGAGGTGATTCCAACTCATAGTTGACCCTACAGGACAGAATAGAACTGCCCCACAGGGTTTCCAAGGAGTAATGAGGTGGATTTGAACTGGCAACCTTTTGGCTAGAAGCCTGAGCTCTTAACCACTGCACCACCAGAGCTCCACTTGCACCATAGATAGGCTGGAGGTATTTTACCAAGAGAACTAGCCCGGCCCTGTAGTGCACAGTGCCACCTAGTGGTTAGCTTGTTCCAAAGAGATCTTCCTTCTGAAAGGTGTGTGAGGACAGCAGAGAAGGAGCTGAACCACTAAAAAAAAAAAAAACACAGAGGGTAAAAAATCGCTTTGGGTGATCTATAACAAAGTCCAGCAGCAATTGGTACACATTTACATCTTCTCTGGTTTCTGAGGTCTTGCCTGTCTTAGCTTATACAGTTCCTACCTCTGTACAATAAGGGCACCAGGTGAACTCGAGGTTCCCTTTCTAGACTGTGTTTGTTTTAATGAATGGATCAAAATTCCCTCCTAATTAGTCAGAGGCAAAAGGACAAATATTGTATAAGACCACTATTATAAGATCTTGAGAAATAGTATAAACTGAGAAGAACACATACTTTTGTGGTTACGAGGAGGGGAGGGAGGGTGGGAGAGGGTTATTTACTGATTAGTTAGTAGATAAGAACTATTTTAGGTGAAGGGAAGGACAATACTCAGTACACGGAAGGTCAGCTCAAATGGACTGGACCAAAAGCAAAGAAGTTTCCTGGATAAACTGAATGCTTCAAAGGTCAGCGGAGCAAGGGCGGGGATTTGGGGACTATGGCTTAAGGGAACTTCTAAGTCAATTGGTAAAATAATACTATTATGAAAACATTCTGCATCCCACTTTGAAATGTGGCATCTGGGGTCTTAAAGGCTAGCAAGTGGCCATCTAGATGTATCAATGGGTCTCAGCCCACCTGGATCAAAGGAGAATGAAGAACAAGAACACCAAGGTCACACGACAACTATGAGCCCAAGAGACAGAAAGGGCCACATGAACCAGAGACTTACATCATCCTGAGACCAGAAGAACTAGATGGTGCTCGGCCCCAACCGGTGACTGCCCTGACAGGGAGCACAACAGAGAACCCCTGAGGGAGCAGGAGATCAGTGGGATGCAGACCCCAAATTCTCATAAAAAGACCAGACTTAATGGTCTCACTGAGAGTAGAGGAATCCCAGCGGTCATGGTCCCCAAACCTTCTGTTGGCCCAGGACAGGAACCATTCCCGAAGACAACTCATCAGACATGGAAGGGACTGGACAATGGGTTGGAGAGAGATGCTGACGAAGAGTGAGCTACTTGTATCAGGTGGACACTTGAGACTGTGTTGGCATCTCCTGTCTGGAGGGGAGATAGGAGGGTAGAGAGAGTTAGAAACTGGCAAAATTGTCACGAAAGGAGAGACTGAAAGGGCTGACTCATTAGGGGGAGAGTAAGTGGGAGTATGGAGTAAGGTGTATATAAGCTTATATGTGACAGACTGACTTGGTTTGTAAACGTTCACTTAAAGCTCAATAAAAATTATTAAAAAAAAAAATTTCCTCCTAAAACTTTCATTGATTCTTCCTCTTTCTCTACTTGCAAGTAAAGGAGAAAATAAAACAAAAGGCTTTATTATGAAGTGAGAATTTTGTTCTCAGTTAATTCATGCTGTTGTGGAGAGTGCTTAGATTTGGGATTCATTCGGCACACATGTAAGTTGCACACAAACTGCATTGTTAGGTTCTAAAACAAGCAGCATGCTTAGGGAACAACAGGAGGACTTTACTTTTTTTTTTTTTTCCAAATTGTGAAAACCACATTATAGAATATTTGGAAAATGGAAAGAGAAGCATTGTTCCAATCACCCAGCACTGTGAGGCTACAGCTGCCGATTAGTATTGTTTCACACCTTATTCAGGTGTTATCTTTGCAGCTGGTGATAAAATATCATTAACTTGGAAATACAGTCAATCAAGCAAGAAAGTAATGCGTGAAAGTGCAATTGACTAGTTGATTACTTAAGATGGTTCCTGAGTGAGGGTGCTCAAGAGTACCCAGTATTCCACAATATTGGATATTAGCAATAGTTTGCATCTTTGCCCATCTCGTGGGCAAAAATATGTCATTTTTGAGTGTGAATTTCTTGTACTCCCCTTGAGGATGAACATTTTATACCTTTACTGGGTTATTTATATTTTTCCTTCTGTGTCTTTTTGTTTCTTTACCCATGTCTCTATTAGGTTGCATTTTTCTTATTGTTTTGAAGGAGTTATTTGTGTATCAGTAATATTTACACTTTGTCAGACTGTCAGAAATTGTGTACTTTGTCAGACTGTCAGAAATTGTCAGATTAGATGGACATTTGGGTTGTTTGCATGTTTTGACTATTACGAATAATGCTGTTATGAACATTCATGTACAAGTTTTTGTGTGAATATATATTTTCAGATCTCTTGGATATGTACTTTGAAGTGAAATTGCTGAGTCGTATGGTAACTATGTTTAACCTTTTGAGGAACTGCCAGACTGTTTTCCAAAACAGCTGCTCCATTTTACATTGCCGTCAGGAGTTTATGAAAGCTCCCATTTCTCCACACCCACAACATTTATTATTATTTGTCTTTTTGATTATAGCTAGTGGGTATGAAGTAGTATATCATTGTAGTTTTCATTTGCATTTTCTTGATGGCCAATAATGTTAAGATTCTTTTGTTTTGTTCATTGGCCATTTGTGTATCTTCCCTGGAAAAATGTCTCTTAAGATTCTTTACTCATTTATTAATGGGGTTCTTCGTCTTTTTGTGGCCAAATTGTAAGTGTTCTTTATATATTGTGGATAATACTAGACCCTTATTAGATATATGATTTGTAAATATTTTCTCCCATTCTGTGTGTTATCTTTTTACTTTCATGATGGTGTCCTTTGAAGCACAGAAGTTTTTTAATTTTTTTTTAATGTATCTATTTTTTTCTTTGTTTGCTTGTGCTTTTGCTGTCATATCTAAGAAATCATTCATTGCCTAATCCAAGATCCTGAAGATTTTACCTGGATTTTCTTCTAAGAGTTTTGCTATTTTAGATTTAGGACTTTGATCCATCTTGAGTTAATTTTTGTATAGGGTGAGAATTTGGGGTCCAACTTCAGTCTTTTGCAAGTGGATATCTAGTTGTCCCTATATCATTTGTTAAAAAGATTATTCTTTGCCCAGTGATTGGTATTGTCACCCTTGTTAAAAATCAATTGTCCATAGATGTGAGGATTTTTTTCTGGACTCTAAATTCTATTTCATTGATTTATATGTTCATCACTATGCCAGCTTTGTAGTAAGGTTTGAAATTGGGAAGTACGAGTCCTCCCTGTTTGTTCTTTTATAAGGTTGTTTTGGCTATTCTAGGTCCCTGGAATTTTCATATGGATTTTAGGATCAGCTTGTTAATTTCTGCTAAGAAGCCAGCTGGAATTTTGATAGGAATTGAGTTGAACCTGCAGATTAATTTGGGGATTATTGCCGTTTTAACAAAATGAAGTCTTCTGTTCCATGAACATGGGATGTCTTTCCATTTATCTAGGTCTTTAATTTCTTTCAACAATGTTCTGTAGATTTCAGAGTATAACTTTTGCACTTCTTTTGCTAAGTTTATTTATAAGCATGTATTATTTTCCTATAGTTTATTTTTCCATTCATTTTTTAGTTTAAATATTCATGAATGTTTCATGAGTTTTTTTATTTCCTGCCTTGTTTAAGACAGTCTTCATCTTCACAAGGTTATAAAATAGTTTCCCAAATTTTCTTCAAGTAGTTTTATTTATTTTTAATTTTTTCATCTGTGGTCCATTTGGAGTTTCTTTTTTTACAGAGCATGAAGCAGGGAATTCAGATTTGTTTTCTTCCAGATAAAGAACTAATTATCACAAGTCATGTAAATCATACTCCCTTTACTGAAATAAAATACTAATTTTGTCTTGTAAATTTGGAATATATAAACACATTGTCATTAAGTCAATTCCGACTCATAGGGACCCTGTAGGACAGAGTAGAACTGCCCCATAGAGTTTCCACAGAGTACTTAGATTTATTTCTGAGATGGCTGTACCATTCATTCTGCAATTTAGTGTGGAGGGTATACTGGAGGGAACTGGATATAACCATTTAAAAGTTTGTAGGGAAGAATCAAAGCCTGAGAAGTCAGAGATTCATGAAAGAAAAAAAAATTGTAAGAAAAGACTTGGTATATGTGATGGTTAATGTTGTGTGTCAACTTGGCTGGGCCATGATTCTCAATGGTTTGGCAGGTATGATGTAGTTTGGCAGTTGTATGATGTTGTGATCACTTCCATGGTGAGATTTGGTATAATGTGGTCACCTTCATGATCGGATCTGCTGTGAACAACCAATCAATTGAAAGGGAATTTCCTTGGGCATGTGGCCTGCAATGAATATAAGTGGACATTCTGGCAAGGCTCGTTTGCTTTTGCTCACTCTGGATCCTGCAGCTGGCTCCTGGTCATCGGACCTCCAGTTCTTGGGACTTCAGCTAGCCCCTTACTTGCAGTCTTCCCTGCCGATCTTGAGATTCTTCAATCTTTGCAGCCTGTGAGCAACAGCCTGCCCTCTGATCTGCCAGTCTTGGGTTCACCAGCCCCTGCAGTCCCATGGACTTGGGACGTTCCAGCCTTGACAACTGCGAGAGCAATTTCCTTCATATAAATCTCTCTCTATATATATTTATATTCTTTACTGGTTTTGCTTCTCTAGAGAACCCAGCCTAAAACAGCATATGAGATGTTAAAAAATTCCATAAAGTTGTTCTAATCAAAATAATATGGTATTGATTCAGGAACAGATGATTAAATAAATACAAATTAAATTTTAAAGCTTTCTTCAGTCTAACCCAGTAACCCAGTTCTTCAGTCTATTACTCTAATATTCCACTACTAAATTTTTTTTTTCTTTTTATGATATAGCAGCTATTTTTAGTTCCTTATTTTTTCTTCTAGTCTTTGTTAGTGTATCTCAAAGGTCAGTCTTCTGGATATCCCAAATTAACTCTACTACTTTCTGCAGACTTCTTTTTTTTGGAAGGAGGGCTCTTTCTTCCTAGCTCCATTCTACAGTTCAGCCTGACTGGTTGTTCTCAGAATATTTTCATGGTCCACTTTGTCTCCTGAAGTCTCCAGTTTTTTATCCTGTTATCTTTCTTTCTCTGATCTCATTTTTCATCTCTACCAGCTTCCCTCCATTCCTGTCCCTCTACCCCTTTGCTTGCTCCAGGAAATTAAAAATTTGACTTATTTTGGAGCGCAGCACTGTATGGATTGTCTCACTCTGTAATGGATTGAATCGTGACTCCTCCCCCCAAAATATGTGTTGTAAATCGTAACCCCTATACCTGTGGATGTAATCCCATTTGGGAATAAGATTTTCTTTGTTACGTTAATGAGGTCATGTCAGTGTAGGGTGTGTTTTAAGCCACTCTATTTTGAGATATAAAAAAGCAGATTAGGCCCAGAAGCAAGGAAACACAGATGGGGGAAGACAAGATACCATGCCATGTGACGATTGCCAAGGAACCGAGGAACAGAAGCTGAAAAGAGACAAACATCTTCCCCCAGAGCCAAAAGAAAGAGAAAGCCTTCTCCTAGAGCCAGTGCCCTGAATTTGGACTCCTAAACTGTGAGAAAAATATATTTCTGTTTGTTATAGTCACCTACTTGTGGTATTTCTGTTATAGCAACTGTAAGAAACTAAGACACACTCTAACCTAGGCAGCCCTAAACTCTAGATTGCTACAACCATGAGGATCTATTAAAGTGTCTGGCAAGGCAAACATAGTCCACTCTCTGAAGATTTCTACCTCCAGCTTTTTAAAAAACAACATTTTTCTTTGCTGCATATGCATGGTTCTTACATAATTGCAATCACAGTGCGTGTACATAAAAATCTGTGTTCTATTTGCTTTCATTGGCTGTTATTTCATCAAATGTATATACATATGAATTTGTGATGTTACTTTCAAGTTAATTTTATGTGGGTTTTTACTGTCTGGAGATAATCACCATTACCTTGTCTTCCCCTTTTGACAGCAGAACTTCTGGTTCCTCTTTGGCTGGGATGTGAGATGAAGGGCTGGGGGAGGGGAAGGGATAAAGTCTCAAGGCACATTTCTCTGACAAATATTGAAAACGGAAAGTGAAATAAGGATTCCCAGCCTGCGAAAGACAAGCACAAAAGGTCATTCACACACATGACAACGAGCCCTTCCTATCCACTTCCCTTTTTGATGGTCTTTCAGTGTTTTTCATAGTTTAGCACTTATGGAATCAAGTTCCTAAGTGAAAATTTGGGGTTATTGCCCCATAGCCTGAAAGGACAGATACCACTGTCTTGCCCAGGCTGTGCTCTCAAATGGGGCTACTGTGTCACTCAGCATATTCAAGTGGTGGCCCCACACCTCCCCTGTCCTCTCCTCTCCCCCCTCCCTCAAACTTAGGCATCTGCCCATTTATAGAAAAACAAAGATTGGGAGGGGGTAGACCAACTTCATCCTGGGGATGGCGATGTCCTCGAAAGTAGGAATGAAACCTTTATCAATATTACTGACAGGAATATAAAATGGTACAACCATTTTTTAAAAATAGTGTGGCAGTTAATAGTGGCATCACAGGATTGATGTCACCCAGTGTGGTAACTCATGGTGTCGCCTCTCCACAGACCCCCTCTTGTGCTAGACCTTACAGAATCCTTAGTAATGTTTTTTGTACTAATGTTACTCGTGAATCGTAATTCCCGTATATTGCTGAACGTAATGGCAATAGTAGCGACATAAGCAACTAGCAAAATTAAAATTACACCTTTAAGTTACGGCATATGCACAGCCTAAATGTATTTACATTAACATAGTTTCATGTGGTTAAAGCGAAAATTCGGTAAGAAAACAATAGAATTTGAAGTAAAAACATTTATTACATCAAAATTATGTTCACTTTAATGTTAAACTTTACCGCTACATGAGGTATGTTAGTGGATTAGGTTTGCATAATCAATAATGACCCAAATAATGCAGAATTGTCAGCAAATGCATATGAAAATATATGCATGTTTGAAATAATACCATAAAAATAAACACGAATAAATACAGAAGCATTTCAGCACTTAGTGAACATCTCTACTAAATCAGAACTTTCCCTTCCTGGATTTTAAGGCTGCGAACTTGTGAATGACTTTGATGTCAACGCCTTTTATCAACTCACTTTCAGTTGGTAATATTACAAGATTGGAAAGCCTTGACTGTCCCATGGTAGATTGCAAATAGTTCTTTATAAGTTTCAGCTTTCAGAAGCTCCTCTCACATGAAGCCAGACACACAGATCATAGGAAACAATTTTAGGCTTAGTGAAAGGGTTGGGAGAGATTCTATGAAGTCCCATTCACCTATGAACGTCAAAACGTCTAATGTTGCCTAGTCTTTGGCTTCTTTCAGATCAATCTCTAATGCTTTCAGGTGCCTTCTCAGCCTTGGTATTTCTATTAAAAACTCACTCTCGGATACCTCATCGCAGAAAGTGGTCAGTTTTGGAACGGATACCTTTGACTCTTCTTCAGTGGCAAATTTGAGACTCTTTGCTTGAACAGCTTCAAATGTGGCTGCTACTTCCTTGTTGGCTCTTGATCGGACCTGGAGTTCAGAATGAAAGCAATCAATGCACTCAAACATCACCCTCTTATTTTCTTCTTGCAGAGTAAGTCTGGCATCACTTGCCTGCTCCCCATCCCCTGCTATACTCTTCTTGAACCTGGCTCTTCTTTCCACCACAATTCCATATTTGTCTGATTTTAAAAGCACTTGTTCAATTGCATACTTCACCAGGTTACTGCGCTCGTCATTCAGAAAAAGTCTTAATCCCTTGTCTTAGTTATCTAGTGCTGCTGTAACAGAAATACCACAAGTGGATAGCTTTAACAAACATAAATTAATTTTGTCACAGTCTAGTAGGCTACAAGTCCAAATTCAAGGTGTCATCTCCAGGGGAAGGCTTTCTCTTTGTCGTGGATTGAATTATGTCTGTCCCCCCCAAAATGTGTGTATTCAGTTGGTTAGGCCATGATTCTCAGTATTCTGTGGTTTCTTCCATTTTGTGATTGTAATTTTCTGTTAAAGAGTATTAGGGTGGGATTGTAACACCCTTACCGGGTCACATCTCTGATTCAATGTAAAGGGAGTTTCCCTGGGGTGTGGCCTGCACCATCTTTTATCTCTCAAGAGATAAAAGGGAAGGGAAGCAAGCAGAGAATTGGGGACCTCATACCACCAAGAAAGAAGCACTGGGAGCAGAGCTCATCCTTTGGACGTGGGGTTCCTGCACAGAGAAGCTCCTAGTCCAGGGAAATATTGACGAGAGGAACTTCCCTCCAGAGCCGACAGAGAGAGAGAAAGCCTTCCCTCGGAGCTGACGGCCTGAATTTGGACTTCTAGCCCACTAGCCTGTGAGAAAATAAATTTATGTTTGTTAAAGCCATCCACTTGTGGTATTTCTGTTATAGCAGTACTAGATAACCAAGACACACTTTCTGTCGGCTCTGGAGGAAGATCCTTGTCATCAATCTTTCGCTGATCCAGGAGGTTCTCAGGCACAGGGACCCCAGGTCCAAAGGATGTTCTCTGCTCCTGGTGCTGCTTTCTTGGTGGCATGAGGTCCTCATGTCTCTGTGTTTGCTTCTCTCTTTTATATCCCAAAGGAGATTGGCTTAAGACACTATCTAATCTTGTAGATCTCCTCAATATAACTGCCACTAATCCATGTCATTAACATCCTAGTGATAGAATTTACAACACATAGGGAAATCACATCAGATGACAAAATGGTAGACAATCATACAATACTGGGAATTATGACCTAGCCAAGTTGACAGATTTTTGGGGGGACACGGTTCGATCTATGACACACCTCTAGCTTTGTTACCACCTTGTGAAGAGTTAAGCCCTTAGTCTGCAGGTACTGCTGTGTAAGATTAACTTCCTGAAGTACAGGTAACACAGAAAAGTGAAATCACAGACAGCAGGCAAAAGACCTTGTGCTGTTCCTCTTGTGTCTACATTTTCATGTGGATCACAAAAAGCTTCAATCGCTGCTACAAACTTATCGAACTTTTCTTTAACTGACTTAACTGCAGCATGATGAACGCTCAGCATGTTGTTGATACCTTTTCCCTGACACTTCAGTATGGTCAATGAACACATTCCATCTATGGTGGAAGCAGCAAAGGATGGAAACATTGTCTCAAGGGTTCCAAAAAATGTCACACAGGGTGCATTTTCAGCGAAAGAATGCTGGTCACACAGGTTAAGTGAACAGTCCACACACCCATTGCAAATACCTTTCTTGTTCTTTCCCTTAAGAATGGCTTGTACGCCTCCATGGATTCCAGCCGGAGTGGTAGCATTATTGTAACTTTGAATACAGCACATTGTTATGTCCAATCCATCACTTTCCAGTTTTTTAAGAATGTCAAAACTGAGATCAGCAGCTTTTTTCCCCTTTAGAGAGAAAAATCCTAGCAGGACTTGTTTCACTTCAACTTTCCTATTGTTGATTTTTACATATCTGATCACTTCAGCCATTGGCAAGTATGTGCTATGCCAGGCGCGCTGTCATTCATGATCCCAAAGTACTTCGCAGACTTTGTCTGTGACAAGCATTTCCATCACATGATTGGCCAGGGCACTTACAAGCTTATTCTGAGTTTTTGGTGCAAGGTAAGAGGCTGATACTTTCAGTTTACATGTGTTCTGCCTTAATCTCACTGGGTGCTCTTTCAGCACTGGATCATATTTTGAAAGCATCTCGATCATCTCAAGGAAGTTCCCTTTATTCAATGAAGATTCATCTTCCTTGTGGCCACAGAATGCCAGATTCTGCTTGGTAAGAAACAACGTAATCTCAAGTAATCTGTGCAAGATGTCCCTCCACTTTGTGGTCTCCATTTCCATCAAAGCAAT
Organism: Loxodonta africana; assembly: GCF_030014295.1. Taxonomy (NCBI): domain Eukaryota; kingdom Metazoa; phylum Chordata; class Mammalia; order Proboscidea; family Elephantidae; genus Loxodonta; species Loxodonta africana. The sequence goes on from NC_087357.1 coordinate 37,152,811, forward strand.
AGTGCTGGGGTCAGTGGTTTTGTGCATCCTCAGTCCCGCTGCCAATGTTTTCCACTTCTCAAGGCAACGTAGGTACTTTTCAGACGTTTCATGGTTATGTACTTTCAGGCTCAGTTTCCACCACTTCCGAAACCCAGTCACAAATTTGGTTGTTGTATCTGTAGCACTAATAAAAACAGTTGGCAGCAAAAACAGTATAAATTCTCACTGGCGAGTGAGTAAACCATCCATGGCTGCAGAATTTTCTCACCTCTTGTCATCACCTTGTAAAAAACCACTCTTTTGAAAGCTGGTGCACGTCTTCTTTTGCTTTTGCAACACTGAAAGGCCCATCTTTGTTCAGGGAAGAAGCACTTCCCTTTTAATGATTTCAACCCAAAAATGACCTGGAACCGGTATCTCCCAGAAAGAAACGTCACACAAAATTTGCATCTCTCTCTCCTCGATGTTACTCATCTCATTTACAGTATCTGGCTAGAGTCACTTTCAGTACTCTCTTTTGCTTCAAATTCTGCCATTTCCACTCTGTTGTTCTGCAAAAATGCATGAAGCATCCAGGAACATATTACTCAATAAGCAAGATATGCATGGGTTTATTTGTGCTACTTACAGATGCGTAGTGCACAGTTTTACCCGTGAAATTGTTCATTACAGATTAGAAGGTAAACACAGTTAAAACTGTGCGTACCTTGCTTCCTGACTGATCCACCACTGCTAGCATCAGAAGAGTCAGCTTTATTGATTGGAGACTGACGAGCAGGGTCATTTGATGAACTCTGGCCATGATCTATCTGGTCTTTTGACAATATTGAAACATGGATCCAACAAGAGTTTTTGAAGGATTTAATTCTTGCCTCTTTTGCTTTCATGTGCTGGCATCCACTTGGCCTCTGATTTATGCATGTCGTATAGCATGATAGAATATCCCTGCACGATAAAAAAGAGATAAATTAGCAATATTTGAAAAAGAAAATGTAAATCTATTGGATATGTTTAACAAATGTAAATTTTAATGTGTCACTATTTTTTAAACCATAATTCAAACTTAAACCATGAAAATTTCATTGAAGTCGGGTATATATTTGCAAGACAGTCATGTTTTTCAAGAAAATTTTAAAAAGACTAAAATTAAAAAAAACCTGAATTTAAGATTTAAGTTATATTTCTAAACATGCATCGAGAAACATGGCATTTCTTCTGCTTCATGTTTTAAACTGTCAATTTCTTTATTTAATTATCAAAGAGTTATATAGCCAATAATTGTTATATATGTAAGTTTAGTATCAATTTTAATCATAGAATAGCATGTGATGAATATAGCTCTAAATTGCTTAAATGTAATATTTCTTAAATTATATGAATACTAACAACAAAATTGTTTTATAAAATCTACATTGAATTACAACGTTATTAATTAGAACATTATTGGCAACTGAACAGAAAGAAGCCTTTTTAAATTTTTTTCTTTCTTTTCCTTTAATTACTAATTCATTCTCAAAAAAAGGTATTGATATAGGTTCACAAGTACTAATGACTACAGTGTTGTAGCTGAAACACCAGGAATTTTGACAAGATCATTGACTGTAAAAACACCAGCAGCGATGAAAACAGTGTGTGCTTGCACCACATGCAGGAGAAACAGATTTGCAGCATCATCGTAATTGGGGACTAATGACAGCTCTGGCCGGAGAGCATTAGAAAGTTCAAAAAGTAAATTAGCATAGAGTTTAGCCTTGAAATCATACTGATACACGTAAGCTGGGCTTACGAAAAATTTTGGTGTTGTTGTTACTAACTACAGGGATTTTTTTTTTTTTTAATTGTGCTTTAAGTGAAAGTTTACAAATCAAGCCAGTCTCTCATACAAAAATGTATATACACCTTTCTGTGTATTCCTGGTTGCTCTCCCCCTAATGAAACAGTACACTCCTTCTCTCCACCCTGTATTCCCGTGTCCATTCAGCCAGCTCCTGTCCCCCTCTGCCTTCTCATCTCACATCCAGACAGGAGCCACCCACATAGTATCATGTGTCTACTTGAGCCAAGAAGCTCACTCCTCATCAGTATCATTTTCTATGTTTTAGCCCTGTCCAATCTCTTTCTGAAGAGTTGGCTTTGGGAACGGTTCCAGTCTTTGGCTAACGGAAGATCTGGGGACCATGACCTCCGCAGTCCTTCCAGCCTCAGTCAGACCGTTAAGTCTGGTCTTTTTACGAGAATTTGAGGTCTGCATCCCACTGCTCTCCTGCTCCATCAGGGATTCTCTGTTGTGTTCCCTGTCAGGGCAGTCATCGGTTGTAGCCAGGCAATATCTAGCTCTTCTGGTCTCAGACTACAGGGATATTTTTATAAAAAACAATAAATTTCTGCTGAAACACTGCACAAAAATTATATAGACAGTCATTTTGGTGTCACCTCCCCTGACAGTGTCACCTGTTGTGTTCTGCACGTCCCTCACCCCCTAGTGACACCACTGGCAGTTAAACACCACAGGACCTAGCCATTCTACTCCTAGGTATTTACCTTTCTGGGAAACAGGGGACAATAAGGGGATGGAGTGGGGTTTTCAGTCCTTTCTTGTGTCTTTAAGCCAGTCGCAACCAATACAGTCACTATCCAGTAAGATGCTCAATTCCTCAATTAGAAACTACTACATTATTTGTCTTTTAAAAAGTAAAACAACAATAACAATGCAAGAGGGAAGTCTGTGCTGACAGTGTCGGTGGAATGAAGGAGAAAGAACAAATCGAGCAGAGCCCTCTCCTGTCTGCCCCTTAGGGCTTGCTTGGAGAGGGAGGGAAGTGGAGAAGTGTAAGGAGAAAAAACCGAAAAAACCAACCCGTTGCTGTTGAGTCAGTTCTGACTCATAGTGACCCTATAAGGCAGGTAAAGAAGACAGCAACTGAGAAGCAGAAGAGGGTGAGCTGTTTCAAGAGCAAGGAATCAGACATCGTTGGGCAAAGCCATAGTTAAGTGAAGCAGGGAGGATCTGCTGTAGGCAGGCGTGTTGCAGGGGCCAAGAAGGGGAAGTGTCGAAAGGCACGCAGACATACTGTTGAGTTCTATATGGGTGAGACAAGGGGCTCTTTTCTGCTTAGCTACTTGGATAATGGAATAACTTGAGGGAAATTAAAAATCCAGGAGGAAATTTCAATGTATTTATAGTTTTCCAGCCAGCTATGTGGCTGGGAATTTCTTAGAAAGATGCAAGACAAGGGGTATTAAAAGGGATTATAGATTTTGGGGTCAGCAGCAACTGCATGGGCTGTTTGAAAGAGATCCTGCAAGGACAGTTTGTTGAGAGGGAGAGAAGGTCTGAGATGAACTCTGGGGAGCACGGATGGTGGGTGCAGAGAAAACTGTCCACAGAGGGGACAGAAGAGGGGGGGCAGAGAGACTGGAGGAAAACTAGGAGAGATGGCGACCCATAAACCATGGATAGAGAGAGATACAAGGAGTAGCAGATCAACAGAGTCAAATGTGACTGAGCTAAGAAGTAGAACAGAAAACTGGAAGGAGACTTGAGAGTGTCTAAGTGATAACGGTACAGAGTGTCTAGAGAGGAAGAAGTTGAAGATGAGGGAGACACAAAGTCTCAAAACTGTCTTGGTGGTGGTAATGATGACGATGCTCACACATTATTGATCCCTTTCGGTGTCAAACGCCATGCTATGGTTTTAAGGTATTTTTAAAAAGTTTTCATTATGGAGATGTTCACATAGGCCCAAAACAGAGAAAATAGTATCATGACCTCCTATGTTTTCATCACTTAGTTTTAATACATATCAACATTTTGCTAATCTTAATGTAAAAAAGAAGTAAAAAAAAAAATGGACAAAAAGGTTAGAAATGGATCATACATCTAAATGTAAAATGCAAAACTATAAAACTTCCAGAAAATGATATAGGAGTAAGTCTAGATGACCTTGGGTTTGGTTGCGAGCTTTTAGTTATGACACCAAAAGCATGATCCATGAAAGAAAAAAATGAAAAGTTGGACTTTATTAAAATGAAAAATGTCTGCTCTGCAAAAGACACTGTTTAAAGAATGAAAGACAAGTCACAGACTGGGAGAAAATATTTGTACAATACATATCTGATAAAGGACTTATATCCAAAATATAAAAGAAGCCTTAAACTTCAACAACATAAACACAAACACCCTAATAAAAAATGAGCAAAAGATCAAAACAGACATTTCACCAAGGAAAATATACAGATGGCAGTTAAGTATATAAAAAACGCTAAACATTATATGTCATTAGGGAAGTGCAAAGTAAAACAACTATGTGATACTACTATACAGCCGTTGTTGTTGTTGGGTACTGTCGAGTTGATTGCATAGTGACCCCATGTGACACAGTAGAACTGTCCCAAAGGGTTTTCATGGTTGTAATCCTTACAGAAGCAGATGGCCAGGTCTGTCTTCCGCAGAGCAGCTGGGTGGGTTTGAACTGCCAGTCTTTTGGTTAGCAGCAAGTGCTCAACCATTGCACCATCAGGGCTCCTTACACACCCATTAGAATGATTAAAATCCAAAATACTGACAATACCAAATGCTGGCGTGTATGCAGAGCAACTGAAACTCTCGTTTGTTTCTGGTGAAAATGCAAAATGTTACAGAGACTTTGGAAGTTTCTTATAAAATTTGATAGCTTGGCAGTTTCTTACAAAGCTACACAGTCTTACCATACCATCCAGCAATCATGCTCCTACGTATTTACCCAGTTAAGTTGAAAACTTATGTCCACATGAAAACTTGCCCACGAATGTTTATTTTGACTATTCATAATAGCCAAAAAATGAAAGGAAACAAGATGCTCTTCAAAACGTGGATGGATAAATAAATTATGGTATATCCATACAACGAAGTATGATTCAGTGTTCGAAGAAATGAGCTAACAAGCCACGAAAAGACACAGAGGAGCCTTAAATGAATATTGCTAGGTGAAAGAAGCCAGTCTGAAAAGGCTGCATACTGTATGATTCCAACTATATGACATTCTGGAAAAGGCAAAACTATAGAAACAATAAAAAGATCAGTGGTTACCAGGGGTTTGGGGAGAGGAAGGAAGGGATAAAAGGGGAAGCACAGGGGTTTTTTAGTGTGGTAAAACTGGTATATGATAACGTGGGTATATGACATTGTACGCTTGTCAAAACCCGTAGAAATTTACAATACAAAGAGTGAACCTTCACGTAAGCTATGAACTTTAGTTAATAGAAACGTCTTAGTGTTGGTTCTTTAATTGTAAAAAATGTATCACACTAAGGCAACGTGTTAATTGAACTGTGTGTATCTGTGTGTGTGGAAGGTATAAGGGAACTCTGTACTATCTTCCTGAATTTTCTGTAAATCTGAAACCATCCTAAAAAAAAAAGCCTATTAATTAAAAATACCAAACCCATTGCTGTCGAGTTGATTCAGACTCATAGCGACCCTACAGGACAGGGTAGAACTGCCTCATGAATTTCCAAGGAGCGTCTGGTGGATTTGAACTGCCGATCTTTAGGTTAGCAGCCGTAGCACTTAACCACTATGCCACCATGGTTTATTAATGAAAAATAAGTCCTGAGAATAACTAACTAAAGAAAAAAGAATACTGAGGGGGAGCTTACCTTACTAGATGTGGCTGAAGCAAAATAGGCACTCACTCAATATCCGGCAGCCGAAAGACTCTGTTTCCCAGCCTCCCTTGCAGTTAGGGGTGTAAATAAACCTGTTAGGTGGGACTTCCAGAGAAGTTCCTAACAAGGAGGTTAGATGGCATGTGCCCTTGTGGCTTCAGCAGCTGTCTTAGAATACAAGGAGATCTTAAGAGTGAAAACTACTGTTAAGAATGGCTGAGCAGGGAACCTCATACCACCAAGAAAGCAGCATCAGGAGCAGAGCACATCCTTTGGACCTGAGGTTCCTGCACTGAGATGCTCCCAGACCAAAGGAAGACTGATGACAAGGACCTTCCTCCAGAGCCAACAGAGAGAGAAAGCCTTCCCCTGGAGCTCACAACTGAATTCAGACTTCTAACCTACTGGACTGTGAAAGAATAAACTTCTCTTTGTTAAGGCCACCCACTTATGGTATTTCTGTTGTAGCAAGTACTAGATGACTAAGACAGGCTCGGTACCGAGAGAGTGGGGTGCTCCCCTACAGATACCCAAAATGTAGAAGAAGTTTTGAAACTGTGAATGAGTAGAGGAGGGATAGTGACAGAGGACCAGCAGCACAGATACCTGGCAGTAGCAGAACCAGGAGAGATGGCACTGGAGCCAACCCATGGAGCGAGAGAGCTGAGTGCCTGTGTGCAGGAGGCTTCCTGGTGGAGTGGCTGCCTCCGGGCACTTATCGGTAGAGCTTCTGAGTTTTGGAACACTTGCCTCAGCAGGGCAGATGCTGGTGTGAGGCCCAAGGTGCTGAGAGGCCAAGAAACCAGGAAGCAGAAGCTGAAGAAACAACACAAGAAGCGGAGCTGCTCAGTCTCGAAAGGTATGGCCAGGACCTCTGGAGTTTCAAAGGGTGGAGCCATGGCCTCTGGTGTTTCTGAGGGTGGAGTTGCCATTCAGATGGACTAGGAGAATTGTGTGTCTAAAGCTGAGGGAGCAGAGTTGCTGTCTCAGTGGGCCTGGAAGGTGAAGCTTAAGCCCAGGGCCAAGGGGCCTCCACTCAGAATCTGGAGAGTGTGGCCAATACCTAGAGTCCGGAGGGCAAGGCTATTGTGTAAATGGTCTCAGAGAACAGAAGATTATTTTCAAAGCCTTGAGGGCTAATGTATCGTATTCTCCTGACTTGCTTGATGCCTGTTATGCCTTCTTTCCCTCCAATTTCTCCTATTTTTAATGGAAATGTCTAGCTTGTGCCTGTTCTGCCATTGCATTTTGGAAGCAGATAACTTGTATGCTAGGTTTCACAGATGAAGAGGAATTTTTGGATTTTGGACTTGGAGTTAAGACTTTTGCTACGACTTGATGGGGTGGATATGTTTTGCATGTTGAAAGGACGTGAATTTTTAGGGGCCAAAGGGTGGAGTGTAATGGATTGAATTGTGTCCCCCCAAAATATGTGTCACCTTGGTTAAGCCACGTGTGGTTTTCCTTCATCTTGTGATTTTCCTATGTGTTATAACTCATAATCTCTGCCTGTGGTTAAAGAGGCTTAGGGTGGGATGCAACACCCTTGCTGAGGCCATATCCCTGATCCAAGGTAAAGGGAGTTTCCCCGGGGTGTGGCCTGGGCCACCGTTTATCTTACAAGAGATAAAAGGATAGGAAAACAAGCAGAGAGTTGGGAACCTCATACCACCAAGAAAGCAGTGCCGGGAGCAGAGCACATCCTTTGGACCTGAGGTTCCTGCACTGAGATGGTCCCAGACCAAGGAAAGACTGAAGACAAGGACCTTCCTCCAGAGCCAACAGAGAGAGAAAGCCTTTCCCTGGAGCCATGCTGAATTTGGATTTCTAGCCTACTGGACTGTGAGAGAATAAACTTCTCTTTGTTAAAGCCAAAAAAAAAAAAAAAAAAAGAATGGCTGAGCAAAGTGAAAGAAGGAGCCTGGGTTCCTAGTGAGCATGGAGCTACCACGCCAACCCTGGGCTTCCTACACTAGCCTTCTTTTACATGAAAGAATAAACTTATTTCTTGTTTAAGCTTTTGTGATTTGTATCTACATTACTATCATCTAAACCGTGGACTGCCAGAAGAACGAACAAAGCTGTCTTGTGAGAAGTACAGCCAGAATGCTCCACAGAAGCGAGGATGGTGAGACTTTGTCTCAAGTATTTCGGACATGTTATCAGGAGGGACCAGTTCCTGGAGAAGGACCTCACGCTTGGTAAAGCAGAGGGTCAGCAAAAAAGAGGAAGATCGTCAACAAGATGGAAAGATGTAGTGGCTGCAATGATAGGCTCAAACGTAGCAACAATTGTGAATATGGCATAGCACCAGGCAGTGTTTTGTTGTGCTGTGCATAGGATTGCTATGACTCAGAACCAGCTCGACAACACCTAAAAACGAACACAATTCTTATACACCAGGTAATGAAACTGACTACAATGCTTTTATAATAAAACCATATGTATAACAAGAGAATAAATAATACAAGTAGAATCAGATGAAGAGTTAAGAAACAAATTCAAATGGAGATTTAACTTAAATAAGGGTGACATTTTATTTAGAGAGGGAAAGATGGTTTACTTAATAAATGGTGCTGGCAGAACTGAGTATCCATCTGGAAGAAAACACAGTTACACTTCTATTATACATCATACACGAAAATAAATTCCAGATGGATTAAGTCTAAATGTGAAAAATAAAAATATTAGAAACAAATGGAAGAGATTATTTATAAAATCTTAAGGGAAGAAAGACCTTCTGAAACAAAAGAGAAATCCAGAAGCTCTAAGGGTCACCACCTAAAAACGACAGTCATACATCACCTCTTGAAAATTAACACTTTTGGCGGGGGGGCGGGTATGGTGAAAGATCCCAAAAACAAAATCAAAGGACAAAAGACAGACTAAAGTAGATACATAAAATAGATATGACAAAGGGGGAATGTTGCTCGTGTACATTAGATCCTTCAAACCAATAATACTACCGATAAAAAGACAATCAATGCAATTGAAAGTTGGCAAAGCATTATTAACAGGCACTTCCAGAAAAAAAAAAAAAACCCTGCAAATCATCAGTGATATAAAAAGATGCTTAACCTTACAGATATTCATGGAAATACAAATGAACACAATAAGGAGTATAGCATTTTTGATCCATCAGATTGGCAAAAATTAAAAAAATAATCATTAATGTGACTATTGATATTGATGGGGGATGTGAAATTTTACACCCTCTCTGGAAAATATTATGACAATGTCTATTTAAAAATGCACACATCCTTTGATCCAGCAATGTTATATTTTGTAACCTATCTTACAAAACGAATAACATCGGTACATAAAAAAATATGTTCAAGGAAATTTATTGTAGCATGGGTTTGTAGTGGCAAAAAATACACTTAATCTGAAGAACCCCCAAGTGTCTGTCAGTTTGTTGTACTGTGAGGGCTTGCATGTTGCTGTGATGCTGGAAGCTATGCAACCGATATTCAAATGCCAGCAGGGTCACCCATGATGGACAGGTTTCAGCTGAGCTTTCAGGCTAAGACAGACTAAGAAAAAGGACCCGATAATCTACTTCTGAAAAGATTTAGCCAGTGAAATCCTTATGAATAGCAGCGGAACATTGTTTGATATAGTGCCAAAAGATGAGCCTCTCAGGTTGGAAGGTACTCAAAATGCAAATGAGGAAGAACTGCCTCTTCAAAGTAGAGTCGACCTGAACGATTTGGAAGAAGTCAAACTTTCAGGGCCTTCATTTGCTGATGTGGCATGACTCAAAATGAGAAGAAACAGCTGCAAATATCCATTAATAATTGGAATGTGGAATGTACAAAGTACGAATCTAGGAAAATTAGAAGTCAACAAAAATGAAATGGAACATATAAACATTGGTATCTTAGGCATTAGTGAGCTGAAATGGACTGGAATTGGCCATTTTGAATCTGACAATCAGTCTACTAGGCCAGGAATGACAACTTGAAGAGCTATAGTGTTGCATTCAACATCAAAAAGAACATTTCAAGATCTATCCTGCAGTACATTCCTGTCAGTGGTAGGATAATATCCACATGCCTACAAGGAAGACCAGTTAATACAACTATTATTCAAATTCATGCACCAACCACTAAGGCCAAAGATGAAACTGAAGATTTTTACGAACTTCTGTAGTTTGAAATTGATGGAACATGCAATCAGGATGCATTGATAATTACTGGAACTTAAAATGCAAAAGTTGGAAACAAAGAAGAAGGATTGGTAGTTGGAAAATGTGGCTTTGGTGGTAGAAATGATGCTGGAGATCCCATGATAGAATTTTGCAAGATCAATGACTTCTTCATTGCAAACACCTTTTTTAACCAACATAAATGATGACTGTACATGTGGACCTCACCAGATGGAATACATAAGAATCAAATTGACTGCATTTGTGGGAAGAGATGATGGAAAAACTTAATATCATCAGTCAGAACAAGGCCAGGGTCTGACTGCAGAACAGACCATCAATTGCTCATATGCAAGTTCAAGTTGAAACTGAAGAACATTAGAACAAGTTGAGGAGAGCCAAAGTACACCTTGAGTATATCCCACCTGAATTTAGAGGCCATCTGAAGAATAGATTTGACGTGTTGAACACTAATGACCGAAGACCAGAGGAGGTGTGAGATGACATCAAGGACATCATACATGAAGAAAGCAAGAGGTCATTAAAAAGACAGGAAAGAAAGAAAAGTCCAAAATGGATGTCAGAAGAGATTCTGAAACTTGCTCTTCAACGTCAAGTAGCTAAAGCAAAAGGAAAAAATGATGACTTAAAAGAGCTGAACAGAAGATTTCAAAGGGCAGCTGGAGAAGACAAAGACAAGTATTATAATGACATGTGCAAAGACCTGGAGATAGAAAACTAAAAGTGAAGAACGTGCTCTGCATTTCTCAAGCTCAAAGAACTGAAGAAAAAATTCAAGCCTCAAGTTTCAAATATTGAAGAATTCTATGGAGAAAATATTAAACAACTCACGAAGCATCAAAAGAAGATGAAAGGAATACACAGTCACTATACCAAAAAGAATTGGTCGATGTTCAGTCACTTCAGGAGGTACCATGTGAGCAGAAACCAAGGGTGCTGAAGGAAGAAGTCCAAGCTGCACTGAAGACATTGGTGAAAAATAAGGCTCCAGGAATTGACGGAATACCAATTGAGATGTTTCAACAAACAGATGCAGCACTGGAAGTGCTCACTTCTCTGTGCTAAGAGATTTAGAAGACAGCTACCTGGCCAACCAAGTGGAAGAGACACATATTTATGCCTGTTTCAAAGAAGCTGATACAGCTCAATGCAGAAATTATCAAACAGTATCATTAATACCACATGAAAGTAAAATTTTGCTGAAGATCATTCAAAGGCAGCTGCAGCAGTACATCGACAGGGAACTGACAGAAATTCAAGCTGAATTCTTGGAATAAGGGATATCATTGCTGATGTCAGATGGATCCTGGCTGAAAGCAGAGAACACCAGAAAGATGTTCACTTGTGTTTTATTGACTATGAAAAGGCATTCGACTGTGTGGATCATAACAGATTATGGATAACATTGCAAAGAATGGGAATTCCAGAATGCTTAATTGTGCTCATGAGGAACCTGTACATAGATCAAGAGGCAGTCGTTCGAAAAGAACGAGGGGATACTGCATGGTTTAAAGTCAGGAAAGGTGTGTGTCAGGGTTGTATCCTTTCACAGTAACTATTCACTCTATGTGTTGAGCAAATAACCTGAGAAGCTGGACTAGATGAAGAAGAATGGAGCATCAGGATTGGAGGAAGACTCATTAACAAAATGCATTACGCAGATGACACAACCTTGTTTGCTGAAAGTGAAGACGACTTGAAGCACCTACTGATGAAGATCAAAGACCACAGCCTTCAGTATGGGTTATACCTCCACATAACAAAAACAAAAATCTTCACAACTGGACCAATAAGCAACATCATGATAAACAGAGAAAAGATTGAAGTTGTCAAGGATTTCATTTTACTTGGATGCACAATCAACACCCATGGAAGTAGCAGTCAAAGAATCAAAAGACACATTGCATTGTGCAAATCTGCTGCAAAAGGCCTCTTTAAAGTCTTGAAGCAAAGATGTCACCTTGAAGATTAAGGTGCGCCTGATCCAAGCCATGGTGTTTTCAGTTGCCTCATATGCATGTGAAAGCTGGACATTGAATAAGGAAGACCAAAGAAAAATTGATGCCTTTGAATTGTGGTGTTGGCGAAGGATATTGAATATACCACGGACTGCCAAAAGAATGAACAGACTTGTCTTGGAAGAAGTACAGCCAGAATGCTTCTTAGAAGCAAGGATGATGAGACTGTGTCTCGTATACTTTGGACATTTTGTCAGGAGGGATTAGTCCCTGGAGAAGGACATCATGCTTGATAAAGTAGAGTGTCAGTGAAAAAGAGGAAGACCCTCAATGAGATGGATTGACACAGTGACTGCAACAGTGGGCTTAAGCATAACGATGATTGTGAGGAGGGCACAGGACCGGGCAGTGTATCCCTCTGTTGTACCTAGGGTCGCTATGACTTGGAACCAACTCGATGGCACCTAACAACAATCTTAAGAAAATGAAGAATTTAGCATGAATTGCATCAATGGAAAAGAGTTGATAAATTACGGTACAGTTACACTGTGACGGGTTATGCAGCTCTTTAAAAGAATGGGAATATATGTATTGACCTAGAGACATGTCTGGATCAATGGACTTTTTTGTTTTTGAATGTCCACTTGAGGACAGTGATAATGCAGCACAGCAAACAATTTGCATCTCATCTCTTGTATAAGGAGTCACACATGGAAACGAGTTAATTGGCACCATATATCTGATTTATTCCTCTGATGTTTTAGCACTTCTTATGGAATGGCACCTCAGGTAGCTGTTTAGCTGGTCTCTCTTTATTTGCCTCGAGATGCTATTGATTCTAGCTTCTAACAATGGAAGAGTTGCTCCTATTGGACCAACCCTCCCCTAGATAGCACTATAAACTCTGGACAAAACAAGCAAAAACAACATGTACCTAAAAGCACTGGAGAGCAACAAAAAGCAGGCAGACACCAGAAGGGAGTCAACACTTAGAAAAGAGGAACAGCACTGAGTTTCCCAGTTTTACAGCATTTTGCCAGAGCGCAGACCCCAGTCCATGCCTTGTGGGGAGCTAAGAATCAGGTAGATGATACACAGACTAACTGTTTTAAAGAACCAAAGGATACAGTAGCTAGGAAGCAAGAAGGGCTATCTCAGAAAGCAGAGAGCCAGTGAAGGGAGCTCCAAAGTCGCTGTGCATAAGCTTTCCCAAACATCTGACTGACTTCTAACCTATACCTGTGCAGGGCAGACTCTAACCACTGCAACTAAGGCTAAAAGAGCTAGACAGAGATTTCTGTTGCTGCCTCCCACAGTGAAGAAGACAGAGTTTGCAGTTTGAGTCCGGTCAAAGTAACTTCCTAAAAACAATAACAACAAACAACAACAAGAACAGGAATAGCCTCTTTAGAAGAACGTAACAGAATCCCGAGTCTCTGCGAGTATTGTTTACAATGTCTAGGGTACAATCTAATATGACTAGGCATATGAAGACATAAGAAAATGGGACAAACATCAAGAGAAAAGGCAATTATGAAGGCTGACCCAAAGATGAGCTTCGTGTTGTAACTAGCAGATTACAGTTTTAAAATAGCTATTACAACTATACTCAAGGATGTAAAGGAAAATACAGTCAAAGTGGATATATCAGCAGAGAAACAGGAACATTAATAAAGAACCAAATAGAAACTCTAAAACTGAAATATACAATTCTGTAACTGAAAGTTTACTGCTTGGGTTTACCAGCATTTTGGAGATGACAGCAGAAAGAGTTACTGAACTTAATAGATAAATAAAAATGAAGAATGGAAAAAATACTAAGAGGAGAAAAAAAAAAAAAAGAACAGAGATTCAAGGATCTGCAGGACAACATCAGAAGGTTTAGCATATGTATTAATGGAATTCCAGAAGAGGGGAGAGAGGAAAGGGTTAAAAAAATGTTTAAAGAAATAATGAATGAAATTTCCCCAAATTTGGTGAAAGACATTAAATTATAGATTCAAGAAGATCAAATAATCTCAAGCCAGATAAATATAAAGAAAATCACATCTGGCCTCATTATAGTCAAACTGCTGAAACTCAAAGACAGAGAGAAAATATCACAAGCAGTCACAGAAAAATGGCACAATACGTATAGCAGAGCAGTGATTCGAATGCCCACTGACCATCAAAGGCAATGAAGGCTTGAAATCAGTGAAATGATATCTTTAAAGTTCTGAAAGAAAGAAAAAAACTGTCAATCTAGATTTCTATACCCAGTAAAAACATTCTTCAAAAATGAAGAAGAAATAAAGATATTTTCAGTTAAATAAAAACTGAAGAGAATCATTGCCAGCTGGCATGCACTACAAAAAAATGTTGAAGGAAGTTCATCAAGCGCGAGGGAAATGATACCATATGTGAACTCCGTTCTTCAGGAAGGAAAAAAAAGCACCAGAAATTTTTTTTTTTTTTTTAATAAAAGACTGTTTTTTTTTTTCTTTTAATTTCTTTTAAATAATATGCATTAAGGTAATGTTTGCTGCAAAAATTATAACATTGTCTTTTGGATGCTCATATCTTTTGTAGATATTATATATATGACTACTACAGAAGAAAGCAAGAGGTTGGGAGAGAGTTGTTAGGTGCTTGCCTTCGAGTTGGTGATGACTCATAGGGACCTTAAGTACAACAGAAAGAAACCCTGTAGGTCCTGCTTCATCCTCATGATCATTGTTATGCTTGAGCCCGTTGTTGCAGCCACTGTGTCAATCCATCTCATTGAGGGTCTTCCTCTTTTTCACTGACACTCTACTTTGTCAAGCATGATGTCCTTCTCCCTCCTGACAAAATGTCCAAAGTATACGAGACACAGTCTCATCATCCTTGCTTCTAAGAAGCATTCTGGCTGTACTTCTTCCAAGACAGGTCTGTTCATTCTTTTGGCAGTCCGTGGTATATTCAATATCCTTCGCCAACACCACAATTCAAAGGCATCAATTTTTCTTTGGTCTTCCTTATTCAATGTCCAGCTTTCACATGCATATGAGGCAACTGAAAACACCATGGCTTGGATCAGGCGCACCTTAATCTTCAAGGTGACATCTTTGCTTCAAGACTTTAAAGAGGCCTTTTGCAGCAGATTTGCACAATGCAATGCGTCTTTTGATTCTTTGACTGCTACTTCCATGGGTGTTGATTGTGCATCCAAGTAAAATGAAATCCTTGACAACTTCAATCTTTTCTCTGTTTATCATGATGTTGCTTATTGGTCCAGCTGTGAAGATTTTTGTTTTTGTCATGTTGAGGTATAACCCATACTGAAGGCTGTGGTCTTTGATCTTCATCAGTAGGTGCTTCAAGTCCTCTTCACTTTCAGCAAACAAGGTTGTATTTCTCTGTATTCCATCAGGTGAAGTCCACATGTATAGTCGCCATGTATGTTGTTGAAAAAGGTATTTGCAATGAAGAAGTCATTGCTCTTATAAAATTCTATCAGACAAACTCTGGCATCATTTCTATCACCAAGGCCATATTTTCCAACTACCAATCCTTCTTCTTTGTTTCCAACTTTTGCATTCCAATCTCCAGTAATTATCAATGTATCCTGATTGCATGTTCCATCAGTTTCAGACTGCAGAAGTTGACAAAAATCTTCAACTTCTTCATCTTTGGCTTTAGTGGTTCGTGCATAAATTTGAATAATAGTCGTATTAACTGGTCTCCCTTGTCGGGGTATGGATATTAATCCTATCACTAACAGCATTGTACTTCAGGATATATCCTGAAATATTCTTTTTGACCGTGAACACAATGCCATTCCTCTTCAATTTGTCCTTCCTGGTGGCATAGTGGTTAAGTGCTACAGTTGCTAACCAAAAGGTTGGCAGTTCAAATCCACCAGGCGCTCCTTGGAAACTAACTCTATGGGGCAGTTCTACTCTGTCCTACAGGGTCACTATGAGTCAGAATTGACTCTACGGCAGTGGTGGTTTTTTGGTAGTAGACCGTGTGATTGTCCAATTCAAAATGGCCAATACCAGTCCATTTCACCTCGTTAATGCCTAGGATATTGATTTTTCAAGAGTTCCATTCCATTTTTGATGACTTCCGATTTTCCTAGATTCATGCTTCATGCATTCCATGTTCTGACTATTAATTAATGTTTGCAACTGTTTCTTCCCATTTTGAGTCATGCCACATCAGCAAATGAAGATCCTGAAAGCTTTACTGCATCCAGGTCATTAAGGTCAACTCTACTTTGAGGAGGCAGCTCTTCCCCAGAGGTGTTTTAAGTGCCTTTCAATCTGAGGGGCCCATCTCCTGGTACTGTATCAGACAATGCTCTGCTGTTATTCTTAAGATTTTCACTGTCCACTTTTTTCAGAAGTAGATCACCAGCTCTTTCTTCCTAGTCTGTCTTAGGGTGGCCCTGCTGATATTTGAAATACCAGTAGCATAGCTTCCAGCATCAAAGCAACACACAAGCCACCACAGTACAACAAACTGACAGATGAGTGCTGGAAAGTAAGTAGAAGGAAGGAAATAAAAAAAGCAGAAATCAAAAAAGTAGAAAACAGAGAACAGAAAAATAAACAAACCAAAAGCTGGTTCTTTGGGAAGATAAATAAAATAGATAAGTATCTTTCTAGACCTATAAAAAGAGAGAGAGAACACAAATTAGCATTATGAGAAATGAAATAGCAGCTATCGTTATAAATCCTAAAGGCATTGAAAGAGTAATAAGGAAATATTATTAATGACTTCTTGTCAACACATTTTACAAAATTAGATCAGATGGACACATTCCTTGAAAAATACAATTTACCCAAACTGGCACAAGGTGAAAAAATCTGAACAGCCTTATATGTATGGAGGAAATTGAAATCGCTAGCAAAATCTTCCCACAAAGAAAAATTTAAGCATGGATAGTTTTACTGGTTAATTCTATCAAATGTTTCAGAAAGAAATAACATCGCTATTTCTCTATCAGAAAATAGAAGAGAAGACTTCCAAATTCGTTTTTTTGAACCCTGATTAACCTTGATACCAAAAAGTCACAAAAAGACATTATAAAAAAGAAAATTATTGACCAGCATCTCTCATGAAAATGACACTATCAAAAAGTATGCAAAAATCCTTAACAGAATATTAGCAGATCAGCAACATGTAATAAGGATGATATGTCGACACAAAGTGAGTCAAGGTTAGCTTAACCCTCTAGGAGCCAGTGGTAGCCTAGTAGTAGAAAAGAAATACAAAGTTAAAGCATCAGGTCAAGAAAATAATTTCTACAGCTTCTTCCTGAATTTGTTATTAGGGAAAAAAACAGATTGTCAGATCTATCAAAAAGCACTGGATTAGGAATGAGGACCATGGTTCTAGTCCTGATTCTGCCTTTGACTTAATGACATTAGAAAATTCACTTTGCCTCTCTTGACCTTAGTTTCAGTTTCAAAAATGACCTCTTAGGGTCTTTTTCAAGGAACGCTGGTGGTACAATGGTTGGGATCTCTGTTGCCAACTGAAAGATTAGTGGTTCGAACCCACCCATTGGCTCCAAGGGAGAAAGACCTGGCAATCTGCTTCATAGAGATTACAGCCAAGAAAATCTTACGGGGGCAGTTCTACTCTATCTCAGGGAGTCGCCGTGAGTCAAAATCAACTATACATCAATGTCTTTTCCAACGAATACTCTAAGAATCTAAAAGGCCAAGCCCTAATTTTTTTGTCACAGCTGCTTAGGCTTTTTGCCTCAGCACCTCAGAAGGCAGAAGTAGGAGAAAATGTTGAAGACATGCTTCATGCACGGATGAAGTCACCATCTGCATGTGACTTAAAGTGCTGAGGATTCAAGGGTGACCCCCACTTGAGAGCACCCATGTGTACTTTTAAATTAACTCTGGAAGGCATCCAACATGTCAGTGTGCTACAGAAAATCATAGACTTTGGGCTCAAACTGACCTGACTGTGAATCCTCGTTCTGCTGCCTACTGGAAAAATTATCTAACATCTCTGAATTTCACTTTCTTCATCTGTGAAGCAAAGGTAATACCTACGATGCAGAATTATTGCGAGAGTATCTAAGATAGCCTAAGAAAGTTCGTGCCTTATAGTTAAACCAAAATTAAACCTGTTGCTGCCGAGTTGATTCCGACTTATAGCGACCGTATAGGACAGAGTTGAACTGCCCCATGGGGTTTCCAATGCTGTAATCTTTACAGAGGCACACTGCCAGATCTTTGCCCACAGAGCAGCTGGTGGGTTATAGTTAGTGCTCAATAAATGTCCTTCCTTACCCATATCAGTAAAGAATTAGGTTTGGTTACATATACCAGAATACCCAAATAATAGTGGCTTAAACAAGGTAAAGACGTATTTATTTTTCCCTCATGTAAAAGAAGTCAGAGGTGGGAAACATGGAGGTTACTTGGAAGTGCCATGGTCAGTAGGGAGCCAGGCTGTGTTCATCTTTCTGCTCTATCATCTTTGGTATGTGGCTTTTATCTACTAAGTCATCTCATTGTCTAAGAGGGCTGTTGGATCTCCAGTCATCTATTTACACTCCAGGCAAGAACTAAAAGAAAAGGAGAAAGGCAAAAAGGGATTGCCAACAGAATTAAGCCTCCTATAAAGAACTTTCCTTGATGGCCCATCTAATGACTTCTATTTACATCTTATTGTCCTTGTCTAAGTTGCAAGAGAGGCACATTGCTGCCTCCAAATAAAATTGAGATTCTGTTACTAAGAAACAAGGAAGAACGGATATTGGCTGTCTCTGCAGCACTCCTTTTTCTTCTTAATAAGGTTACCTTTGGGTTGGGAACAATGGCACTAACATGGAACAATGGCACTAACACGGAACAATTGACAAGACTTCTGAGTCATAATATATGACAAGGGAGGCAGCTCTTGAGTAATAAATGGATTTGGGGTCAGGAGATTTGGATTCAAAATCCAACTTTGACACTTACTAACCATGTGACTATCAGTCAGGAGAATTACCTTATTGGAGTCTCAGTTTCCTCACCTATAAAATGGGGTGATAATAACATGACTACGTCACAGATTTGAGGTAATGATTCACGAAAGCTGAGTAAGTTACAGCATTCTGAGCAGAGTTGGGTGCATGGTAAGTACCCAAAAACATTTTGTTTCTTTGAACTTGGATCCAGAGCCTGGAAATGGGCACTGCCATTGCTCAAATGCCTCAAGGAAGGACCTTTGGGATGTGGCAGAGCGTTCATGGGGAATGACATTTTGGTGAGTAGGGAAGGAGGTCTTATTCTTGTAGGAGAGCTAGGCTTCTAGTCTTCATCTGCAGAGCTACTTGTTTCTGAAAAGCTACAAATGTCCCCAAATTGCCTGCATTGAGTTTTAATATGGTGCCACACTGGATTGGACTGAAGCGGTCTTAAGCAGGGAGAAAGGGCAACAGCAGTCATAAATTCAGGGTATTTCCAAGGTGAAACCAAGCACCTGGTGCCCTGAAACTATTTTTCCCCTGGCGCAATCTGTGATGCCCCACCCTGCCTGTGCTTCTGGGGATGCCCCTTATAGTCTAGTCTTAACACACTCCACCCTGTCCACATGAATGTGCCAGAGTTTCCTTGATTTTCTGATCAAAGCCAAGAGCAAGCTTCTCAAATGAAGGAAGGTTTCGGGACCTTCGGCAGGTCACTTGAACTCCATGTTAGTATCCTAATCTGTAAAATGAATAGGCTGGACTTGATTTACGAAAAAACAAAAACTCATGCTTGCTGAAGAAGCCCTGGTAATACAACGCTTAAATGCTCGATTGGAACCAAAAGGTTGGCAGTTCAAATCCACTCAGTGGCTCAGTGGGAGAAAGACCTGATAATCTATTTCCATAAAGATCACAGCCAAGAAGACCCAATGGGATAATTCCACTCTGTCACATGGGGTTCCTGTGAGTCGAAAATCGATGCAATGGCACTTAACAAAAATGATGCTTGTTGAACACCTACTGTGTGCTAGGCACTGCAGATGCTGTGCTGAATGAGACCCAGCTCTGCCCTCAAGGGGCTGATGGTCCTATGGGACACAGACCGGGAGGTGGGTAGGGAAGTAGGTGATGCTGGAGGAGCCCCAGGGGGTGACCCTTTCCTGATGTTCATGTTTCTTGAGAGAAAGGTACTCCTAGCAGAGCAGGGGGAGCTCGCAGTTGACATTGCACTATTGCCACGCACACCTGAAGTGGGAGGTGATGCCCACGTAGGCCAGCAGTGACTCGTGGGGCCCTTCAGATCACGGCAGGGCCTGCTTCAAGCATTTACCAGTTAATGCAGTGGGAAAAAGCATAGGCCCTTAAGCCAGGCTGCCTTAGTTCAAAACTCAGCTCTGCCATTTACTAGTTGTGTGTCCTTAGGCAAAAACCATATAACGTCCTTATCTGTAAAATGGAGCCCTGGTGGCACAGTGGTTAAGAGCTAGGCTACTAACCAAAAGGTTGGCAGTTCAAATCCAACGGCTGCTCCTTGGAAACCCTATGGGGCAGTTCTGCTCTGTCCTATAGGGTAATGAGTTGGAATCAACTTGTTGGCAATGGGTTTGGTTTTTTGTTATCTGTACAATGGATATCCTACTAGTACCTTCCTCGTAGTGTAGTTAAAGGAATTAAGATAAATTAATATTTGTAAAACACATAGAAGAGTACCTTAAATATAAACGTTTGCCATTATTTTTATTTTTTATGTATTTACGTGTTGTGTGTATGTATGTATAAAATGTTCACGTACACACACACAGAGGCTGGCATTTACCTTCTAAGCATTCAGTGTGGTATGCTCCTTCACCTCCACCTTTTGTCCTAGCAAGTGAGGCCTTGATAACCAGGGACAAGGCCCTGGTCCCCAAGCCTGAGAAATTATGGAAGAATTTCTTGAAGATGCAAGAAACCCATTCCTTGGGTGATATGTGTTCATCTCTCTTACAATCCCTGTTTGCCATGGCAAACCAGACTGTAGGGCAGCAGCCAAGTCCAGGTTCTCCATACCGCCTAGAGTCCATTGCGAGCCAACAAATGCTGGAGGGGTTGACTGCAGAACCCACCCTAAAGAGCCAATGCACAGGGGCAGAGCAGAGGCCCTTCTGAGGGGCAGCTTTCTTTCTGCAAAAAAACATAAACAGAGGTGCAAAAACCAGCAACAGAAGGAAGCAGGGTTGGGAGATTTTATGCAGTTGGCTTTGAAGATGGAGGAAGAGGGCCACATTCCAAGGGACGTGAGTGGCTTCTAAAAGCTGAAAAAGGCAATGAAACAAATTCTCTCCTAGAGTCTCCAGTAAGGAACACAGCCCTGCTGACACCTGAATTTTATTTAGTCTTGTGAGAACCATGTCGGTCTCCTAAACTATAGAACCGTCCAGTAAATATGTGTTGTCTGAAGTCACAGAGTTTGCGGTAATTGCTATGGCTGCAACAGGAAACGAACGCTCAGCCTCATCCCTGATATTTCCATTCTTACTTAGGTCATTGGTTGCCACTAGGCTTAAACCCAAGTCTTTCCCTCATCTCTGCCCTCTGGGTCCATTTTTGGACTCAGGGTTGTTGAGGACTCCAAGGGCTCCCATTTATTCAGATCAATTACAGGAGCAGGCAAAGGCAGGAGGACAAGAAGGGGGCAGGCGATTGCAAGGGTTCAACAAAGTTTGAGCTCTGAATCAGAAAGGCATAGTGTCGAATCCAGGCCTGGTATTGAGACTTGCTGGAAGATGTATTTTGTGGAAGCCTGAGCAAGATATTTGTCTTGTTTCTTCAGCTATAACAAGAAGACAGAGATAGATGGCACTTCAAAGGATTATTGTGAGGTGCGGTGCAATAATGTGAATAAGGCATTTAACACCGGGCCCAGCAAAGAGCGACACAATAAACGGCAATGAGAATTATCTACTAATCTTATTAAATTATAATTAATGTTCATGTGCACTCAAGAGACTAAGTTCAAGGAACTGCAGAGAGGTCACTGGAAGGTACTCAACGGTAGCGTCGAGCAGCCAGTGCCGAACGCATCTGAGCACCAGCTGGCCAACCATCCACCTCTTCCCCTTCCTGCCCCCTCCCCTTTCCTGCTGAGGCAGCAGCGCAGGGACAAAGCCCCAGGGGATGAGGAGGTGGCACGGCCAGCTGGCACTCATATCCACCTCCCACCCCAGGTCACAGATGCTGAGCAGCTCAACCCTCTGTCTGCCTCCTCTCCCAACGGCCCCTCCACCTCGGGCTGCCCTTTGGTAACTGATCAGCGTCACCTGGTTTCCCAAGGAGTGGGGCACACGTGGCGCTAAGGCGCTGTGGTCGGCCCGCGAGTGATGGCTGGGACCAAGGGGCGTGCGTGGAGTGGGGCCAGCGGCTCCGGCCCGCGCCGGGCTCTCACTTCCCCTCCCCAACGGCTGCGGGTGCAGGTGCCGCGGGCCGAGCCCCGCAGGCGGGGCGGGCCCTGTGGACACGCCCTCGCGGCTAGTCCTCGCTGCCCGGCGGGAGGAAGCGCCAGAGCAGCGGCTGACCCTGCGCGGAGCCCGGCGCTCACTCCTGCCTCACGCGCAGGGACGCCGCCGGGCCCCCGCACCGCGCACGCCGCGAGCCGGGGATGTGAGCTGCGCCCCCGCGGCATGGCAGCCTCAGGTGGGTCGGCAGGGGCCCGGGGCTCTCTGGATCTTTCCTGCCAGCTCGCTCCGTCCTCCTGTCTCCCTCTCCTTCGCCCACCCGCTCTCCTTAGAGCGTGTCCCCTCTCTCAACTCCCTTTGCTTCTCCTGTGCGGGGATGTTGCCTTCTTTTTGTTTCCTGTTCCAAACTTCCCACCTCAACTTTCCCACGTTCCCACTCCAGATTGTCGCGCGATTCTCTTCAGGGCCCCGCCCTTCCTCACCCCACGCCTGCTCAGTCTCCTTTCCTCCCCCTTCACTGGCCCTCAGAGCTTCTGTTCGTCGTTCTCCGTGTTCCTCCAACTCTGTGAACTAAGACATATCCAAAGGCAGCGGAGGGGCTGACTTGTCAATGCTGGCGAAAGGCTTCGCGTAGGGCCTCGTGTGACCAGTAGGGGGCGCTCAGACAGTCCTAGGTTGGTACTTAGGCTATCTTCCCAAGCCCCTCTTCCTCTACCCCATACCAGGCTTTGTGTTTTTTGCCTAGCATTTTGCAAGGAACCTAGGAACACTATTCCCAGTCTTTAGCTTTGCCTTTTCTGTGTCCTTTGCATAACTTTGGGAGGATGGGGAGAGTTGGAAGCCACTGGGGAATCTACCTGCTAAAAGGTGTCAGGAGACTTTTCTGGTTAGTCTTGGGTTGCCTTCTGGCCCATGGGGGCGTACAGTTGATAAGTCACATACTCGCTGAGGCCCAGGACAAACTACATAATGATAATAATTGCAGGTACTTAATGAGTACTTAAGGAGCCCTGGTGGTGCAGTGGTTAAAGCACTCAGCTGCTAACCGAGAGGTCGATGGTGTTCGAACCAGATGTGGTAGTCTGTTTCTGTAAAGATTACAGCCTTGGGAACCCTATGGGGCAGTTCTACTCTGTCCAAAGGGTTGCTTTGAATCAGAATGGACTGGGTTTTACTGTGCATTTCGATGAATGTTATGCACCTAATAATGTTCTCAGTGGTGAGCAGGACACACCTAGTCCCTGCTCCCAAAGAGTTATTGTCTTGTGAAGGAAAGCGATAAGAAAAGGAGGAGTTACTAGATAGCAAAATGGGCTTGCTTACTTGTATTTACCCAGCCCATCTTATGATGTTTTAGTAGAGATAACATGTGAAAAACAGGCTACAAAACCTCTTGAAAAATGAAATCTTGTCTTCCAGGAGAATATACAGTTCTCAGAGATATGGGCAGATGCTAGAATGAAGACTGGGCTCTTTGCAGATCCCCTGAGGTCTAGCCTGGTAATGGTGCTTCCGAAGCAGGGATAGAAAAAGGGTATGGTGACAGTTCTATTAGATTTGGTAATCAAGCTCATTATTTAAGGGGCTTGGGAAGGTAGCTAATCTCTGGCTCTTGGCTCTCTAGCTGTATTGTGAGTAAGGAGTCCCTGGGTTGTCATGAGTCAGAATTAACTCAATGGCAACTGGTTTGGCCTTTGATAATAGTAGAGAGTCCCTGGGTGGTTCAAAAAAGTGCTAACCGAAAGGTTGGAGGTTCAAGTCCACCCAGACTTGGAAGAAAGGCCTGGTGCTCTGCTTCCAAAAAATCATCCATTGAAAACCCTGAGGAGCACAGTTCTATTCTGACACACATGGGGTCGCCTTGAGTTGGAATTGACTTGACAGCAACTGTTTTTTTTTTTTTTTTTGGTTAGTAGTAGGCTCATGGTCCGCACATTCCATTTGAAAGCCAAAGCAGTTCTCTAGAGTAAATTCATTTATTCAACAAATATTTATTGCATGCCTACTGTTGCCAGACACTGTTCTAGGTGCTGGGTAAACAAAACAGACAAAAAAAAAAAGCCATGCTTCCATGGAGCGTATACTGTAGTGGGGGCAAGGCAGGCAATACACTTAATAACGTAAGTATATGGTCTGATACTAAACCAAAACCCATTGCCATCTAGTCGATTCTACAGGACAGAGTAGAATTGCCGTATGGGGTTTCCAAGGAGCAGCTGGTGGATTCGAACTGCTGACCTTTTGATTAGCAGCCAAGCTCTTAACCACTGTGTTACCACGGCTCTGTGGTCTGATAAGTGCTATGGAAAAACAGTAGAGAGGGGTAAGGGAGATTGGGGTTATAGTTTTAAATCAGGTGGCCAGGTGAGGCCTCATGGAGAAGGCAACATTTGAGGAAAGATGTGGAAGAGAGGGAGGGAGATGTGAGGGGAGAGTGTTCCAGGTAGAAGAACAGTTAGGTGTTTGTGGTGTGTTTAAGGAAGAGCGAGCAGGCCAGAGTGTCTGCGGTAGATGAATGAGGGGAAGAAGTACAAGATGAGGTCAGAGAATGAAGCAGTGAGGCTCCCACCTCCTTCCATGGCTGGCAACAGGGCCTGGGCTACTGAGGCCAGGGAATAGCAAACCAGGAGGGCGTTTGGGCAGAGGAAGCAGAGACAACCACCTTTGTCCAGGGTCCCCTGCGTATCAATCCAGTGGACATGACCGAAGGGGCTAAGAAGTGTGCTCCTCTTCAGATGAGGCCCCTAGTTCAGTGGCCAATCCTGGGGCTATTTATGGGCTCTGTAGTGGCTTCTGCATACATCTGTAATGGTTAGAACATCAGACCCTCTCATTGTCTGTATCTTCTGCGGTGAGACACCACTCCAGGTGCTGCATGTGGGAGTTGGGCCTCTGGGGTCCCTGGGGCTCTCTGAGGCCTGGAGGTAAAAGGACCCATGGGAGCATGTCACAGTGGTGACGGTAATGCTTCTCACCAAGATTCTACAGGCTCAGGAGTCATCTGGGCCACACTTCTTCTGTATGGTAGTCTTCTTCTTCAAAACTGCTCTATTGAGATATAACTCACATACTGTACAATTCGCCTGCTTAAAGTGTATAATTCAGTAGTTTTTAGTCTTTTAACAGGTATGTGCAACCATCATCACAGTCAATTTTCTACCATTTTTATCACCTCAAAAAGAAACTCCGTACCCTTTAGCTGTCACTCCTTTATTTCTCCCTTGCCCACCAGTCCTAAGCAATCACTAATCTTCCTTTTGTCTCTATGTATTTCCGTATCATAGACTTTCAAATTAGTGGAATCATATAGTATATGGTCTTTTGTGATTGGCTTTTTCACTTAGCATAATGTTTTAAAGGCTCATCCAAGCTGTAGCAATTGTGCGAACTTCATTCCTTTTTATTGCTGAATCGCGTAGTCTTCTTAAATTCCCTTCCACTGAAGGGTAAACAGCAGTCTTCTATTTTCTAAAAAATATGTTTGCTTATTGAAACAAAGGAGAATCTTGGCTCTCTGCCCTTGAAAGAGCCCTGGATGGCAAGATAAAATGAAATGGAATCAGCCTATCCTGGAATATTCTCTGTACCCCTGATGCAGTCTTGTATTTACACTGGAGAGAGACAGGGGAGAGAGAGAGACTATAAGCGACTTCCCCAAGTGACCAAGTCTGTGACAGGCAAACATTAGAACCCAGGTCTCCCTTCTTTTTCCATGTGTCATCCTCCAAGTATTTAAGGAAAGCTCTCATACCTTGTCCTGCCCCCTCTCTCCAAGGTTCTCCTGTCTCCAGGTTCTTCTACCATCCCTGGACTTACAGAACAATAGTGCTTGAAGCAGTTTTTAATTTTTTCTGATATTAACTTCCATCTGATCCTTGAGGTCCCTCAATACTTCTGCTAAGTCCCTAAACATGAGCCCCTTCAGGGACAGGAGGCTCCTCACATAAATCATTACCAAATCTCTCCGTATCCTGGTCACCTTCCTTATCTCACATCCCTCTTCAAATATGTGACCAGACTCAATCACAGTGCTCCAGAGCAGATCAGCAGGGTGTCAGAGTCACTGCAGACCAAAGAAATGGTCTGAGCTGGGTGGTTGTAGAAGCCTCTTGGGATTTTTTCTTTATTCTTTTCCTAGATGGATTCTGAGTTTTTCAAAAGAACCTTTCTTTCAACTCCTGGGTTTCTTACCTCCACCTTCACTCCCTGATGCCACCAGTCAGCTCCTTCCTCTGCTGTTACCTGCTCCTTTGTTCTGGCTTCTAAAGCTGAACTTCCTGTTCTTTAAGCCCTAAAAGGTTCATGTATTTAGTTTCTCTTCATAAACAAACTCCCCCCCACAAAAAAAAAAAAAAAATGAGAGAAGTGATTTGGCATATGTGGAAAAATGGCTTATGGCTAGAGAAGGCACTTGTCAATGAAGAAAGCATCCCCCATACCAGGAGAGCTGCTGACAATGCATTTAACCCTATGCTGCTACCGAGCACGCAATGGAAGGGTTTTAACTTTGGAATTTTTTTTTTTTTTTTTTACAAATTCCTCAGCTTTCAGTTTCAGCAGTACAGCAAAATTCAGGAAGATGATGCATTTCATTGTTCACATTGAATTGAGGCAAAATTTCTATATGGTTCACCGAAAGTTGGTAACCAAATAGGTTGTGATATTAACTACCCCGAAATAATAACCACTTCCTTCTCAAGTACTTTTGCTCCAAGGAGGTTGAATTTAACACCAGTACCCAAGGAATGGGGCATTTAAATAGCAGTTTCTTCCATGTAGAAGAGGCTAATCCCTGAAGTGATTTTTATTTTCATTGTATTTTTCATAAACTTTTAATTTTACAACAGATTTAAACTTATAGAAAACTGCAGAGATAGTGCAGAGAGTTTCCCATATACGCACACCCAGTTTCCCCTATAATTAACATCTTGCATTAGTGTGGTACATTTCTTACAATTAATGAACCAATATTGATACATTATTATTAACTAAAGTCTAAAATTTATTCAGATTTCCTTAGTTTTCACACAATGTCCATTTTCTATTTCTGGATGCCATCCAGGATACTAGGCTACACTTCAACAGCACACAGTTAGTAGTCATGTTTTCTTAGGGTCTACTTGGCTGTGACTTTCTCAGGCTTTCCTGGTTTTTGGATGACCTTGACAGTTTTGAGTACTGGTCGGGGGTTTTATAGAACGTCCCTCAACTGGGGCTTGTCTGCCGCGTTACTTATCACTAGGCTGAGGTTATATCTTGGGAGGAAAACCACAGAGGTAGAGTGTTATTTTCATCATATCAAGGGTACATGCTGCCAGCATGACTTATTCACTGTAGATGATGACCTTGATCGCCTGGCTGAGGTATTAGTTACCAGGTTTCTCACTGTAAAGTTATTCTTTCTTTCCCTTCTTTCCCTACTGAACTCTTTGGAAGGAACTTACTATGCACAGCCCACACATAAGGAGTGGGGAGTAGCTATGTAAATGATTTGGAATTCTTCTGCGTGAGAGATTTGTCTTTGTTTTTCCATTTATTTATTCAATCATTTATATCAGTATTAACTCATAGATATTTATTTTATACTTTGAGTTATAATTCAATATTGTATTTATTTTGCTGCTCAAATTGTCTCAACTTTGGCTGTTGGGAGCTATCCGTTGGCTCCTGTGTCCATTTGGCATACCCCTACCATTGGGGTTTTGTTTGATATTTCCTTACTTTTTGGCACCACAAGATGCTCCAGGCTCACCATGTATATCTTCTGCCCTGCTGCTGCAATTAAGTCCTTGTATGATGAAAACAGTTTGCGTTCAACTACTAAGCTAAAGGTTGGTAGTTCAAAGCCACTCAACTGCACCACGGAAGAAAGACCTGGAGATTTGTTTCCTATGGAGCAGTTCTACTCTGTAACACCTGGGGTCACCCTGAGGTGGAATTGACTTGATGGCAACATTTTTTTTTTTTTTTTAGTTCTAGAATCAGCCTTTTCCCCAATGAACACTGGTTCCGTTTATAGAAGGAGAATGCTTTTAAAAACCAAGGGCACTAGGTATTTTTTCATTGTATTTTCTAAACTATATTCTACATTTCCTTGACTTTTAAAATAGAGTTTAGTTTAAAAATAAGAGTATGGGCTTTGGAGTCAGGTGTGATATTGGGCAGCAGCTAGTCTTCACAAAGTTTGAGTGTCCCTGTCTATAAAATAGCATATGTTTTAAAGGGTTGTTCTAAGGATTAAATGAGAGAATGCGCACGAGACACTTAGCAGAGTGACTGGCATGGGGTCGGTGCTTAGGTTGCATAGCTGATTTCGGTTTACACTTTCCTTGGTGATTCAGGGTCCTTAATAAACAGCTGATATTGTGATGTGCTTGGAACAGAGGAACAGGAAGTGGTGAGGTAGTATCCAGGGTGACACCAATGTTCAGTCCCCCAGTGGCCATAGAAGTGGTCATCTTGTTTTGGGGCCACTGCCTCCTCTTCGTCATTCATTCTCGCTATGAGTCGGAATCGACCCGATGGCACTGGGTTTTGGTTTTTTTGGCCTCCTTTTCATAAAGGTGGACTCAGTTGCTCATGGCCATGTGGTCTTCAGGGTAGTGTGATGTCACTGTTTTTTTGGTGACTCAATCAGTACTCCAAGACCCTTCTTAAGTGTACTTCTTAGGCTCCAGGAAATCATCTTCTTTCCTCTTCGCCATCACTTGTCAACCCTATTGAAAAACATTATCTGTAGTTTCTTCATTACTAACATATCGGACCACAGCTAGCCCTTTCTGAGATCTTATTATCCTTCTAGCCCATGTGTCCAGATTGTTGGTACAATATTTGCTCGTATATTTGGGGTATGTATTTGTGGCGGCTGTTCCTTACGTTTGTACTTTTAACTGAGTTCTGAGCACATATCACTAACATTAAAAGAACATCCTTAACATTATGATGCAGTTTAAACTCTTGTACATTTCCTACCTGATGAATCATGTTCATGAACCGTCTTCTGCAGTAACACCTCACATTAAAATATTTGCCTCTTGGGATAAACCAGCCATGTCAGAAGGAGAGACAGAAAGAAGGAAACTAGTTCTGCTTTTCTCAGAGTGAGCTTCATGTTATGTAGGTTTGGCAATTTTACCTCCTATTTATCCTGAAATTATTTTTCCATTGAAGTACAAAAAATAATGTTCCAAGCAGAAAAAAAAAAAAAGACCAATCAGCAAATATGTTATTTTAAGGAAGGCTGCAGCATAGGTACATGAAAATTTTGCTCTTAATCTGCTTCAACTTTGGGATCAAGATAAGCATGAATAAAACAGGACTATTTTATCCATAATTGAGGAGACAGGCCATGCTCAGAATTGAGTTCTCTGCAGAGTTACAAATGTCCATGGCAGTGTCATGAATTTCTGACTGTTTTTCTCCAGTTGCCTTCTAATATGGACTTCTTTGAAAATGTACATATCTTCCCTTTAAAGTTACCCCAGGCTGATCAGTTTGCTGTAAGCCCTCTTGGGTTTGGTTTTAGTTCTGGGTTGGGCTTCACCAAAGCAGGGGTTCCAAGAATGAAACTCTAAATATTTTTTTATTTGCTATGTTACTTCCCTAGAACTGCTGTAACAAATTGCCACAAAACTGGTGCCTTAAAACAATAGAACTTTATTCTCTCACAGTTCTGAAGGCCAGAAGTCCAAATCAAGGTGCTGACAGGATTGGTTCCCTCTGGAGATCCTGGAGGAGAATCCATTCCATGCCTTGCTCCTGGCTTCTGGTGGTTGCTGGCAACCCTTGGCACTCCTTTGCTTGGGGCTGCCAAACTCCAGTCTCTGTGGTTGTCTTCACATGACCTTCTTTCTATGCCTCTGTGCCTTCTCTTTTCTGTCCCTTAAAGACGCTCATCATTGAATTTAGAGCTCATTCTAATTCAACATGATCTCATCTTGAGGTCCTTGCCTTAATTACGTCAACAAAGACCCTTATTCCAGATAAGATCACATTCTGACATACTGGGTGAGCACATCTTTTGGGGGACCCAATTCAACCCACTATGCTTGCTATTTAAAAAATTTAGTAATATCCTGGGAAAAGCAGAACTATGCTGGATTTCTTTACTTCCATTTCACGGTTCATGTGTTGTTTTTTACTTCAAATATAGTGGAAGTTAGGGTAAGAAGATTCTTTCTGTAACTGTTTTAGAGCTTCGAACCTTCAGGACTTGCCCCAGTCCTGCCTCTGAACTATTCCCCAGGAACAACTCAGAAATGGGACATGGTCCAGGGCTCATGTTTATTAATTGTGATGGCGATCCACAACGTTCCATGATTCCCAAGCTTCACACATATTGAGCCAGCTTTCTTCTCTGAGTAGAAGGAAGGATCCCTATTGCATTGTACTGCTGCACGGAAATTCTCTGCATTCACCCTTCCAAATCACTCACGGAAGAGTTTGTTGAATTAGTGGAGCAATGAGGACCGAATCAGTGGTAACTGTTACGTTCAGAGCCCAGCTCCTTTAAACTTTGATAATTGGAAGCTAACTATTACTCATAAGATTCTTGACAGAATGTATGCTGGGAGGCAGCAGGTGAATTGGAAAGAACTGTCTGGGAATCAGGGGACAATCTGAGTTTCAGTCCTGGCTCTGCTGCCAATTTGCTGAGGGTGAATTTAAGCAAGTCCCTTCATCTTCTCAGATGAAGTGTTTATTTGTGAATGAGGAGTTTGGTTCCAGTGATCCCCCAAAGCCCCTTCTAATTCAGTGCTTCTCTGAGCCTTTCACTCAGTTTCTGACATTTGTGCTTTTATTAGAGGAAGAAGAAAGCATATGTTACAGACCTTATAAATTGTATTGTGTAGGCCAAAGCATTCATCCTTCCCCGATTACCATTCACATCAATGCATTACTTATATTCATCTGAGGATGATGACACCAGCTAGCTGTTATTGAGGGTTTACTACACGCCAAGCACTATGTTTTGCACTCTAAATGAAATGCCTAATTTAATTCAATTTTCACGAAACACTGATAAGTATTGCCATTATATTTCCATTTATAGATGAGCAAACTGAGGTTTAGAAGATTTTAGTAACTTACCCAAAGTTATACAATGAATACATCTGATTTTAGACCTCTGCTTATAACCACTGTATTTGGGAAAAAGCCAGGTGCTGGGGTCAAACTGTCTGGCTTCAAATTTAGCTCTGCCATTGTGGACCTTGGGGAATTTACTAACGTGCCTCGGCTTTTTAAAATTTTATTTATTTATTTGTTGTCGTTGGGAATATACATAGCAGAACGCACACCAATGCAACAATTTCTACATGGACATTTCAGTGCCATAGATTACGTTCTTCAAGTTGTGCAACCATTCTCACCCGCCTTTTCTGAATTGTTCCTCCTCCATTAACATAAACGTACTGCCCCTAAGTTTCCTATTTAATCTTTGGAGTTGCTGTTAACAGTTTGACCTCATATAGATAGTTCTTAAAAAGACACAATGCTGGAGGCAGACATTCTTTACTAGTTAAGCTAAACTATTATTTGATTTAAGAAGACTTCAGGAGATATTTTTGGTTTAAGGTTTAAAAAGATTACCCCAGGGCAATAGTTTTGGGGGTTCGTACAGCCTCAATGGCTTCAGAAAGCCTGGAGTCCATGAGTATTTGCAATTATGTTCTGCATTTCCTACTTTTTGATCAGGATTCACCTACAGAATCTTTGATTGAAACTTTTAGTAATGGTGGCTAGGTATCATCTAGTTCTTTGGGTCTTGTCACAAAGGAGTCTTTCTCAGTTTTCTCACCTGTAAAATGGGACTAATAGGAGTACCTACCTTATAGGGTTGCTGTGAAGATTAAATGAGCTAATTCAGCAGTGTACATGGAAGAGTTCTGGCTGCTATTCTCATCCTCTTCTGCATCAGTAATGGGGAGAGAAGCAGGCAGACAAAAGCGACAGCTTGTGTAAAGATCTGATGATACTTTGCAGCAAAGATGGAGAGTCTGGTGTGGTTAGAACACAGATTCTAAGTGAGGAAAGGGGTCAGACAGGTATGCTGAAGGCAGACTGTGAAAGACCGTGGGTACCAGACCCCTCATCTGGCTGGTATGTCCTGGGGGTTATGGGGAGCCCTAGAAGAAGAAGGTGTGTTAACATGCTTCTGTACTTCATTATCTCTCAGGGGTGCTTGGAGGATGTGACATCCTCATCATCTATAGCTCAGATGCCAATGAATGGTGTCAGTACCTCCAGGACCTTTTCCTGTCAAGTCGGCAGGTCCGCACCCAGAAGATACTGACTCACAGACTGGGCCCCAGGGCCTCCTTCTCCGCCGAGGACCTGAGCCTCTTCCTCAGCACCCGGTGCATCATGGTGCTGCTGTCTGCAGAGCTGGTGCAGCACTTCTACCAGCCGGCCGTGCTGCCCCTGCTCCAGCGAGCCTTCCATCCTCCGCACCGCGTGGTGAGGCTGCTCTGTGGGGTGCAGGACAGTGAGGAGTTCCTGAACTTCTTTCCGGATTGGGCCCACTGGCAGGAGCTTACTTGTGACGATGAGCCTGAGATTTACCTGGCAGCTGTGAAGAAGGCCCTTTCTGAAGGTAGGGATCTCGCTGGGCTGCTGGAGAGGAAGGTGATATTTTCCTTTGAGTTCTGTGCTAGGGCAGAAGCCTTCTTTCCAGAATTTTCTACACCTTGGAAAGACACAGGACAAATTAAATTCCCTTTCTTGCCAGAGGCAAAAAAAAGAGCTGTGGGGGTGGGAGGCTAAGATTTTGGTTGCTGGGGGTTTGAGGAGCAAGACTACTAACTTTCCTGCTTGCATGCCCTTCCCATTTGATCAATACTTGACCTTAAAATTTTTGTTAAAAGCTATCAGTTTTGGATAATACATGTATTAATTCTCTAGGGTTGCTGTAATAAAGTACCACCAACTGGGTGACTTAAAACAATAGAAATGTATTCTCTCACACTTCTGGAGGCCAGAAGTTCAAAATCAAGATGTTGGCAGGGACATGCTCCCCAGGAAGTCTCTAGGGAAGAATTCTTCGTTGTCTCTTTCAGCTTCTAGAGGTTGCTGGCAATCCTTGGTGTCTTTGACTTGTAGATTCGTCACTGCAATTTTTCTCTCCTTCTTTACATGACCTTCTCTTATACACCTATGTTTCTGTGTCTTCTTCTTGTCCTACAAGAACATTAATCATGTTGGATTTAGGGCCTACCCTAATCCAGTATGACCTCACCTTAGCTTAACTAATTATATCTGCAAAGACCCTATTTCCAAATAAGGTCATGTTCTGAGGTTCTGGGAAGGACATCAATT
The DNA here is from genome assembly GCF_030014295.1 of Loxodonta africana. NCBI lineage: Eukaryota > Metazoa > Chordata > Mammalia > Proboscidea > Elephantidae > Loxodonta > Loxodonta africana. The sequence continues at coordinate 37,186,261 of NC_087357.1, forward strand.
TTGGGAGGACACTGTTCAACCCAGTACAATACATTAATAGAGAAATACCCCTCTTCTCTATTTTCCACCAGCCTAGCTTCTGTTTTTTGCCCTGTTCTCCTTTTAAAATGGGAAAATTCTGATTCTCTCTGCCAGGGCTGATGACTTCAGGGGCCCCAGGAAGTATGACATTCACCATGATTAACAGTAACGGAAGGCATGCTCTGGGATGGGTGCATGTTATAACTTTCTTCCTCTTTTTTGTTTTCTATTTTGCCTCACTGTGGGCTATGAGCGAGCTATATTTTTGTTTTCTGTCCTTTTGCATTTGAGATCTTATATACCTGAAATCAGCAAGGAAGTCTGGAAAATTATGGGCTCAATTTACCCATGCCACAATTAACCCTGGTGTGATTTGGGCATTAATTTAACTCTTTCATTCGTGTACCATTCTTAATTGAATTAAGAATTTACTGATTGCTTAGTGACCCTAAAAAGCTAACATAGGTTCCTGGACACACTTATCCCAGGAATAAGCTGCTTTAAACCAATAAATACTACCAGATATCTTAACATAGGTGAGAGGTCCTAGCTCATTTTGTAATATAAATGACTAGCAGTAATGTAAAAGACATCTTACTGGAAATGCCTGATACACAGATTAGTAATTTTTCTAGGGTTTACTTATCTTTTCTTCAGGACACAGTGGTAGAAAAAGCACACAATTCATATTTGCAGGATTACATGTCATTGCTTGGAAGGAGTTGTGATCTACCCAAACTTACAAAGAACTGGGACGTAATTGTTCCTGTGGATGAGTGTATGTCACTGCAGTGGTCTATTATGATCTTGTGGGCAGGCCACTGTGACCCACTAACCTGTCATTCAGAGCTCCGTGATGTATTGGGAGGGTACCAGCACCTCACATTGTATGCTCTAACAGATTGTTCCTTAAAATAATACAGCGGTATGATTTTTACAAATAGTTGGTAGAAAAATATTCCTTTAGTACTATTTTATTGTCTGGATTCATCTGATATTTAGTTGCCTGGAGAAATGGATCTTCTATAATATTTTATTTGTTATTGAAGACTCTGGCTTAGATGCTATGAGTCTTTAGCATCAGGTGTTTCAGAAAGAATGGGCTATTTCACAGTGGTGACTCTGTTCTAAGAGTAAATAACCTTTCATCAGAAAGAGGTTATTTTGGAGATGAAAATAAGTTGCTTAGTGGAAAATCTCTGCAATTCAGAACCAATGGATAGATGGGAACAAATGAAATTTCAGGAAAGGGAGGAGAAGGAAGACAGATTTATGGCTCTAATATAAGGTGTCTTACCTTTCTTGACTGGTATCGTCCTTGCACATTTTGGTGTTCAAGTTACCTGTCTGTGCCAGGATGGCTTGGGTTTGCTTTTGGGGTGTCCCATAGCCATTGCGCATGGCTGGCTCACTAACGTGATGTCATGTTCCTGATTCTTATGCTAGACAGGCTTTCTTAGCAAACTCAACCCGTAGTGGAGCAAAAAGAGCATTGAACAACAGTAGGAACATGCCATTGCCTTTCTCTGATGCTAATTGATGTCAATTTAGGGCAAGGCACTTAGCTTCTCTTGGTTGCAGTTTCCTTCTCTGCAAGAGAAGGAATTAGACTTTGAGATGAAGGAAAACAGCTAAACAGAAGATTTCAAAGAGCGGCTCAAGAAGACAATGTCAGGTATTATAATGAAATGTGCAAAGACCTGGAGTTAGAAAACCAAAAAGGAATGCTTAGCATTTCTCAAGCTGAACGAACTGAAGAAAAAATTCAAGTTTTAAGTTGCAATTTTGAAGGATTCTATGGGGAAAATATGGGAATGGGGTTATGGGGAAAATATTGAACAACACAGGAGACATCAAAAGAAGATGGAAAGAATACACAGAGTCACTGTACCAAAAAGAATTGGTTGTCGTTCAACCGTTTCAGGAGGTAGCATATGATCAAGAACCATTGGTACTGAAGGAAGAAGTCCAAGCAGCACTGAAGGGAATGGCGAAAAACAAGGCTCCGGGAATTTACGGAATACAAATTGAGATGTTTCAACAAACGGATGCAGCACTGAAGGTGCTCACTCATCTATTCCAAGAAATTCGGAAGACAGCTGCCTGGCCAACCAACTGGAAGAGATCCATATTTGCCCCCATTCCAAACAAAGGTGGTCCAACCGAATGCAGAAATTATTGACCAGTATCATTAATAGCACACACAAGTAAAATTTTGCTGAAGATCACCCAAAAGTAGTTGCACCAGTACATCAATAGGGAACTGACAGAAGTTCAAGCCGGATTCAGAAGATGATGTGGAATGAGGGATATTATTGCTGATGTCAGATGGATCTTGGCTGAAAGCAGAGAATACCAGAAGGATGTTTACCTGTGTTTTGTTGACCATGCAAGGCATTCGACTGTGTGGATCATAACAAATTATGGATAATACTGTGAAGAATGGAAATTCCCAACACTTAATTGTGCTCATTCAGAACCTGTACATAGACCAAAAGGCACTCGTTTGAACAAAACAAGGAGATACTGCATGGTTTAAAATCAGGATAGGTGTGCGTCAGGGTAGTGTCCTTTCACCATGCTTGTTCAATCTGTACGCTGAACAAATAATCTGAGAAGCTGGACTATATGAAGAATGTGGCATCAGGATTGGAGGAAGACTCATTGACAACCTGTGATATGTAGATGACACAATCTTGCTTGCTGAAAGCGAAAAGGACTTGAAGCACTTACTGATGAAGATCAAAGACTACAGCCTTCAGTATGGATTACTTCTCAGCATAAAACAAAAATCCTCACAACTGGACCAATAAGCAGCATCATGATAAATGAAGAAACGATTGAAATTGTCAAGGATTTCATTTTGCTTAGATCCACAATCAAGACCTATGGAAGCAGCAGTCAAGAAATCAAACGATGTATTGCCATTGGCCAAATCTGCTGCAAAAGACCTCTTTAAAGTGTCGAAAAGTAAAGATGTTGCTTGGGGGGCTAAGGTGTGCCTGACCCAAGCCATGATATTTTCAATTGCCTCATATGGATGTGAAGGCTGGACAATAAATAAAAAAGAATAAGAAAGGATGCCTTTGAATTATGGTGTTGGCAAAGAATGTTGACTATACCATGGACTGCCAAAAGAACGAACAGATCTGTCTTGGAAGAAGTATAGCCAGAATGCTCCTTAGAAGCAAAGATGGTGAGACTTTGTCTCACGTACTTTGGACATGTTATCAGGAGGGACCAGTCCCTGAAGAAGGACATTGTGTTTGGTAAAGCAGAGGATCAGTGAAAAAGAGGAAGACCCTCAACGAGATGGAATGACACAGTGTCTGCAGCACTAGGCTCAAACATAACAATGATTGTGAGGATGATGCAAGACTAGGCAGTGTTTCGTTCTGTTGTACATAGGGTTGCTGTGAGTTGGAACCAACTCGACGGCACCTAACAACAACAACAACAAAAACAAGACACTTTACAGAGCTAATAACCTATGACTCCCCTAGGCAAGAAAGTCTCAACCGTTTTGAAATATCACCTCCTTGTCTCATTTCATACCTGCTTTTTTTAATGACATTGTTAGGCTAAAACAATGTTTAAGGATAGTACTATCCCTAAGCTAGGTTTCTAGCGTAATTATGTCTGTCTTAGTTAACTAGTGCTGCTGTAACACAAATACCACAAGTGGTTGGCCATGCTGATTCCTTCCTTGTTGGTACCCCAGGTATTCCTTGGTTCATTGGTGATCCTCACGTGACATCTGCCTTTCCCAGTATGTGCCTGTGTCTGTGTCTAATCTGTTCTTTTTAGACCTCGGAAGTGATTAGGTTTAGGACACACCCTATATTGGTATGGGCTCATTAACATAACAAAGAAAACTCTATTTCTAAACAGGATTACATCCACAGGAATAAGGGTTAGAATTCCAACACATATTTTGGGGTGACCCAACTCAATCCATAACAACATCCTTGTTTACATTCTCTATAACATGATGGTTTATCTTTATTTTAATACTCTTCTTATATATATGGAGCCCTGGTAGTGCAGTGGTTAAGACTTTGGCTGCTAACCAAAAGGTCAGCAGTTCTAATCTACCAAGTGCTCCTTGGAAACCCTATGGGGCAGTTCTACTCTGTCTTTAGGGTTCCTATGAGTCGGAATCAACTCGACGGCAAAGGGTTTGGTTTTTCTTGTATGTATGGGTATTTCCTAAGGCACCTCAAAATAAAAGCAAAAAAATCGAATTTTCACACACCCCACTACCACAAACTGCCTCATTCTCGTGAGAAATAAACATATGAAGCTTGTTTATTTGATTTTTTTTTTCTTAATCTCAATGGGAAATGTAAATAGAAACTAAGAATAGGAACAATAATTGTGGGGTTATTGAAAGCTATGAGGAAATAAATTTCAGGAAAAACTTCCTAACAATTAGAGCTGAGCAAAGTTGAAATGAATTGCCTTTTGCGGGTGGTGAGTGGCACATAACTGGAAGTATGCAAGCAGAGACTCCAGATGTGTCATAAAGGAACTCAGCTTTGGAACCATGGTAGAACCCTGTGACCTTCATAGCTTTTTTTTTTTTAATCATAAAATTCTGTTACATGAAGTTCCTCTTCTTCAGTAGAAACACATTTTTATTCTGAATCCAGTTTTCTTCCTTTACCACGTCTCCTTGAAGTTTCTAACTCCCAACTGAGGAAATATTAGTCATGTTCCTACTATGACTCCAGTAGAATCCCAGCAGGAAAAAAGACCTCAACTCATTATCTATCTAACCCTTTAAAATGGGGAAGCCACCAGCATATTTATATATATATTTTTTCCCCTTAACTCAGAGGTACCTTTCAAGAAAACATGGCGACTTAGAATTTTCACCAAGACCATTTAAAATTTAAAACAAGACTTAAAGATCAAAAGCTTTAGAGAGAAAAAAGTAGTAGAGGAAATAATTATCCCAGAAATATAGATTAAAATTGGTGATTGCTGTTGTTAGTTGTTGTGGAGTTGGATCTGACTCATGGCAACCTTGTGTATAACAGAATGAAAAGTTGCCCAGTTGTATGAGTCCATTGTTGCAGCACTGTGTAGTTCCAACCAAACTAGGAGGCTCATCTTCCAGCGCTGTATTGGGCAGTATTCGGTTGTGATGTGTACGATTTTCATGGGCTAATTTATGGAAGTAGATTGCTAGGCCTTTTTCTTGCTAGTCTGAAGCCTCCACTGAAACCTGTCCACTATGGATGACCCTGATGGTATTTGAAATACAGGTGGCATAGCTTCCAGCATCACAGCAACACACAAGCCACCACAATACAGCCAACTGACAGAGGGTGGTGGTAAAGATGATTATAGGTGAGCAATTACACTTTCTTTTGCATTATCTAAACCAGTACTTCCCAAACTTGGATGTGCCTTGGAAGACCTGGGGGTCTTGTCAATGTGCATATTCTGATTCTGTAGGTCTGGGGTGGGGCCCAAGATTCTTCATTTTTATAAAGCTCCCAGGGGTTGCTGTTGCTGATGTAGCTGGTCTGGAGACTGCTGAGTAGCAAGCAAAGGTCTAAGTCATTCCTCCTTTGTCAGCTCAGTGACCATGTATCTGTTGTACAGGGACCACCTTCTCAAAGCTCTACTTTCTGGAAATGGAGGCACCAACACATAGGCAGCTCCTGGACACCCACCATTTAGGTGCAAATTAGGCCATTGTCTAGCGCTTAGGCCAATAGACTTCAATGTAGAGCTCCTGAGTTCTCTTCTTATGAGTGTACCCAAGGATCCAGTATGTTAGTTTGGCATTTAAAAAAAAATTATGCTAAAAAATACATGTAACAGAGCATTTGCCATTTCAACATTTGTTAGATGTACAATTCACTGACATAATTACATTCTTCACGTTGTATAACCATCATCGCTATCGATTTCCAAATTTTTCCATTGTCCTTAACTGCAACTCAGTGCCTCCTAGGCAATGACTCCCCTTCACCTTCGCCCATTTTTAATCTCTCAATTTTCTAGATATAAACGGTCCTGACATTGGGGTAATACTGCTTCTTCATGTAATAGGCCTGTTCATTATAATTGCTATTCCACTAAAAAACATTTTAAAGTTTTTATATCCTACCTCCCTCTCCAAATTTGTCAGCCAACTTAAAATTGAGCAGATGTTTTAATTAGAGTCTTCAGTATGTTGGAGCAGCCAGTTTATTTCCCAAGATCTTAATCTGCAAAATGATGGGGTTGGGCCAGATGATTTTGAAGGTTTCTTCCAGCCCCCAGTGCTATTATATATCATTAAAAGTTTTCTAAGAAGTTGGCAACTTATCCAGAACCTTTTAACTATTCAGCTGAGTTCCAAAATGTCTGCAGTGATACATATATACCCAGTGTGTAGAAGACGATATTATTTTCTGAATTTTTTGGACTTGTTGAATGATTATTTTAAAATAAGGAAGTGAGAAAGCTTCAGGTACAGCACAGAAATTATTTCCTCTTTTTACTGGAGCCCGATTCTTTGCTGCAAATCTCACTGGAATACAAAAATAGATTGTTAGCCTGTGTGGGAAAGAACTCCATGGTGATCTGAGTTTTATCTCAAAAGGCCTCATCGTCATGGGTTGTATGTGTATGTACTAGGGGGCGGAGCACTATACTAATTTCCCAGTATTACTCAGTATCACACTGGAGATTTGTCTGTTTCTTTTTATGCATTATTTTCTGCCTCCCCCCATCCCTAACCATCCTCTTTGTACTTCAGAAGTTCTAATGGTATCCAAAAAATTATAATGTATGGGGAAAATTGGGAGGGATATACCTACATTTGGCCTTCCTTTGTTGATATTGGAAACCCTGGTGGCGTAGTGGTTAAGTGCTATGGCTGCTATCCAAGAGGCTGGCAGTTCGAATCCACCAGGCGCTCCCTGGAAACTCTACGGAGCAGCTCTACTCTCTCCTATAGGGTCTCTATGAGTCGGAATCGACTTGACGGCAGTAGGTTTCATTTGTTTTTTGTTGATATTAATGTTCTAATCTGGGTACTAAACTAGAGTTTAGAAGAAAAAAAATTTGGAATATTTAAAAATGCTTCCAGCTAATCAAATCGATTCCAGAATTTTCCCCTACATTTAAAAAGGAACTGTTTTCCTGAAAGAAAAGCAAACTATGTTCATTATAATGTTGAAATTATTTTTATAAATAATGTTGCAACACACCCTCATGCAGGCTTGTACCTGAATCTTGCTGAATCTCTGTTGATTTCCTCCCATTCACATCTCTGTGGAGGCCCCAGAGACAGGGTTGCCTTCCTGACTACATTTTTTTGTTGTTGTTTCAGTTTATTTTTTTTTCTTCCCTGTATGCCTGGTTAAGCCCACTACCTACATTTGTAATTTCTCTTGCAAAAATGCTTATGTGGGAAATAGGCAAATATATGGAGACAAAAGTTTATTAGTGGCGACCAGGAGTATAGGGAGGAAAGGGAGAATCATCGCTTAGGGGCACTGAGTTTCTGTTAACGGTGACGGAATAATTTGGCAAAGGATAGTGGTGATGGTTGCACAGCATGGTGAACGTAATCAATGTCACGGAACTGTGAAAATTGTTGGATTGGCAAATGTTTTGTTTTATATTTTACCACGATAAAAAGAGAAATGGTCATATGGAGAACTGTGCCGCACCTTTCCTCCCACTTATGAAAAGAGCTAATAATAAGGTGAACACTTCTTAAGACAGTTACTGCGTTTAGTGTGTTGGGCATTCTATGTGCATTTATTTCCCCCCACCCCATAACCCTGAGGGAGTAGATGGTTTTATGGCCATTTTACAGATGAGAAAACTCAGGCTCAGAGGGGTTAAATGACTTACATAAGGGGTGGGAACAGATCACTTTGGAACCTAGGGTCTTCAGGCTTCAGAATACCTCCTACTTTGCCTTGTTTTTCCCCTCAATCTTCCCTCCTCACCCTCCTCTTCCACATTGAGACAAGAGGTATGAAGAAAGCTCAGGAAGAGAAAGGATCAGGGAAAACAAAGTTTCCCTGAGTTTCTGGTCCGAAGATTTCCAAGTCAAGCTAGGCCTCAGTGTTGCCTGTGCAGCTTGTTAAAAACACAGGTGCCTGGACCCCACAGCAGACCTACTGAGCCATAATCTTGAGGCATGGGGCCCAGGAACATGAATTTCAGACAGCCTCCTGAGTTGGTTCCACTGCACAGCCAGGCTAAGGAGGCTCTGCTACATGCCTGGTGTCCTGCCCTTTGGTTTGTGGTTGAAGGAACTGGCAGTAGCTCAGGCCCTGGGGTTTGTCAGCTGCCACAGGGCAATGGTCCCAGGGGCTCAGAGCTTGTCCATAGCATGACTTACTTGCACGTCACAGGCGGCAGGCCTTAGAGAGGGGAAGGCAGTCGGAACCTCACAGCAAAGGGGAAGTCGCTGCACTCTCCTTGGTGTGGTGGCCTTGCGGATGGTAAGTCATCCACAGCTTGTGGGGCTTCTGTGGTGCCTTGCAGAGGCCAAGGGGAGAATCTGACCTTGGACCTCTTGAAGTCAACGATTTTTGCTCTGCTGTCTTCTTGCCTTGTGGCCGTGGGTTGTTGGGTTTGTTATTTCTGTGCTATGGGTTAGTCCTGACTCTGCAGTTGACTCCTCGGAGGTCCACTGCCACTCCTTAAAGGTTCCCTGCTGAAGGAGGCAGACTTCATCCAGTCTTCCTTTTGAAATGATCTTTGATCTGGGGAAGAAGGATGGGAACTCCTTCCCAGTGCCGCTGAAAAGCTGTAGCCAGTCCAAGGATCATTTGGATTTCCCCTGCCAGGTCCCATGCCCGCTATATAGAACAAGGGATGTTCACTCTCCTAGTTGTGTGTTCACTGCCAGCTCTGCCTGGAGCAATTAACAATGCCTATGGTTGATTTTCATGCCCATGGAACTTTTACCCCAGGATTACGTATTTCTGACAAAGCCGGGAGTCTCTGGTAGGATAGTAAACCTTGCCACCCCCACTGCTTCATCCTCCACCCAGAGATGGCCTTCTCCTCCCAGTTTGTGTTAGACTTTCTGTGGTCCCTGAAGAAAAAAATATTTGCAAGTCCCTTTGTCAACTGTGGTTGGTGAGATGCAGTGAGAAGGGAGTGATGAATGCTGAAGTTTCCGCTAGTGGGAGAATCTCAAGTTTGCACCTGTCCTTGTCTAAATTTTCTAGTCCGTGCTGAATGGAAACATCAGATATAGGAATTTTATTGCTTAGTTTCTTACCCTCTTGCTTTGGTATGTTTTGCATCCTGCTTCTTCTAGGACTATTGCTAGAAGAGAATACTAGAACTGAAAACTGACCTGACATCTGCTTTATCCTTTCAAACCCCTTTCATGTTAATAGCTTTTACATCTTTTCATTTGGTCCACGCAACTGGCCTATAAAAACAAGCCCCAGGCATGTTCATTGACTTTTCCAAAGTCGCACAGGTGCTTTTCCATTGGAGCCAGGATGACGGTGAGGGCCTCCTGCTGGTTGAAGGTCTAGGCATTGTCTTATCTAGACATCCAGCCAGCCTCTCATCTGGTGAGTGTTTATTGGGCATCTACTATTCTCAAGGCCGTATGTTGAGTGCTTGGAAAGAGCAGGGAACAACAGACACAGTCACTGCTGTAATGGTGTCTACATTCTAACCCGGCATGTCTGAAAGATATGTAATGCAAACTACATGTGAAATTTTAAGTACTCTAGTAGCCACATTAGAAAGAGCAAAACGAAATAACTGAAATTAATTTTAATAATATGGTTTACTTAACCCAATATGTCTACAATATTCTCATTTCAACATATCATTAATATAAAAATTATTAGTGAGATATCTGACATCCTTTTTTATAGTAAGTCTTTGAAATTCATCGTGTATTTTTCACTTACAGCACACGTGTTGAATGTTCAATAGCCACATGTGGCTAGTGGCTACAGTATTAGCACAGCTCAAGATGGGGGCTGACTTTTCAGTGAATTGGGGCTATATTAGTTAATATTTTAATATATTGAGAGTCATGTGGCGAAACTGTGCCTATGCTGGTTTCATTCATTCATTCATTCAGCCAATCATTCATTAAAAAATGAGTGTCTGCCAGGTGCCAGTCCATTGTTAACACCTTTTAATTTTTTTATTTCTTCCATCACTGATCTTCTCTTTCCTGTTTTTGTTCCCCACTTCTCCCCTTTCTTTGTCCCTTTCTATATTTTCTTACCTTGTTTAGCTATATTCCCAGGCCCTAGAAGTATAACATCAGTTAGGACAAAATTAGCTTTGATTAACAATGAAGTTTCTGACCTTGAAGTGACCAATTTTTCACTGGAAGTAATGAAACTAAGCTTCTGGCAGCCTATGCTAAGATGAACAAACCAGGTTGCTTGTTTACCCTGCAAACGATCACTGTTGGGCCACACGGCACAGTTAAATAGATCGTTCTATTCACTCAGTGAGATACCATGCAGACTTCAGAAAGAACCAGGCAGCACTCTATGTGCCGATATGGAAAGCTTGCCAGGATTCATTACGGAAAGAAAAATAAGATACAGAAAAGTGAGTATGTTATCATGTTACTTAGATATGTATTTTAAAAGGGTGTATGTAATATATTAGGTCACATGATCAGAGTGTGTCTAAACAGAAAATTCTTAAGTTTTTTCAAAGCAAGATAGGCTTTTTAGAGTATACCCTTTTCTCTGTGTCCAGACTTAAAAATACTGGTATATGCTTAACTTTTTTTTTTTTTTGTGGAAGGATACACAAGGAACTGCTGGTAGTGGTTACCTTTGGGAGAATGGAGGACATTTTGAACTTTTGTTTTAGAAATTTCTCCAATGTTTAATTTTTTCTACTATGCTTATGTTTTACTTTCACTTAGGAATCTTAAAAGAAAGAAAATGATGGGGTTATGGGGATTATATGGATCTGGAAGAAGGCATTGGGCTTGCATCCCACTAATCCGAGTAGGCTGGGTTTCAGGTTAAGCTTTTCAGTTTGTGCATACTCCTTGGTCCTTTTCCTTCAGCTTCGTTTGACCTTCTCGGTGGGGGAAACAGCATGGTATTGGTTAGTGTTACGGCTGTAATGGCTGCACCATCCCTCACACAGTCTAGCCTAATGGCAGTAAAGAGGGACAGCTTACTTATCACTGAGCCATATTTTGACTCTTGTCAATTGGAATTTTTGACTCTTGACAAATGGAATTTGACTCTTACCAAATTTGGAATGGTGTCTTCTTAGGTAACTATGGTTTTTATGATAGTAAGAGAATGTGGGCTTATATTTCACGGACTCTGATACTAAGTGGTGTGTCACCTTGGGCAAGTCACTTGGCCACCCTGGGTCTGTTTTTCTTCTCTTTAAAATGCTGCGGGGAATACAAGATAGCATCTCAGGCCCTCCTAACCATGAAATTGTATAATTCCAGGTATGTATGATTTTACATACTTAGAATTTCATTGCTGAATCTCAATCCATTACTTTTCTAAATCCCATGAAGGCCTAGGGTATTATTTTAGCTAACAAATTATCCTTTTCACCAAAACTTTAAACAGAACCTTAAATGACACATTAACAGTGGCTTTCTGTTTATGAACATTACCCCAAGTTCAGCCTTGGGAGAATATAACATTTTACTATTACCTGTGTGGGAATGAAAGAATGTATATATTTAACGTTTTATATATACTGTCAATTATGGTCTGTGTGTATATTTGTGTATGTGGGCTCGTAGGAAGATGATGGAGGGCAACAGAAATAAGGGCAAATATGCGTGACAGAACGGTCTGTTAATTTCCCTATTATTGCAGGATGTTTTGACAGCTCTTTAATTTAGTTTCCACCAGTCATTCACATGACTGAGAGTGTGTCTGAAATGGTCCGGGAAATAGGATGATTTATGCTGTAAATGACTCTTGATCCACCCATTGCAGACATTATTGAAACTACAGTAAGCTTGTCATATGGACTCCTGGGTAGAAAACTTCCCAATTTAGCCAGTTTGGTAAAATTTAGACTTTTGTAGAGGACAGTTGGTTTTCCAAGATGCAGACAAATGAACAAAATCAATAATTGATAAAATTGCCTTTTCTATGGGGAAAAACATTTGGAGACAAGTTCTATTTGTACAATGTTCATGTTTAAAAAAAATATTGGTCTCCACTGACTGTGTTTTGTGTGTGGTAGGCATCTAGTAAATGGGGGATGGATAGATGAATGGATAGATGGGTGCATCCATGGGTTGTTATCCATGCTTCCTTACTCTTCGGCCCATTTTGAACATCCCAATTGGAGAAAAATATATTCCTGCAATGAATATTTCTCTTAGGGGCCTGCACTGCTAGTGCCATTTGGACTGTCAACCATTTCCATGGAGCATATAACTAGAGTGTGTCTAAACAGTTAAGACAAGCTTTACAGAATGCATCCTTTTCTCTGTGTCCACACTTAAAAATGTACTGGGTATGACAACCTGTGTCACAAAAGAATCAGACATGCCACTACTGAAGCTAGTTAATAATTGAGATTTTTAGCTCCTTGGGGTATGTGTGTGTGGCGGGGGGTGGGGGGCGTCTACTAGTAGCAGAGATTAAATTGCATATGTCCTTTTTGAAGGAGATCATTAAAGTGAAGAACTATGTGGAGTTTGGAAGAGATCCCTAGGATTGGTTTAGTTGTACTGGGAATTCCTTGATACTGTTTTTTCCCTAGGTTTATGCCTTCTAAACATGTGCATCTTCCCCATCACTTTTACAAGGTCAGATCCATACTAAATTCTCATTTAAAAGAATGTTTATTTTGTCTACAAGTTGCTATTTTCACAAACTGACTCTTGGCTCTCTCTAACATCTGATAACGCAGGAAATAGGGGGGAAGGCTGATGATGAAATGAAAATACTCTTGTCTTAAATTTTACTAAGTTTCCTTTTACATATTTAGCTACTGTTTGAGGCTGTAGCTCTAGTTAAAGCTTGCGATAAGATAGGACATTTATCAAAACTAGCAGTAGGATAATCTTAGCTTTAACTGTTTATGCATTTTTTATGAGCACGTGAAATGTGAGAAAACATATCTGTTGCAGGATATGGCATTTAATATTCCAAACAGAGCCAAAAACCGAAAGAACGAAACCCACTGTTGTCGAGTTAATTCTGACTCATAGGGACCCTGTAAGACAGAGTAGAACTGCCTTATAGGGTTTCCAAGGCTGTAAATCTTCACAGAAGCAGATTGCCACATCTTTTTCCCACAGAGCAGCTGGTGGGTTCGAACCACTGACCTTTCAGTTAGCGCCAAGAGCTTTAACACTGCACCACCAGGGCTCTTGATGAACAGATCCAACCTGTTACTTATTCTTAACCAGGTCCTCCTTCCATTTTCTAAAACTTCTGAAAGTATTGGTTTGTTGCCAGAAAAGGTCTTCGACTGTGTGGTAGAAATTTTTCAGGAGAAATGTAATGTCAAAATAATTATATATAGCAATTTGGCAGCCTAAATGTTTGTTTTTTATTTTGTAGTCACTTTGAATTCAGAGTCCCGTAGATAATAGAAATCCTTAAACGCTGTTTCACCCAAATCCTGTCCATGGCCAGGTATGTTAGTGTGATCAAAACTTGCCCACGCTATGTAATAGTCTAGCTTGAGAGTATCTGATGGGAAAACTGAGGCAGGGAGCCACTGAGTCAACAACATGGAAATATAGAATATTAACATTAGACAAGGAACCTTCTGGATCATCTGGCTCAGCCTCTTTAGTTTACAGTGAACAAAGTAGGGTCCAGAGGAGTTAGATGACTTGCCTAGTGTTGCACAGATAATGAAAGAGATGAGGCTGTTATGTTTATATTCACCAAGTGTTTATTGAGCTATATTGAGTGCCTGGCATGGGTGTAGCACTGTACAAGGCTCTGGGGAAAAGTGGAAGCAGTCAGACTCAGCCCCTGCCCTTGCCTAGTTTGTGTCCTTAAACTGGTAGTTGTTCTGTTAATTCCTTAGTATTATGATGCATTCAAATTATGGTGTTGGCGAAAAATATTGAATATACTATGGGCTTCCAGAAGAATGAACAATCTGTCTTGGAAGAAGTACAGCCAGAATGTTCCTTAGAAGCAAGGATGGCGAGATTTCATCTCACATATTTTGGACATGTTATCAGGAGGAAACAGTCCCTGGAGAAGGACATCATGCTTGGTAAAGTAGAGGGTCAGTGAAAGAGAGGAGTACTCTCAATGAGATAGATTAACACAGAGGCTGCAACAATGGGCTCAAGCATAGCAACAATTGTGAGGACTGTGCAGGACTGGGCAGTGTTTCGTTGTATTGTACATAGGGTCGCTATGAGTCAGAATCAACTCGACAGCACCTAACAACAACATGAAGAAGTCAGGGAGCTCACTTTGAATGATAAAGAGACCTGAGATATCTTGGGGGCCCCGGAGCCTCTTTGATAGCTACCTACAGCATCCATTAAGGGAAGAATGAGTTTCCTGGGCGTGCCTCTTAGAAGAGAGAAAAGACATAACTTGTAGTTATCGCAAATATTCTGCACTTGGCTATTTAATGGTAACCGGTTCACAGAGTCTAAGTTAACAATGGCTTCCAGACTGAGCAGTCATCTTCCCAAATCAATGATTAAGACTTGCTAAAAATTTAGAGCAGCTTTATTAAAGCACTCATAATTTCAAAAATTAGCATTTTCCCTCTTTCCTTAAGTTTGTAGACAGCAGTGATGCTGATATGTATGTATTGATATATTTCTAAAGTTCAAAAGTTTCACATTGCAGATTATCTAAATGTGTGCTGGTTGGAAGGAAACACTAAAAATAAGTTAAAATTTATTAAGAATCAATATAAAATCCTGCTCAGGGGTCCAGAGAAAACAATTGAACAATTGTACAAGAACAAGAACAGTATACAGGGGTATATAAGAGTAGCATTTTTAAGAAGAGCTGGTGGTTTTAGTTGAAGGCAAGCTAAACATGAACAACAGCGATGACACCTCCAAAAAAGTAAATACCACATGAAGGTTTATGAACAGAAGTATTGGTGTCAGAGAAAAGACCCCTGTTCTACCCTGCCTTCAGTTTACCTAGAGAACTGGTCACCATTTCAATGGGAGACTGGCAGGCTATATACAAGTATCCATTCATTGTTCCATCTATCCATCCGTCCATCCGTCCATCTGGCCATCCGGCCATCCCTCTGGCCAGCCAGCCATCCCTCCAGCCAGCCAGCCATCCAACCACTCAATCTGTTTATTTTCCCTTCAATAGAAGGTAAGCCTCAGGAGACTCAAAGCAGGGACTCAAAGAGATATTTGTGGGCCAGTGTTCATGTCACCCAGTATTCATTGGGAAACCCTGGTGGTGTAGTGGTTAAGGAGAGGAGGGACTTTGCTCATTGCTATATCCCCAGTGCCTAGAACAGTGCTTGACACATAACAGGCCCTCAATAAATTGTTGAATGAGTGACTGAATGGAATGAATGGGGGAATTTCAAATCCTATCAGATGAGGAATGGTTGAAAGAAATGAGCTTGTCCCAGAGAAGAGAAGTTTTAATGGAGCCAAGAAAACTGTCCTTAGAATTTTGAAGGCCTGTCAGGTGGTAAAGCAGAGAGGCAAGCCCTTTTCTGTGTTCTGCAGTGAGCAGGGCAAGGAGGAATGGATGAAAGCTGCAACAATGGCAACAACAGAAGTTTAGGGGGCCCTCATAATCTGAGGACAACTGATCTGGGGAAAATACGCTTAAAGCAGGGGTCAAATTTTCGTAGTAAATATTTAAAAAATTTTGACTGGGACTTTATTTTGAAAAATAAAACTAAAAATTAAGAGAATAAATTAATTTATTATGTTAATACAGTTTTGATTATAATTTCAGCTATATGCTAATTCTTCAACTACACAAAGGCCAAATCAACTGTTGCTTGATTTTGTGCAGGAGGGATTGAGTACATTTTTGTGACAAAATTTTATGCTAGTACAATATTATAGCCCTCGGTTCATATTTAACTTTTTAAAAAGTTTTATTAAAATGTAATTCATGGAATATTTGACTGTTACCACTTTCTCAAGACTTTCTCTTAATCATTATGTATTATAGCATTCTATTTTTTTCCTCTGGTATTTTTATTCTGGTAAAATAGACATAACATAAAATTTACCATTTTAACCATTGTTAAGTGTACAGTTCAGTGGCATTAAGTACATTCACACTACCTGTCATTCCTGGTGAGAGCAGGGAGAGAGAGTACAATGAAATACCACCTCACACCTACTAGAATGGTCACCACGAGCAGGAATTGACTCCATGGCAGTTAACAACAGCAGGGTAGCTATCAACAAAAAACCAGAAAATAAGTGTTGGTGAGGATGTAGATAAATTGGAACCCTCATATATTGTTGGTGGGAATGTAAAATGATGCAGCTGTTGTGGAAAACAGTTTGGCACTTCCTCAAAAAGCTAAAATGAAATTATCGTACTACCCACAATTCTACTCCTAGGTATATGCCAAAGAGGCTTGAAAGCAGGGATTCAAAGAGATATTTGTGGGCCAGTATTCATGTCACCCAGTATTCACTGGGAACCCTGGTGGTGTAGTGGTTAAGAGCTACGTCTGCTAATGGAAAGGTCTGCAGTTCAAATCTACCAGGCACTCCTTGGAAACTCTATGGGGCAGTTCTTCTCTGTCATATAGGGTCACTATAAGTCGGAATCGACTTGACAGCAACGGGTAATATTCACTGCAGCATTATTCACAATAGCCAAAAGGTGGAAATGACCCAAGTGTCTATCAACAGATGGATGAATAAATAAACTGCGGTATAAACATACAATGGAATATTATTCAGCCATCAAAGGAATGAAGTTCTGATACTTGCTATGACGTGAATGAACCTTGAAACCATTATGCTAAGCGAAATAAACCAGACACAAAGGGACAAATATTGTATAATTCCACTGCTATGAAATATCTAGAGTAGGCAAATGCATAGGGAAAGTAGATTAGAGCTTACCAGGGGCTGGGGGAAGGGGAGATGGGAATTATTGCTTAATGGTTACAGCATTTCAGTTGATGAAAAAGTTTTAAAATATGTGTGATGGTTGCACATAATTAATGTCACTGAATTGTACACTTAACATAGTTACAGTGGCAAAGTTCCTTAAATAAATTTTATCATAATAAGAAGATTAAAAAAAAAATTCTTCAAGGGTGATTGCTGTTATAAACAAACAAAACAGTAGACAATGGCCACACTCAGGGGCTTGGCTACATGCCTGAGCCTGAGGAACAGAAGAAAGAAATGGGAGCGTTTAATCACAGAATTACAGAATTTTGAGCCGGAGTGAGAACTGAAGCTCCAAGTTGTCAAGTGCCTTGCCCAGGGATACCCAGCCAGTTAGAGACAAAGCCCATGCCTCCAACTCTGAACTCAGAGTTTCATCCACAATACTTTGCTATCTTCTTAAAGAAGAAAATACCAAGGAGAGACATGATAATTACCTTGAAACATTTGAAAGATTGGGATGTGGAAATAGTGGTGTTAGATGATGCTCCAAAGGGCACATTAAGATTCATGGACAATAGCACCTGAGAAGCAGAATTCTGCTAGATCTAAGGAAGAACATTGACGCCTAGAATGTCTTGGAGCTGACTGCCTTGGGAGATGGTGGTTGGAGCCCTGTTACTGAAAGTCTTCAGTCTGAAGGGGGTAAACATCTGTCAGAGATGCTGAAGGAGTCCCTAAAGTCTCTTGCATCCTGTTGTTTTTTTGGTGCCGTCAAGTCTGTTTCGACTCATAGCAACCCATGTGACAGAGTAGAACTGTCCCATAGGGTTTTCTTGGCTATAATCTTTACAGAAGCAGATCACCAGGTCTTCCTCCCATGGAGCGGCTGGGTGGATTGGAACCGCCAATCTTTTGATTAGCATCCAAGTGCCTAACCATTTGAACCACCAGGGCTCCTTCCCTCGTAACCTAGACACTGTAAATGAAAAACCTTGGTAGCGTTTGCCTTCTGCATCTTTGCCAATAATAGTAATAACAGCAGCAGCAACTGCCACCAGTTGTAGAATGTTCACAGTGTGCTAAATGCTGGGCTAAGCATTTTATAATGATGATCTCATTTGATCTTAACCTGTAAGACAAATACAGTTATTATCTCCGTTTTGCAGATGAGGTACAGAAACATTAAGTTACCTTCTCAGGGCCACCTGAGGATGAGAGAGAGAGCCAGTTTTGCTCTGAGACCCCATTCTTAACCATCAAACCCAGTGACGTCTCAAAACTTTTTGTTTCCAGTACCATTTCTGTGCATCTGTATCGGGTATTCTTGAAGTGTGAGCCTAAGGATACCTGCATCAGAACCATATTTTTGGTTCTGATGCAGAACCAAAAAATTTTGAATGCCATGTTTTTGTAAATATTCATCATGTTCCTGGGCCCTACCAATTACCTAATGAACTGGAATGTCTGTGTGAAGTGGACTGGGAATATGCCTTTTTAAACAAGTCCCTTGGATGAATCTGATGGGCACCAAAGTCTGAGAGCCATTGGTCTGGAGGTTTCAAGAAGAGGCAGAGCTGGGGGGTGGGGGCGGGGCGGGGAAGGAGGGGAATACAGATCCTGAAAAGCTTCATATTTTTGGTGAAAGTATACACCGCAAAACAACAATTTCCCGTGCAACAATTTCTACACATACTGTTCAGTGACACTGCTTACATTCTTCACAATGTGTCAGCATTGTCATTATTTCTGTTCTAGTTCTTCTGTTCCCATTAACCTAGTGTCACATCCCCCAAACTTCTTATCTATGCTTTAGAGTAATTGTTGACCATTTGGTCTCATATAGATGATTTTTAAAAGGAGCACAATACTCAAGGATGGTATTATTTACTTTATGAGCTAACCTGCTATTTAGCTAAAAGGTGACTTCAGGGGTTAGTTTGGGTTCAAGGTTTAAAGTGTATCTCAGTAGTCTTGGGGATTTCTCCAGTTTCAATGGATCCAATAGTAAGTCTGGACTTAGACTTTGTTTTGAAGGCCATGGGGAGACGTCGAAGGATGTAATGTTGAGACATGACGCAGTCAGAACTGCATGTCAGAAAGTTCATTCTGGTAGCCGTGGGGAGGCAGGGCTGGAGGCTGGAGACTGGGCAGGAGGCTCTTGTTTTCTTTCAAGGGAGAGGTAATACAGGCTTGAGCTGAGCAGAGGCAGTGGGAATGGAGAGAAGGGAACACTTTGAGGAGTGAAAAGCAGGCGGAATAGCAGGACTTGATGTTTGGTTGTGGAATGGAGGGAGAGGAAGCAGCAAACTGGGTGAGGTCCCTACGAAACAGTGAAAAATTCATGCTGTGAGACTGGCATGTGTGGACCTGTGCCGTCAAGTTGATTCTGACTTATAACGACCCTATAGGACAGAATAGAATTGCCCCCATAGGGTTTCCAAGGAGCAGCTGGTGGATTCGAGTTGCTGACCTTTTGTTTAGCAGCCAAGGTCTTAACCACTGCGCCACCAAGGCTCCATAAAATAGTTCCTACTTAATGAGAAATGGAGCTCATATTATACACAGCTTTTCTTTTTTTTTAAATTATGCTTTAGATGAAGGTTTACAGAGCCTAATAGTTTTCCATTCAACAATTTGTATACAGAATGTTCTAAGACATTGGTCACAGTGCCCTCAATGTGCCAGCGTCTCCCCATTTCTGCCCTCGGCTCCCCATTACCTTTTGTCTGGTTTTCCTACCCCTTCCTGACTTCTTGTCTTTGGTTTTGGATGGATTTTACCCTTTTGGTCTCATATAATTTAATGATCTAAGGAGCTTATTCCTCTTGGGTGTCATTGTTTATTCTGTAGATCTGTGTACTTTTGGCTGAAAGGTGGTCTCCAGGAATGGCTTCAGTTACATGTTAGAAAGGTGTCTTAAGGCCATAGTCTTGAAAGCTCCTCCAATCTCTATCAGACCAGTAAGTATGATCTTTTTTATTGATTTGATTTTTGTTCTACACTTTTCTTCTGCTCTGCCTGGGACCCTCTATTGTGATCCCAGTCAGAGCAGTTGGTAGCGGTAGCCGGGCACCATCTAGTTCTTCTTGTCTCGGGGTCGTGTAGGCTGTGGTTCATGTGGTCTATTAGTCTTTTAGACTAATTGCTCCGTTGAGTCCTCTGTTTTTTCACTCTCCTTTGCTCCAGCAGGGATGAGACCAATAGTTGTATTTTAGATGTCTGCTTGCAACCTTAAGACAGCAGATGCTACCCGCTAAGGTAGGATGTAGAACACGTTCTTTATGAACTATGTTATGCTAGTTGACATAGATGTACCCCAAGTCTATGGTCCTCAGCCCTTGAGCCTAGTAACTTCACCCCTGAGGTGTTTGGTTATATCTAGGAAGTTTCCATGACTATGTCTTTTGTGTGTTCTATTGTCTATATTAATATACACGGAGCATCTACAAATGTGTATGTAGTAATATTTGCTACCCAACCTATATCAGCAGGTGGGTGTGCTCCCTTGAACCCTCCCACTCCTCTTTAGCATACCTCTTTACTTATATATCCATTTGTAGATTATTATTTGTTAATAGTAGTCTTGTCTATGTTATGGTGATTACCACGATTCCCCTTTATTTTTCATTCCTCTCAGTGCGTTGGTCCTATTGTGCTGACTTCTCTCCTACTGTGTAATGTATTTCCCTTTTCCAGTATTAATGTGTGTCTTTTTTCTAGTTGGTGATTTTTCCCTCCCTATCCCTTCTATCACTGGTAACCATCAAAGATTTTGTGTGTGTGTGTAACCCCTTTCTTGATTATTTATAGTAGTGGTCTCATACAATATTTGTCTTTTTGTGATTGACTTATTTCACTCAGCATAATGTCCTCCAAGCTCATCCATGTTGTGAGGCGTTTCCCAGATTCATTGATGTCCTTTATCATTGAGTAGTATTCCGTTTTGTATATGTACCAAAGTTTGTTTGTCCATTGATGGGCACTTAGGTTGTTTCCATCTTTTTGTTATTGTGAATAGTGCTGCAATGAACACAAGAGTATATGTGTCTATTCATGTCATGACTCTTATTTCTCTGGGGCTTATACCTATGAGTGGGACTGCTGGGTCATATGGTATTTCTATTTCTAGCTTTTCAAAGAAGCACCACACCATTTTCCGTAGTGGTTGTACTATTTTAAATTCCCACCAGCAGTCTATAAGAGTTCCGGTCTTCCCACAACCTCATGAGCATTTGTTGTTTTCTGTTTTTATTGATTAGTGCCATTATTGCCAGGGTGAAATGGTATCTCATTGTAGTTTTGATTTACATCTCTCTGATGGCTAATGACCGCAGACATTTCTTCATGTGTTTGTTTGCCACTTGAATGTCTTCTTTGGTAAAGTGACTATTCATACCTTTTGCCCATTTTTTAATTAGATTGTTTGTCTTTTTGTTGTTGAGGTGTTGAAGTTTTTTATAAATTTTAGAGATTAACCACTTGTTGGATATGTCATAGCCATTTTTTTCCCCCAGGTTCTCTTTTGACTCTTTTGGAGAAGTCTTTTATTGAGCATAAGTGTTTAATTTTTAGGTCCCATTTATCTAACTTGTCTTCTTCTCTGTGTGGATTTTTAGTTATGTTTGGTATTCTTTTTATGCCATATATTAGGGTCTCTAACATTGTCCCTATTTTTCCTTCCATGATCTTTATAGTTTGGAGTTTTATATTTAGGTCTTTGATCCTTTTTTGGTTAGTTTTTTGTATGGTGTGAAGTATGGGTCTTGTTTCATTTTTCTGCAAATAGGCATCCAGTTTTGCCAGCACCATTTGTTAAAGAAACTGTCTCTTCCCCATTTAATGGACTTTGGCCCTTGTCTACACACAGATTTTCTGATGAAATATTATAGAAATTTCCACAGGTTCATGAGTATTTTACTGAGATAGCATCAAGTGCCAACTTCCTCTGACAACTTATTCTTGCCCTTTGATTCCTATCAAACACCCCTCTTTGCTATCAGTTTTTATTAACGTAGAGATCTCAGGCTGTGTGTTTGTGCAAGGCCGCATCTCCACCTTAGGGGGGGAGGGCTGTTTGGCAGAAGGAGCAAAGATCCTGATATGCAATGTTGTGCATTGAATAAACAGTGGAAACCTCAAGGAGTATTTGAGGAGGGTTGTTTGTCCCTAAGTCTGCAGTAGCGCCCAACAGATAAACATGCAGTCTAGGAGAAAAGATATGCTTGCTCTACAAAGGCTTGTTCAAGGCAAAATCTCTCTATCTCCACTCTCACTCCCCTTCCCCACAGATTTGCTCCAAACCAGCACTGTGAATAAATCACTTCCTACCACCTTCCCAACCATTGCCTACTCAGATGCCTCTCCAGGCTCAAGCATTAGGATAAAGCAGAGACAGGGATGGGGACAGGGGAGAGGGATAGGCTCAAAGTGCAGGTCAGGGGGAGAAAGGGTGAGTGATGATGAGTCACATAGTTGTGGAATGCAAGGAAGGTTGGGTCTAGTTTTTACTTGCCTCCTTGAGTTGTAGAGGAAGTCGATGCACAAAATCTTTTACTCTAATGTGCATGTAAGGGTGGTTAGGGCTTGAATGGTGGCTGTGGGATTGGAAAACAATCCTTTAGAAAGGAGACTCAGTGGGACAAGAGAGAAAGAGAAGGCAACTAAATGATATGATTTTGAGTGTGCGTGACTGGAAGAATGATGTCAATGGAAGAAATGGTCTGTTGCGTCAGTTTTGGGAGAAGGCTGACCATTCGTTCTAAGAGGCCGTAGTCTTCAGGTGACGATGACACAACCCAAAGTAAATGCAAGTGGACTTTTGGAAGTGTGGGATTGACACTCAGGGCCTGGGCCTGGACAGACGGATTTGTGCCTTTATTCATATTTATCCCACACCTGCCATAGACCAGGCTTTGTTGTGGGGATGCAAATCAAAGACAACTCTGGCTCTTGGTCAAAGGAGAAAACTTAATCAGAGTCCTCTAATAGAGATAAAGGGATCAGTTTCCAAAGCACAGTGGGACAGAGCAACATTCAAGGCAGTAGCTTCCAACTGGAGAACCTGGGCATGCTCATCTTACCCCTCACTGAATGGACTGGGCCAATTTTGAATCCTTGTTGGTCTTTTATTTTTGCTATAAATATTTATGAACCAAGTTGGTTGTGATTTGTGTTCTAGATGTTGTATGGAAGAAGTAGAAAGTATGACCACATGCCAAGTTTTCTGGAACCTGTGGCAGTATTGTCTCCGGTAGTTAAGACAGGATGGTCAGGGATTAAATAGTTCTGGTCAAGCAGCCACACAAAGCTGGGGGTGACCAGGTGAATAGCATGAAAACTGTAGTTGTTTTTGTGGACACTGTGAAATGATACTATATTTTTAAGAGGCTGGGGTGCGGGAGGGGACCCTGATTTATTTATTTTTGTGCCCTTTCTTTACCACGTGGCTCAAGCCCCTTTGCTTTAGATTCCGTACCCATGGTTTCTCCTTTCTCTGGATGCCTGTAGTGTTCATTTACACTCACATGTGTAATTGTTTCCTGATTTCAGTTTGGTTCCCCAACTAGAGTGTAAGTTCTCCAGGATTAGAACCCATGCATTTTTATGCATTGGGATTCTCCATCATGCCTAGCCCAGTGTGGGAACACAGAGATGTTAGAAATGCTGTTTGATTGAGGTCTCGGAACACAGATGTTGTTTAGTTACTTTTCAGCTGAAGCAGCTTTAGAAAAGAGTGATTAAATTACTTTCTTGTTAGGGTCACTGTCATTATCTGTCACAAATGTGCGTTGAATGCCTACATCCTGAGTTGTCCGGGGGAAAAAAATGCTTCCAGAACACTCATAATCTAAATAAGGGGTCAAATGCCGTTTCACATTTACTTCAGGTGATCCTGCTGCCCTCCATTAATATATATTGATTAAACACCCACTCAGTGAATTTAGTGAGAGCTTGATGCTGTAGTAGATGCTGCAGAGGGATGACAGATTCTGTAGAAAACATAGGCCCTGCTATTAGAAATCCTCATGAGCTCAGTGTCTGCGAATGGCCCAGTTGCAGCATCTGGGACTTAGTACTCAATGGGCACCAGCACATGTTTCATCCCTGCTGGTGTCCCAGTGCTCTGCCCTGTGTTGTCAGAACTAGCTTCCGCAGTTCCCTGCTGCTGCATTGGATCAGGGCATGGGCACAGAAAGGGCAGCGAAAGGGCCCTAGATAGGAAGAAATGGAGCTGGCTGAGGCAGGAAGTTGAAGATTAGGAGGCAGGCAGTCAGGGTTCTAGTCCTGGCTCTGGTAACTAGCAGTGAGTTCTGGGACAAGTTTTTCTACATCAGTTTGAGGCTGCTTTTCATTATCTGTAAAATGGGGTGAAAATGCCCACCTCATGAAATGGACCTGAGAGGATGAGTGAAACACTCCCCGCTCTTTCCAGCACCACTACCTCCTTCACCCAGGCTCATGCCTGCTCATCTTCAGCACCTGTCCGCTGGGCTTGTTCTCTTCTTTCCACTGTCATGGCTACTGGGTTGGTTTTAAGCCCTGATCTCTTGTCACAGAAGTCTTTTCATAGTATTTTATTATATGGTAATCTTTTAATTTTTTCCATTTTAGAAATCTTTAAAAAAATATTCTAAAGGTAATACATGCTTGTTATAAAAAATTTCTGACCATCAGAAGTCTATAGAGAAGACAATATTCATCAGCTCCCCAAAATTTTCTCTCCTCCATAGAGGTAACTACCATTAGGAGTTGCTACATATCTTTTAGACCCTTTTTATGTATTTATAAAACACACACAGGCATTTTTTTTCTTTACAATAAGTAGAATCATTGTGTACATATTATTCTGCAACTTAATTTTTTTTTAATGAATTGAATTTGTAAAAGACACTCACATGGAAACTTTTTTAATAAAGTGAATTATTTTTTACATTCTGTTTTGCTGTTTGCTTCTTATCTTAGTTCATGAACAGCTGTCTTCTACTTGGTCTTCTTGCTTCAGTATTATACTTGTCTTGGCCTTCCTCCATCAAGCTGCCAGAACGGTTTTCCTAAAACTCAAATGAGGATCCATTGACCATTGTATAAAGTACAACATCCTTAATATGACTGTTCCAATCTTTCCACCATCTATCTGGCCCCTGCTGACTTCGCCAATTTTATGAGAGTATTTTTTAGATTTTTTGTTAGCTGCAGAGCCTTTTTTTTCCCCTGAACAAAACCTGTCTAAAACCACAATGTACAAAATTGATAAATGTGGAGCTCCTACATTCATGTGTATATGTCAGGGCTGTAGACTCTAGCCTGCTCAGGCCCCCTACCCCTTTTCCGTTCCCTGTCCTCTGACCCCCATTTTATGGGCCTGCAGCTCAATGCATTTTTTTAGACTATGGGAAACTTTTTGCTTATCTTCTTTTCTAGAGGAGCTGAGTTTCATGCATTTATGGACTTTTTGGTGATGTGTCCTAAAGGATTCCTCTCGGGTTCTGGGTGTCCTCTCTTAGACACGGAGATTTGGAGAGCCAGCTTGTGCTCACTCTTGATGCTTCTCTGTCTTCTTTATGGTGAACACACCAAGAATTATCTTATTGTTGACCTTTTCTCTTTACATTGGGGTTTGTTACATTTAGGTCCTCATGACCTTGAAAGACTGTGAAGGACTTAAGGACAGTGTAGTAACCAGCTGGGTTATCCCAATATCCAGACATTATCTGATTCATGGTCAATATACTATTTAATAAATTCATCCCTAGGACACATGGGAAGGTCTAACAATTCCCTTTGAGATGAGGGCAAGGAGTAGATGTAGTTATTCCCTCTGCAGGAGCTATGAGGCCCATCATTTGCTGTCAGCCCAGCCATGAAAGCAGTACCAGGGCTGCAAGCAGTTGAGGATGGTCAGTATCCTTTCTTGCTGAACCACAGCCTGGATGTCTCTGCTCCTCTGCATGGGCCTGAACAATGAAGCCCCAGAATGGGGGGAAAGCTGAGGAGTGCTCTGTCTTTTCTTAGTTCACACCAGTTGTAGGTTAGGCATATTGAGTTTGGTGGTCACTGGAATGCCCACCCAAAAACCACACTGAGATCATTCTAGATTCAATGCTGGTCATCTAAGAAACTCCGAAAAAAAGAAGTCAAGACATAAATAACTCACAAGTTGAATTTTGTGGCTTTTGTGGATATATTTATTTATATTTCTCAAAAGCAGTAAGTCTACACCCCTAAGATACTCAAAATGACATTCTTTGCTTCCTTTGACCACAAAAGCCACGCGTCTGCATCATTACCAGGAGGCCGTGTTGAGGAGATTGTGATCTTCCTACTAATTAAAAAAAAAAAAAAAAAGAAAGAAAGCAAAAAACCAACCAAACAAGCAAAAAACCAAGAACTCAGGTGTCGGTTGCAGTGCACGTATTGGTTAGACTCTTCAACTCTTACTAAAGGATTTCGAACTTTTTCCTCAGGTTGTCTCCTTGTTAATTGTCAGTATGGCATATTTAGCAGAACATTTGTCAACTCAAATGCTCTGCTAACTGATGTCTGCGATCATATTTAGGCTCTCCATTTTTTATACTTCTTAGGGCATGCCTTTTTTTTTTTTTGTAATATGGAATGTTTGGCCAGCTGTTATCTTTTCCAGTGATTTAGAGGGTGCTTATTCTGTCCTGGTGGAGCAAATGGTTAAGTGCTCGACTGCTAATTGAAAGGTTGGCATTTCAAACCCACCCAGCCTGTTCCATGAGAGAAAGTCCTGGTGATCTGCTTCTGTAAAGATTATAGCCAAGAAGACACTATGGGGCAGTTCTTCTCTGTCACGTGGGGTC
Source organism: Loxodonta africana (assembly GCF_030014295.1). Lineage (NCBI taxonomy): Eukaryota > Metazoa > Chordata > Mammalia > Proboscidea > Elephantidae > Loxodonta > Loxodonta africana. Next base: position 37,213,123 of record NC_087357.1, read on the forward strand.
ACTATGAGTCGGAATCAACTCTGTTGCATCCAACCACAACATTCTGTCTTAAATTCTGCTAATTTTATCTCTAAGATTTTCTTAAGATTGAAGATAGAGGTTCATTGGTTTTTTTACTGCACTGAGATATTCTTTCTGATATTTCTATCTACTCTCTCCCAGTAACTCAGTAGTATGTGCCTCCCTCCATCCCCTGTAAAGCCCAAGCTACCTTTGAACAGTGGCACAGACTGTACAGTGCAGGCCTCTCTGCCACCAGATTAAAAAAAAAAAAAATACCAGATTAGATTTTATTAATGGATCAAGGCACCTTTTGCCACTGAGCTGGAGCTTAGCCTCACTCAGGGCTTGAGGCACCCACTACCATTTCACTGGAGTTGGCACTTGAGATGAAACCATTCCTGGTCTAGCTCTTTCCCCATATAGATTATCTCACTTAATATGTAAGATTTCTCACTTCTGGGCACATAAGATGATTTGGCAACTATTTGGAAATATCATCCTTTTTGTCCACTTTGGAGCCCTGGTGGCTCAGTGGTTAACAGCTTGGCTGTTAACCAAAAGGTCAGCAGTTTGAATCCACTAGCCACTCCTTGGAAGCCCTATGAGGACAGTTCTACTCTGTCCTATAGGGTCATTATGAGTTGGAATAGACTTGAAGGCAATGAGTTTTTTTTGTTTGTCCACTTTCCTAACTGGCTATGCCAATAGAAGGGAAAGGAATGACTGAGAACCTTCAAGAGCTGTGTCTCCTTGCTTTTCACAACTTCTGACTCTTAGAGGCATTCAGCACACAACAATAGTCATTTAGGACCTCTTGGGGTGGCACAAATAGTTAAACCCTTGACTGCCAGCTGAAAGATTGGCAGTTTGAACCCACCCAGAGGCACTTCAGAAGAAAGGTCTGGCATTTTTTTCTGAAAGCTCACAGCCTTGAAAACCTTATGGAGCAATTCTACTCTATACACACGTAGAGTCAACTCAACGACAAGCAACAAGAAGAAGTCAGTTGAAGGTGGAATTCAGCTGTATCTCCTGAGTGGCAGCGGTACACTGGGAGCAAGTCAGGGCATGGTTAGAAATTTTGAGATCTGGGACAAAGTCTTACTCATCTTTATTACACCCAGCTCTCAGCATAATGGTGGCATCTAGCATTTAATAAATATTTGATGAATTAATAAATTAATAATTGGAGTATCACTATATCCTGGGTGGCATTAACAGTTAAGTGCTCGACTACTAGCCAAAAGGTTGGTGGTTTGAACCCATCCAGAGACACCTAGAAAGACAGGCTTGGCATCTGCTTCCTAAAGGTCACAACCTTGAAAACCCTGTGGAGCAGTTCTACCTGGCACACGTGGGGTCACCATGAGTTAGAATCGACAGGATGACAACTAACAACAGCAAGTTGCCCAATTTCTGTGGCTGTAAGTAGCAAGGGAATGAATACACAGGAGTGATAAAGCGGTGCCTGTTAGTTGGTTAGTGGGCTTAGTTTCAAAGTAGTTTTTTTGTTTGTTAACTTGTTTTGGTAAAATTTCTGAACTTTTCCTAAATCTGAAATACATTTCCAACATTTGCAAATACCCAGAGCCTCCTGTATACTCATAGAACAAGAAAAAACTAGGCCTCTTTGGTAGGAATATATCCCTTTATCTCTAGCTTACTCTCCATGACCTTTGCCTATTCCCCATATAGCCTTGAGCCACATTCACAATTGGGTCCATATTCACAACTAACAACTTCTCTTCAGCTAGTTGGTAGATTCTAGAAATTTCAAGGGATTTATCAGTTGCACATGGGAGAGTCAAAGAGAACTTTGTTTTATGTATTTTTAAACATGATGCAAAATATCCTTTTGAAATTATCATCATTCCCTACCCAAATTCGGGGTCAATATCTTGGGGCACCTTTCAAGGTATGGTTCTTATAAGCAGAAGCTTATTTTGATTTTAACATTTCCTAGCTCTGGGCCCAATCCTTGAGACTGCCTTAATGTACAGCAACCAGTCAAGGGAATAAGTGTAGGGTGCTGAGTGTCTAGAAACCACTTCAAAGGCCTGTTTTTAGAAACTTGTTAGTTTGTTTAAATGTAGTTTTTCCAAAAACAGGTTTTTAATGGTTATCTTCTGAATAGCTTAGATTTGCAAATGAAGAGGAAAGCAGCATTTTTTTTTTTTTTAAAAGATAGATTATATCAGAGGGGAGAAAGTTGTATCTAATTCTGTGTGATGGTTGCTATGGTGATGATTGAATGTAAATTTCAGTTTATGTAAAACCCTGCTAAGGTTTTGATTAGAGACCAGAGGAAAGGCTTGGTGTCAGTTGGTGAAGTGGCTAAAAAGCATCTACTAATGGGGGAAAAAGGATGATGGGGTCACACAGCACCCCTCCCCCAGGTATCCTGCAGACACAGAGTAATCTGAATGTTAGGGCAGTATGAATAAGAACAGGGAATGAAGAAAGGGTGCTTCTCTTCTCCCTTGCAATTTCCTCTTTGAGGAGAGGCAGCTCCTGCAAAGGTGAACTCCCATGTGCCAGTTTCATTGGGTTTTAAGTAGGTTTTAGGTTTAGGGGAAAGGAGATTCAAGCATCAGGTGCAGGAGCTGAGATGAGTGACTTATATAGCACCTCCAACCACGATTTCTGTCCTTTGAGTACTTGCTCTTACCAGCAAGAAGGGAGGTGGGGAACAAATTGCAGAGGGGCTATAACATCAGGTTACCCTAAAGCTGCAAGCACTAGAATTGTAAACCCACCTGGAGAATGGGCTTTTGCCTCTTAAAGATAAGTGAAGTGATTTAATCTAAGATGAAATAGTTAAGGATCAGTGAGTTACTGACCTGATTATGGTCTTCACAATCAACACCCTCCCAAACTTAGTCTAAATCCTCTCTCCGAAATGGCTGATCTCTGCATAACATGTGAAGGTAATTGGATTCGTGATCATTCATTAATGGTCATCCTTGAAGGGTTATCTAGTGGGGTGCCACAGGCTTTGGTCTTAGGGCTTTCTGTCCAATTTTTCTCTGACTTTGAGGGATACAGTAGTCAGACATCAAATTGTAGATGGAGAGCATTTTTAAGGTGACTGACTAGTTATTATATTGAGTGGCAGAAGCGTTATTCAAAATTATCTTGATCTAGTTCAGTAGTTCTAAGTTCTGCTTCTAGGTCCATAAAAGCAATGGAACCAGTACAGGATGACAGAAATTCAGATTGGCATTAGCTTGTGAAAATGGGCAGCAGGGTTTACAGTTGACCACTTGCTTAATAAAAAACCAACAGTATGGTATTGCCACTAAAAGCTATTATGATGATGAGCTACATTAATAAAAGTACAGCTCCCAAGTCCTGGAATATTGTAACTTCACTATCTTCTATCAAGAATGGTGTTCCATTCTGGGCACCACTTTTTTAGGAGGAAACTGATGAACTAGATTATATCCAGAGAAGGACAACCAGGGAGTCTGGGAACATATGGTAGAGCCATTTTGTGAAAGGGTTGTGGATGTGTTCCAAGTTACATGATAAGGGAGAACCCTATTTGACGTGGAGGTTCCTGGGTGGCAGGAGTGGTGGACGTTATAGTGAAGTTCCAACTTTTTTCCATCCTGGATGATTAGTGGAAGTCAATGAGTACATGGCATTCCCTTGATGATTGTTACTGTGATAGAAGTGAGAATAGTCAGAGTGAAGGGAAGAGTTTATATTGTATGCTTGGGGTAATATTTTTCGTTTTCTCCTCTGGACTTTGTTGTGTCTGAAGTGAAGCTTGCTGCTGCCACAGCCATCTTGCTACCAGCCTGAGAATGAAGGTCATACTGAAGATGATAGAATAGAGAAATGGAAGGAAGCTGGGTCCTTGATGATGCGGTTCAACCTGTATGTCAAGCAATCCCCAGATTGTCCCACTTTAAGACTCACTAATCTAAGAGACAAATGTCTGTTATTTAAAGCACTCTGAGTTGGGATTTCTCTTGTACCAGCATGCATTTTAGCAGCTCCTGCAGGGCTGGGCTGAACAGAAGGATGGGCTTTCATAGGTAATTCGAAATGCCCATCAATGGAGTAGACTCTTTCAAGAAGGGAGTACTCACTGTAAGTATTGAAATAGAGGCTGACCATGATTTTTTAAAAAAAGAATCCTTTATGGAGTGGGATTTTACTCTAAATGATTCTTAAACCCTGATAATCTAAGATTCAAAAAATATACTCAGTAAGGTGTGAATGACCATGAAGCTGAACCTTCCCCCAGACCATTTGCATTATCACAGTGTGATAACTCAAATGAAATTTTATGAGTAGAATGTGGAGGTGGGGGAGGTTTTTGTGCATGAGAGCCTTCCAGGTGCTGCTTGCCTAGTGCATGTGATTGGGCCACTCTCTTCTTCCCCTTATTGTGTCTTGGTCTTGTGTCTGTGTCTTGGTGCCCCCACTTTTGGAAGGTTGCTGAACCCTGACCAAAGAGGAAATAAACCATATTGTGACTGCTGGATTTGCAAAACTCAACCAAAGGACTGCAATGTTGTGGAGAGGAAAAGTGAAAAACGGCAGGGTCTTGCGGACTATTAGTGGGAAGGACACAGAGGCGGGGGTGGGGAGATGGTTGGTGGCGGAGTGGTAGGCAAATGGTTGCTAGGATTAAAGGGAAGCAGTTTTCAACCTGTTTTAACCTATGCTCTTTTTTTAAAAAAAATTATTTTGTTGACTCTGTATTAACCTAGAGCTAAAACCATTCCTGGAGCCAACCCTTCAGACAAAGATTAGATTGGACTATGAAACATGACACTCGTGAAGAGTGTGCTTCTTGGTATATGTAGATACACAAGACTAAATGGGCCACTCCTGTCTGGTGGCGGGATGAGAAGGCAGAAAGGGTTAGGAGCTGGTTGAGTGGACACGGGAAAAGTGGGTTAGAAAAGGAGAGCGTGCTGTCACATTATAAGGATTCCAGCTAGGGTCACATAACAATATGTGTATGAATTTTTGTATGAGAAATTAACTTGAGCTGTAAACTTTCACCTAAAAAAAAAGATTTTGTTGTTGTTGACAATATACACAGCAAAACACACCAATTCAACTGTTTCTACGTGTACAAGTCAGTGACGTTGATTACATTCTTTGAGTTGTACAGCCATTCTCATTCTCCTTTTCTGAATTGTTCCTCCCCCATTAACATAAACTCACTGCCCCCTAAGGTTCATATCTAATCTTTCAAGTTGCTGTTGCCACTTTGGGCCCATATAGGTAGTTCCTAAAAGAGCATAATGCTCAAGGCAGATGTTTTTTACTAGTTACGCTAAACTATTGTTTGGTTTTAAGAAAACTTCAGGGGATACTTTTGGTTTAAGGTTTAAAGGTTATCTCAGGGCAATAGTTTCAGAGGTTCATCCAGCCCCCATTGGCCCAGAAGTCTGGAGTCCATGAAAATTTGAAATTAATGTTGTATATTTTTCCCCTTTTGATCAGGATTCTTCTACAGAATCTTTGATTAAAATGTTCAGTAATGGTAGCCAGGCACCATCCAGTTCTTCTGGTCTCATGGCAAAGGAGGCAATTAGCCACACTTTCTATATTCTCCTCCTGTTCCTGGCTCTCCTTCCTCTGCTGCTCCAGGCAAATAGAGTCCAGTTTTCCCTCCTCGAAGGCTGAGTGCAAGCTTTTAACCATGCTCCTTTTTGACAAACTTCTCCCTTCCATAGTTCATACTTTAAAAATTGTATTTTTCACTGTAAAATATAAAGTTACAATATAACATCACTGTGCTTTTGAAAGCTCTGTAATCCCTCCATTCTAATTCATCACTCCAGCAGGACCTTCCTACATACTCCCACCTCCCTACTGCAAAGCTGAGAATCATTGGAATGGATTTTCTTTATCCTGATTCTAGTGTTGATTAGGTTTTTAGTGGTTCCTATAATTTTACATAAAATAATGGTGAAAATGATATTTTGTCCTCAAGCTCATGACTCTGAGCTAGAAAGTGTGCTTTTGTGCTGAATATATTGTACTATGCATAGCCAAGTGGGGCTTGTTGGGGAAAAATGTTTGCACAAGGCCAAAGGAGCTGCATGTTTGAACTTGTTGTTGTTAGGCGCCATCAAGCCAGTTTTGACTCATAGTGACCCCATGTGACAGAGTAGAACTGTCGCATAGGATTTTCTAGGCTGAAATGTTTATAGAAGCAGATTGCCAAGTCTTTTTCCCATAGAGCCACTGGTGGGTTCAAATCGCCAACTTTTGGTTAGCAGCTGAGTGCTTAACCATTGCACAACCAGGGCTCCTTAGTAAGCATTTAGTTGGCAAAACCAGTGAACTCAAAGTGTGTCAGGGCTGGAAAGGATCCCAGAAATCAAGTTGTAAGCTTCACTCTGTGTTAATACAGAGAATATAGAGGAGGTTACCTGGCTCTGGGAGGGGAAGAAGCTCACCTAAGGCTGAATGGTTAATGGCAGGTAATGAACAGTTGGCCTTAGGGTAGGAGTGTGAGTATGCCCAGGTTTTACTTCAGGGCACAATTTTTTGAAAATCTGGATTTGTAAGAAGACCAACACGACTGTGTTTTAAATTAGTGAGAGGGCTAAATGTAAACGAGAGGCAAACAGAGGTAGTGTGAAGAGGCTAATTACTAAGCTTGTAAACGTTGTTATGTGTAGTGGGGACAGAAGATGACTCGACCAGCATTTCTCTGTCCTGGACACTGGGCATATCTGATGCCAGGTTTGTCCAGTACTTCTCTTGTCCTGGCTTGGAGGGCTAGTGGCAAAAAAGAAGCCATATCCAGAGATGGCTCAGTGCTTATGTTGGAGGCCGTAGGAGCAAGTGGCTGGACCATTACACTGCTTTGAGGTTTTATTTTTACTTTAGAGGGAACCAGGTCTTGTCTCAGATGGAGAAGCCCAGCTTGGTGTGGTTGAGAAGGTTCAACCAGCTTCTTTACTTTTCAGCCTCAGGCTGAAATGGAACAGCTGAAGTGTTGAATTCCAGCTCCAAGAGTGAAACTTAGAATTCCCCTGGACTAACTAGAAGATACAGTTTTATCAGCTCTGTTAAACTGTTATTTATTAAACAAAATCAATAGTTTTTAGTTTAATTTTGACTTTTTCAGTTAGAAAACTTGAAGGTCATTCCTTCAAAGACAAAAATACAGAAATTCCAGAGAGTGATTTTGGTGACGCTCTGGAAAATGGGGGTGGGAGGGGAGACCTCTGAGAAGGCAGTGGGAGAGCAGTGTTTCCAGTCTGTCTGTGAGCTCCTTTTCCTTGGTGGTTCTTGGACATTACTACCACCAAGGCATGAGAGTCAGCAAGGCTGGGAGAGACCTGAGCCAGATCAGCTGGAACCTTGGAAACCTGTAATTGCCTCAGGTCATGAGCAGCCCAACAATGGGATGTTCTGACTCCAGTAAGATGTTGGGACCAGAGTCCAGTAGGTAGTTAGGCAATGACTACCACCAGAAAATTTTTTCAAGGTTTGAAAAAAAAAAGTCACAGAGACAAAGGAAAGCAAAGAGTCCCCAAGTCAGTGTTCAGAATGTATGTAGTGTAGCGGAGGTTGTATCCCTCAGAGCCCAGGAATGATCCTGTTTTGGGGGGGAAGGTTTCCTGATCACTTTCCTTTAGGGCAAGCAGTGGTCTCACAGCTGGCAGGAGACAGGCTGAGGACACTGCAGATGAACCATGACAAGCAGAAGAGAGGAAAGGGGCTATGGCTGTAGGTGGATTCTCTCACAGAACAACCCACCCGGGCCGCCCCTCCAGGAAATAGCCAAACTTGGAAAGTCCCTGTGACCTTTCATTTGTAGACAAACTGGTTTGGTTGTTTGAATTGTGATGCTGCCAAACTATGATTTTAGCCTCACGTCCCATACCCTTGTGGTGGCCTCATGAAACTCAAATGCAAGTATGAACAATGCGTGCTGTTCTCACATCCCAATTGCTAATAGAAATGCTTTATTACTAATGACTATAATGGTCATAGAGGTGGCAGTTGCCTTTTCTCTGTTGAGCACTTAATATTTGTCAGACATAGTGTTTGACAACAACAATCCTGTAATCTATCTTTACAAATAAGGGTTATTAGGCTTTGAGAGGCTTAGTAACTTGTACAAGGTAACCAGTTAGTAGGTGACAGGTTCAACCCAGATTATTTGGACTCCGAACCCCATGCTCTTAAGTGTTGTTGTGTGCTGTTGACTCGTTTTTGACTCATAGTGACCCTATAGGACAGAGTAGAACTGTCCCATAGGGTTTCCTAAGCTGAAATCTTTGTGGGAACAAATTACTAGGTCTTTTCTCCCATGGAGCAGCTGGTGGGCTCGAACTGCCAACCTTTTGGTTAGCAGTTGAGCACTTAACTGTTGTGCTGCCAAGGCTCTTAGGTTCTTAAGTACTACCATGTATATGGCGGCCATGAGAATTGAGTGGAATTGACCAAGGGCCCCAATGCTGTGCTCTGAAATCCATCATGACAATTGACTGAGGCCATGCTTCCCATGGCTGTTCTGAGCCAATGATTGACCATGGCAGGGATACTGTAGCAGGCAAAGACATGAACCTTCAGCTCGATGACTCCTGACAGAATTGCAGAATGTCTCTTCCACTGCATTGGTTTAGGATGTTTCCCCTCAGCTCAGCCTTCCTTCTCCTTCTTTTTCATTGGAGTTAGGAGTTTTGATGGTTCTCCCAGTCTCCCTTCCCATTTTCTCTCCCAGGCACTTTCCTAAAAAAATCCTTTCAAATTTTATCCTATTTTAACATTTGCCTCTCAGAAGACCTGGACTAACACAGAATACCACACAGAATTTTCAGGGCCCTTGAGCCAGCCTGCTAGATAAATTAAGGGGTGAGACAGTTTCCTGTTTCTATCCAGATTGCACACTAAAAGCCTCAAGGCATGAAGCCTTGTGGGTCCTCCCAGTTGTCTTGCTTGCCCCCCCCAGTAGCTAGTAGTTTAGGTGGTTAGTCTTATTCATTGATTCATACATTCATGCAAAAAGCATTTATTGATTTCCTACTATGTTCTAGGCTCTGGGGATACAAAGATAAATGTCAGGGAATCTGCCATCAAAGAAATCACGGTCCAGTGGGGAAACAATTTAGTCAACAGAAAAACAACGCTAATTGCTAATGACTATTGAGTGCTTGCTCTTTGCTACTCTTTTAAGCATTTTATGTGAATTAACTCATATACTTACAACTATCATGTGAGGGAGGTGGTATTATTTCCATTTTGCATATGAGGAAACTGAGGCACAGAAGGGGCAGATGGTAAGTGGCAGAGTTGGGGTTTGGATGCAGGCAGAGCCCTTGCGCTTACTTGCTGTGCTACGCTGCCCCTTGCCATAATGCCTGTTCTAAGAGACCGTGACTGGGGCCAGAGGCAGGGCTCCCTCCCACCTCTGCTCGGGGAGTGCAGACTTCCATTGCAACAGAAACTCTGAGCCGAAAGCAGCTTGGTTCCCACTTTTAAAATCCCCATCTGCTGCTCAGTGAGAATGATTACAGTGGGCAATCTGATGGGTGCTGGACACCTGTTTTGTTGTGAGGACTCACGGTTCATTGATCCCATTTGGAAGTAGCCATATTATCTGCTGGATCTATTGCCCTTTCCAGCCCTGGAGGCTCAGTGGTTAAAGCTTCCGCCTGCTAACCAAAAGGTTTGTGGTTGAAACCCACCAACCACTCCACGGGAGAAAGATGTGGCAGTCTGCTTTCGTAAAGATTTACAACCTTTGGGGGCAGTTCTACTCTGTCCTGTGGGGTCACTATGAGCCGGAATCAACTTGATGGCAGTGGACTTGGTTTAGTGGGTTTTTGGTATCTTTGGCTAACTGGTGCATCCTTGGAATGGCAGATACTCCCTTCCCGGGCCACAGGTGATTGGCTAGCTCTGGACCACCTGATGCAGAGTATGCTCCTGCCCATTTCGACAGACAGAATCATTGCATAGGAACTCTCATCTGGTAAATTATTAATAATAACAAAAATCATAAATATTTAACTTTGCCTAGTGCTTTTCAGTTTCCAGAGTATTTCTGCATTATGCATCACTTAATCCCAATAAGCCTGTACAAAAGGCCAGGCAGGTAAAAATGTTCCCATTTTACAGGAGAGGAAATTGAGGCTTAGAAAAGACAAGATTACCCAGTAAATGATAGTGGTGAGATTTGCATCCAGACCTTCTATGACTTAGTTGAATGCACTTTCCCAGCACCCTTCAATAGCTGCAGTTACATTCCTAGGAAATATAAAATCTCTTTGGAGCCTTGTCCTTGTTTTGTCCTTGTCCTTGTCCAGGTTTTCATTGTCTGGGCATTTAGCAACTCCTGGGTCAAAGGAGTTTTGTTTTGTTGTTGCTGGTTTTGTTTGTTTTTGCTCATGATTATCTAAGCAGAATTTGGAGTGCCGCCTGTTGTTTTGTGTATCTTTAAGCCACATCACTGAGGAGAATCGTTACCACCGGTCCTGACCATACTGTGAAGCCTGGCAGATTCACAGTGAGGAATGTGAGATACCCTTCCTAGAAATGGAAAGTGAAATTGACCAGTCCCGTGACATAAAGAAAAAAAAAAAAAAAATTTTTTTTTTTTCTTTTTTTTTTATGACATAGCTTCGCTGGTCAGAATGCTAAGGGTCAGCAAAAGTGGGAGAAAGTGGTAGAGAGACAAAGGAAAGGAATTTATTTTCTTCACAATTTCCTATGCTTGATGTTGTTATCAAGAGTTTCCTTGGGCCTCTCAATTCTTGGCTGGGTGAAAATAAGCTGTATTTCCTTTGCCTGCCCCAAACAAAGCCCATTTGTCCTCACACCAGTAAATCCAGACCTCAATGTCTGTTTAGATTAGGATTGATTCCTCACCCAGGAAACCAAGAATAGCCAGTTAAAAGACTAGTTATTAATGGCCTCATTACAAGCCTGTGTTGTGCCATTTGAACCAAATTTACATAGAGAGAGGAAGCACATTTATACGTGTCGGAAAGAGATGAAGAAAGAGGAAGCCTTTCTCGGGGCCTGTGGTATCTCCTGCTTTGTTAGCAACACTGGGGTTTCCTGAACGATGAAATAGGGGCCAGCAGGCCTCCAGACCTGGGTGACCTAGGTGGGGACCCTTTCCGTAATGTTGGCCTTTGGGATGCGAGTGTGGACAGTGTTTCTCAAGAATCTTGATAAGCTCAGCCAGTGGAGCTTTCTTGGGCTCAGTATGAAATTTCTTTGTTGTATTTACTTGGAGTAGCCCTAGAAATGCTGGGTCCAGGATAGAAGTGGTTTCTTCGGAACCCATTTATCACTATGCAGAGACACATTTGTCCCAACCCTTTATAGGTTTCTCCTAGAGACTGGGTGGAAGGAATAGTAGTCTGTGCCCAGGAAGCAGCTCACCCAATGGATTTAATTTCCCCACTTGGGCCATATTTCTTGGGAACAGTTGTTCCTCCCATCTGGGAACTAGTTTGGAGTCAGGAATCTTGAGTTCTGAATGGTGTTCTACAATTAAACCAGCTGCTCCTGACCTAGGACCCATCAGTTAACTTCCCCATGCCTCTGTTTTCCATCTGCAAAATGGAGTAGTCACATGTGTCTCACACACAAATGAAAGCAAATTAAAATGGTCTGAGGTGCCAGGGGGTGATAGAACTCCACATAAGCCCACTTTTTGGATGAGGATGGAGCAGCTTGGCTCTACCACTCGGGAAAGCTTCCTGAACATTGAATTTGGAAGAGGGTTAGAGGGCCCCAGCTGGGAGGGGCTGGAGCCCGGATTTTCTCATCAGTGGACAAGGGTAAGCATACACTCTCTTTGGTTGTCATGGTAGCCTGCGGCAGTGGTGCTATTTTTGCTCGAGCTGAAGAGCAGGTAGGGTGGGTTGGGGAGGGGAAGGGAAGAACAGTCAGTTTTTGCTTAAAAAAAAAAAACCACCTTACACTTTGAAAACTTTATTTAGAGTGCCTGAGTAGGGGCTGAATAAAGGTCTTAGAGGCCTAAGGTCTCCTCTCCTCCTGAACTATCCTCTATCCTGGCCTTGAATACCTTGATGAGGGCCAAGAGAGTTGCCTGGCGAATGAAGAAGGAAACTGTTCCTTGCCTATATGAGCTGGAAAAAGACTTGGGCTGATGTACAGTAGATTCTTGACCCAGAACCTTCTACTCAGCACGGCAAATCCACTGACGTGTACTGAACCCGAGCAGCCTCAGGAATCTGCAGCTAGCACAGAACGTCTGGATGACGGTGCAGGTTTGATGTGACAGGTGAGCCAGTCTGTGTTCTGGAAGCCAGCAGCACTGGCTGTGCCAGGAAGCTGGCAGAGGACTGTGGGAGCAGTGGAAAGCATCACTTGAATTCATCCTTCCTTTCTCCTCTCTACCCCTTCTCCTTGTTTCCAGGGAGTGATCACCACAAAGTTATTGAAAGTCTTAGTTGGGGATGTGTGCACAGGATCTACCTTACCTTTTTGACATGATGCGAATGATGATAATGAACATGACTAGGGCAATGATTGATGTCACTTTAATTAACTCACAGTAACACTACTAAATGATTGTCACCTCCTCCCTCCCCTGACTTTAATGCCAGTAAGACATCTCATGGGGGAGAAAGTCTGGCCTTCCGTGCACCTTTTTACCATTATTCTGATGAGTATATATGACTTTGTGGGTAGCTGGTGACTTGCAGGTTGGGTATACTAGCCACTCTTTGTTGGGAGCTTTGTAAGTGACAGGGGCTAGTTGGACAGGAAATTCAGTGCCCATTAACCAGAGTGTGTGAACAAGGGGTAAGAAAGACCCATGGGTGATGACTGAAATGAAAAAGCAGACTTGATGTTTGCCAGGAAGCTGGGGAGTGGTGGGGGTTATTGAAACTCAAGATCTAGTCCCCCATTGCAAGCCTCTCACCTCCCACCCTACAAACCCACATGCGTTTGCAGGGCAGCAAAAGCTCCTTCTTTTGAATCCATGAGTTTGGAATTTGGGTCAAGGACAGGTCTTAGACTTCCCTTTGTGCTTTCTAAAGACATAGCAACAGCAGTGAGACTGGCTTTCTAAGCTAATAGCTAGTGTAAACAAGATACACGGTAGGAGAAATGTTTAGTCTACTTAAGAATCATTTTCTAAGCATTTTGGAAATCATGTAGTATATTTTCAGACATCGGGTTAATTTTATCATCTTATTTCTTCGTGAAAGCGCATCGAACAGGATGTTGGCTTGGTAACACTGTGTTAGCCACTGGTTTATGTTATTTTACGTATTGAGGGCAGCGCTTGCTCACGGTGTGACAGGGTGGTCGGCCACGTCCCTTCTCAGTTCTGATCAGGCTTTATAAAAGTGCTGACATATTTGGCTTGTATATCTGGAATTGTTTTAAAAATAAACAAATATAATTCTTCAACTTTTAGAAAAATGAAGCCACATTTTCTAGCTATATTTTACAAATGTTGACATAATTTCCTTTTTTCGTGGATGCTTTTTTTCAACCATTGCCACTATTTTTTTCCAAAACTTTTTCATCACCCTAAATAAAAACTGGAAACGCCGGTGGAATAGTGGTTAAGTGCTAAGGCTGCTAACCAAAAGGTTGGCAGTTTGAATCTACCAGGCGCTTCTTGGAAACTCTATGGGGCAGTACTACTCTGTCTTATAGGGTCACTATGAGTCAGAATCGACTTGATGGCAACGGGTTTTTTGGTTTTTAAACAAAAACTCTGTACCCATTAAAGAATAACCCCCTCATGAATGCTTTCTGATGACAGAGCTTCAGTATGCAGACCAAACTCCTTTGCTTGGCATTCAGGGTCTTCTCTGATACCCAAGATTCCCTCACTTACCTCCTTCCCTCCTAACCCCCACTCCCCCATACAGAAGATGCCCCCACATTGCTTCCTGTTGTGCAAACACATCATTTACTCACTTGTCTCTGTGCCTTCAGTCATGCCTTTACCTCTGCCAGGAAAGTCCTTCCAACCCCCATGTCAGCTTTCTCTGTACCTTTTAAGGCCCTGCTTGTCACTTCCTTGAGGATGTCACTTCCTTCTTCAGTCTTTCTGATCACCATAAACTGTTTCTTATAAATCTCTGCATATCCCATGTGATGTTTTGTTTCTGGTGGTTGGAGAGAGGCTGTTGCTTGCCTATGCGGTCCCCCTAACATAAGCGAGGACTTTTTCTCATCCTTATATTTCTTGGGGGCCTGGTATTGGCTTTGAACACATGAAATGAATATTTACTGAAGGAATAAATGAATGAATTATGGATTATTTTATTAAATGAAAAAATGTACCTTTTTTACGGAGGGGGTGCTCAGTGTCCAAATGAGATTTGACTTAATTAAGGTAACCAAAGTTGTCTTCATCCTTCAGGAAGTTTTTTCCTCAATTTTGTTAAAGTTCTGTTGTATTTTGTGTGTGGCAGCATTTTTCTAAACATTTGGAAACATTAGCTCACTTAGTTGAGTTATATTTATAATCTCCATCACACCATTTACAGTTCTCTCAGTTCCTTCATGTGAAGCCTCATGTTTCCAATTCAGTTGTAAGCTCCTTAAGCCATGTAAAAATGGCGTGGGGGTGGTGTCCGGCCTCCTCTAACTTCACAAGGGGGAAGGAGTATCAAGATCAACAGCTCTAGGCTGATTCTTATGAGGAGGAGGTCATACATGCCTCCTCCCTCTACCATCTTTGCCAATTTTGACACTGACTGTCCTTCCCATGGCACTTTCTACTTCGCCTATGTTTGACAATTCATTGCACTGGCCACACAGAACTCACAGACAATACTCATGATTATGGGATTTATTAGGGAAGTAATGGGTTACAATTCAGGTTGAGGAACGTTCAGAATACAGTTCTTCCATTAGGACAGCCTCTTCCCAGCCTTGCTCACAGGCAGCCTCTCCCTGGCCCTGGGCCTCTGCACTGCTCAGGCAAGTGTTACAAAGCTCTTTTAACTCTGCCAGTAAGTGCCCAGAAGCACCCCACTCCACCAGTAAGTCTCAGCCCAAAGGCACTCAGCTTTCTCGCTCTGTGGGTGGAGAAGCCCACTGCGCCATCTCCTGCCAGTCTCTCCTGTCTGTCTCTCCTGCTGCACTTTCTCTGCCACCACTTCTCGCTGCCTTTGTTGTTACAGTTCTCTGTCTCCTGAGTCCAGGAGCTTCTCAGCACAGGAATCATGGGTCCAAAGGATGTACTCTGTCCTCCTGGTTCTTCCTTGGTGGTAGTAGTGGGATCCTCTCTCTCCCACCTTGGGCTTGGGCTCACCTCAAGCCCAGAGAGATGGCAAAACTGACTAACCCTCCTGGTAGGCCAGGGTTACCCTATTTGCACAAATGATGGGGTGGGAGTTATAAGACCATGGCAAGAAAGGCCACACAAAAGTGATCCATTGTACCGTAGGTCAAAACTGTAGAAGTCATGCTTTAACACCTATTTAACATGTTCTAGCACCAGCCTAGGTCCCATGGGGGTTACTCCTATGGGACCTAGACTGGTGTTAGAACATGATATATAGGTGTTAAACACATCTGTGATGCAATGGATCACTTTTATATGGCCTTTCTAGCCATGGTCTTGTAACTCCTACCAAAAGATTGCATGGAACTATGCAAATAAGGTGCTTGTGGCCCACCAAGGGGATTGAACAGCTTGCTAATAATACAAATAAGGTGCATGGCACCCTTGTGGGGGTGTGACCATGCAAATAAGGTATATAGAACCCTAATAAGGGGATTAGTCAGTTTTGCCATCCTGGTAGGCTTAAAATAAGCCTAAAAGTTCCTAGAGGTGGAAAGGGAGGACTTCACTACCACCAAGAAGAAGAGATGGGAGCAAAGCGTGTCCTTTGGACCCAGGGTCTCTGCTCTGAGAACTTCCTAGATCCAGGAGACAGAAAGAGCTATAACACTGGAGACAGCACAAGACAGCAAGAAGTAGCAACAGAGAAATGGCAGCAGCAGAAGTAGGAGACCGGCATGAGATGGTGCAGCGGGCTTCCTGGCCCACGGAGTGAGGCAGCTACAGTGAATGTGCCAACCCACAGAGTGAAAAAGCTGAGTGCCTTTGGGCAAGAGGCTTCTGGAGAAGTTAAGGTATCCCTGGGGACTTGTTGGCAGAACTAGGGTCTCTAACTCATGCAGCAAGAGAGCTGAGTGCCTTTGGGCCGAGGCTTACTGGTGGAGTAGGTGCCCCTGGGCACTTATTGGCAGAGCTGAAAAGCTTTGTAACACTTGCCTGAGCAGGGCAGAGGCCAAGCCAAGGGGCCGAGGGGCTGAGGGGCCAAGGGCCAGAAAGAGACCTGCCCACTTAGAAACTGTCCTGATCAAAGAACTGTCTGTGCTCTGAGTCCTTCCTGATCCTGACCTGTTACTCCTCAAATAAACCCCATAAATGTGAGTATGGTCTGTGAGTTCTGTGTGGCCATTGCAATGAATTATCAAACCCAGCAGAGACCTAGAGAGAGAAGGGCTGGTGTGAGAATTTGTAAAAATGTTGGAGGGTGGAGATATGTGTGACCTCCACCTCATAGCAATCAGCCTGGGGCTGCCGATGCTTATAATGATTCTCCTCCCCTCTTGTAAAGTTAAATAAGGAGGTCCAACGCCCATACGTCGCCATTTTTACAATGTCTCTCACCAAATTGAGTCTTTCTTCTTGATATTGAAGGTAGAAGAAAGGGAACTGCTTTCTTATTATTTTTGCTGTACAATTCAGAATCATCCCCGGTGCCACCAGAATGTGTGGCTCACAGTATAGGAAACATTGGCAAAGTGAATGAGAGCTGGATTTTAGGGTTAAATTTCCATACGTTGTGCACTGTGTAACTTGGAAAACTTATTTAAATGTCTGTGCAGTAGTTTTCTCATCTGCGAAATGGGCACAATCATACCAATGTCATAGTTGCTGTGATTAAATGGAATCATACATGCTAAATGTTTTGTATGGTTCTAAATGCTCAACAAATGGCAACTGTATTTGTTTTTAAGAACAATTCCTGTTTATACTTTTACCAAGGTCATCATTTTACAAGAGAAGTTAGCTTTGTGTACTCTGCAAAATCTCTCCAAGATCAACAAACACTATTCTTCAACCCTAACCCTTCCCCAGACTATCAAAAAAATATAGTGCTAATAGATGCCAGGTATTGTGCAGTGAACAAAGGAATAAGCACTGTGAACAAAGGAATAAGCACTGTGATCTCTGATATCAAGAACCTTATAACTTAATTGGAGAATAAGAGAGGGCAGCCTTTAGGTTAGAGGCACCAGAGCACGCGGGACCCTGGATGGTTCAGTTGGCATTAAGTGTCTCTTGATTGAAACCCCATCCTTGGAATGTGCCCATTTACTCTGGTGGTGAGGTCACAGCATACCTAACAAAGGGTGTCATTGCTGAGAATAACAAGGCAGCACCACCAGGCGTCGGTGCCAGCGAAAGCCTGAAATACGACTCATGAGTGGCAAAGTCACAATTCCAAGTTACATTGCCTTCTTCTGCTTCCTTGGCCTCTAACTCTGCCTCTTACTGCTTTGTGACCTTGGGTGAGTTACTTCAATTCTTTGAGGCACGGTCTTTCTATCTATAAAATGGGAATAGGATATTCATTCCTACCTCACAGTATTATGCAGGTTAAATGACATAAGACTATCAAGCACTTACCACAATATTCAATAAAAGTAAATTTTATTGTTATTAATAATAAAAATGAGTCTGTCGCCCAGCCCTCTTGCATAGCATGAGCTCTCCATGTGACTGGAGTGTGGGTCCAAGCGCATATATATACTCAGCATGTATAAAATCCATACTGTTGTTTATCAGACCTTAGTAATGTGGTCTCCCTTTTAAAGGAGAAAAAGTTATTATGAAACTTCAGTGTTGACATGGAAACCCTGGTGGTGTAGTGGTTAAGAGTTCAGCTGCTAACCAAAAGGTTGGGAGTTCAAATCCACCAGGCATTCCTTGGAAACCCTGTGGAGCAGTTCTACTCTGTCGTATAGGGTCGCTATGAGTTGGAATCGACTCGACAGCAAGGTTTTGTTTTTTTTTTTAGTGTTTTTAGTGTTGACAGATTGTTTTGATGTTGTTTAAGTATGCCAATCAAGATTCATTGGTAATTAGTGGTGATTGGAATGCAAAAGAAGGATCAATATTTGGAAAATGTGGCCTTGGTGATAGAAATGACACGGGAAATCACACACGGTAGAATTTTGCAAGACCAAGGACCTATTCATTGGAAATACCTTTTTCAATAACATAAACAGTGACTGTACACGTGGACCTCACCAGATGGAATACACAGGAATCAAATCAACTACATCTGTGGAAAGAGACCATGGAGAAACTCAATATTATCAGTCAGAATAAGGCCAGGGGCTGACTGCAGAACAGACCATCAATTGCTCATATGCAAGTTCAAGTTAAAGCTGAATTAAATTAAAACAAGTCCATGAGAGCCAAAATACGACCTTGAGTATATCCCACCTGAATTTAGAGACCATCTCAAGAATAGATTTTACGCATTGAACACTAATGACTGAAGATCTGACTAGTTGTGGGATGACATCAAGGACAACATATATGAAGAAAGCAAAAGGTCAGTAAAAAGACAGGAAAGAAAGAAAAGACCAAAATGGAAGTCAGAAGAGACTCTGAAACTTGTTCTTGAACAGAGAGTAGCTAAAGTGAATGTAAGAAATGATGAAATAAAATTGCTGAACAAAAGATTTCACAAGGGCGACTTCAGAAGACAGAGTAAAGTATTATAATGAAAGGTTCAAAGACCTGGAGTTAGAAAACCAAAAGGGAAGAACACACTCAGCATTTCTCAAGCTAAAAGAACTGAAGAAAAAATTCAAGCCTCGAGTTGCAATATTGAAGGATTCTACAGGGAAAATACTGAACGATGCAGGAAGAATCAAAAGAAGATGGAAGGAATACAGAGAGTCGCTGTACCAAAAACAGAATTTGTCGATGTTCAACCGTTTCGGGAGGTAGCATATGATCAACAACTGATGGTACTGCAGGAAGAAGTCTAAGCTGCACTGAAGGCATTGATGAAAAATAAGGTTCCAGGAATTGACAGAGTACCAATTGTGGTGTTTCAACAAATGGGTGCAAAACTGGAAGCACTCGCTAGTCTATGCCAAGAAATTTGAAAGACAGCTATCAAGAGATCCATATCTGTGATTATTCCAAAGAAACATGATCCATCAGAACGCAGAAATTATCAAACGTTATGATTAATATCATACACAAGTAAAATTTTGCTGAAGATAATTCAAAAACAGTTGTAGCAAAACATCGACAGAGAACTGCCAAAAATTCAATCTGGATTCAGAAGAAAACATGGAACAAGAAATATCGTTGCTGATGTCAGATGGATCTTGCCTGAAAGCAGAGAATACCAGAAAGATGTTTACCTGTGTTTTATTGACTATGCAAAGGCATGCAACTGTGTGGATCATAAAAAATTATGGATAATGTTGCAAAGAGTGAGAATTCCAGAACAGTTAATTGTGCTCATGAGGAACCTCTACATAGAACAACATAGAGGCAGCTGTTCAAACAGAACAAGGGGATACTGCATGGTTTAAAATCAGAAAAGGTGTGTGTCAGTGTTGTATCCTTTCACCATATTTGTTCAATCTGTATGCTGAGCAGATAATCTGGGAAGCTGGACTATATGAAAAGAATCCAGCATCAGGATTGGAGGAAGACTTGTTAACAACCTGAGATACAGATGACACAACCTTGCTTGTTGAAAGTGAAGAGGATGGGAAACACTTACTGATGAAGATCAAAGACTACAGCCTTTAGTATGGATTCCACCTCAACATAAAGAAAGCAAAAATCCTCACAAATGGACCAATAATGATGATCCTCATGATAAACAGAGAAAAGATTAAAGTTGTCAAGGATTTCATTTTACTTGGATCCATAATCAACACCCGTAGAAGCAGCAGCCAAGAAATCAAATGACGTATTGGATCAGGCAAATCTGCTGCAAAAAGGTGTCACTTTTGGACTAAGGTGGGCATGACCCAAGTCATGGTATTTTTAATGGCCTCGTATGCATGGGAAAGCTAGGCAATTATTGAAGAAGAATTGATACATTTGAATTATGATGTTGGTGAAGAATATTGAATATACTGTGGACTGCCAGAGGAATGAGCAAGTCTGTCTTGGAAGAAGTACAGCCAGCATGCTCCTTAGAAGCAAGGATGGCACAACTACATCTCACATACTTTGGACATGTTATCAGGGGGAGCAGTACCTGGAGAAGGACATCATGCTTGGTAAAGTAGAGGGTCAGTGAAAAAGAGGAAGACCCTCAAGGGGATGGATTGACATAGTGGTTGCAACAATGGGCTCAAACATAGCAATGATTGTGAGGATGGCGCAGGACTGGGCAGTGTTTTGTTCTATTGTACATAGGGTTGCTATGACTCAGAGCTGACTAGGTGGCACCTAACAATAACAGATACATATAAACATAATTACCTTCTTATGCTTATTGTTCTTTCCCAACTCTGAAAGCAAAACAAATGGACAAGGCACAAATACAGGTATAAAATAAACAAAAGAAGAGTTGATTTCAGTTCATTTTCAGTAGTAGACAATGCCGGTTTCTTGAGGTAGCATCACGAACATGGCATGGAGCCTGTGGCACTGATTCTGTCAAGAGTGCTTGGCACATCTTCCCTGGGTGATTCAGTGACTTGCTTTTCCCACCAGGTGAAGCCTTTTGTTCTTGTGGCACAAATGCCTTATTTACATATTGGCCGGCCCCCTCTGTTCTTTTCTCATTAGCCCCTGACATGGAGCGCAGCATGACCTAGCTGCAAAGTGATTGCAAACACAAACGCAAACATGGGCTTCCTTTTCCTGTGGCGGGACCTGATTATAATGTATTGTTTTTGTTGACAGGTAATGTCCAGTCAATCCTGACTTATAGCAACCCCATGTGTTACAGAGTAGAACTGCCCCATAGGGTTTCTTTGAGTTAGCAGCTAAGCGCTTACCTGATAATCTGGAAGCTGAAACTGCTGTAAAAAATATGTTAAGAAAAAATTAAATATGTGTTTTAGAGCAGCTTCAGGTTCATAGAAAAATTGTGCCGAAACTACTGAGAGTTCCCATATACACTTTTCCCTGTTGAGCACTGTTTCTCCTATTTTTAACATCTTGCATTCATGTGGTACATCTGTCATAATCGATGAACCAAAGTCTATAGTTTACATTAGGATTCACCCTTGTTTTGTACAATCCTATGGTTTTTTATTTTTGATAATATTTTATTGTGTTTTTTGTGACAGTTTACACAGCAAGTTAGGTTCCCATTTGACAATTTCTACATAACTTGTTCAGTGACATTAGTTACATTTTCCACAATGTATCAGCATTCTTTTTAATTGTGTTCTGGGTGTTCCATTTCTACTACTCTAGTTTCCCTGCCCCCTTATCTTCTCATCCTGGCTTTAACGTAAATATTGACCTTTTGGTCTCATACAGATGGTTATTTAGCAGAGCACCGTTCTTCCAGGTATTATCCTTTATTTTATGTGCCACTCTGCTAGTTCACTAAAAGGTGGTCTCCAAGCATAGTTTCGGTTCAAGGTTTAAAGAGTGAATTAGGCGACAGTCTCAGGAAGTCCTCTGGTCTCAACTGGTCCAGTTAGTCTGGACTTTTTTCTTTCTTTTTTTTTAAAGAATTTGAGTTTTTGTTCAATATTTTTCTCCCGTTTTGTCTGGGACCATCTATTGCGAGCCTGACCAGAATGGTCAGTGGTGGTAGCTGAGTACTATCTCAATCTTCTGGTCTCAGGGTAGATGAGGCCGTGGCTCTAGTAGGCTATTGGCCCTGTGGATTTCTTTCTTCTCTGAGATTTTGGTTACCTTTGTACTCTCTTGCTCCTGACGACTCGCATCTTAGATGGCCACGTGCAAGCTTTGAAGACCCCAGACGCTACTTACTAGGATGCAGACCTTGAGCTTTGTGAACTATAGTATGCCAATGGACTGAGTTGCCCCATGAGACTATGGTCCTAAGCCTTCAAACCCCGAAAACCAATCTCAGAAGTTGTTTGGTTATGTCGGAGGAGTATCTGTAGCTGTGTCTTCAGTGAATACTCTTGTCACTCGGTATCCGCAGGGGATTGGTTCTAGGACCCCTGCGAATACCAAAATCTGGAGATGCTCAAGTCCCTTGTATAAAATGGCGTAGTATTTGCATATAACCTAGGCACATCCTCCCTTATACTTTGAATCATCTCTAGATTACTTATAATACCTAATACAAGGTAAATGCTATGTAAATAGTTGTAAAGTGCCCTGTGAATAGCACTTTTCACTCCCTCTTAGCCTTTGAGGGATGGCTTTGACCATTTAATTGTTTTTTAGGAGCCATTTTTTTCACAGAAACAAAAGGTGCACACAGCACAAGTAACGCCACTGGAGGCAAACAATGCTCAAACAACGTGTGATGGAGGGAGTCTGAGGATCTGTGAAATGGTGGGAGGCTACAGCAGGGTGTGCGTACACGTCACTTCATTCACGTGGATTCAGCAGAGTGCTTGGCATGCGGCAAATTCAAGTTTTGTTTTTTGAATCTGCTCAAGGTCAGACCCTGGCCCAGCTAAGGTGCCTGCATTCTCGGTTGTGCACTGTGGAGGCGGTTGTTATGGCTTGAGGTGGTGTGAGCACTTGGTGTTCACGTCAGTAAGCGTCAGCAGAATTACCCTGCAGAATGAATGACATCCTGACATCCTGAAATGTGTTAGCTGTCAGTAGCTATCAAAGGTGACTTAACGGATAGACGTGCTGGAAGGAATGGTTTATATGGCCCACCTGAATGCTGGGGACTCAGCCAGTTGCTGCACCGTTAGGATCAATCTCATTTATGTCAAGCTGCACTCGCTGGCAGAAGGATTAGCCAGTAGATTAAGTTGCTACTTTTCCTCTTCACTCCCACCTCCGTTATCAAAGTAATGCTTTCTCACTGTGAAAAATATGAAAATACATAAGAGAGAAAAAGAAAGGAACGAGGAAGAGAGAGAAAAAGCAAGGGAGAGAAGAAAGGAAGGAGGGAGAGGAGAGCTATATTTGGAGGAGAGAGGTCTTTATGTAATTGAGATCATACAATGTAAGATACAATATAAGATAATTTTATATCCTGCTTTTTTGCTTAGGAAATCCTGGTGGCGTAGTGGTTAAGAGCTATGGCTGCTAACCAGAAGGTCAGCAGTTCGAATCCACCAGGTGCTTCTCGGTAACTCTGTGGGGCAGTTCCAGTCTGTCCCATAGGGTCGCTATGAGTTGGTATCGACTTGATGGCAACGGGCTTTTGCCTAACATAATGTGTAAAGCTTTTACCCCTGAAGCTTAAAGCCCTTTGAAAAGAACCTTTTAGATATTCTTTCACCAGGCATTTAGGTTGTTTTCAGTTTTCCACTGATACAAATAATGATTCTGCAGACATCCTGGTTCATTATCTTTGTCTCTATTTCGAACATCTATTTTCCTCCTTAAGAGGTATTTCTGGAAGTAGAAGCCTGTGGCAAAAGGTATGAACAGTTTAAAGGCTTTCTTGTTCTCTGTATGTGGCCACATGGCTTCCCAGAAAAGTTGTATCAGTTTACACTTTTCTTCAGCATCGATGGAGAGTGTCTGCCCTACCGCACCTTTAAACAGCACACTGAGTACACTTTACCAAGTTGGAAAAAAGTAAAAGAGCAATGTGTTATTTTTATCTACATTTCTGTGATTACTAGTAAGGATGAATGATATTTTAATTTTGGAGGGAGCGTAACTTGTATGACTTTTTTTGTGAAATGTCTACTTAATCAGGCTTTGGGTGTTTTCTTAGAGATTTCTGTGATCTGTTCATGTATTAAGGAGATTAATCCTTTGTCATATTTATTTCGAATTTTTAACCAGTTTGTGATTTGCCATTGGTTATGGTTGGTAATAACTTTATTGAGATATAATTCACATGTCATACAATTCACTCATGTGTTCACTCAATTTAAAGGCTTTTAGTATAGTCACAAATTTGTGCAACCATCACCACAATCAATTTTAGAATATTTTAATCACCTCAGAAAGAAATTCTATTCCCTTTAGCTATTACCCCTTCTACTCATCCCCTCCCAACCCCAGCCCTGAAAAAAAAAAAAACCTATTGCCACTGAGTCGGAATATCGACCCTATAGGACAGAGTAGAACCGCCCTATAGAGTTTCCAAGGAGTGCCTGGTAGATTTGAACTGCCAGTCCTTTGTTTAGCAGCCATAGCATTTAACCACTATACCACCAGGGTTTCCCCCAGCCCCAAGTAACCACTAATCTACTTTCTGTCTGTATAGGTTTTCCTAGTCTAGCCATTTCATATAAGCACCATCATATAATATGTCGTCTGTGGTTTCTGGTTTCTTTCACTTAACATGTTTTCATGGTTCATCTATATTGTAGCATGTATCAGCATTTCATTCCTTTTTATTTCTTGAATAATATTCCATTGTATGGACATAGCACATTTAGTTTGTCTATTCATCTGTTGATGGACATTTTGGTTATTTCCATCTTTTGGCTATTATGAATAATCCTGCTATAAACATTTGTATTTTGTTTTTAGTTTGTCGTGGTTTACTTAAGTTTTAAATTCATGTCATTGAATCTATTGCTTGTTTAGATTGTCCTTTCTTGAGCTGTTTCAGATGAACAAATCTTTTCCCAAGCCAGTGGTAAAATGTTCACTCATATTTTCATGTTTTTAAATTTGTTTTATTTTTATTTTGCATTTCAATCTATGATACATCTAAATTTTATTTTGAAGTGTATGAGAATTAGGAAGAATCCAAATAGTCCCCTCCTCCCCACTTCTCCACCCTATTAGCTAATATTTTTCCAGCACCATCTGCTGAGTCATCTTTCTCACCAACCATCCTTCATTTTGTACTGATTTGTAATGCTTTCTTTCTCACATACTAAGTTTTTATGGAAATGAAACTTTCTTTTTGAACTTTCAGTTATACTTGCTCTGTCCATTCTGTTCAATTTTTTATAATCTTATTATAAAATTGGACTACCTTTCACTATTTTTTAAAACTTTGCTAGACATAATACCTCTATAAATGGAGTTTTCCTAGACAGGAAAAGTGAATATTATAAAGAAGCACATTGTTCCAAATAAATCCACTACAATGACAGGTATATGGCTTATACTCTAAAGTTTATTTGAAAACTGAGGAGTTTTTTTTTTTTTTCGTGGTTATTGATTTAGTTGGATTTCTACTTATTTTGAGACAATTATGATAATTTATATTTTTCTATAAAAATTGCATTGAGATTTTCAAAATTCTTAGTATAAAGTTTTTCATACCAATCCTTTTCTAAAGTCTTTTGCATAGCTGTAGTTATCTTTCCTTTCTCACTTGGCTTATTTTTGTATTTTCTCTTTTTTTTTCTTAGTTACATTTACTAGAACTTTGATTCCTTGACCAGCAGACTAATGGGTCAGTAATTTGGGAGAAATAAAGGGTTTTTCTTTTTTGAAGCAATGGTAGACTGCTCTTTGAGTCCATTCCAAGGAGATAATATTTGTGTAATAAATTAGAATGGTTAGCAAGAATTGGTGCCTGGCACTTCTGCCACTCAGGATAATTTCTAAACAATTCTGGAACAGGAAGTAGTTCCAGGGAGTGCCTTTCTGTTGTAAGTAACTGGATGTTTTAAGTTGATGAGGTTATTTTCTTATCCAGGAAGAACTTTGGACACTAAAAAATGGGATGTCCAGGCATCAGTATTAAGAAATGGAAATTTGATGTGATATTCTATAAGCATCAAGAAGAAGAATATTAATTATTCCTGGTCTTTTTGGTTCTTTCCTTCGTGGAATCCTGTGTTGGGTGGGAGTTGCTTGGGTGGCATGTATAGCTCTGTCCATAGGGATGGGCTCTGACCATCTTAGGAAAGGGCAGATACAGCAGAGAAAATGACAGACCAGGTGATTTAGCTTGGAGAGTAGGGAGATGGAGAGACTACCGTAGTTAGCCTCTGCAGGGGGATAATTAGCACCAAGTGAGGCAAAGCCAGTAGAACTGGAGAGGAAAGGAGAGATAATGAGCAGATTGATGGCTGCGATGCCTACCTAAAAACCATATTATCCTCCTTGGAACTCCCAGAGTCCTTTGCCCCATCTCTTAGCACTAGATTCTGCTGGCTTACTGTCATGCAAACAAGGTCAGATGGCCTGGCAGCACTCCACCAGGCCTTCTGGAATTTCACGTCTTGGGAGAAATCATGGAAAGGGCAAAAGCAGCAGGAGTTTGTTCCCCAGTGCCCATCATACTCTGTGGACATCAGAGCCAGGTGTCAGGCTGTGGGACAGGACTCCGGCCTGAAGCTGTGGGGCTTCTAAGCTGCATGACTGGGGAAGCACCAGCCCCTCCCTTGGCCTGAGCAGGACACTGGGGGTCCATCCATGCCTCACAGTTACAGCAGCAGAATGTGGTGGTACTTTGGCTCTCAGCCCTGTTCCCCAACTCAGCACTCATGGTCATGGGAACACAGCCTTTCTCCTGGCATAGCCTACAGCCTGGGTGCAAGCCTGTGGTGATGGCTTTTGAGGGGGCCTGATCCACCACCTCAGCATTCTGAACTGGAGGAGTGTTTGCTACCTGTTCTGCAGGAAGCCACTTCCTCCCCAGGAGGCCAGCCTGTAGGAATCAATCAAACTAACTGTTACCTCTCACCTGCCCCGCACTTTTAGATCATGGGCTCTTTGAAAGCAGGATTGATGCTTGATCCATCCTCGTGTCTCCTCAGTGCCTGACACGTTTGACTGATTGTCTATAAATGATTTAGGAATGAACAAGAGAGAGCTCCGAAAAAGACCTGGATGATGCTTCTCTCTCCTCTTACCTATCTTAAACGTTTTGGAGTCCTGTCTTTCTTTGAGGATCTGATGAAAGTTTTGGACTATTTCTCTGGAAAAGTATAGGTGTGCACATGCGTCGTCCCCCCCCCCACACACATACACACATACAGCCTTGCACACAACCTCAGGGTTAGGCCTATCAATCGCTGGACCCTGGTTAAGGGCCCCTGCCTTAGTATAGAGTCTTAAAAGCTTGTGAGCCGCCATCTAAGACACTCTACTGGTCCCACCCCGTCTGGAGCAAGGGAGAGTGAAGACACAAAGACACAAGGGGGAGATTAGTCCAAAGGGCTAATGGACTGCAATTACCACAGCCTCCACCAGACTGGGTCCAGCACATCTAGATGGTGCCTGGCTACCACCACCAACTGCTCTGACAGAGATCACAATAGAGGATCCTGGATAGAACTGGAGAAAAATGTAGAGCAATTCAAACTTACCAAAAAAGACCAGATTTACTGGTCTGACAGACTGAAGAAACCCGAAGAGTATGGCCCCCGGACACCCTTTTAACTCAGTACTGAAGTCACTCCTGAGGTTCATCCTTCAGCCAAAGATTAGACAGGCCCATAAAACAAACATTAAGACAGTAGGCTCGACCATGTATACGAGACTAAATTGGCACATCAGCTCAGGGGCAAGGATGAGAAGGCAGGAGGGGACAGAAAAGCTGGTAATGAGGAACCCAAGGTCGAGAAGGGGAGAGTGTTGACATGTTGTGAGGTTGGCAACCAATGTCACAAAACAATATGTGTATTAATTGTTTAATGAGAAACTAATTTGCTCTGTAAACCTTCACCTAAAGCGCGCACACACACACACACTCAGAGAGACAAAAAGAGCCCCTGCCTTAGGCCTCTGGTGAGTTTCAGTTATACTGTCTCAGCATCATCTCATTCACCCCCTCCTCAGCTTCTCTGAATCTGTATGTGCTCTAATCTTTCCACAGTAGAGGTGTTGGCCATGTAGTGATGTGGAACCTGGCTAGACGGATTTTAGGTTTGTGAAAAATGATTGCTTTTCACTGTTGCTCCCAGAGGGAGTGCTTTGGTCAGTCATGACCCCAAAGTCTAATGGCTTCCTGGACAGCACAGGTTTTACCTGATGTTCACAGATGACCTTTAAATAGATAGCCCCTTCGTGACCTCACCTGCAGAGAAGGGGCCTCTTTTCCCCACAACCACCAAACCCAGCCCTGAGGGAAAACTGGAGATAAAGCTTCCGGAAGCCTACTGGTTGAGACTAGACTTGCCAGCCTCAGACAGCAGCCTGCCTCAGATTTTTTGGCCTTCCTTTCCACGAGTCATCCTCTTGCTGTCACCCTACCCCTGTGACCTACATGGTGGTTGACTTTTTCCCGTTAGGTCCTCTTTCATGCTTTCCCAAGTCACTTCCATCAATTTGTATTTGTTTGATATTCAAATCCATGTCCTATTTGGCAACATTTCGGGCTTTCATGGAGTGAAACATGTCTACTAGTTCTCCTTCCTTTAGTTACCATTCAGTGGTGTCCTCTCTTCCGTAGATTCTGGCTGTGACTCAGTTACCGACACCGAGACTGAGGACGAGAAGGTCCTTCCCTACTCGAAGCAGCAGAACTTGCCACTGGAGAATTCACCTGGGAACCTGATGGTGGTGCAGCCAGACCGCGTCCGCTGTGGGGTAGGCACTCCATGGTGCTGGTAAATGACTGTCAGAACATAGGCTTTACAATGGACACATTCATTACAATAAAAGGAATGAGATTCTCGGGTTGCACGTCAGTGTAATCCCAGCTTTCCCTTAGGGTTTCCCTTGTACATTATCTACCTGGGAACCTTATTACCTAGGCCTTGGACATATGTAGCTCCTTTAAGTCAAAGTGAGATGAGCCAGGAATGTTTGTGTCATTAATCTAAGACTTCTATATCATGGATCAAAAAATAGAACATCTGGGAGACGCAAACATTAGTAGACATGCCAACCCTGGAGTTGGAGGCCTGGGTCTGTCCCCCCTGGCCTTCCCTACTGTGGGTTTCCACTATCCTTCCCTACTTCCCTAACTAGGGATTGCTTTCCCATCAACTGGCCACCAACCTGGCCATAGCTGGGTACCTTGAAGCTTGATGACTGAAACTCGCTGGCCAATATTACTTGTTAAAGGGATCAGATATGCATAGCATGACTAAGACTTTCAGGGGTGGGGGTGTGTGTTAACCAGTGACTTGAATGTGATGGGCCGGCTGATGTGTCACTGTCAGTTAAATCCCACTGTAGTATTTATAGTTTTTTCATTATATTTCCTTCCCTAATCAGAAATGTGTGATGTTTATACTAACTCAGAGCAGCAATAATGCTTCCCTCATGGCTGTAAGTCCTTCACTGAGTTTGCCCCCACGGGTTCCTTGTAGTCGGAGGAGTGGTGCCTTGGGGACAGGAAGCACTGGCTTCCTTGCACTTGTGAGTGGTTTTCTGCAGCCTGAGGCTATGAGGCATTGGGCAAGGACTCCCCACATGGGGGTTGCAAATTGCTGCTTTGGGCTGGGTTTGACACATAGACATATTTGGACTGCAGTGTTTTTAAAAATGAGGCATAAAGATCCGTATTTCCAGCTTACTTTAAGTCAGAATCTGCCAATATCTGACCTGAGACTGGGGCCGAGCAGCCCCTTGGATGGAACGTGTGTTCACCAGTCCGCTGGTCCTTACCATTCCTTTTTCCTTATACTTAGTCATCATTCCTTTTCCTTACTGGCCATTGCTACTTCCTGCTGTCCCCTTCTCCCTGCCCCCCAGATGAGGCTGTTGGGTATCTGTGGGTGAAGGGGCTTGGAACCAAAGACTGAGTCCCTTCACATGCCTCTCTGATTTTCTAGGGTTTCTCTCCTCCTGACCTGGCTTCCCATTAACCCAGGGCTCTCTTGTTGCCTGTTCTAGGTCTCCAGGCCCTGGGGCAGCTGGGCTGGGCTTGGGTTCTGGCTGCTGGTAGGGGAGAGGCACTCATTCTATCTAGCTCCCACAGGCTTCCTGGGAGAAGGAGCAGGTGGGACAGGGTTGGGCCTGTGTCAGGAGTGACATACGCGGTTGCAGCCTCATCAGGCTCCATCAGCCAGGATCACACAACCTCCTTCACCTGGTGTTAAATCCCAGCTAACCACACCCTCCTCATGGTGCTTGTCATGGAGCGCTACTATGAGGACTTTAGAGCAGAATCTTAGGATGACCATCTGGGAATTAGCTAAGGCCAGAAATCTCCCTTTTCCTGTTTTTTGGAGGGCCTAGCTTTACCAGTTCAAAACTGAGAAGACTACTTTTGAGCTTAGTCAGCACAATAAAACAAGATAATTCCATTTGGCAGGCTCAGCAAGAGATCCTAAAAGCAAGGTAAAATAGCCAAATAGCTTAATGCCTTGGTGCTTATGTCTTCAAAATTTTGGTATGGAGAATTAATTCCCCAATAAGTTATTTTTACCCAGCCAGGAGCAGCAAAAGGAGCTGGGCCCAAGAGGGCTTCTCTCAGCCCCCGCTCACACTTTAAGGTGCAGAAGAATCACTTGAGGATCTTATTAATATGCAGACTATATTCAGCAGGTTTAGGGTGGGGCCTGAGATTCTGTATTTCTAATGAGATCCCAGGAGATGCCAATGCTACTGGTCCTTTGGCCACACTTTGAGGAACAAGTCTAGTCTAGAACAGTGCTTTATCTGTGGTGAGGAACTTTTTTTTTTTTTTAATTTCCAATTCTGCCATGGCCTAATCCCAGTGGGGCAGATCTACTCTGTCCTGTAGGGCTGCTATGAGTCAGAATTGATTCAACGGCAACAGGTTTTTTTTTTTTAATTTTTTTGGTTTATAGACTAATGCTTTTATAAAATACAATAATAATAAAAAAAGAATTGGTATAAAAATTCCATAAAAAGACATATGAAATATAAGCCCCAGTTTTTTCTTGTTATCAGATTTAGCAGATATAAAATTACTCAATTCAGTTGCTATAAAGGTTTATAAATGTTTACTCTAGGGGTTTGTAACCTATCTCATTGGGACCAGTAGAAAACATTTTGCTGCCCAGCCTTGGACTGCAGACCCCACCCTGCCCTGGAGCACACACGTAGGTCTAGAGCACTGGGCCCAGCACCCTAACAGGGAATCTAGGAGGGTGAGGGGACAATGACCAGTCTCCCATTCCAGGCAGAAACTACGGTCTACATTATTGTGAAATGTAAGTTGGATGAGAGAGTGACGACAGAAGCAGAATTTTCTCCTGAGAATTCTCCCGCAGTACGGGTGGAAGCCACGCTGGAGAACGAGTACACCGTTTCAGTGAAGGCACCCAGTGAGTAGCCCCATTTGCCTCTGGATTAGGCATTGTATTAAGGAAGAGGCTCACTCTTGCTTTCTTTTTCCTTTCCTGTCTTTACTCAGCAGCTGAGAAAAGTGACACCAAGCTTTGGGTTTGGTCGACATGTTCTATTTACATGAAAAAGAAGTTGCAAAAACGGATATGCGTGATGGACAAGAACTTGACATATTATCACTTTTACCGTTATAAAGTTAATATATGAAAACACTTTTGAAATTAGAGAAGAGTAGGGAGGAAAAAAAAAAAAAGCCATCTGATACTTGACCACTCAGACATTTTTGCCTTGTTCTGAAAGTGTCTGTTACTTTGTATTCTATTTTTCCTTATATAATCTTATGTAATATTTATTCCTTCCTTCCCTCCTTACCTCCATGCTATTACATGGACTTGTAACTTTCCATTTCATAACATTTTTATTGCAGAAGTAATGTGTGCTCAATGCAGAAAGCTTGAATAATACAGTAGCCATAAAGGGAAATAAATAGAAAATTACTCATATACCCCCCCAAAGGAAATCACTGGTTTCTGTATGTTTCCGTATCTGTACACATAGCTTAATACTTTCTTGTTGCTCACTTTTGTTTCCTGGTAGTACACTGTGAGTATTTTCTCATGTTCATAAATATTCTTTTACAATGTGATGTTTAATGGTTGTAAGGTAATCAATCCATTGTATGGGTGGACCATAATTTACCTAACCAGCCCCTTGTGTTGGACCTGCATCTTATACCTGTACTTTTTAAAGCCTCAGTTGAATAGAAGTATCATCTTTTAATTTTCCATTTCCTCCTTGCCATACGTTTATATAATTTCTGATTTTCTTATTCCTTTTAATCATGATATAGTAAGTATCTCTGTGCATCAAGTTTTTTTTTGTTTGTTTTTCCTTTTGTATTAAGGATTATTTCCTCAGTATGGAATCGCTGAAATAGTGATAATTTTTAAGGCTCTTAGAAAATAGAGCTTAATTGCTTCCTGAAACAGTAATGTTATCAAGTATATTTGCTCTGCCATCACCAATACTTAGGCATTATTATTTTAAGTATATTTGCTAATTTGATAGTTTTTTTTTTAAAGTAGTTCATTGTTTTAATTTGCATTTCTTTGATTACCCGTGAGGTTGAATATTTTTCCATGTTCTGTACTTGTTGCATTTCCTCTTTTGTGAATCGAATCTTTGTGGTTGGTGTATTTTTAATTTTTTCTTTCCCTCTCAAAACCCCTTCCTGTGCCGTAGAATCCCGCCCTGGGGCTGAGCACTTAGTAATAACAGCAGCAGAACAAGTGAATCAATTTGATTCTCCCAAGGAGCCAGAAACACAAGTTCCGCCTCCCAGGATCTCTCCTACCTTCTGGCCACCACTGAACTTTCCTTCCTATTTACTGAGGCACTGGGTCTACAATAACAGATAAAACTCCTTCGAAAATTAAATTGTAGACACAGAGAGCTCAGAGTACTCCCGTGTACTGGTCTGCTTACCTTCCTCTTCCACCCTTACTTTGCTCCTCTGTCCCCCAGCTCTGTTCCAAGATCTTCCTTTCAGCCCCCAAGTAATTTCTTCACCATTAAAATGGAGCATGTATATCTACAAACACTTTTCCTTGAACCTCTGTTCTTCCTGGATACTTCTTTTTTTTTTTTTTTTTCCTTTAAGTCATGTTTCTCAAGCTTTAATTATTTCTTTATACCTTTATTATTTTCTTATTCGGTTACCCCATGTATCATAATTTGTTTAATATTTTTTACTTAAATTGACCAACTTTAAATTTTTTTAGTTTTGTCCTAAGCAATAATATATATGAAACCATGGGTTTGATAGACTATTTACATTTATTTTAATAAACTTAAGAATAAATAATAACTATTAAAAGAAACATGTTCTTCTGTGTACCACCCAAGCTCCCCTGCTAGCCAAGCCCAGTTCATACACCACACCTAGGGAAACGCAATGGAGAATGCCGTTAAGGGGAGGGGACGACCTGATCAGAACTGTGTTTTGAAGCCCCTTCATACCACCATCTCTGCCTCAGTCACCCTGGAGGTATCCCTTTCCCTTACTACTCCACACATCCAATCAGTTACCAAGTCCAATTGACCTTGTCTCACAACCAACTCATTATACCCCTCTTCTGTCTACTGCTTTTCTGGTTTAGGTTCTCATCATTTGTCTTATATACCATTTCAGTAATGTCCTGACCCATGGCTCACTGGGGACCTCATTTTTATGCTATCTTTTGTTCTGTTCAGACCTTTCGTCTGGGAATGTTTCTCTGAAGGTATATTCTGGGGACTTAGTGGTGTGTGAAACCACCATCAGCTATTATACTGACATGGAAGAAATTGGAACTTTATTGTCCAATGCTGCGAACCCTGTGGAGTTCATGTGTCAGGTAAGGATGTTGAAAGGAAACCTGAGATTTCTGGGCATGTAGTAGAAATGCTCATGGTCCATCAGCCTCCAATATGATGGATGGGAGATACATGGATTTCATATCTGACTATCTTCCCTTTTTTATTCAGGCCTTTAAAATTGTGCCCTACAACACAGAGACCCTTGATAAACTGCTAACCGAGTCCCTGAAGAACAACATCCCTGCAAGTGGACTGCACCTCTTTGGAATCAACCAGTTGGAAGAAGAAAATATGATGACAAGTAAGCCAACAGTCAAAACTCAGAAAACCGAGAAAGGGTTGATTTGAGCTTGCTGGTTTCAGCATCTAGTCATCCCATGCACATACTCTCTGCTGGCCCCTGCTCTACTGTTCATCTTTTCAGGACTCGTTGTCCACTGGGCAGCCAGAGATTCTTCAAAAATGCAGGTCTCAGTACTTCACCTCTTTGCTTAAAACCCTGTGTGGTTCCCACTTGCCTTCTAGACAAAGTCCAAACTCCTTAACCAGTCTACATTCCCTTCTCAAGGCGCCCCTGCTGCGCTTCTGCCCTCATCTCTCCCCATTCCCCTTCTTGGCTTCTGTGTTCTCTTCTGTGGAAGGTAAAACCATCTTTCACCTAACAAAAATGCTGCCGGTCTCTTGCCTCCTTGACTCTTGGGAATGCAGTATCTTCTTTCCCTCCCTGGTTGCCTTTCATCTGGCTAACTTCTCTTCACCTCCCTGCAGCAGCTTAGGGAGTGCTTTCTCAGGAAGGCTCTCTCAGAACCTTTGGTAGGTTTTATCCACCTGCTGTGGGCCCCCTCAGCATCTTGGGTGTCCTCTGTCTAGCACTTGTCAGCTTTGTCTGTCTGCTTTGCTAGGCTATAAGCTCAATTAAGGGTTGAGACTATGCCTGGGTGTCTGGCTCATTATAGGCTCTGTACAGGTACTTGTTTAATGAGGAAGAAGGCTCCTCTTGTGAACATGTGATATGCTGGGAACTGGGAGAGACCTAGTGCTGTGAGCAAGATGCCTGTTATGGGGCTTTCGTGGACATGCTGTTCCTTCACACTGTAGTTGTACTGCACAGATGGTTCCCAAGTCTCTGGTGACCTTCTGCCTGCGTTCCATCCTTTCGTAACCTAAGAGAACCATATGAATGAAGCTTCATTACCTTCTAGTCCTTCTCCTGGGGGCCTTTTCTTTCTTGTTGCCGCTCCCCATTTTCCTACTGTGGAATGCCCTGCATCATTTCCAGCAGGTGTTAATATTCTCTGTTTTTAAATCTGGAGCTCTGGGGAGAGCATGTCATAAGCCTGACATCATGGGTCTCTAGGGATACTTTCAGACCCTTTATCCTGAGGATCATACCCTGGTGAATAGGAAGCTGGTATTGTCATATTAAAAAAAAAAAATTGTTAGGGTTAGAAGTAAACTTCATGGGGGGAAGATTTGTCCCCCAACTCCACAACACAGATATGTCTGTTTTCTTGGTTGAGTTTAACTTGTCATAGCTAGATATTAGTAGTAAGGGATCCAGTGATTCTGAGGAGTTCTTTGTTTTCCATAAACATTCAAAACCTCTCCCAAGTAAGGACTTTGGTGAATACTATCTTATTAATCCTCCCAGATCTCTCTGAGTTAGTCTGTACATGTTTTTTTAGTTCAAAGCTACAGGCTACAGAAAGATTAAGTAACATACCCAGTATCACTTAGCATATCTTTATGAAGTTGGGGATAAGAGCCAAGAGATGGACTTCTTTCCCTTAATAAGCACAAAACAAGAATTTTAAAGTGCTCTGGCATTTGCAGAGAAGGTCAAAACATGATTCTTGACAGACTTTGTGGCTATTATTTTAGAGTTTAGAACACATCTTTAATTAATATTATTTCTTGGGATTCCCTGATCCTTTTGGAGAAAGAAGATATGATATTAATGATTAGATTTTCTTATTAATTAAAATATCATTTCCTCTGTCATCCGAAGATATGATCTTCAGTGGTGCCACTAAGAAAACTATCAAATGGCTGGTCAACCAGCCAACATGCAATGATTGTCTACTAGGTGTCATGGTAGGCTTGACAGCTTTGTCTCCAGGAACAAGGATAAACAAGAGATTATCTGTCCATTTAATTTTCTTTGGCAATTTTTCAGATCAGAGGGATGAGGAGCTGCCCACCTTGTTGCATTTTGCTGCAAAGTATGGACTGAAGAACCTCACTGCCTTGTTGCTCACCTGTCCAGGAGCCCTCCAGGCATATAGTGTGGCCAACAAGCACGGCCACTACCCCAACACAATTGCTGAGAAGCATGGTTTCAGGGACCTGCGGCAATTCATCGATGAGTATGTGGTAAGGTCGAGGTGGGAGTGGCCCCAGAATTGTAAATATACTATGTGATCTTAGGGCTGCATTTTCACCAAAGATATGGCCAGATTCCATCTCCAGGATGTCTTCATGTGCCTCTTCCGGCTATCACCAGTATGTGTAGGGTTAAGAGATGAGCTCTATAGTCAGATGGACCTGGGTTCAAACTTCTGCACCAATACTTGTTAGTCACATGACTTTGGGAAAGTCATTTATCCTCTCTTTTAGTTTCCTAATATGCAAAGGGAAGATAATAATAGCTCTACCCATAGGGTTCTCTTGATGATAAAAAGTAATAATGTATGTGAAGCACTGAGGTCCACCCACAAAGAATTTACAGAGACATTTATAGAGCAAATCAGCTAAAGGTAGAAGGTGATCCCCTTCCTATCCACCTTCAAGGCACTTTGGCCAGGTACTCCCAGTTACCTCATCCACCTTTAGGCCCAGGTGAGCTATGTTAGGATTGGTTTCTTCCTTAGCAGAGGCTACAATAAAGCTCAGCATCTGAGGAATCAAGGAGGCTAGTTATGAGGTTTTGCTTCCTGCTAGCAGCCTCCTCTTCATGACCCTCTGCTGGGTCTGACCTTAGACAGATATCCTCAGTGTGCCTGCTCATCTGATTTTGGACCCCAGCTCCTTCTTGGTCACTGACTTCTGGGTCTTCTCTGAGCTGGATCTCACGCCATGGTTAGATCTTATTCTATTCCCCAGTACTGCCTCCATTGTCTTGGAGGCAGCTGCTCTTCCCGGCTCCACCCCTTTCTGGTTTTCTCTGCCTTTATAGGCACACAGAGGGCAGGTAAGAATAGCTCAGCCTCTAATATAGGGTTATGGCCCTCAAAAGGAACAGTGAGTACCATCCAAGCCTGCTCTCTCTGCCTCCAGGTAGCAGTGAGCCTGACACCTCCCCCAGAAAACTTGTTCTGTGCTCCGTATTTGAAAATCTATAAGGTAGTGGCTCACTGAGGCACCTTCCTTTGGGTACCTTCCCAAAATTTGGGGGTTTGTAAGTATTTTGAACAGCGTGAGTCTCCACTTGGGGCATCACTGACATACATGAGGCTAAACGGCACTTACAGCCCAGGAGTATTTACTTGGCTTTACTTTGGAGTCACACGTGTATGAATGCAGCATTTCATTTCCATGCCAATAGTTTTTATTAAGAATATATTGCACTCATATTAATAACTACTATTTGTTGAGTCTATTTGCTTGGCAAATGCATTATTTATTTCTCACCACAATCCTTTGAAGTTAACATTACTTCAAAGGATTGTGTTACACCATTTTTCAAATGTGGAAAAGGGCTTAGAAAGGTAAAGTAATTGTTCCTAGCGTTGCTCACTAGTAAGGGTAGAGATGGGATTTGAACCTAGTCGGATGCTGAAGCTGGGCTTATTTATCCTGCTGTGCGTAACAGCAAAGTTTAAAGATGTTCATTCAGCTTGCATTGCAGTTAATCTGGTTCACATTACTCGTATCATCTTTGCTCTTTGATGATAGTCACCTTCAACCAATGCATCTTTAGCCTTGCTGCCAAGAGATTGTCCCTACATGTTGCGTACCTCTTAGAGCTGTCCCGTTTCCTCTTTCCACCACATCAAAACCTAATGCTAGGCCCTGAGTCTCCAACACTTCATAGCTGTCACCTGGTCCACTCCTTGTATTCCCCAGGAAACTGACATGGAGTTTCATTAGTGGATTAGCAATTCAAGGGTAGTGGTGATGAAAATGAGGATTTTTGTGGGTTCACGCTGAAATAAGGATTGTGAAACACCGGAGTTTCTTACCAGGAAAAGTTGTGCAGACGTTTCAGAGAAGCCAGCCCTTTAGCTTCACAACAACCAAGAGGCAGAAGGACAGAGGGACAGCCTTTCTGACTTCTGGGCACATCATCTAAAACTGGCTCGCGAAGCCCTGTTGGGTCATAGGACATAAAATCAAGGGAGGAATGGGTAGAAACGTGCTGATAGAAATGGGAGTCTAGTGTATCGAGTTGCTGGGGGTCTTCTGTATACCCATAAATGCAAGAACATCTAACTCAGCCCTGTTTAGCCCATTTGAATTCTGATGTGACTCGTCAGTAAGTGTCACATTCTCTTGTGCCATTTGTTCCTTGTTGAGGAACCACTAAGGTATAGTAAAAAATTCAAAAGCCAGGACTGTGAGCCCTTGAGTAAGGCACTTGGATTTTTCTAGCTTTCGTTTTCTCATCTGTAAACTAAAGAATATTATACTGTCCTTAAGCAGTGGTGGAAAGGTTGACATGAGATAACAGAGAGGCAAATACCAAGCATGATACCAGGTACATAGTATGTGCTCAAGAGAAAGTTTTTAATTTGCAACCTCGAGTCATTGGACTTTTAATGAATGTCGTTTGAGTGCATATGGGAACATATAGAGATTAAAACCAAAAACATAAAACAACTATCACTACTATCCATTTCCAAATTTTCCTATCGCCCTTAACAAAAACTCAATGATGGTTGCACAGCATAACGAATGTAATTAATGTCACCGAACTGTACATGAAAAAAATGTTGAAATGGCGAAGGTTTTGTTATATATATTTTTACCACAATAAAAAAAACAAAACTAAACAAAAAAAGACATGGAGGCTGGCCTCAAGGAGCTTCCAGTCTGGTGGAAATACTGACATGTACAAACAATTGCAAGCTTGCTAGTGGGGGCCTAACTACCCAGAAAGCCAGGCTGTCTGAGTGCCTGTGGGTCCTGTCTTTTCTTTCAGGAAACTGTGGACATGCTGAAGAGTCACATTAAGGAGGAACTGATGCAAGGGGAGGAGGCCGATGCCGTGTATGAGTCCATGGCCCACCTCTCCACAGACCTGCTTATGAAATGCTCCCTGAACCCTGGCTGTGATGAGGAGCTATATGAGTCCATGGCCGCCTTCGCTCCAGCTGCCTCTGAAGACCTCTGTAAGTAGCACAGCTCAGTTCTGTCTCCATCTCTGTTCTGACAAGTGGCTTTCTTCATTCCGTGTTTTTGGGGGAAGTCCCCGCTTACCCTCACCCCACCCAGAGGGATGAAGATCCTGTTTTACACAAACTTAGATCTACAGTCATGTGCTGTGACAAGCAGACTCCTTTTCCAAACTTCCTCCGTTGTGTCAGTGCCTAGTGTGAGAACTTAAGCAAGGGCCTGGAAACCGGAATTGATGAAGGCATTGCTTGTGATCTGAGAATCTAAATCCGTGGCTCTCAACCCTGCCAGTCCCAATGTCCTCCTTTTACGACAAACATCTTGTAACACCTCCTTTACGACCCTGACGTGAGATTCATACATACTATAGCCTACCTACATATAAAATTTTAAACAATCAAATATGTTGCCATAATTGAAATATGGAGCCCTGATGGTGCAGTGGTTAAGTGTTCAGCTAGCTGCTAACCAAAAAGTCAGCAGTTTGAACCCACCAGCCACTCCTTGGAAACCCTATGGGGCAGCTCTACTCTGTCCTATAGGCTCTCTATGAGTCAGAATTGACTTGACGGCAATGGGTTTTTTTTTGTTAAATGAAATATAAAAAAGAAATAAAAGGAGAGGAAATCCTCAGGCATGCCAGCACATGAAGACGTAATAAAAATATATGCAGACGCTTATCAGAATCACTGTCAATGTCATGGCCTCAAATGTGACTGACACGCATGTATTGTATCAGTGACTCAAATACCACAGCAGTGTCCATGTCAGTGCCTGGATTTTCCTCAACAGTGAACCACTCTTCACAATGTCATCTCCATTTTCATAGTTATTGAATTCCTGGAAAATTGAGTGTGTATCAAAGCAATGCAAAAATATAAGTTGTATTTATATATGAAGCAGTTTAAATTTCAGGCTCAGAAAATTTTTTTGTTTTTGGTGACCTGAATTTATTCGATTAATGTAAGTAAATTGATCTCTAAAATATCCTATCTCCAGGGCATGATTTTTCTTATAAATTGCTTAACAAGTTTTGGTTAACTTTATTTCTTCCAACTGCAAAAGTAACATTCTTATAAAAACTCGAAGCCATGTAGAAATGTATAATTGAGTTGATAAAACTCCATATGACTCCACCCAACCAACTTGGTAACAGTGGTTAAGTGCTATGGCTGCTACGCAAATTTCTATGAGGCAGTTCTACTCTGTCCTATAGGGTTGCTATGAGTCGGAATCAACTTGACGACAACGGGTTTTTTTTAACCAACCAATATAGCATTAGTGACAGTTTGGCAGGTATGTTTGTCCATATCTTCCCTTGAATCTTCTGATATTAAATATAAACTATTTACACACACATGTATACACATAAAAAAACCAGTGCCGTGCCATCACATAAAAAAATAGCTGTGTATAAATATACGTGTATATGTATGTATCATAAGCAGGATTTTTTAGAACTATATGTATGTCTAGCAGGATATTTCAAAGTCATGGGGGGGCATAAAACACTTGATTGTGCACGACTGTCCCACACGTTGTAGGATGTCTTGCATTCTTTCCCCTTCTCCCACTAAATGCCAGTAATGTCCCTGCATCATTGTGACAACCCATACATCCTCATAGATTTTCAAAACACCCCCTAGAGGGCAGCGCTGACCCCCTTTGAGAACCACTGGTCTCAACAGTGTTGGATTTCCATAAACATACTGGGGTTGAAGCAGGAGGAACAAACAATGGACCCTCTAAGAGCCTTATTAATACTTTGCCATTAAAAAAAAAAAAAATTGCCATTATTTGGTATTAAATGCTAGAGACTCTGAAACACTGCCCAAGACTCAGCCCTCCTTCCCACTGGGTCTGATTAATGGATTCAAGAAAGACAAGGTAAATACCCATCATCATATCAGCTTTATTGATGGAGGCCTTTCCAGAATAGACTAGATTGAGCGTTTTTACCTTTCAGCCTAAAAAGAAGACATGGTCCCTGGGCCCACAGGGAGGCAGGCCTGACTTACCCTCCAGCTGTGGACAGAAAAACAAGCGTTGAGAGGATGCCTGGAGCAGAAGGTGCAGGCAGGGCGCATGGCCAGAGATGGTGCCTGACATCAGCACGACATTTGACATGGTGACCCCAGAGCCTGAAAGATGTGGTCCCGTGGTTGTTAGGCACTTGCCAATAACATTGGAGAGAAAGGGAGAGAGAGGGTGGAAGTTTCCTTCCAGCACCTAACTGGAGGGACTGGAAGTACTGGTGGGCGCTCCTTCCTGTATGAGCCATGACCCAGCAGGGATGTGTGGAGAGAAGGCATCATCCCCACCATCCACTTCCTTTATCTCACTGAATCCTTAAAGCAGTCTTGTTGTTAAACCAAAAAACCCCCCCAAACCAAACCCATTGCCGTCGAGTCAATTCTGACTCATAGTGACCCTGTAGGACGGAATAGAATTGCTCTATAGGGTTTCCAAGGAATGACTGGTAAATTCGAGCTGCCAACTTTTTTTGGTTAGCAGCTGTAGCTCTTAACCACTGCACTACCAGGGGTGCCGTCAGGTAGATTTTGGACACAAAGCCACCCCATGTGACACAGTAGAACTGTCCCGTAGGGTTTCCTAGGCTCTAATCTTTTTCTGGATAGTCTTTACAGGGGCAGATCACCAGGGCTTTCTCCCGCAGAGTTTCTGAGTGAGTTAGAACCTCCGACCTTTCAGTTAGCAGCCGAGCAGTTAACCGTTGTGCCACCAGAGCTCCATAAAGCAATCCTACAAGGTTTGTTTTATTACCTGCACTTTACAAATAAGGAAACTAAGGCATAGAGAAGTTAGACAGCTTCCTCAACATCTCACAGCTAATAAGTGATAGAACTCACATTCGAACCCAGGTCTCTCTGTCTAGGACCATATTCTTTATACCGTGGCATAAATTTTCATCTAACACTGAAAATTTGAGTCCTGGTTTCTTTTAGAAAACTCATTTAGCAGCTACAGCCATGCTTCCCCTTTCTGTAGCTCCAAACATCAGATAACAAAACAGTCTCTGGCGCCCCCTACCCTTGGACATCCATCTCTCCTAACAAGCATTTCTGGAGCATCTACCATATTTCAGCTACCTTTCTCTTCTCAGTGTTGGGGATACAAGACATAGCCCTTTGCTTTGTGGAACAGGGACCCATTCACAAAACAACACTTTGAGAACGCTTGGTACCCACTTGGGAATTCAGAGACTTGCCTCAACATTTATTTCTATCCTGTATCCTTGTTGTGGGCAGTTGAACAATGGAAGGATCCCCACTTTACTGGCAGTTTATTGTTGACAGAGAACCTATCCTTTTGGATGCCAACACATGACATCCCCCTATCGTATCAGTAGAAAGCTGCGAGGGATGCTAAAAGCATCCATCCCATAGGCTTCTCAGCTGCCATGCACATCAGAGGGAACGGTGAGGTTCACCAGCACTTGCCAAGACAGTGGGGGTGCTATGGAACTGTCTGTTTGTGGCTAGTTGGCAACTTGTAAAGTCAAACAGGGCCATAGAGTTTTGGTTACCATGGAGCTAGAAAGGGGCCATCGAGAGGCAGCCTATGGACTTCAGCTGCTTTTTGAATGGGGAAAAGAAACCCACTGTATTTTTCATTTTCCAGGTCATATAAAAATATAACTTTTCTGACTCTAGACATGGACTGGTTGTATTTTTGTCTCTGTGGTTATTGGGCTTAATCTTGAGACTGACCCCTTACTTACTGTCCCAGAAGAAGGAGCCACTTGGATGTGGGAATCATTCGTTTTACAACCAGTGACTCTGTAGGTGAAAAGTTAGTGTAATCCATAAAGAAGTGGGGACCATTCTGACAGGGGTTACAATAGAGGGTTCCAGATAGAGTGGGAGGAAAATGTAGAACAAAATTCAGATTCACAAAAAAAGACCACACTTACTGGTCTGACAGAGACTAGAGGAACTCCTGAGACTACGGCCCCTGGACACCCTGCTAACTCAACTGAAGCCGCTCCCAAAATCCACCTTTCAGCCAAAGATTAGACAGGCCTATAAAGCAAACAATAACGCACGTGAGGAACGTGCTGCTAGTTCAGTCAAGTATACGAGACCAAATGGGCAACACTTGTCCAAAAGCAAAGACGAGAAGGCAGGAAGGGACAGGAAAACTGGATGAATGAATACTGGGAACCCAGGTAGAAAAGGAAACTGGGGGAGTGCTGACACATTACGAAGATTGCAACCAATGTCACGAAACAATTTATGTATAAATTTTTGAATGAGAAATTAATTTGTGCTGTAAACTTTCACGTAAAACACAATAAAATTAAAAAAAGAAGAGAGAGAAAAAAGTGGGACAGAGAACAAACTGTTAAGTCTAAGATGCTTACTTGTAGCTCCCTGAGTGGTGCAAACAGTTCATGTGCTTGGCTGCTAACTGAAAGGTTGGAGGTTCTAATCTACCCACAAGAACCTTGGAAAAAAGGCCTTGCCATCTACTTCCAAAAATTCGGCCACTGAAATCCCTGTGGAGCACAGTTTGACTCTGACACGCCTGGGGTTGCCATAAGTCAGAGTCAACCTGATGGCAACTGGGCGTTGTTTTTTTTAACCCAGCAAGGTAATAAATTGGAACATCTTATATCCCCTTTAAGTCTACAAACTGCTTTTATCTCTTGTATCTCCTGTGACCAGCCTTATCCTTGGTGGGTAGAATACTAAGGCTCTGAGATCTAGCAACTTACTGAAGTTACTTAGTTAAGTTCTCAAGGGAGAACTAGTGGGTCTTCAGGTTTCCAGTGCAGGAATCTGTCTGCCACCCCAAGGGGCACAGGGCTCCCCTGGCCTGCCCTGCTTTTAGGATCTGCATTTGCCAGCTGTAGGATAGACACAGATACAGGAGCTATTTGTAAATGTTAAATAGCTATGTTTATCAGTGCTCCACCTTCATTACCATTCAAACCTAGGTGTTGAAAATAAACATATTAAGGCAGTTAGGCTGTGTTCCTTCACTCACTTAGTCACTCACTCACAGGACAAACATCGAATGCCAGGCACTGGGCCAGTTTCCCAACCTCATCACTCTCCCCTTAGA
The DNA here is from genome assembly GCF_030014295.1 of Loxodonta africana. NCBI lineage: Eukaryota > Metazoa > Chordata > Mammalia > Proboscidea > Elephantidae > Loxodonta > Loxodonta africana. The sequence continues at coordinate 37,257,167 of NC_087357.1, forward strand.
GGTCACCTAACCATATCGGGACAAACCTGCCTCTTTTAGACTTGAGCTTGGGAAGGAGGAGTGGCAAAAGGTCCCCCTCTCCCAAGGAAATCCAAAACAATCCCTAAGTAGGAAGTTTGTAAGGGAAGTTTCCAGTGTTAAATAAAGTGGGTTTTGGGAGCAGTGTTGGGTTCTGACCCTGAGATTTTCTGATTCATCTCCAGTATCTTCCTCCCTGAATTTGCGTGGGCATACACATACACACACACTCACACTCACACTCACACTCCTCATGGTCTTTAGCTTAGATATGCTGCCACCAGGTGGTAGCTACATGTCTTTTTTATTAGACCTTCAATTTTGCTCTCCATTCTCTTGAGAATTTTTTGTTCAGAACCTCACAGATTTAAACCATCAATTTCCACACCTTAATATATAAGAAATAAATGTCTTCATTAGAGGTAATAAATAAAAATCAAAACAAACCTCTTTTTGAGTGTTTTCACTGCCTCCTAATCTGTTCTCACTTGGTTCTTTAGTGCCTAACTTGCCTTCAGAGAACAATATGGTAGTCCTGGTGGTCCCTTGACTTAGGTAATTAACTTCATGTTGAAATCCTCACCCAGTGACTGGTCACTTCCCTGAGGCTCTGGGTACCCAAGCCTTGGGAGCCATTTCTGGGAGGCCCTTGTCCCGTCTGTTTCCTAGGAAATATGCCTGGTAAATTGTAGCTCTGTTTAAAAATCTCAGAGGCTCATCTTTCTTCTATAAGGAGAAAAGAGGAAAGGAGAAAGGCATAGTGTCTTGTTTGCTACTGGAAACTGTAAACTCACATGAGTCGTTCTAATCAATCCCAGAGGGCTGTTCTGCCTCCTGCTAACCCTGCGTTGCACTTTTCTTTTGAACCCCGATGCTTCCCTCGTGGCTCTGTGGCTTGAGTTTGTATATACCGGGGAGCTGATTTTTAACTTGCTGGCTTCCCTTAGCAACCTTCTTGGTAACTGGCGTCTCTGTAACAGATCATCTCCAGCAGTGTTTCTTTTCTTGAACTCTCTGATTACAGCTTCTCTTTACAAGCTGGGTTCCCTCTGAGCTGGGGGCCCAGTCCGGCACAGCCCAGCCATATTGGTCTGAGCCCAGCTGAAGGAGCATTTGTAAGCAAAGTCACTAAGTTACTGAATTGCTTCTGCACCCTTATCTACTTCCTTTATCTACACCCTTTTCTCTCCAGAGCCTCATTCACTGCAGCTGCTGTGGCTACCCACCACCCACCGGTGAAGCCGAGAGGTGCATTAGGGACTGTGGGGCTGGGTGCAAGGGATGAAGTATTACCAGCAAGAACAGAACAGATTCTGAGGCAGGGCTGTGTCTGACCTGTCCAGGGCTGAAACAGATCGAGAGCATTGCCGGGGAAAAGGGCTAATGCATGAAGTGCACGTTGCACTTCCTGACTTCCTATCGCTGTTCTCACCCCCAGAAGTGAAAGAAAGGTGTCAGGGACATTGGTGCTTACTGAAAGCATACTCAATGAATGTTTTAAAGTCAATAAGTTAACCCCACAACCACCATCATCCCAACCAGCAGTCTGCTCCTTCTGTGAGTCGTGCTCTTCTCAGGCACTGCACATAAATCACTTTGGACTCTGGTTATTTACATGCATCCGTTGTGACCTGTCCTACCCTGATTGGAAAGCATGTCTTACTGCTTTGCGTCATCTACAGTGCCTGGCACAGTGCTGTACACAATAGATACTCAACTATTTCTTGGATTTGAAAGTACCAGAAAATCAGAAGGAATCCTAGATTTTGTGGGATAGAGTAGTTTGCTGGCGTTGTCATGCAAAGACCTCACTTTCCTAATAGGTGGTAGTGAGACCTCTCAGGTGTCTCAGTGAGCATGGGACATCTCAGGGTGACAAGAACGTCTTTGTCTGCTCCAGGCTGCCTTGTTTTTTTTTCATGTCTCCATACATTTGCTCATGCTGTTCCTTCTGCCTAAGTTGCCCTCCTCTGTTCTCAGCTTCGGAAATAATGCCTAGGTTTCTCACAAAGACCAAGTACCTCCATGTTCGTGGATTCATTTGTTTCTACCTTCATTAGTTTGCTAGTTCACTCATTTATTCATTCAGCATATATTTACTGTACCCCTCGTATGGCTATGCCACTGTGCCAGGTGACCAGAAGTCAGTGAACATAGGGACGTGATCCTGCCTTCAAAATCATACATTCTAGTGGGAGAGCTGGATATTAAACCAAAGTACCACATCACTAAATATATAACTACACACGGTGACAGTGCCATGGAGGAAAAGGACCCAGTGTTCTGCAAATGAATAAATCGGGAAGCCTGACTTTGGCTCGGGGCACCTGGAGAGGCCTCTCCATGGAGATGATGGGAAGGCATTCACCAGAAGGATAGAACCCAGCCAGCTTTATGCTGGATGTCTGAGCTTCTCACCCTCCCCTCATCTTCCTTCTGTAGACCAGGAGCTCCCTGGGACCAGAGGCCACATCTTACCCAAGGCCGTTTTCCCCAGCCTAGCTCAGTGCTTGGCCTATTACCCCCAAAAAACCTAAATAAACAAACCAAAGAAGTAAGTTGCCATCAGCTTGATCCTGACTCATGGTGACCTAGAGTAGAACTGTGCTCCACAGGGTTTTCAATGGCTGATTTTTGAGAAGTAGATCACCGGACGTTTCTTCTGAGGTACCTCTGGGTGGATTCAAACAGCCAGCCCTTTGGTTAGTAGCCAAGCACTTAACTGTTTGCAGTAAGTATTGTTTTGTCAATTTCCCAGTTTCTGATCTTCCTTTTCCCTTGAAATTCCAACTCCGTTGCCCCATTATTCGGAGCTTCACTAACTGCGTAGGAAGAGCAGCTCTGGAGTGTTTGTGTTGTTTGTAAGCTCTGGATCCACGAAAACTGTAATTTATAGTTCTTTGTATACCCATGGCGCCTAGCCCAAGACTCGATGTACTGCCAGGTACTTAATAACTATTTATTGGTTGATTTAATTTAAATTGCCATGCCGTTTTCACATGTAGTTTCCAGTTACCATTCCAGACTGCAATCTTCTTGTTCCTCCTCCAAGTAAATAAAAAGTAAAATAACATGAGTCGAAAGCCCTGGAATGGAATAGAGAAGGCTTTGTGTAAAAGCACTTTGATGACGCTGACGGCTCTGAAAACCGCCACTTTGATAAGCCGGGAAGTGCCTGTCAGGGAGGAGGAGAAACATGGAGGCAGGGACTGGGAGAGGACTTGGAGTCTGTCTCCTCTGTAAGTGCTTGTCATGGTGGTGGTTGACAGCTCTAGGGTTCCACCGGAAGTGAAATCTGTACATAGGATACAAAGGCTAGCTTTAATCTAGCTTTAACAGTGAAGCAATGGGTGTTTATAAAGCTCACGTATTATATATTCCTTACGTGGCCAGCATCTTATTAGGCAACTATAGGAAAGATGAACGAGCCCTGGTGGCACAGTGGTTAAGAGCTCCACTGCTAACTAAAAGGTCAGCCAGCTTGAACCCACCAACTGCTCTGCTGGAGAGAGACGTGGCAGTCTGCTTCCATAAAGATTAGAGCCTTGGAAATCCTCTGGAGCAGTTCTACCCTGTCCTATAGGGTCACTATGAGTCAGAATTGACTGGACAGCAACGGGTTTTGGTTTAGGAAAGGTGGGGAGATAGACTAAAAATAAAAGACGGGCTCCATCACTTGAGAATCTGTTGGAAATTAATTTGGGAACAGGACCTGAAACCAAAAACCCTTTGCTGTAGAGTTAATTGTGACTCATAGTGACCCTATAGGACAGAGCAGAGCTGCCCCCTAGAGTTTCCAAGGAGCACCTGGTGGATTCGAACTACTGACCAGGACAAGAGTATACAAAACTCTTCTTGAATCAGACTTCTGCGGGGATTGTCTGACTGAGCTAATAAAGGGGGTTTTTCTCTTCTCACTGGAGAAGTCCTGGTTTCCTGCCTGAGCTCTACAAAGAGACAAGTGATGTCATGGAAGTGAGGAAGGCAAGCCTTTGAACAGCTGCTAATTTGCTATAATCAGTCCATTGCACCTAAAAATGTGTGCTGAGGAAGCTGCCTTTAAGGGTGCTGGGCTTCGCTTTGAGAAATGCTGTATTAAGTTATAAGTCACTCTACGATAATGATCTTGATCTGTTTATCCTTACCTCTCCAGTGCCTAGCATACATGTGGTGTGAATGTAGGTGCTTAGTAAAATCGATGAATGACACATTGTGTGTAAATGTTGATGAAAAGGACACATCTGTCCAATGGGCAAGGTTTGGGCATAACCCCAGATGCCAGTAGAACTGTGTCTTAGTTTGGATTTGAACTGAATGCAAGTAATGTATTTGCGAGGTGACCCTAGGAAAAGCTGGCTAGGGAATAGGGAAGTAAGACAGGGAAAGGAAGGAAGGCAATCAGAGATGTTTTATAAAGCATGTTACCCACCAGGGAACCCTGAGAGATGGCGTGGAGCATGAGCCTCAAAGTCACCCCCCCCCCCCACACACACACCAAGGGATGAGGGAACCCATTCCAAGGGATGAGGGAGCTGGGGTATTTATCTACCCAATCCTGTTAGTCATTGCTGGAGGGAGGTATTAACTCCCTGACACTTCTGGCTTGCTGCGCTGCAGGCAGATGAGCCCTCAGGCCAGGACTCAGAGCACTAAAGTAGCAATGCTGAGGGGCCGTAGTCAGGGCCTCAGCAGCATCTGCTACAAACTGCCTGAGTCTCTCAGTTGGTCCTTGAGTCACACAGGAATACACTGCCTTCTGCCATGAGTCTTGTGGGTAAGAAGTTTCCTATATGTTAGAGGCAAATATTTAATCGTTTCTTTTTAACATACTGTGCTGCCCAGCCATCTTAAACACATGTTTAAGATGCAGCTTATCTTTACCTTGGTGACACTGTGCTGTCTTGTGAGCTCTAGACATGGGACTAGCTACATGTGTGGGTGTAGAGAGTGGGGGCTATGTGATTTAGCAAGTCACTGTACCCACCGCACCCCACCATTTGTGCAGCCGTAGACTGATTCCTGCATGGCAGAGAGCCTTTATATTTGGGAGAGGTTCTGTCCTGAGGCACAACTGTCTGTATAAGAAACCCAGAAAACTTTCAACTCTTCTCACTATTTCAGCCTTAGCCACTTCTTTTTCCTTAGCTCTTCTTATCTAGAGCCCTGGTGGCGCAGTGATTAAGAGCTTGGCTGCTAACCAAAAGAGGTCAGCAGTTCGGATCCACCACCTGCTCCTTGGAAACCCTATGGGGCAGTTCTACTCTATCTTTTAGGGTTTCTAAGAGTTGGAATTGACTTGATGACAATGGGTTTGGTTTTTTTTTTTTTTTTTTTTTTTGGTTTTCTTCTCAAACTGCCCTTCTTTTCTCTTCTCTTCTTCTCTCTTTCTCACTCATTTCACTCTCTTTTTTCTCCCCCGTCAATTCTCCATTAGGGCCTAGAAAGGTTCGACTTTTTATTGACATGATCAATCAAAGCGCTCCTTTCCACCCAGTGCAGACCGAACCAATCCTGTTTCAGATTATCTTCAAATGTTTTACCATGCTGCTGCTCCTTGCTCTGAGGCTCTTCTTTGGCCACAAACTTGCTGAAAACAACTTTTTTGTCCCAATTTCAGATTTTGAGAGCCTTTCTAGAAGAATAGTCTCACAGTAGCTTGATAAGTTACTGTATTACCTACTCAGACTTGGCTTTGTATTAAATTAACCACACATAATCTGAGTGGAGTTTCCGCTGCAGCTAAATGGTCTAGATTTATGTCCCATGAGGAGTATCATATGGGCCTCTTCTAGAATTCACTATTGCCTTTGACTCATTCCTTAATTAAGTGCCTGCCTAGGCTTCCTGTCCTCTATTCAAGCTTTTCTCTTTCCAGGAATGGCCTCTTTCTGATAGACTCCTTCAATAAAGTACAGTGTGACTCTGTAGCTGGCTCTTCCCAGAAGGAGAATGTGACCTCAAAGACTTTTTTTTTTCTCCTTCCCCTCTGCTGAAATGAAAAAACCTTACACTTTCTCCTTAGGCCAGTAGGCTTCAGCACATTTCAGTTTATTTTTAACTGACACGTGGCAAAGGTTAGTAAGTGCTTGGAAAGCGAAGTTACAAACCCTGAGCATCCAGGAACACAAGGATTTGTTGTTCTGTTTTCCTTGCAAAAGATCTTTTGTCTGGGAACAGGCTCCCTTCACCTACAGAATTCTCTGTGTATTTCTGTCACTCACGTGTCACTCACTGTGTGTTCAGTACACCAGGGTTGGAAAGTTCCGAGCCTGAGAGGATCTTGCAATGGCATCACTGCGGTTGGTGTCACCCAGTGTGGTAACTCATGGTGTCACCCCCCCGTGCTAATTACCACAATATTGTAGCTAAAACATCAGACAATTTGACAAAATCACAAACTATAAAAACACTGACATCTACGAAAACCACAGTGCGTGCATGTACCATGTGCAGACGAAACTACATGATTCGAAGCATCAGTGTAATTGGGTAATAATGACAGCGCTGACCAGGGCACATTAGAAGGCTCAAAAAGTAAATTAGCACACAGTTTTAGTCTCGTGGGTATACTGATTCATGTCAGCTGGGCTTATGAAGTTTTTTTGTTGTTGTTGTTACAATTAACTACAGGGATATTTTCATAAAAATAATAAATTTCTGCTGAAATAATGCACAGAAATTTTATAGACAGTCATTTTGGTGTCACCCCCTCTGACAGTGTCACCCAGTGCAGTCTGCACCCTCCACATCTCCTGGGGTCTTAAAAACTTACTGTTTATTAACTCCAAATGACTAGGTACCTTTTTATTTTATTTATTATTACAAAAGTAATATCTACTACTACTAGGTATTTAGTGCCTAATATAGGTGTGGCAAATAATGTTTTGTTTTGTTTTGATGAAAATATACACAACAAAACATATACCCATTCAACAATTTTTACATGTATAGTTCATTGATAGAGGTCACACACTTCACATTGTGTCATTATTCTCACTATCTCTGCCATTGTTGTTTCATCACTGTCAACCAAGACTCTGTGCACCCCAAAGCTCTCATCTGTGCTTTAGAATTACTGTTGCCATTTTGATCCCATATAGGTAATTCTTTAAAGGGGCACAACGCTCAAGGCAAACTTGTTGATTTATTGACCTGAACTGTTGTTTAGTTTATAGATGACTTCACAGGATAGTTTCAATTCTAGATTTAAAAGCTGTTTCCAGGCAGTAAATTCGGGTGCTCCTCCACTCTCAATGTATCCAGTAAGTCTGGTCTCCAGTAAGAATTTGAAGTTCATCCCACAATTTTCCTCCTTTTGATCAAGATCCATCTATTGGATCCCTAATCAAAACGTTCAGAATGGTACTCAGGCACCATCCATTTCTTCTAGTTTCATGGCGAAGGAGGTTGTAGTTCATGGAGGCAATGACAAAAAGTGTTTTAAAAGTAATTTCATGTGTCAATCAATGCCAGCTGGCGATATTGAGTGCCCTTAGTGCTGTGTTGAGAAGCATTTTGAGGCAAAAAAGAATGCTATGATTGACACGATGTTTGCCATGAGTATAGGATAGTACGTATTTCCTGTTCCTGGCCTAATTCAAAGATATTTATGTTCAATTATGTTAATGTTATATTGGCATATGTTTTATTTTATTATTTTACATTATTTAAAAATATAAATAGGAAGAAACTTGTTTTTAGATAACTTCATTTAAGGCAGTGTTCATCCAGAGACTCACTTGAGGCCAGGGTTTATATCAAAACAAGGCCACTGAGCCCATGTGTGAACATGATGGGCTTACTTGAGTGTGCCCTGATCCCTGCCCCTCTACTACCTCTGCCCACCCAGTATGGGAAGGAAATCCGTGCAGGCTGACGGTGCCTGAGATTTGGTTCCCATCTTTGAAAGGCAGAACCACCCCACAACACACACATGCCAAAGATGTCTGTATCCTAATCCCTGGATCCTGTGTTACATGGCAAATGGGGAATTAAGATTGCAGATGGAATTAAGGTTGCTAATCATCTGACCTTAAAATAAGGAGACTATCTTGGGTTATCCAGGTATACCCAGTATACTCACAAGAGTCCTTAAAAGTAGAAGAAGGAATCTGAAAAACAGAACCAGAGATATAGGAGTATGAGAAAGACCCAGTTGAGCTAAACTTTCTGTCCAACATTACAGGCTTTGAAGGAGGAGGAAGATGGAGCCAAGGAATGCAGGTTACTTCTAGAAGCTGGAAAGGGAAAGGAACTGAATTTTCCCCTAGAGTTTCTGGAAAGCAGTGCAGCCTTGCTGACGCCTTGATTTTACCCACTTTGAACCTGTGAACTGCAGAACTGTAAAATAATTTATGTTGCTTTAAGCCACTAAATTTGTGGCTATAGCAGCCATAAAAACTAATATACCATCTAAGTTGCCTCATTATAATAATAATGATAACTATTAATATTTAGTGCCTGGCACTCTTGCTAAACATTTTATAAGCATAGTCTGATTGGCCCGTATAATTAATCTTTGAGGTAACTACTATTATTTATCCCCATTTTACAGATGGAGATACAGAAGTTATCAGGTAACTTGCTCAAGGACTAGAGCTAGTAAGAGACAGACTCAGAGCTCAAAACCCAGATCTCCAGGACACCACAGCACGTGCTAGTAATCACCACCTCTACCATGCACTGATTGCTCAGCTGCCAGTGTTCTGGGCCTCTGTTTCTTGACTGGTTTAAGAATTCAGCTGCTAACCAAAAGGTTGATGGTTTGAACCCACCGGCCACTCTGCAGGGAAAAGATGTGGCATTCTGCTTCCATAAAAACTATAGCCTTGGGAACCCTTTGGGGCAGTTCTATTCTTTCCTATAGGGTTGCTATGAGTCAGAATCAACTTGATAGCAATGAGTTTTTTTTGTTGTTGTTGTTGTTTATGTTTGTCCCCTGAATGTACACTGTTAACTTGGCTCCAGTTCTTGCCAATGTCTTTACTTCCAGGCCTTCTGTGTCTGCATACCATCCATCCCCTCCTCTCTGTACCCTTCCCCCCCCCCGCATCATACACTTCCAGCCATGCCTCAGATCCTTTGGCTTTAGGACCTGTCCCTGAGGTCTGCAGCTACCTGTTATCCCAGCTGCCATGGCTGACCAGAGAGATTGAAGAGCTGCTAGAATTTTCCTTTGGTGTTCATTTGTTGTTGTCATGTGCTGCTGTTGAGTCAATTTTGAATCGTACTGACTCCATGTGACAAAGTAGAACTGCCCCATAGGTTTTCTAGGCTGTAATCTTTTTTTTAATAATTTTTATTGTGCTTTGAAAGAAAGTTTATGAATCAAGTCAGTCTCTCACACAAAAACCCATATACACCTTGCTACACAATCCCAATTACTCTCCCCCTAATGAAACATAGGCTGTAATCTTTAAGGGAGCAGATTGCCAGGTCCTTCTCCCACTCAGCTGCTGGGTGAGTTTGAACCACCGACCTTTCAGTTAGCAGTCCGGTGCTTAATCATCGTACCACCAGGGCTCCTTTACCGACTCCGATAATAAAGAATGTGACAGGGCTCAGGAAAATGCAGGCAATGAGCATAGGACCTCCAAGTCTGATTATGATCCCTGACTGCAGTGGCAGAATCTTCACCAAGGAGAGAAGAAGCCTGTGGATTCTGTCTAGTCAGCACTTGGTGATCAGGCGCCATGGTGAAGAAAATGCCAGGCATGCCTTGTTTGTGAACCAGACTTCCACAAATAATTCTATCATAAGGAGTTGACGTTTGTTATCTTAACATCCCCCCCATGTTGTTGTTAGGTGCTGTCGAGTTGGTTCCGACTCATAATGACCCTATGCAAAACAGAACGAAATACTGCCCAGTCTCACGCCATCCTCAAAATCATTGCTGTGTTTGAGCCCACTGATGCAGCCACTGTGTTAATCCATCTCATTGAGGGTCTTCCTCTCTTTTGCTGACCCTCTACTTTACCAAGGTTGGTGTCCTTCTCCAGGGACCAGTCCCTCCTGATGACATGTCTGAAGTACTTGAGACCAACTCTTGTCATCCATGCTTCCAAGGCGCATCTGGCTGTACTTCTTCCAAGACAAATTTGTTCATTCTTCTGGCAGGCAGTGGTATATTCAATATTCTTTGCCAACACCATAATTCAAATGCATCAATTCTTCTTTGGTCTTCCTTATTCAGTATCCCGCTTTCACATGCATATGAAGTGATTGAAAATCCCGTGGCTTAGATCAGGCTCACCTTAGTCCTTAAGGTGACATCTTTGCTTTTCAGTACTTTAAAGAGGCCTCTTGCAGCAGATTTGTCCAATAGGATATGTGGTTTAACGTCTTGACTGCTGCTTCCGTGGGCATTGATTGTGGATCTAGTAAAATGAAATCCTTAACAACTTCCCAGTATTTTCTCATGATGTTGCTTATTGGTCTAGTTGTGAGGATTTTTATTGTCTTTATGTTGAGGTGTAATCCATACTACAGGCTCTAGTCTTTGATCTTCATCAGTAACTGCTTCAAGACCTCTTCACTTTCAGCAAGCAAGGTTGTATCTTCTGCATATTACAGGTTGTTAATGAGTCTTCTTCTAATCTGTTGCTGTGTTCTTCTTGACATAGTCTGGCTTCTTGGATTATTTGCTCAGCATACAGATTGAATAAATATGGTAAAAAGATATAATCATGATGTATGCCTTTCCTGTTTTTAAACCACACAGTGTCCCATTTTTCTTTTCAAACAATTCCCACTTGGTCTATGAACAGGTTCCTCATGAGCACTATTAAATGTTCGGGAGTTCCCATTCTTCGTAATTTTATCCATAATTTTTTATGATCCACACAGTCGAATGTAGTCAATAAAACACAGGTAAACATCTTTCTGATATTCTCTGCTTTCAGCCAAGACTCACCTGACATGAGTAATAATATCCCTCGTTCCACGTCCTTTTCTGAATCTGGCTTGGATTTCTGGCAGTTCCCTGTCGATGTACTGCTGCAACTGCTTTTGAATTATCTTCAACAAAATTTTACTCACATGTGATATTAATGATATTGTTCAATAATTTCCATATTCTGTTGGATCACCTTTTTTTGGAACAGGCCACAAATATGGATCTCTTCTAATTGGTTGGCTGGGTAGCTGTCTTCCAGATTTCTTGGCATAGACGAGTGAGCGCTTCCAGCATTGCATCCATTTGTTGAAACATCTCAATTTGTATTCTGTCAATTCCTGGAGCCTTGTTTCTCGCCAGTGCCTTCAATGCAGCTTGGACTTCTTCCTTCAGTACCATTGGTTCTTGATTTCATATGCTACCTCCTGAAATGGTTGAACATCAACCAGTTCTTTTTGGTACAGTGATTCCATGTGTTTCTTCCATCTTCTTTTGATGCTTCCTGTGTCATTCAGTATTTAATCCATAGAATCCTTCAGTATTGCAACTGGAAGCTTGAATTTTTTCTTCAGTTCTTTCATCTTGAGAAATGCCAAGTGTGTTCTTCCCTTTTGGTTTTCTAACTCTAAACCTTTGTACATTTTATTATAATGCTTTACTTTGTCTTCTCGAGCTGCCCTTTGAAATCTTCTGTTCAGCTGTTTTACTTCATCATTTCTTCCATTCACTTTAGCTACTCTGCTTTCAAGAGCAAGTTTGAGAGTCTGACATCCATTTTGGTCTTTTCTTTCTTTTTAATGACCTTTTACTTTCTTCACATATGATGTCCTTAATGTCATCCCACAACTCGTCTGGTATTCTGTCATTAGAGTTCAGTGCATCAAATCTATTCTTGAGATGGTCTCTAAATTCAGGTGGGATATACTCAAGGTGGTAAATTTGGCTCTTGTGGACTTGTTTTAATTTTCTTCAAATACTACTTGAGCCTGCGTATGAGCAATTGATGGTCTATTCCACAGTCGGCCCCTGTACTTGTTCTGACTGATGATATTGAGCTTCTCCATCTTCTTTTTCCACAGATGTAGTTGATTCAGTACATGTGTATCCCATCTGGTAAGGTCCATGGGTATAAAAAATATAGTCACCATTTATGTTGTCTATATACACCTATACAAATAGGGGTTACTTAAAAAAAAAATTTTTTTTTAATTTTTTAAGTGGAAAATCAGCAAACCTAAGATATGGCAATGCTGGTTGTGGCAAATTGCTGTAATTGGAATATTAAAGTCAAAAGTTCAAATGCATGCATTTTGATCTTAGTGCCTAAGCTTCTAGTCACCCTGTTAACCACTCTGAGGGAGGCTGAAAAAGGCTAAATAACTCTTTTTTTTTCTACCAAGGTGTTATTTATCAAGGCTGATATTTAGCAGAACCTAGTTGTCTACTTCTAAAATCATGCTCTTAATTACTAGCTAAAGTGTGACTATGAAGTAAAAAGTTCTGTTTTTCACAGGCTGCTCATTTAACACCATCTTTATCATCAGATCCACATATGCATGCTCTCGAAGTGTTTGCCTTGATAGGTGGACAGGAAAGAGGGTCAGTATAGGTCATCCCTGCAGTTATACTTATTTAGTTTTGTGGTTGCATTTCTCCTCTCCTTTTCTCATTATTTTTTTTTAACTTTTCATTTGAACTACTTTTAGACTTAGACAAAAGTTGCAAAAATACTAGAGTTCCTGTATACCTTTTACCCAGGCTCTTCTAATGTTAACGTCTTATATTACTATAGTACAACTAACAAAATAAGGAAATTAACATTGGTATAACTAAACTACAGATACTTTTGAAGAGCACTGATCAGTTATTTTGTAGAATGTCCCTCAATTTGAGTTTATCTGATGTTTTCTATGATTGGGCTGAGGTTATGAGGGCCTGTGAGTTGTGGATGTTGCTCTCCTTCATGCCCCACACTTTCTGGGCGTCCTTACTGGTTGGATGGATGGATGGATGGATGGGCGGATGGATGGATGGGCGGGTGGGCGGGTGGATGGATAGATTGACCTACAGATGCTTGAATCTTTCAAGAAAGTTGCCAAACTTTGTATATCTAGCTGCGAAAACTTAACAAGTTGCCTGTATAGAAGAACAACATATCAATTCTTAGTCTCCATTTCCTCCTAGATGTAGAAATGCTTCAGGCCAGTGCATCTAACCCAATCTCTGGAGACAGTTTCTCTCGGACCACCAAGGACTCTATGATCCGCAAGTTTTTAGAAGGTAAATTGTAGGTGTGAGCAGGAAAGCAAAAAGAGGAAAAAAGAAATGAATGTACGACATCGCCTGGCTCCATATGAGGGTCGATCCACTCAAGGAGTAGGCTGTCACATACGTGATGTATGGTGTGATTGAAGGCACTCTGCCTCCAAGTGCTGTTCTTATCAGCCTATTACAGGTGGGCCAGAAGTCCCATCACTGAAGCCACTCATTTGGATAAATGAATTGCCTCAAGTAAGACCTCATTAAAATCCACATTTATTTTATTTTTTTTAATTTTATTGTGGTAAAATCTATAAAACAAAAAATTTGCCAGTGCCACTATCACCACTGTTTCTAAAAGTTTTTCATCACCATAAACAGAAACTCAATACCCCTTCAACAACAACTCCTCATTCCTTCCTCCCTGTAACTCCCGGTGACCACATAGTGGTTAAGAACACAGACTCTGGCCTGTACTTAGTTCCCCCTTCTGTTAGCTGGGAAACCTTGAGCAAGTTACTCAACTCCTCTGGGCCTCAGTTTCCTCACCTGTAAAGTGAGATTAGTATTGTGAGGATTAAATGAGTTACTGTACATTAAGCCTTAGAGCAGGACCAGGTGCATAGATGAAAAGTTACTAAAGGTTTTATTAAAGGTTTCAAAGATGGTGCATGTTAAATTGGACAGGTAATTCTTTAACCCTCTCCAACCATTTACAGTTTATGGTGGAGTCTGTTAATCAAGTAGGTATAGAAACCTGGGTGCTAAGAGGATGGGACTCAGGGTAGGAGAAGTAATTTTGATACTGAAGGGGAAGGAAAAGCTTTAGAACACCAGTAGGCAAACTATAGTCTGGCTAGCCACCTGTTTTTGTAAATAAAGTTTTATTTGAACACAGTTGTATCCATTCATTTATTTACCCATGATTTATGGCTGCTTTCATACTATAAGGGGGGAGTTGGATAGTTGTGGCAGAGACTGTATGGCCTGCAAAGATTGAAATATTTACTGTCTAGACCTTAAAAAAAAAGTTTGCTGAGTCCTACTCTAAAAACATAAAGTGTTTCCCTGAGCGTCCAGTCACAGGTCAGTCACTTGGTAAGTCCCTGGTACAGCACCAAGAAGGCACAGACTAGCCCTGAAAATGGACTTTGCTTTGCTAACCTTGCTATTTAGCCTTAGGTTTTCTTTGTTATATTTAGCAATATTAAAAAAAAACAACCATTGCTGTTGAGTCAATTCCAACTCATAGCAACTCCATAGGACAGAGTAGAAGTGTCCCATAGGGTTTCCAAGGAGCGGCTGGTGGATTTGAACTGCCGACCTCTTGGTTAGCAGCTGAACACTTAACCGCTTCGCCACCAGGGCTCCACTTAGCAATGTGCCAGGCATATTTTAAAAAAGGCCTTTGTAAATAATCCCCACTTAATCTTCTTTGCAACCCTGTGAGGTGGGTACATTATTTCATTTTGCTGATGAGTAAACTGAGGTAGGGAGAGATAAAGTGGTTTGCCCAAGGTCCTATAGCCAGGAAACAGTGCCCATGCTTTACCACTTGGTTGCACTGTTGCCTTCTCCGAAGGAAGTACAGCTCTGCCCCTACCCTCTTCCTCAAGGCACCATGGGGCAACCGTCTATCATCTCTGGTCTCATCACTTATCAGCAGTCCTTTATCAGGTTGTTAGTCCACGCCAGGCACTGGTGTTTGAAGATGATAATAACTTTGGGCAGTTTATTTTAACCCTCAAGATCCCAGTTTCTTCATCCTCAGTGATGATGATTGTACTTACTCCACAGCGTTGTTATAAGGTCAACAGAGAGAATGTGAGTAACATGGTTGGAATAGTGCTTGACACAGAGGAAGTCTTCTGGAACTAGTTGCTATTGTCATTTTAACGATGAGGAAGAAAATGCTGGAAGTGTCGGAGATGGGGACTCCAGGATAGCCTCATACTGCTGCCCAGGCACCAGGGGGTAGTCCTGAGCAATCTTAGACCTTTTGGGCTATGCTGTCTTTATTCCTAGTTCTAATGACATGAATAACTGAATCCCAGCAGAAAAACTAAGATTACAGAGCCTAGTGCTCACTTTCCTTTGCTGTGAGGATGGATGGCAAATAAAGGTGATATCAGTGTTTCCTCAGTTGCCTCATGGGATTCTGATCAGATTATGCAGGAGGTGATGGAGGGGAAAGACTTTTGCTGAAGGGAAGTGCTGTACACGTAAAGGTATGGCCACTTTCTCTGCTCCTAGGATTGACCAGCAGCCACCCAGTTCTTTTGACCACTGCTTTTTTTTCACCTTCCTCTGTGTCTCCTAGGTGACAGTGTGAGAATGGCCAATGTAGGCAGGGAGCTGCACCATCTTGGTCAGGATCAAGACATTTATCACATGGTGGATGACGATGACACCTTTTCTGTGGACGTGGCCAGCAGGCCCCCTGTTCCAGTGCCCAGACCAGAGGCCAGTCCTCCCGGTGCTCACCAGCTGCCTGACAATGAGCCGTACATTTCTAAAGGCAAGTGTGGCAAGGGATGATGCCCAGTGAGGTCTTCAGAGCTTCTCAGCAGGAATTCCCTGCATCCCTTAGCTTTATGAGCCGTTGCTCAGAGACTGAATGGTCCCTGATTAGACCCAGAAGACATTGGTCATGGGTCAGGGCAGATTTTGGAGCTAGGCTTTCCAGAGGTATTCATACAAAGTTGCAAAGGCAACAGTAAACAGGATTTCCCCCTACTCCCAGTGGCAGAGCTAGGATTTGAACCCAGGGAGCCCCATTCAGAGTCCAGAGAGTCTTAATCACCATGTCATCCCACCACAAAGTGAACATTTGTCACTCATGAGTGACTGCATCTAAGTCCTTTTAGAGCTGTGCATACATTTTACCTGTTCCACTGCTCAGAATTAGGTCTTGTGATACTTGTTGACATGTTAAGTGGCTCTTCCTTTTATTCTCAAGCTTCAGGGTGTTCCTTGGCTAGGTTCAGGTATTCATGGATTCCGGGCACATGTCCTTGTTCATGTTACCCTTTTCTTTAATGTAAACGCTGATTGTATCCTCTGCTGGCCTTGACTGCCTAGGTTTGAGAGCTCTCTGTTGGGTTTCTCTTCTATTTGACAATTCCCCCTCCTTCTACTCATTAGTTACCTCTTTCTAGAGTTTTAATTTACAGAACTGCATACAGTGGTCCTAAATGTGGATTCATTATTATTATTTGCACAAAATTTTGATATATTTTTTAAATGTACAAAATATATAAAGCCCTTTTAGAAAGAGGTCTGCTTTGGCTTCTACCCAGAATATTCTTTATCTCACAGTTTTTGCAGAAAGAAGTCAAGAACGTCCTGGGAATTTCTATGTTTCCTCAGAGAGCATCAGGAAAGGTAAGCCAGATGTTGTCCCCAGCTTCCTATTGTATGACCCCATCTTCTGGGTGGTAGAAGTGTTCATGTGTCATTGATTTCTAAGTATAAAAATAGTTCCTTGGCATTGAAGAACACATCCCACAGATACTTATGGTTAAACTGAGAATCCTGAATCTCTACTTATCCTGATGGTAAAGGGAGAGAGTAAGAGATTGGCATAGCCTAGAATATGTCCCTGGGTGGTGCAAATGGTTAACATGCTCAGCTGCTAACTGAAAGGTTGAATGTGCAAGTCTACCCAGAGGCACCCTGGGAAAAAGTCCTGGTCATCTACTTCTGAAAAATCAGCCATTGAAACCCTGTGGAGCACAGTTGTGCTCTGACACATATGGGGTTGCCATGAGTTAGAGCCAACCCGATGGCAACTGCTTATATGGGGACAGTGCATTCAGTGGTAGAATTCTCGCCATCTATGCAGGAAACCAGGGTTTGATTCTCAGCCAATGAACTTCTTGTACAGCCACCACCCATCTGTCAGTGGAGAGTTTTCAGCTGAACTTCCAGACTAGGATGGACTAGGAAAAAAGGCTTGGTGATCTATTCTGAAAATCAGCCAATAAAAACCCTATGGATCATGATGGTCCAATCTGCAAGTGATCCCGGGGATGCTGCAGGACCGAGCAGTGTTTCATTCCATTGTTCGTGGGGTTGCCATGAGTTGGGGGGCAACTCGATGGCAGCTAACAACAACAGCAGCAGAGTATTGTACAAAATGATTATACAAAGAACACTTACACACTAGAAAGTGTCCGTACAGCACACAAAGTACAATCTAAACACTGAGATTGATGCCAACAGGATGAAAGTGGGTGGCCCAGGACCCAGTCTTTACCTAATGATACAGCTCTGCCTGCTATTTACTTACCCTAGACTAACTCAACTATACTTTAACTCAACTTTCATTTAAAAAACTTTCGCTTGCTGTTGGGGAATACTCTGGACATCCCATTTTTCTCTTTTTTTCAAAAGGCTTTTTAAGGAAGTTTGAGGCAATAAGTGCTGTTTTGTTTTCTTGATTAATTTCCTTGTGCTAAACAGAGGCATTCAGTATTATTGCATTGATGGTTCTTTTGAAAAGTAGCCATGACATCATCTAAGCATTTGAAGGCATCCCCAAGGACTTTGGTAGTGGGAGAGTGGAACTGCTTGGCTTGTGCATTTTGTTTCTCCCACAAACGCCCCCCTCCCCAATCTCCAATCACCATTAACGACTGCCTTGAAAAGGGCAAACTTGGGAGAAGGGTATGTGTGTGTAGACAGACGAGTAAATGGTTGGGCAAAATGATAGATAAACTTCTTTAAGCCTTTTTGAATATGCACTGGTGAAGCCAGCTCTTTTTCCTTCCTGCTATCTCCCTGAACACAATGCCTAAATGAGGTCCTGCTGGCAAAATTTAGAACCAAAGATAGCCCTGCAAGGATTGAGCAGTAAAATGCCAAGTTGCCCTTACATGGCCAATGGCCCAGTCTTCTCTGCATGTAGCTTATTCCCCATGGAGTGCAGTAAAGCAGAGTCTCAGCCTGAAGAGAGAGGGGGATTGGCTTCATATTTGCCTGAAATCTCCAAAGCAGAGAATTATGAATTTGGTAATGCAAAAGAGAGGGATTGCCACTGGAACAACCCAAGAAGACTCAGTTGTGGCTCAGCACCTGGTTTATACCCGATGATAGTGGACCTGAGTCATGATTCAATTGGTGTTCCAGTCTGGGCTGGCATGTTATACCTACCAGTCCACAGTTGTTGCACCCTGTGCTGCTCAGAGGGAGTGAGGACAGTGAGGGCTGAGAGAAGAATCCTGGCAAGGATCTTACACTCTGTGTAGTCTCCTCTGGGAGTGGGTTTTACTCTCAAGCAGTGGTTCTCAGCTAGGAGTGATCTTGCCCCTCAGGGGACATTTAGCAATGTCTGGAGACACAACTGGGGCGAGGGCTGCTACTGGCGTCAACTGGGTAGAGTCCAGGAATGCTGCTAAACATCCTACAATGCATAGGACAGAGCTTACAACAAGTAATTATCTGACCCAAAATGTCAATAGCGCCAAGACTGAGAAATGCTGCTCTAAAGACTTCTCAATAATTAAACGTTGAAGGTTTTCTGTCAACTCATCTGATGGATTTTGTATCTCCCTAAAATGTTGTGGCCTCATCTGCTTTAGTGAGATGTTGTTGAGTGCCGTCACATTGATTCTTACTCATAGCAATCCCACGTGGCAGAGTAGAACTACCCACAGGGTTTTCTTGGTTGTAAACTTTACAGAAAGGAGCCTTTGTGGTACGTGGCTAAGGGCTACACTGCTAACCAAAAGGCTTGCAGTTTCCAACCCACCCAGCAGCTCTGAGCTGGCGGTCTGTTCCTGTAAAGATTACAGCCTAGAAAACCTTATGGTGAAGTTCTACTCTGTCACGTTGTGTTGCTATGAGTCAAAAATTGACTCAGCAGCACCTAACAACAACAACAACAATAATCTTTATGGAAGCAGACCTCCAGGTCTTTCTCCTGTAGGGCCATGGGTGGATTCGAACCACCAACCTTTTGGTTAACAGTTGAGCACTTAACCACTTGCGCCAGCAGGGCTCCTTCCTTTAGTGGGATAAACCCATTGCTGTCAAGTCAATTCCGACTCTCAGCAACCTTAAAGGGCAGAGTAGAAACTGCCTCATAGGATTTCTAAGGCTGTAAATCTTTTTTTTTTTTAATAATAATTTTTATTGAGCTTTAAGTGAACATTTACAAATCAAGTCAGTCTGTCACATATAAGCTTATATACACCTTACTCCATACTCCCACTCACTCTCCCCCTAATGAGTCAGCCCTTCCAGTCTCTCCTTTCGTGACAATTTTGCCAGCTTCCAACCCTCTCTACCCTCCTATCTCCCCTCCAGACAGGAGATGCCAACACAGTCTCAAGTGTCCACCTGATACAAGTAGCTCACTCTTCATCAGCTTCTCTCTCCCACCCATTGTCCAGTCCCTTCCATGTCTGATGAGTTGTCTTCGGGAATGTTTCCTGTCCTGGGCCAACAGAAGGTTTGGGGACCATGACCGCCAGGATTCCTCTAGTCTCAGTGAGACCATTAAGTCTGGTCTTTTTATGAGAATTTGGGGTCTGCATCCCACTGATGTCCTGCTCCCTCAGGGGTTCTCTGTTGTACTCCCTGTCAGGGCAGTCATCGGTTGTGGCCGGGCACCATCTAGTTCTTCTGGTCTCAGGATGATGTAAGTCTCTGGTTCCTGTGGCCCTTTCTGTCTCTTGGGCTCATAGTTATCGTGTGACCTTGGTGTTCTTCATTCTCCTTTGATCCAAGTGGGTTGAGACCAATTGATGCATCTTAGATGGCCACTTGTTAGCATTTAAGACCCCAGACGAAAGGCTGTAAATCTTTTTTTTTTTTAATTACCTTTTATTGAGCTTCAAGTGAACATTTACAAATCAAGTCGGTCTGTCACATATAAGTTTACATACATCTTACTCCGTACTCCCACTTGCTCTCCCCCTAATGAGTCAGGCCTTCAGTCTCTCCTTTCGTGACGGCTGTAAATCTTTACAGGAGCAGACTGCCACATCTTTCTCCCTCAGAGCAGCTGGTGGGTTTGAACTGCCGGCCTTTTGATTAGCAGCCAAGGGCTTAACCACTGTGCCACCATGGCTCCTTTTAGTGTGATAGGCTGTGAAATTGTTAGTTGCTCCCCTCTCCCCTGAATCCATGTCATATGTCCCCCTCTGGGTTCCTCTTGTAATTGTTCTTTTGAGACATGTCCTCTTGAACCTGTGACCAACCTCTTTAACCCTCCTCTCCGTCAGCTCCGCATAGTTGGGGAGCTGTCAAGCTGGGTTTTGCCATTTTTTCCAGAGCCACCTGTCAGACCGTCGAGGGACAGGCCTCAGTCAAGTGTATATGACCCTTTTGCTGGGATGAAAACGCCAGGCCAGCGACAACTTATTACCCTCCAGGAGCAGGTGAAGCTGGGCATTGTCAACGTGGATGAGGCTGTGCTCCACTTCAAAGAGTGGCAGCTCAACCAGAAGAAGCGCTCTGAGTCCTTTCGCTTCCAGCAGGTAACCAGCTCCATATGGAATTTGTTTCATGTCTGTATCTCCACTGAACTGTCAGCCCCTCGAGGGCTGGGCCCAAGACTGTCTTGCTTATTGCTGGAACTGAGCACCTGTGGTTACGCCTAGGAACGTTTGTATATCACCATGAGTCAATGAGTGTGTGTGTGTGAGAGAGAAAAGACCTGCGGTCTGTAAGCACGTGGTTCCCTGGCTAAGAACTGGATAGATTTTCTGGTTGCCTTGAAGCTAGAGATCAGGAACAAAGACTCAGATGTAAAGTCTGCCTGTCCTGCTGCATCCCTGCATCTGGCCCTATGCATTTGCTTTCCAGCTTTTCTCTTTTCACAGCCCCTCTCTCTACTCCCAGGGCAAATCTCCCACAGAACATTCACACTTTAGAACTCAATGAGAACTTGGAATGCTCCCAAGAAGTATTAAGTAAAGAAGACAAGTTGCTAATACAAAAGCACCCAAATTGAAACATACTCACACACACACACAAACTGTATTTCTGCATGCCTGTGTGTAAATGCAAAGGCAAAGTCTGGAAAGGGCCTCCCACATTCATCCCAGCCGTTACTTCTCGGAAGAGACTGGAATTTGCGTGCTAGGCATCAGAGGGGCCTTTTGCTTTATTTGTATATTTAAAATTGTGTTTATGAGAATGTATTCATGTACTCCATGTGTAATTAAAAACAACCAAAAGAACTCAAAGAAGTCTTAAAAGCACGTCCTTAGTCCATATCCTTCATATTCAAAGAGAGGAACTTGGGCCTAGAGAGTTAAAGGACATGTCCAAAGTCACTTAACCAGTAAGTGGCACAGTCAAGTCTGGATTCTTGCTTTTTCTGTCTACCTTCCCAGTGGCGCTTACCCAACAGTGTGTATTCCAACCTCTGTTCTCATAGGACCTGACCCCCAGCTGTTGGGAGTGAGGGGACAGCGCTCACCACTGCTGAGGTGGAAGCCATGTCTTCTTGGAGTGGGCTAGGCAGTGGGAGCGGGGCAGCATATCATACAGCAATGTTTGCTGAGCTCTGACAACGGTATGTTGGGCACTGTGCTAAGTGTTGAGTAGATGCCATCTCTTTTGTTCCTGAGAGCATGCGTGCGAAATAAGTGTTACCTCATTTTACGGAAAACTGGGGCTCAGAAAGGTAAAGAGGCCGAGTCAGGATTCAAACCAGCCCTTTCTCAATCCAGAGCCCTTCTGCCTTCTTAGTGCTGCATAACACAGGGGCCACCCACCCTGCCAGCCTGCACCTTCTCTCTTAGGGTCTGGAGGATAGAAGGCACTCTGTAGTGTTGAACTCAGGAATCCAGGGCCCTCCACACTTTGGAGACCCTGGAAGCGGAAATTCTGCTGAGTAAAGGCTGGCCCTAGCCAAACAAAATTTTTTCCTCCTTGCTGAGTCATGTGACCACGTGGCACAGCAGTTAAGAGCAGCCATGGGCTGCTGTTCTCTCATTTGCTAGCTGCGTGACTTGACCTTTCTGCATCTCCATTTTCTCATCTTTGAAATGTGAGGGGAGAGGACTAAAAAAGCCCTTAGCATGCCTGGCAGGTAGTACATAATAAATGTTAACTATTTTTTTTTTTTATAGGGTTGTAGGACGGCACTGGGGTTTTGGGGATAGGGTTGTAGGAGCCCTGGTGGGACAGTGGTTAACAGCTCAGCTGCTAACCAAAAAGTTGAATCCACCAGCTGCTCCTTGGGCAGCCTATGGGGCAGTTCTACTCTGTCCTATAGGGTCGCTATGAGTTGGAACCAACTCAATGACAACGGGTTTTTTGGTTTTTATAGGGTTGTAGTTGTCTTTCTAATCTATATCCAAGAGGCTTCTTCCTTCTCTGTGCCCAGAACTCTTGAGTGTGATGGACAACTGGGTTCATATTCAACATGGCACAGACCCTGAGAGCTGGCTGGCACTGTTCTGTGCCCTGACAGCCTCCCGGCACTTGCTGACCATCCCCTATCCAGGGGCTGGTAGGCGTAGGGACTGTTCCTGGGGTTGCCTCTTTGTCTACTCCTCTGTCTTTTCCACTCCCCCTCCCACAAGTAGGCACTGTCCAGGTTCCCTTCAGCTCCTTCTCTGTGTAGCTAACTCTTGAGTCTATGTCTCTATCCTACCTCTCCAGCCACCAGGTGCCCTTGACCCTGCAGCAAGTCTGACAACAAACCATCTCTCAAGGCTGCTTCTCTTTCTAACTCACTATTTCTGTTCACTGCAGTTACCTTCCACGGATTGAGGTTCTGACTTCAGAATTGCTTTGACTCCCAACCTGCCTCAGTATCCAATTAGGGGCATGTCTTGCCTGATGTTGCTCTGTGGCATTCTTGCTCTTGCATCTGCCGCTTTCTTTCCATTCCCCCAGCCACATCCCAGTGTCAGACTCTGTCACTTACATCTGAGCTACTTACTACATAGTCCCCAGGTGTGTCTCCTTGCCTGTAACTCTGTCCCTTTCCATTTTACTGTAGCCTTAAAGCTATAATCAGTTCACAACTTTGAGTGTTTCCATTCTGCCTCCTGGGCAAAGTTTGGTCTCCTCAGCATGGCAATTGCAAGCTAACAAACCTTTGCAGTCTAGCCTTTGGTGACTCCCTCGCATGAACCTTCTGCTCCAGCCAGGTTACCTGAACATTATTCCCTGGGGCATTGTCCCTAGAATGCTCAGGCACTTCACCTGGAGCCTGTCATTGCTTATTAATTAAAAGAGCAATAGATCTTGGCTGTTGCATATCTAGTCAACATTTACTGAGTGACTATAATTGTCTAGACTACGAGATTACACAAAGGTCCAAGACCTAGTGTCTTGCCCTTGGAGAGTTTGCAATATCTCTGAAGAGACCATACACACACACACACACACACACATGCACGCATGCACACACACACACACATGCAGATCAGCAAGACAGTATCACCCAAGTGCCAGGTGTTTGGCACAGGAAGTCACTAAGGACTGGTCTGGGGGAGGCTTCAGGTAGAATGTGGGCATTAACACAGACCTGACACAGACTAATGGAAAGGACCTGGTGTCCTTCAAGGTCAGGGAATGAGATTGTGAGAGCGCAGTCACAGAGGCAGGAATATGTGGCATGCTTATGAGCAAGTAAGAGACCAGTTTGGCCGAGGGGTGACATGGAGGAAGGCAATCAGTTATAAGGCTGGGAATGGAGCTGGGAACCAGAGCAGAAGGGAGGCATTTTATTCTGCAAAAGGTGTCTTCTCTTCAGACACAAGTTCTAAGGTATTTGGATTTCTCTGGGGGTTAAGTGAAAAATGCATAGAGCCTCATGTGCATGTGGAAAATGTGATTGCAATGTGATATGCCTTGCAAACGGCATGAGATCAGAAGGAAACTCCAATGTCCTTAGGGTATAATTCTGGTGTACATTTTTAAAGTGAACTAAATTTTTTTTTCCAGGAAAATCTTAAACGGCTAAGAGATAGCATCACACGGAGACAGAGAGAGAAACAGAAATCAGGAAAGCAGACAGGTATGAGGCTTCAGCTGGGAGAAGACTGGGTGGGGGGCTGCATTATGTGGAACTTTGCTGCAACCTATTGCCCTTGACTATTCTTTCTGCTGTGGCCTGAGTGGGCAGGCCGCTTGCCCACCACCTGTCACCCTGTTTGTAGTCTGTGTCCCCCACTGGACTGTGAGGTCGTTTCAAGCAGAGACTTTTGTCTTGTTTATTCTGAATATCATGTGCCTGGCACATAAGACATGCCCAGTAAATGAATGAATGAATGAATGGATTGAACTCTGCCATACTCCAGCTTCCCACTCAAAGAGGATGATAATGCTTTCTCCCCAGGCGCCTGACTCTCCCTTTGGCATTTAGGAGAGCATATGTTTTTAAGCAGAGAAAGGAGAAGACTTTATTTACATAGTGTCTGGATCTAATTCAAGTGGGAAATCACGTCATTGGTGTCCACACCTCACACTGCTTCAGAAACTCAAAATCCTGCGTGTGGCTCCTGCCACACTCCCTCTAGCAGGGGGTGTGCTAGCAGGGGCATGATTTTCGGTTGTACACTGGGGACCGGGCCCCTCTGTTCCCCTTGGCCCACCCCCCCACCCAGGTACCACACATGTGGCACCACCATCCCTGAGCATAAGGGGTTGGCGTTTGCCCACACTGCATCTTCCCACTGAGACCCTCTGGCATGGTGGGGCTCTGTGCTTTACCCAGGGAGTCATGTAGCAAGAGGAGCTGTCAAGAAAAGGCTTTCCCCACTACATAAAGAACTAAGTCAATATCTAGCCCTGCCTATACATAGCTTCCATGGTCTCTAGCTGCCATTCATATTCAGACTTTCCATGAACCTGCTCAGGCTGGTAACATGGTAACAAATGTCCCCAAACAGGACATTTTCCTGCTACAGGGCCTTTGCTCATGCCCCTTCCTTCCCACCTGTATGAAAACTACTAGGCTGCAAGAGCCAGCCATGGCAGCCCCTTCTCTGTGAAGCCTTCTTGGACTGCTCCAGGCCATTGTATTTGTCTTAGTCAGAGTTCTCTAGAGAAATAAATCTAGTAAGATACACACACCTGCACACACACATACGTATATATGGAGAGAGAGATATTGATTTTAAATTGGTTCATACAATTGTGCCGACTGACAAGTCCAGAACCTATAGGTCAGACGATAGGTTGGAGATTTCATCAGTCTTGTGTCCCAAAATTGGTAGGTCTGTTGCTGGGTAGAAACCCCAGGTTCTGCTTGGCATGACTCATCTCAGCCAATAAACGAGAGACTGAGGTGGGACAGTGGAAAACTGAAACCAAACCTGTTGCCACAGAGTTGATTCTGACTGATAGTGACCAAATAAGGACAGAGTGGAACTGCCCCATAGGGTTTCCAAGGAGTGGCTGGTGGATTTGAACTGCTGACCTTTTTGGTTAGCAGCCGAAGTCTTAGCTACTATGCCACCAGGACTCTGGGAGAGCGGAAAGCAGCTTTATTTTGTTGTGCAAGGAAAGGAAACAGTCAGGGCTGCTGCCTCCAAGACTGCTCAGTGAAGGTGAGGGGGAAGGTTCCTTTTAAGGGGTTTACAAGTAGGAAGTTCATACAAGCTACATCAACATCATTCTTAATCATACTATGAAGGTGCAATGGGGTTTACATATAACTTCATGCATCACATGTTCAGAAAATGGCAGTTAAACTCCACCCAGAGGTGGGGAAGTTACTATGTATGAGGCCTAAAAGGTTATCCTGAATGTCAACATGGCACCTAAACCAGTTTCTTCCAGTCTCCTCTAGTTTTGGGCAGCAGTTAAGCGGAGGGGAACCAGAATTTTAATGTAAAGCCACAGGCCTTTATCAGCAGTCTGCTTGAGGCAGCTGAATTTTCCACAGCCTGGGGACCTCTGGCGTAGGTCTGGCAGTGAGGGAGAGAGGAATTCTCGCAAGATGTCTGTTTACAGTTGGAAGGCAGAACAATCCCCTGGGAAATCTTTTTTTGTCCTTAAGGCCTTCTGCTGATTGGATGAGGCCCACTCACATTATGAAGCATAATCTGCTTTTTGTAAGGTCAACTTAAGTAAAATGCTAAACACATGTAAATATGTAAATCATAACAACATCTAGACTAGTGTTTGACCAAATAACTGGGCACCAGAGCCTAGTCAAGTTGACACATAAAATTAATCATCACAGTATTATTTCCTCATTCGAGCATCTGTATTATTTTCCTAAGGCTGCCAAAACAAAGGACCACAAATTGAGTGGCTTAGAAGGATGGAAAATTATTGTCTCAGTTCTGGAGGACAGTCTGAATTCTGGGTACTGAACGAGGATTCCAATTTCTTCACATCCTTGCCAACCTCATCCTAGTGGGTGTGAAGTGGTATCTCATTATGGTTTTTTTTTTTTTTTTTGAACATTTTATGGTTGCTTAGGTGAATGTTATCAGAGCAAATTAGTTTCCCATTCAACAATTTATACACAGCTTGTTTTGTAACATTGGTTGCAAATCCCTGAATGTGTCAGCACTCTCCCCTCTTCCTTGCTGGCATCCCTGCGTCCATTTGCCCAGCTCTCCTGCCCCTATCTCATTTTAGTTTTGATTTGCATTTCCCTGATGACTTATGAAAGAATCCCAATGGCACAGTGCTTGAGCACATGGCCGTTAACCATGAGGTTGGTGGTTTGAGCCCACCAACTGCTCCATGGGAGAAAGATGTGGCCATCTGCTTCCGTAAAGATTGGAAACCCTATGGGGAAGTTTTATTCTGTCCTATAGGGTTGCTATTGGTCAAAATCAACTCCATGGCAGCAGGTTTTTTAATGACTTATGACTCTGAACTTCTTTTCACATGCTTATTGGCCATTTGTATTTCTTCTTTGGAGAAATGTCTATTCAAGTCCTTTGCCCATTTTTAATTGGGTTGTTTGTCTTTTTGTTGTTGGGTTGTAGGAGTTCCAATGACCTTTTAAAAATAAAAAATCAGATGACACCACTCCCTTGATCAAAGCCTTTTAGAAGCTCCTGTTCCACTCAGAAAATTCAAACTCCTTACCATGGCCTACAAAGCCCTACATGATCTGACTCCTGAGCTCACCTTCAACTCTCCCCCTCCACTCTGTGCTGCAGTCACAATGAACTCCTTTTTGTTCCTCAGACAAGCCCATAACATGCTTCCCTCATCCCTTCCTTTGCAATCACTCTTCCTCCCATGCCTTGTCCTACATCTATAAGTACCTGTGCTTTTTTATCCTTCAGCATTCAGCTCTAACATCTCCTCCCCAGTGAGGCCTCTTTTGCCATCGATTCTATGCTGAGTAGACCTCCATGACTCACTTCCTGTTCCATTGCTGCCCCTCATTTCAGAGCACTTACGGACTGGAATCATCTTATGTTTCTGTTGTCTTGGTCTAATCCTCCTCACTAGATTGTAAGCTCCATAAACGTAAGAAGTTATCTGATTCGTGCCCTGCTGAATCCCCAATATACAGTACCTTGATGGAGCTCAGGAGATCCTTGTGGAATGGGCGATTTCAGTAAAATGTTTAGTGCCACCACTTATTCATTCCACAAATACTTATTGAGCACTGGGCACCCTGTTGAGTACAGAGATCTGTAAGGCAATCTTTGCCATACAGTAGCTTATGAGTTAGTTGTCTTTTTACTTGTCTCAGTCTGATTTTCCCTGCTAGGGGGCTGTGGCTTACTCTGGTTCCTTTGTCCCACAAAGCCTAGCACAGGGTTTTGCATACAGTGGTAACCTAGTGAATATTACAATGGTCCAGTCCACAGTTGATCCTGGGGATAGTGCAGGACCAGGCAGTGTTTGTTCTGTTGTGCATGAGGTCACCAAGAGTTGGGAGCCAACTCAAAGGCAGCTAACAATAACAAGTGAATATTAATGACTTTAATTATTTGGGAGAAGAGGGATTAAAAGGTTATAACCACCACAGAGGATCAGAGAGGCCATCCTAAGACTTCTGCTTGGATGTCTGGATTTTACATTTATGCTGCTGCTACCCAAGCCCACATTTGTCTGCCCTCCTAATTGAAAGGGGGAAGGGGAGAAGGCAGAAAATCTGGCTCAAGCTCTGCACAGTCATCGTAGCATCAGACAGTAGGGCTCTTGGTGGTAAAATGGCTGAGGTGCTTTTTAAAATCAGAGCACATGAACCCAAAGATAGAAGCCTTGATTAAATGAAACATTTCAGGCTTTTAAATACAGGCAGCATCCAGAGACCTATGATTTGGCAGTGCACCCAGTGTTTGAAGGCCAGGGAGTCATAGTGCTGGAATCATGGGTGATCAGCAATCTGAGCTTGAGAGCTGGGCCGGCCAAGTATTATCACATGTTCTTCACCGCCTACCTGATGCCGTTGGCAATAATGAAGCAAGACAGAAATGCATGCAGTGAGGTGAAAGGGTATGGGTATGGGACCTGGAGCCAGCAGGCTGGAATCTAATTCCTGCTCACTGCTCACCCCTAACTAGCTGGGAACTGTGGACCAGATACTTCACCTCCCTAGGCCTCAGTCTTCATCTGCAAAATGGTGAAAATAAAAGTGCCAACCCAGTTAAGGTTGCTGTGAGGGTGGAATGTGCCTAGCACAGTGTCTGGCACATAGAAACACTGTAAAAGCATCCACTCTCCTGATCACACACAGGCCCGTACATCAGCTGGTGTCCTCTCAGACAGGGCATCACAGGGTGGGTACATGGGATAGGAACTCACCTTCCAGGGTTGAGCCTGGAGTCATAAGTTTTAAAAAATAAAGTTCATCCAAGGTTAATCAGGATCTGAGGAAGTGATTTATACCTATCACTGGCTGAAGTATAAATTAGAACGGGCAGTGTCTAGATTTTTCCAAAGAAGCGTGATTTAGTTTGTACATCTTTCCCGCTCACTCTCCAAGAGCAGAGTCTCTGACAAAGATTTGACAGCAAGTTGCTTATATGAGAGGTTATTCCAGGGAATCCTGTAGGGGTTGGGGAAATGAGACTGAGAAGGCACAGTGGCCAACCCAGTGCAGTCACTACTATGGAAGCTGGACCTTAAACTCGCTGGGGAGTCTGGGAGTCAATGTGGGACACCTGCCTGAGTCATCCCATCTGAGGGGCTAGAGAGCGGGGGCATTTACACACTGACTCCCACCAGTCCTTGGCTGAGGCCTGCTGAGGGAGGAGCGCTCTTAATCTGGCTACCGGAGAAGTTCTCAGGCAGTCGGAAGTCAGAGCCTTGCGCTGCAAGAGGGAGGCCCTAAGGCATCAGACCGGCTGCCAAAGGGAGGGACATCATTTATGGGTGAGTGAATATGGCGTATGAGTTAATACCACTAAAATCTCTTATGTATTTCGTTACATGATAATTTTTAATTACCTACTCCAGGGGTTTTCACACTGAGTTCCTTGAGGTGCCTCGGGATTGCTATATACGTGTTTGTTGTGGGGAGTGTTGAGAGGATTTTGAGGGTGGGGAAGGTGGAGCGTCAGGGCAATTGGAGGTGGAAGGGTGGGACGGATTTGGATCGAGACACACTGAGTAGTCAGGGTTTGGGCCAACTTACTCTGCTTCTACTCTCATAACCCAAAACCTGTTGCCCTAGAGCCTGCAGTGCTGCTGGGTAGATTCAAACCACCAAACTTTAAGTTGGCAGGCAAGTGCAAACCATTTGTGCCACCCAGGGCTTCAAGCATCATAGTTACTTTAAAAAATCTGCTCTTTATGTTGAGCTTCTGTTTTTATTAGAGGAAAGAATTCTGCTTCACAAGAAACAAAAAAACATTTGAAAACCACTGACAGACGATAATCCTGATCTATAGGAAGATTAGGGTTGATGAATGGCATTTCTGCTTGAAGGACCTTTTCCAGAGGTGTAAGCCACTGTAAACACAAGGACTGACTCTTATTAATTTGGAAACCTCATTTGCCTTAGAAAAGAACAGAAATGATTATTTTCTTTAATCTGGGTTAGCACACGCAGATAATTGAAAACTAAGAATCTGCTCGTGATAATTGGCCAGTCTTTCTTCAGCCCCAGGGAGTTGTTTTGCCTTTCCCGGGATGATGCAGAGCTCTGATGGCACAGGAAGTCAGAGAAGGACTGATGTGACTCGTGACTTAGAGATGTTCATACACTCTTGAATGCCCTGGCCCCACAAAGAAGACAATCAATATTTGTGTTCTAGGTGTGTCTGTAAACAGTCTTCGGCAGGATAGAGAGGAGCAGGCTAGGCCGTAGCACAGTGGGATTCTGATCCCTGTGCTGTCACTGAATCACTTTATGAGTTGAGGTGATTCCTTCAATCACTCCGTGCCTCAGTTTCTTCATCTGTGGTGATACCTGCCTTGCCTGCTTAATGGAGTGGCAGTGAAGCTTAAATAAGATACCAAATGAAAAAAGTACTATACAATATAGTAATGATAATTATTATTCCTGTCACTGGGCCTTATTCACAGAATATCAGGATTTTGTAGACATTTAGACTGGCTCTTTGTGATTTTGGGAACTTTTGACCTCCTTTTTTTTTTTTTCTATATGTTTTACTTTGCTTCCTCATTGAACTGGTTGAGGGTAGAAAATGACCTCATTGAAGTTAATTAAGCAGACAGGAGCCTCTCTTAAAGAGGTTATTAGAATAAAGCTAGGTCAGGCTTACACACCCGTGTGAGGGTGCATGCACCAGGCTATTCTCTGCCCAAGTAGCTCCGAGATTCTAGTGCACAGCTGTAACCAAGGGAGGCCAAGGAGATGAAAAAAATCTTATTACACAAAGACCTGAAAAGTTGGCTTATACTTGGACTACCCACTAGACCTGGAATAAAAAAAGAGTCTCTAAAATGAGAAGATCTTATACCTATACAAACCAACAATCCACCCTTTTAATATTCTCTATGCAGAATGTTTACAGGTAGTCTTGGTCTACCCTGTCCTTGTGCCTGCTTCGCTAAACTGTTCTAGTTTGCACATTTACCCGTCTCAGCAGACTTCTGGCTTTGGCAAGCTGGAGCCACCCCTGGCCCCTGGACTCCCTGAACTTCCTGCCGCACCCTCCTCATAGAAGGGTAGAGGTGGAGGAGGAAGTGGTACCGTGATGATAAGAGCACAGTTCCCCAAAACTACACCTGAGCTTACACCTCTTCTAGGGGCTCTGCCCCTGGGCTTAGGAAAGTCCTCTTTAGCAAGCAGAGACTGTGAATGGAGCTTGTCTCACTTTCATTTCATTCTGCTCATTAGCAGGAGTTTTTTCTGGTCACAGAACCCAGGGGTAGAAATCTAGGGAGGAATAAAGATAAGTGACTGGGCGGACTAATCAAGTAAGGAAGTCTGTTCAATGCTTTGAGGGCAAAGGTATATCCTGTCCTTCTGTATTGTGGGGTCTGAACCCACTGTCCAGTCTTGCAAGTCCTACCACGGTACCTGTGCCTGATGGATCTCCTTCAGTGACCTCAGTTTCTCCTTGAGTCATTGCTGTTCATTGTGGACCTCCCCTCCAGCCCCACCCCCACATATCATTTATTAAGAGATCCAAGGGGCAGTTTGGAGTTGTGGTTAAGAGCCTGGACCCTGGAGCTTGGGTTCAAATTTCAGCTCCCGCCGCTTACCAGCTGTGTGACAGGGGCACGTTATTTCACTTCTCTGTACCTCAATTTCTGCTGGGAATGATGATAATAGGATTTACATGATGAGTGTTGTGAAGATTAAATGAGGTAAAAATATGGAAGCACTTACATCTGTGCCGAATGCGTGGGATAGCCTATACATGCCGTCACCAGGCTATAAACACCTGACTTGTGTACAATCCATAGTTACTAACAACCTCGTAAAGCCTATTGTATTAAAAATTTGAGGTGCATGCAATGGTTTGTAATAACAAATGGATGCTACTTTGTGACACACATCAAAATATTTGTTATTGTTATTATGTTTTAGTATATCTGGAAATGTTTTTTTAATGTTTTTATGCATAGAAAGGTACACTCTATACTAAGACAAACACTTGACTGATATTAGAGACAAACCATACCTAACTGTTCTAAAATACATACAAAATCAAGAGAGATGTAGGAACGGAACTCACTCATATTCCAGGATCTGCCTGTAATTAAAATCGATATGCAATCCCACTCCTCAAATGAGGGCAGTAATTCAGAGAGGCTGACTGAGTTACTCAACTTCCACAGCCAGTATGTGGCAGAGCCAGGGCTCAAACCTTTCTGTAATCTCATATTTTTTCCATTACTCTCTGCTCTTTCCCGGCTTTCTTCCAGCCCTCTCTTTTGTTGCCCAGTGATTGGCACACAGGATTCTACAGAGTTTCAGAATTGAATGGGACGTGGATCCTGTCCATTGCATGAGTCCAGAGTTCCCTCTTCTCCTGTCCTGGCAGCTTCCTCGTCCTTCTTCACCTTTCTGTTCCCAGCCCTCCACTTCCCTCCCCTCTTTCCTCCCCTTCTCCTCCCAGCAGGCTCCAGGTTTAGGTGAGGGAGGCAGGTGAAGCAGGAGCAGCTGAGCAGCTTGGTAAATGGCGGCCTGGTGTCTTGAAGCTCACCCCCCTTTCCTCTAATTCCAGACTTGGAGATCACAGTTCCAATTCGGCACTCACAGCACCTGCCTGGGAAAGTGGAGTATGGAGTCTATGAGAGCGGCCCCAGGAAAAGTGTCTTTCCACCCAGGACGGAGCTAAGGCGAGGAGACTGGAAAACAGACAGTACCTCCAGCACAGCAAGTGAGCAGGGCTGACCAGGCAGTGTCTCACAGCTGGGCTCCAGCTGGCGCCCTTGGGCCCCTGAAAACATTGTTATGAGCTGGAGAGGTCTCAGTTGGAGCCTGAATTGGGTGTGAGAGGTGTAAGATATGAGAAACATTCCATCTACAAGGTCTGTCTTTTCTCCATGGTGTGAAAGTTCCTTTACACAGATACCTCCAAAGCCAGATTGCATGAGAGTTATTTCTCTACCACTTTTATAAATAGCAAAATCTAATAATAGTAGTAGTTGACATTTACTGAGCAGTTGCTAGATGCTAAGCCTCTTCTGTAGATTAATTCTCACAATAACTCGATGAGAGATGTGCTATCAACTCTGTTTACCCTGAGGAAACTGGAGTCTAGTGCCTTGCCCTAGTTTGATGTCTAGGTTAGTGGTAGAGTGGGAATTTGAACTCGGGCAGTCTGTATCCAGAGCCAGCCTTCTTAAGCGCTTTTCATGTTGCCTCCTCAACTGTGGTAGAACTTGTGCAAAGTCAGAAAACCATGGACTCGATTTTGAGAATCCTGACTTCACAGGCGAGTTGAGGATCTAATTAGGAAACGTCTCCTTTTTTGACCAGAAAGCTTGAACAGGAGTCTGATTGCAACAGACAACGGAGGCTGATGTGCAGGCAGGAGCAGTGGGCTTTGTTACAGTATCCAGGGTGATGTTAGCTGACTCCAGCCGCACTGCCTTCATAAGCCAAATGGATTGAGTTTCCCTTCTTTCATACATTCCGTGGTCATCATCAAAACAGCAAGGAAAGCCATAAAAGAGGAGGAGAGAAGCTGAATTCCAAGGTTATCTGGCCCAGGGGTTCTTAATCTTTTTGTATCACAAACCCCTTTGATAATCTGATATATGCTGTAAATCTACTTCCCAGAAAAATGCACTTGCACGTGTGTGTACACTACATAAGACACACACACACACACACACACACACACACACAATTTTGCCCATTCATGGACTTAAGTCAAGAACCTCTGAATTGGTCTCATT
Source organism: Loxodonta africana (assembly GCF_030014295.1). Lineage (NCBI taxonomy): Eukaryota > Metazoa > Chordata > Mammalia > Proboscidea > Elephantidae > Loxodonta > Loxodonta africana. Next base: position 37,291,056 of record NC_087357.1, read on the forward strand.
CCTTATTTTATAGATGGGATATTTGCAACCCAAGAAGGGCAAGAGTTTTGCCCAATGTCACACAGCCATGAGGATGATGGGGGTCAGGACCAAAGCCTCCTACCAAACTTAAGCTCTGAGATGTGGGCAAGCAAGTCATCAACCAGAGCAGGTGAAGCAGGGGAGCTAAGGTTCAGAGCCGAATGTTGAAGGTTAAAAATTTAAGAATGCCAAGGGAAGGGATAGTCGGAGCTGATGAGTATGAATTTCTGGAGTCATAGACTCAATGCCTACGACAGTTTTTCACTGCCTTCTAGAGATAACCTTCGGAACATGTCTGATTCATTGTGAGGGAATGGGGTGAACAATGAGGAATGCTGTGGGGAGGCTTAGCCACAGAAGGATGGCAGCCTATAGGTGGGAAGGGTTACTTCCAGTTGTGGGAATCTGGGAAGGTTTCTTCGGTAGCATTTGTCCTGAGTGTTGAAGACAGAAGAGGTTTCAGACTTGTGGATAGTGGTGGGTTGGAGGAGGTGGGGGGAAAAGGACATTCTGACCAAGTGAACAGTTTTGTGTGTAGATAGCAAGGAATAGACAGGAACAGGGTCATATGCTTCTTAATGTGTGAACTCAAAATCCCCTGGTTTATAGAAATACTTTGACACATTATTTTAAATTAAAAAATTTGCTCCCAAGAAAATAATCCAAAATTATAATCTTAATCCACTCTATTCAAGCTAACATAGAAATTGATTAGATCAAATTTGGTACTATAGTGAAGTCAAAACTAAGACTTTTTAATAGTCTGTATATGTTGTTGTTGTTGTTGTTGGATGCCGTTTCATCGGTTCCAACTCATAGCAACCCTATGTACAATAGAACGAAATACTGCCTGGTCCTGTGCCATCCTCACAGTCACAGCTGTATTTGAGTCCACTGTTGCAGGTGCCGTATCAATCTATCTCATTGAGGGTCTTCCTCTTTTTTGTTGACCCTCTACTTTACAAAGCATGATGTCCTTTTCCGGGGACTGGTCCATCCTGATAACATGCCCAAAGTACATGAGAAGTCTCACCATCCTCATGTCTAAGGAGCATTCTGGCTGTACTTCTTCCAAGTCAGATTTGTGTGTTCTTTTGGCTGTTGCTGTTAGGTGCTGTCAAGTTAGTCGTGACTCATAGCAACACTGTGTACAATAGAACAAAACACTGCCCAGGCCTATGCCACCATCATAATCATTGTTATGCTTGGGCCTATTGTTGCAACCACTGTGTCAATCCATCTCATCAAGGGTCTTCCTCTTTTTTGCTGACCCTCTATTTTACCAAGCATGATGTCCTCCTACAGGGACTGGTCCTTCCTGATAACATGTCAAAAGTATGTGAGAAGATAATGATATCCCTTGTTCCACGTCCTCTTCTGAATCTGGCTTGAATTTCTGGCAGTTCCCTGTAGATGTACTCCTGCAACTGCTTTTGAATTATCTTCAGCAAAATTTTACTTGTGTGTGATATTAATAATATTGTTTGATAATTTCCACATTCTGTTTATCACCTTTCTTTGGCATGGGCATAAATATGGATCTCTTCCAGTCAGTTGGCCAGGCAGCTGTCTTCCAAATTTCTTGGTATAGACAAGTGAGTGTTTCCAGAGTTGCATCCCTTTGTTGAAACATCTCAATTGGTAATCCTGGAGACTTGTTCTCACCAATGCCTTCAGTGTAGCTTGAACTTCTTCCTTCAACACCATCGTTTCTTGATCATATGCTACCTCCCGAAATCGTTGCACATCAACCAGTTCTTTTTGGTACAGTGACTGTGTATTCCTTCCATCTTCTTTTGATGCTTCCGGTGTTGTTCAGTTTTTTGCCCGTAGAATCCTTCATTATTGCAGCTCTGGACTTGAATTTTTTCTTCAGTTCTTTCAGCTTGAGAAATGCCAATCGTGTTCTTCCCATTTGGTTTTCTAACTCCATGTCTTTGCACATTTCATTATAATACTTTGTCTTCTGAAGCTGCCCTTTGAAATCTTTTTCAGCTCTTTTACTTCATCATTTCTTCCATTTGCTTTAGCTACTCCATGTTCAAGAGCAAGTTTCAGCATCTCTTCTGACATCTGTTTTGTTCTTTTCTTTCTTTCCTATTTTTTAGTGACCTTTTAATTTCTTCATGTATGATGTCCTTGATGTCATCCTACAACTCACCTTACCATTATTAGTAACACTAACACTCTGTCATTAGTGTTCCATGCATCCAAATCTATTCTTATGATGGTCTCTAAATTCAGGTGGGTATACTCATCGGAGTCAGCTCAATGGCACTGGGTCTTTTTTGGTTATACTCAAGGTCAAACTTTGGCTGTCGTTGACCTGTAATTTTCTTTAGCCTCAACTTGAACTTGCATATGAACAATTGATGATCTGTTCCACAGTTGACCCTTGGCATTGTTCTGACTGATATTGAGCTTCTCCATCATCTCTTTCCACAAATGTAGTTGATTTGGTTTCTTTCTATTCCATCTGGTGAGGTCCACGGGTATAGTCACTGTTTATGTTGTCTATATATACCTATAAGTTAATATAATTAGGAGCTGCTTTATATGTGGAAAATCAGCAAACCTAAGGTATGGCAAGGCCATTTGTGGCAAATTGCTGCAATTGGTGTATTGAAGTCAAAATCTCCTTGTTTTAGTTGATTAGCTTTTATTCTTCCTTCTTCATTGCAGATTACCACGTGTTTGAGCTTGTTCTGATGCTGTGCTGTCCAATATGGTAGCCACTAGCCACATGTGACTATTTAAATTTAATTAAACTTAAAATTCAACTCCTCAGTTTCACTAGCCACATTTCATACTAGCTACCATATTGGATAGTGAACAATAGAACATTTCCAGAAAGTGCTACCGAACAGCGCTGTTCCTTGATGGTGATAGGTGACAAGTTCCCAGCTCAAAAGCCTTGAGCACGTAAACTCACACAGTCACAGTTCCTACCATGAGCAGAAATTATACTTTTGCATTTACACTTTATGTTTTGTTTTGTGTCAAACCACCTGGCCCCTTTTTAGAAGATAAGTATGTGATACATGCATGTGTTTGCTATAATCCCTAAACGAGTAAAGAGCTACAGCAACAAAATTGGCTTGCAGATTTTAGAAATATCACTGAACAGCTGAGGACTAGGGAACCTCTGCTCCCTTGCCTGTCAAATTGAAGTGCTAGCATCAAATAGGATTTCTGGAGGGATTCAGTGCAATAATGTTTTCAAAGCACTTAATGTGCAGCAAGCCCTCAGTAAATATTTGCTATATTGTGAAAACAGTAATTAAAAAAAAAATTGAACTATTTCATTTTATGCTGAAGGAAAAACTGAACTCTAAAAACCCCACATTCACAGCTTATGTATTATTCCTATCAGTAAAAATAAATAAGTGTAAAAGTTCCGCATTTTGTTTTAGCCTGAACGAATATGCAGTCTGTGTGGCTGATTTTGTTTCTACCCACTAGGCAGCGCCAGTAACCGATCCAGCACACGCAGCCTCCTCAGTGTGAGCAGCGGGATGGAGGGGGACAATGAGGTGAGAACTGAGGATCCCCACTCCTGTTTATCTCATCTTAGGCAGGGCCCATTTCAGTGCAAGAAACAGAAATCCCCTCAAACTAGTTAGCCAAAGAAGGCATCTGTGGGAAGGAGCTGGGTGAGTCTCAGGGAACCCCAGAGCCTGAATCAGGAGCTATGAGCCACTGTTCTCCGCGTGTCCCTGGGGCCAGACACTCCTTCATCCCTGCTTGCCTATACATTTCTGCCTCTTCTCTTACTGCACCATGGCTTTTTCTGCTTCAGGTGTACAAGGCTTTCGAGCAGAGAGTCAGATGCTGCTTCAGGCTGAGGTCCCAGTCCACATTGGCTCACTTTGGGTCAGGATGCCTCCCTGATCTGGTGGGCAGTGGCGAGGTGGGTGGGGGGAAGGGGAGAGGTGGGTACTGCCAACTCAGCAGATCCCACAAGAAGGGTTCTAGAAGTGGGTGACCCCTCTAAGGCACAGCTTATATTACCCTGTGACTGAGGACCACGCACAGTTCTGTTTTCCCAAAAAGAAACATTTGTTTAAAAGTAAAATTTCCCCGGCTCTACCCTGGTTGTGAAGTTCTTGGGTGGTGTAAATGGTTAATATGCTCAGCTACTAAGTGAAAGGCTGGAGGTTCAAGTCCACCCAGAGGTGCCTTGGGAGAAAGGTCTGATGATCTACTTCTGAAAAATCAGCCATTGAAAACCCTATGGAGCACAGTTCTAGTCTGTCACACATAGGGTCACCAGGGGTGGGAGTGGGAATCAACTCAATGGTGACTGTTTTTTATCCTGGTTATATAGAACAATGCTTCTCAAACTTTAATATGTGTAAGAATTGCCTGGAGATCTTATTAAAATGCAGGTTCTCATTCAGCAGATCTGGGGAGGAACCTGAGATTCTGCATTTCTGTCAAGCTCCCAGGGGATACTGATGGTACTGGACCACAGACCATACTCTGAGTAGCAACGACCTAGTGTTCAGGCCATTGGTGATAATTTGGGCCAGATTGTCTTCCTCAATGATGCCAGGAAGAAATGGAAAGCTGTCTGGGTGTTGCTGGGTTGATAACCAGTCATCTTATGAATAACTCTCAGCCGAAGCCTGAGCAGGGCCGAGGCACTTTGAGGATATTGGCATCCAACTATGCTGGTTGTTGAATGTAATTTTCACCTTCCTTTCTCATGTGGTTTGCTGTAGGATAATGAAGTGTCTGAGGTTACAAGAAGTCGAAGTCCAGGCCCCCAGCAAGTAGATGGAGCACCCACTGTGCCCCTTGAAAGGCCCCCCAGGGTGCCTCCTCGAGCTGCTTCACAGAGGTAATACTGAAACTGATATGAAATTTTTCCTCACTTTCTGAGTCCCCGGAGAGAGTAGAATTTGGGGACATTTAAGATGACTGAAGAACCCTGGTGGTGCAGTGGTTAAGAGCTTGGCTGCTAAACAAGATTGGTAGTTCGAATCCACCATTCACTTCTCGGAAACCCCATGGGGCAGTTCTGCTGTGTCCTATAGCGTCACTATGAGTCAAAATCGACTTGAAGGTAATGAGTTTGGTTTCAGTTTGATTTAAGATGACTGAGGAATGAAAACAGAGTTAACAGAAGTGCTTACTTTTGATACCATATCTTAATGTAGACTCCATTAATTTAAGCACTGCTTTATTCAGTTGCAAGTATTTTAAATAGCAAATGCATTATTTCAAAAATAAAATATATTGACAAACATCAACTGATTGAATAATTTTTATTTGTTTGGCAAGAATTCAGCTGCCTAATAAGTAATGTCCTTTGCTGTGTCGTGGGGACTATTGTCAACACATGCTTATTAGGGAACAAGAGATAAGAAGGTATTAGAAAGAGGCAGTGTGGTATGGTGGTGGAGAGTATGGCTCTAGAGCCATACTACCTGGGTCCCAGTCTCTGGCAGCCACTCATGGACTTGGATGAATTATGTAACTTTCATGAGCCTCAACTTCCTTATGTATAAAATGGGGGTAATAATAGATCTTCCTCACAGGGTTGTAAGGATTGAGTTCCCAGCCTATAGTAAGAGCTCAACAATATGAGTGATATTTTATATAGGAGAAGAGTGAACATACAGAGATTTGAAGATGAGTATTAGACATCAGAGTTTGATGAACTGGGCTCTGAGGTACATCTTTGTTATATACGGTACTTGGGTCTGCTGGCACCTTTTTAAGATCTTATGGCGTCACAGGGAAGAAGTGTGTCTGCTGATGGAGAAAGGAATACTTGGGAGTAAAAGCTTAGGCTTGTCTTAGGAGTGTCACTCTTTGACGTTTAAAATATAATACAAGGGGAAAAAAAGGATAAGAAAGAGGGAAGCTTTTTCCCCAGTGAGGGATTTTTGTATTTTGAAATTTTTAACTCAAATGAGTCTCATCAGTGACATTTGTTAACAAAGTACAAGGAGGCCTTTCTTCCTATTAGCTGAGTCTGTGCTAAGCATGTTTCCATTTCTCTTTTTGTTATTTCTCACTTTTCTGCATGTTGCCAGCAATATTCATATACTAACGCTGGTCACACAAGTACCCGACAGTTCCAAGCTGTATATCCCATTCACCAGACACGTTTTGCTGGTACTAACTAGAGGTCTTATATTAGAATATTAGCCTGAGAAGGAACCTTAACCATAATCTGCTCCAATCCCCTGAATTTACATAATGTTTTGTTGCTTGAAAATTATTATATAGTTGATGATGGGGGAGGGAAGCTCATAGAGAAGGATTATGGCAATAAATGCAAATATTATTTGATTACCATGTGCCAGGTATTATGTTAAACACTCTAAATGCATTATCTCATTTAATTCTCTCCATAGTCCTAAGAGGTGGATATTTAATATTATTCTATTTTGCAGCTGCAGAAACTGGGGCTTGAGACTGGGTTGAGACTTGCTCTGTGTGGCAAGTCCAGGTACACTTAACTCCAGGACCCAGTGTGTTAGTCATTATGTTACACCTCTCCAAGAAAGTCTAGGTGTCATGGGAGGAGATCCAAGGTCCAAGACCTTTTTACTCCTGAAGGTTGAGGACTTTGGAGCCAGTTGTCTAACTACCAAGATGAAGGAGTTGGAGGCTTGAAACTATAGCTACAAAGATTCAGTAGGAGTTTGTTAATGGAAGAGAAAAAAAGGACAACCAGGAAAACAGATTCCAGATATTAAAGAACAGAAACTGGGATGCATTTCAGTGTGTAAAAAGAGACGGCAGATGAATTGTTTGGGAGTCTGGAAGCATGTTGTGATAAAGAGGGGAGAGAAAAGTAGGAAACCATTTTTTACTAAAGGAACGGTATTCACAAAGAAACCTGATTGATAGAACTTGGGATTTGGGTGTATTTGGGGTATGAAAAAAAGATTTCTGAATATGAAATTATTTTGCAATATGTATGCAGTCTTCATAATAAAATGAGATCTTTGAGCAGAGAATAAAATGGACCTCTCTCCAGAATGGCTTAGATGTTTGATCCACTTCCTACAGACAGGAGTGGAGGCTGACCTTGGTGGCCTCTTCTCATCTTCCAGCTCTTGGAATTGGCAGCTCTTCCTTACCCCTCTACTGAACGTGCCCTCCGCCCCCCCAAGCAGCACTGGTGGATGCAAACTTCATCCCACTGGTCATTCTATCCAGTCCTGATCCATTTCTCTGCTCGCTCTGCATTGTCCCCAGAGTTTTAATTGCCACCGGTAGACAAAGGTTCCGAATCTCTATCTATGTCTCAGCTTTCTATTCCCTACTGTTAACTGGGGATCTACACACTGATACCACTACCTGCCTGTCAGTTTGTTTTACTACGGTGGCTTGTGTGTTGCTATGATGCTGGAAGCTATGCCACGAGCATTTCAAATACCAGCAGGGCTACCTATGGTGGACAGGTTTCAGCAGAGCTTCCAGGCTAAGACAGACTAGGAAGAAAGGCCTGGTGATCTACTTCCAAAAATTAGCCAATGAAACTCTTAAGGATCATAGCAGAATATTACCTGATTTGCTTGCTTTGGACATGCCATCAGGAGGGATCAATCACTAGAGGAGGACATGGTGTTTGGTGATGTAGAGGGCCAACGAGGCTGAGGGAGACCCTCTGTGAGATGAACTGGCACAATAGCTGCAATGATGGGCGATGGACTTGAACATGTTGGCAATCACAAGGAAGACACAGAACCAGGCAATGTTCCATTGTACATAAGGTTGTCATGAGTTGGAGTCATCTATCTATATCTGTCTATACACTGATGTCCCACAGATATTGCAAACCCTGAACTGAATTCATCATCTGACCTACCATTGTCTTCCCCAAATTGCCTTCTCCTCGTGAATTCCCAACCTGAGATAGTGGCCCCGTTCTTTTCCTTCCTCAAGCCCCAAATCTCGGACTCATACTTGATTCCTGCCTCCCTCGCAGCTCCCACATCCACTGTGTCTGCAGGCTCTGTCCATCCTGCTGCCCTTTCAGTTCTCAGCACCCCCTCCTCTCCATCTGCCAGTGCAAAGTTCGCCGTTGTAAGCCTACACTTATCTCCTTGCCTCCAGCTGATACCATCTCTGTATCGCAATCAGAGTATACTTTCTAAAATACAAATAGCTGATGATATCACTTTCTGGCATAAAAGCCTTGAAATTCAACTCTAAGGTCTTTAGCATACCCTGGCTCCATCTAGCCTCAAGTCCCACCCATCTCCCGTATTGACCTGTGCTCCATCCCTTAAGAATTCCCAGTGAGTTGTACCACTTTGTGTCTTGGCCCAATCTTTTGCCTGGAATGCTGTCTTCCTTCCAATCTCTGCTTAGAAAATTCTTATACATCCTTTAGGACTCAGTCCAAACATCACCTCTTCTGTGAAGCCTTTTCTACTGTTTCCATGCAGTGAATTTCCTTTGGGTTCCTCAAACACCTCAATGATAATACATGCTACATTGTGGCCCTTGCTTATATCTGTCTTCTTAAGTGGTTGGTGAACCTTTTGAGAATAGAGACTGTGTCCAGTTTTTTTTTTTTTCTGTTACCCTCAGTGCCTAGCACAGTAACTAGTACATGTTGTTGTTGTTAGGTGCCATCAAGTCGATTTTGACTCATAGCGACTCCATGTGACAGAGTTGAACTGCCCCATAGTATTTTCTAGGCTATAATCTTTGCAAGAGCAGATTGCCAGGTCTTTCCCCTGCAGAGCAGCTGGGCAGCATTGAACTGCTAACCTTTTAGTTAGCAGCCTAGCACTTAACCATTGCACCACTAGGATTCCTTAACTAGAGCTTAATAAATATGTATTATGTAAGTGAGTAAATGAATAGATGGATGGATTGGTACTGCTTAGGTTGGACTTACTAAGCTCCTCAACAATTGGGCACCAAGCCATCTACCATGTGGATGCTACATTGCAGGTGGAGTATAGATTAGTGGACAGAGACTGCACACTTCCACCTGCTCTGAGTTCACCAAATATTTAGCTGAAGAAACTAAAGGAAGGCAGATGGTGACAAGAACAGGAGCAGATGTGTTGTATCTTTGATAGCATTTCCTTGATCCTTGGGCTCTCCAGGATGGGCAGTTGATAGTATCATTCTCTGCATAGGGAAGGCCCTGCCACAGTTGAGAAAAAAGCCAAAATCTTGCTGAGCCATTGTCTCTTTGATTTTGAACTGATTTTGCCACTCCAGAAGAACTATCACTGATAAGCCATGCACTTCTCTTCAGGGCACGGCTTGGGTACTATCTAATTAGAACACAGTTCTGGAGGCTTCCTGCAGCACCAGGAGTTAATCCTTTAATTGCTGACTTGTAAAGAGGTCTGTGGGTCCCTTGAAGGGGCTGGAGTCATCAAGGAGTTAGAGGACTCTTAGGAGACCTGAGACAGAGGCTATTTACAACTAATAGTGAAGTTTAGAAATATTTTTAACAATATATCTAACATACAAGAGCATACCAGCTATTTCAGTCCTGCTTTAAAAGAATGTTAACCAACATCAGAATTGCTGAGTTCTTGAACCAAACTCATCAACAGTGGGACCTCGCCCTCAACAGGGAAGAGAAAGTGGCCAGCCCCCAGGTTATCTCCGGACAACCGTGTCCCCAACTTCAGCTTCCCAGTGCCCTGAAAAGTCCATCTCCCCATAGACCACCCCCAGATTCTGATTTAAAGTCCTTTTGTCTCCCAGGTTCTGATAACTTCTACAATCACATATCCATCTCCCTGAGATGGGGCTTCCAATCTGTAGCGGGAATTGTTCATCAGGACAAAGTGTAGAGACTGTATGCTTTAAGGCCCACCCTAACTGCAGAGTAGGGCAGCAGAGAGAGGAAGAAAGGCCAGGAAGGAATGATGACCATCCTGTGGTAGAAAATAAAATGCAAGCCTGACAGGGGATTAAAAAATAAATAAATAAAATAAAAATAAAATGGAAGCCTGACAGGGGATACATGGGAAAAAAGATCTAAGAATAGACTGTTAATCATAATGATACAAATATTAGCTTCTCAAGTGCCTATTGTAAGCTAGAACTGAGCCACCTGCTTTCTGATTGTCATCTCAAGCCTCATATAATACTCTAATATAGATATCAATACATCTGTTTGGTAGCCAAAGAAATAGGCTCAGAGAAGTCGAGCTTGTCCTTCAGAGGAATACATAAATATCTTCACCATATGTTCCCCTAGGTTCTGAACTTTCCCTATCAAAATACTTAGTACAGTTTACTGATTTTGCTTATTGTCTGCCTCATCTACTGTATTCTAAGTACCTTGAGAATGGGATCCATGCCCATCTTACTTGCTATACCTTACACCGAGGGTTGTAGTAAGCACACAGTAGATAAATATTTGTCAAGAGAAAGAAAGAAAGGAATAAAGAATGGATGCCTATACTAGCTTAGGAGTCCCTGGGTGGTGCAAACAGTTAAGCACTCAACTACTAATGTAAAGGTTGATGGTTTCAACCACCTAGAGAGTCTCCTTGGAAGAAAGGCCTGGTGATCTGCTTTGCAAAGGTTATAGCCTTAAAGATTCTATGGTGTGCAGTTCTACTCTGACACACGTGGGGTCTCCATGAGTCAGATTTAACTCGATGGCAACTGGTAAACCCTTGCTCAGGTAATACATGGTATCACCTGACTGTGCTTCAGCTTTCTGCCATAAGACCACAGTGCAGAGGGCAAGCCGAGGAGATGAAAGGAGACTCTCATTTGTTTTCACTGGATAAAGCTCATTCACTCAGTGACAACCACAACCACACAAAGCCGTCTATTCACCGGGGCCAGGAGGAGCTCCTGAGCATGTCCAAGGTTATTCTTTTCTACTTCTGCCTCTCTCTTATCCTGAGACGGCTCCTCTTGTCTCAACTCTTTAGTCATTTCCTTGACCTACATAAAACTTGCATCCAAGAGATATTTAGTAAATATTTATTCATTGATTGATTCAGTCCTTAAGGGCACAACTCCAGGGTAACACAGTTCAGTTACAGCACCTGACAAAGCTCTCTTTCTTGACTTATTGACTTTTGTCCAAGAGAATTAAATATTGGTTTTACAGCACATATGTAGAAATCCTATCTACATTCATTGAACCTGTCTAAACAGACTCACCCAAGTCTGTTTGGAATGCCATTTAGGACTATTCAGGAATGATTATGAAATAACATGGAAGGGTTTTTTAGTAACGCAAAAGTGGGGAAAGGATGACTCACACTTAACAATGATCCTACGGTGAACTACAGGAAGTAGTTGTGAGAAGCCAGCTTTGGAAATTCTCAGTTCTCCTTTTAATGTATCCCCTTACTGCAGCGTTTCTCCAGCCTGGCTCGCTCCGTGTTAGAATCACTGGTGGTGGTGGTGGCGGGGCGGGGCGGGGCGGGGGGTGGCATTCTTTAAAAGTTTTGATGCTCAAGCCCTTTCCTCCAGAGATTGTAAGGGAATAAGTCTGGGATGGAGCCTGAGACTTAGTATTTTTAAAAGCTCCACGGGTGATTCAGTAGTCCCTGGCTGGCACAAATAGTTAAGCACTCAGCTACTAATCAAAAGGCTGGTGGTTTGAATCCACCCAGAGGCACTTTAGATGAAAGGCCTGGTGATCTACTTCTGAAACGTCACAAGCATTGAAAACACTGTGGAGGTTCAGATTTCCACTCTGAAACACATAAGGGCACCATGAATTGGAATCAACTCATTGGCAACTGGTTACAAGTGATTCTAACGTGCAGCCAGAATTGTGAGCCCCAGCTAAAGTGTGTAGACTCAGAGGTCTATATATATGTATGGTCTCATTAATCGAGGCATATGTATAGTATACTAATTTTGCAATAGATTTTGAATGCTTAAGAACTAGCTAAACTGGTTTTTTTTTTTTAATAATTTTATTGTGTTAAAATATATAACAAAAACATTTGCTACTTTAACCATTTTTAAGTGTACAATTCAGTGACATTAATTGCATTCACAATGTTGGGCAACCTTCATGATATTAGGTTTTAAATAGAGTTACTTTATCTTTTATTTCAGGCCTCCAACCAGGGAGACCTTCCATCCTCCTCCACCTGTTCCACCCAGAGGTCGCTGACTCCACTCCTGACACTTGTCTAATCCAGGACTTTGAGACTCGTGAATTTCAGCCCATTAATGATGTCTTCACAATGACCTTTATGGACATCACTGCTGACCTTAAGACCTACTCTCATTACTAATATTGTTGCAGCCCTGCTGGTTTGGACTATCCTTGAAGAAGACAATATCAAGGCATGAAGAAGTGAAAAACTAAGGACTTTATTCACCATTGCCAAGTATATTGATCTTTGTTTGTCAAAAGGATGAAAACTTAATTGGAATACTTACCTCTAATTTGGTGTGTCAGAAGCCTAAAAAGATTGACGATCAGGAGTGTACTTTACAAGTGATTTTACTGGAATGCACTTACACTAGACCTTAATATTTGCTAGTCCCAGCCTAATTTCTAGAAGTGATTATAATATTAGATTTACAGTATCAAGTAAGATGATAAATGCCCTAAATTTTAAATAATTTTTCAACTTTGCTGTCGATTCAGTTGAGTGTATAAATGTCAGGGATTTTTACATACAACAGACTGGAAAAGAATTTGGACAGGGATGAGCCCTAACCCCTTCCAATACAGAAGCAAGCCTGATGTTTCACAGAAATCTGGAACCAAGGGTATTCAGTTGGTTAGTGGTGGAAATAGGTCTAGAATCTGGGCCTGCTGACTCTGAGTCACCACACTTTCCATCTCCAAATAGCCGATTCCTCTCCCTGAAGAAATGGCCCAGATGTAGAAATTCAGTCAATGATTGAATGCTGGCCTTCTAGAAACTTTCTTCTTCCATATCTCCCAGGCATGGGACTATCAATTATTTTTCTCAATTTGTGTATTTATACTTTGGTATTCTTTCAACACAGTGATGTTGCCAGGGAATATCTAAAAAATGGTAGGAATCAAAAGCCTGGGATGCTGGGGATCCCGTTTATTGCTCTGTGGCCTTTATAGGTCTTAGTTCTGGCCATAAGGAGAGTAGATCCTTGACTTTATCTCTGTTGTAAGGTCAGAAGAAGAAGGAAGCATCCTAGAATAGAAGTAGTTCTCTGTTTCCTTATAACACCTATTATTACCCTAGGTTTGGATGATCTGTGTAGAGAATGTAGACCCTTAAATATGTCATTATTTTTATGTCCTTGGCACATAAATCTACCTTGAAAGCACACATCCTTAATTTGATGCTTAAACATACAGTGAAATTAGTATCAGACTTGTCTGTTTAAAAAAATCAGAAATTTGGTGGTTTCCCTTAAACTTAAAAATGTATTCTCCATCTTACCCAGAGAGATAAAAGCTATGCTATTAATGACCCATTTAAGTACAGTTTTGTTGGGTGCTTTTCTGAAGATTAAGTTCTTTCTCATTCTCATTTCTCAGTCCTGTTTAGGACTTCTGTGACTCGGCAAGCAAGGATTCTTATTGAAGGGAACAGCCTCTGGTGTCTTGAGCCTCTTTTCTGACATAAAATACACTATAGGCCATGTCCGTCTTGAGACTGCAAATTATCTAGTACAGTGCCTGGCACGGAGTATGCATCCTGCAAATGTTCCTTCAGTGATCCCCTCACTCCCCTTGTCACTTATGCGGTAGAAACAGGGTAACGTGAGATAAAAAGAGAACAAGAGATTATAATGTTTGTATAATTGTCCTTCCTGTTATTTATACTCAGTCTCCTTTTCTAGCACTTTTGACTTGACAAAACCTACTTTTGTACGTTTGGTGCCTTCAAGGTCCCTTTTGGATGCAAATTTAGATTTTTGTACAGTCTCTAATGAACAAGCATTTAGCTCAATACATAGCAAAACCTATTACCAGTCAATGGTGTTACCATCTTTATTTGTCTAACAGTGTTTGTGGAATATTTGAATATTTTTTTGTATGTGAAAATAAGTAGAAAGTATAAAAATGAAAGTGCTTTTGAGAAGCACGGGCCTTATGAACATGATATATTTGAGACATGGATGGAAAGATTAGGAGTGCCAAGTCAAAAGCGGCAAATCTCAAACCCTCACTGGATGTTCACTGAATAGCCAAGCTGGCTAGTTGTGTGTTCACCCATAAAGGAAAAGAAGATAATGAGATAATTTGGATGAAACCCTGGACCCATGTCATCAAAGAATGTCTCTAATGGTGAGGTGTAATTAATTGAATGTGATTTTTTATTCTCTCGGAACAGAACCAATGATTATAATATAAATTTATTCAACTTCCACATACTCAACTTTTGAGCACAGTTTTCGGGAATGCACGATGTAACAAAACCATGGACTTTCATGATCAGAAACTAAGGTTTAACTAGGTGTCCAAAGAGACTGTTAAAAAAGCTTTCTATATGATAATTTGGGGGATAGCTCTGCTGCCTCTATCTTTCCCCAAAATTTTACAGTTGGCTCAGTAGAAAGTGAAGCTATTGGTCTTGCTGCCATTTACTCTGCCTCTAACTGTACCAGAAAAATTGGGCACTAATTTCTAGGCCAACACCATTTCTTCATCTTATATTAAAAACTGTGAACAGATAATCAAACTAAGCAACAAAAGTATGAAGACTGAATGATGTTGCAATCAAATAATTTAACTTGACATATTCAATGACATGAATAATCCCTAATGCTTTGTCATAATTAGGCAAAGAGATAGTATGTAAAAGGCTTCAACTGACATTTTTACCAGTCAGGTTAAAATTATCTTGGTCCTTTTTTTTTTTTTTTCCACACGAACAAAGGTTTATTAGGGACAGAAAGAAAGTAAAAAGGCCCGTGAAGTAGAGAAGGAGAGGGGTTTCCACTTACGCTAGCCTCCAGTCTCTCTCTCTCTGAACAAAGGATTTCCTAGGGCTTATAAAAGTTTTTAGGTGGGAAAAAGGCATTATCTTTATTCATTAGATGGGTAGAGATTTCCAGGAGAAAGGGAGGGATTTATGAAAATGAAATGCCAGCACGGTTAGAATTCAAGATGGATTTCCTCACAGAGGTTGCTGGAACCAAGATGGAGCCTGTTATAAAGGCTGCTGAGATGTTGAACAGGACTTATTCTGGGATGTTGTACATGCTTGATGCCTCTGGATCTTGGTTTGAACCCCGTCCAGGGGTCCCTGTTCATGTTTGTCTCATGTGGAAGGTCATTCATTGGCCACGATGATCTTTACCGCGCTTGCTCTGCACCTGGTGAGGCCTTGAAAAACAACTCAGAAGGATTATCAGCAATTTATAGCTGGTCAAGCACACAGGGACTTGAAATGTAGCCCCTTATCTTGTCTAAGCACCTAGCATGTTAATCACAAGTAGTTCTTGGGTGCCAGCAGTAAAAGTTATATGGTGGTCTGCACTCAGGTTTAGATTTAATTATAGCGGGTCGAGCACACAGGACTTTGAAATGTAGGCCTTATTTAATTCAGCCAGCCCGATCTCTTGCCTGTCTCAATAATCCTTAGGTTCTGCTCAAAGCTCTCAAAATCCCTAAACTCTGAGCCAATAGGACAGCCCAGTGTTTCTTTAAATATAATAGTAATCCCTAAACAATGAGTTTCCCTTGTATGAGACTTTAGTGTATTCAGATTTCCTTCTGTATACCTTTTCTTCAACCACCAATATGTGGATTGGAAGGCAAACAAGTTCACAAGTATGATGCATTAATTGCAATCAACAACAGAAAAATAGACTTTGGGATTAAAAAAAAAAAAAAAAAACAGTAAACCTAAAGAATGACCCATCCTTAGCCTCAACCAAGGTTTGATTCTGGCAGTGAAAGAATCTGGAAAGGAATAAAGGATACTGAAAAAAATATATAAATGCAGGTCTTAAAATTACATTACTATAACAATTACTAAAGAAGTAGGTAATACATACAAGAAAGCCTGGCAAAACCAGATCAGTGTTCTTAAATATGTTTGATGTATGTTGGCATGAAGTCATCATACCCTGTTATTAAAAAAAAGAAACCCTCATCATTCATTGCCTCAACAGGTGGGTGTTTAGATCCCTCCCCCGTATGTCACAGGAAGTAAGTTGGTTTTCTATACTCCTCCTTCAAAGAAGAGTACGTAGCTTTGCAGCTGATTGGCTAGGGGAGCATTAGTAATAGATTTATTTCTAGGAAAGACAAGTGGTTAATTTGGATACATCTGAAAGATTTATTGTAGAATAACTATAAAATCAATCCTCAGTTTTGAGGTGTCTGCCTGTGTAAATATTTGCTTTGGTTTGATAAACAAATTGTATTCTATTAACTTCCAGGTGGCTTATTAAGCATATAAAATGTCCTTCATCATTCATGTCTGCTGGTCAAGTACCATGTTCAACAGGGTGGTGAGAGGATGAGTGTAAGAGGTCAACTCAGAATTCATTTTCTCATGGAAACTGTAATAAATAGTATTTAGGTTCCCAGGCCACCAAAGCCTATTTAACCCACAATATAGGAGAAATGTCTTAGCCAGCTATTCAGTGAAAGCATGACGTAGGAAATAGAACATTGGTTTGGAAGTCAGGAAACCTGGTTTGTACTCTGGTCTGCTACTAGTTCAGTTCACATAACTTGACCACGCACTGGGCCTGAGTTTCATCATCTGTGAAATGGGCACGTTTGTAATTAGTAGAAATCCAAACGAAAAAAACCAAACCTGTTGCCTTCAATTCCGACTCATAGCGACCCTGTAGGATACAGTAGAACTGCCCCACAGGGTTTCTAAGAAGTGGCTGGCAGATTTGAACCACTGTCCTTTTGGTTAGCAGCCAAATGCTTAACCTTAGCACCACCAGTAATACTCCAAACCCAAAAGAAAACCCGTTGCCATCAAGTTGATTCCAACTCATAGTGACCCTGTAGGACAGAGTAGAACTGCCCCATAGGTTTCCAAGGAGTACCTGGTGGATTCGAACTGCTGACCTTTTGGTTAGCAGCTGAACTCTTAACCACTATGCCAGTGGGTCCCTTCAACTCTGTAAGTCTAAGCATCTGGCAAGGTGCAGGGAATCTCTCACTCCAAAGAACAAGAGAGACAAAACTTACTGGAGTCATATTACCTAATCGGCAAGGGAATCTTTTTATTATGTGGCAACTGCTTTTTCAAATAAGTGTCCTTGCCCTATATCATTGTTATAACAGATCAATTAAAAACTGTGTGAGAGACAGTGAAATGGGAAATGTGCAAAGAAATTAATGACGTTAAATTGCCCCGTTTTGTAGCCTTGAGGTCATCAGTTTCCAAGGATCTTTGAAGCCACTTTCCTTCTTTCTTCTATTCAGTTCCTTTATCTCCTATTCCTTCTTCCCATACCAGCTGTTATTAGACTATTATCACCTAATGTCATTTATTATCATCATACTCCTAGTACCTACCAGAGTTCCTGGCATAAAACCCCCCAGTGCCGTCGAGTTGATTCCGACTCATAGCGACCCTATAATACAGAGTAGAACTGCCCCATAGAGTTTCCAAGGAGCGCCTGGCAGATTCGAACCACCGACCATTTGGTTAGCAGCCGTAGCACTTAACCACTACGCCACCAGGGTTTACCAGAGTTCCTGGCATAGTAGATGCTTAATAGTTGTTGAATTAATGGCCCTTAATCCTCTTCCCTACATTAAAAGAAAACAAAAACAAAAACAAACCCACTGCCCTCTAGTTGATTCCAACTCATAGCAACCCTGTAGGACAGAGTAGAACTGCCCCATAGGGTTTCCAAGGAGCACCTGGTGGATTAGAACTGCCAACATTTTAGTTAGCAGCTGTAGCTCTTAACCACTATGCCACCAGGGTTTCCTTCCCTCCATTAAACTTTGCCAAATACTCAACCTAAATAGGGTTTCCCCTTATTTGATTGCCTTTTACTCTTACTGCCTGTCAAATATTTGGACAGTTGGTCACATTCCCTGCAGTTCTTTGTTGTACACTGTCGTGCCTGTTCTCTGTTGTGTGTGGAATGATTCCTGGTTGTAAGGCTATTCTCCAAATGAATACTATATACTTGGCACCCCCAAGTAATTGTCAGCCCAGTGCTCCCCACAAAACAAATGCTTATTGCCTCAAATCTGTGGAGGCTGGTGAGGGATGTTTAACCAAGAAACTCCCCACCCATCTTTATTCAGCACCTGCACTGCTTGTTCTGCAATTGCCCATCACCACTTCATTCAAAAGCAGTGATTATTCATTCATGGAGCATTTACTGAGCTTCCACTATGAGAAGTCACTGCACTAGGTGCTCTGGAGACTATACAAAGATGTATAAGACACCCCCTCTGATTTCTATAGCAATTACTGCCTGTATGATTCACGATTCATCCAGCAATTAATTATGCACTGCTTTATGATGTCTCTTACACTGGCTAGAAAGTGTTATTTAAGTTCTGCTGTTATTTCACTTTTTACTTGTAAATGTCTTCATTTCTTTGTTCATTAAACAGTTATGGGATATCTATGATGTGATAAGCGCTATCCCAGCAGCTAGGACAGATATAAAGATAATTATGACATAGTGCTTCAAATGCTATTGGAATCCTGAAGAAGGGAGGCTTAACTACCCAAGGGAATCATGCAAAGGTTTCACTGAAGAGGTAGTAATTCAGCTAGGCCTGAAAAGTTGATATCTAGTGATCAAGGTGAAGCAGGGCAGTCTAGGCAAAGGGAACAGCAAGAGTAAAGTTGTAGAGGTGCAGAAGAGCATGGTGTGTTTGGGAAATACACGGGTGAAGCTAGAGCACGGGAATTGGTGGGAGGTAAATTTGGGGAGACAAATTGGGGTCTGAATCTGCAGGTGCATTTATAACAGGCTAGGGAATTTGGACTTTATCCTTTAGCAAGAAAAATACATATTTTTTCAAATTACATATGTAGCACATGCAGACTGCAAAAAACATTCAAACACAGATGTGTACAAAGTAGAAAGTTAACCACTATTAATGGTTTGAGTCATAATATTTCAGATTATTTTCTACAGGAAGACTAACATTGCCATTCAGAATGAAGTTATACTCTAATTTTTTCAACTTTTTTTTTTTTTAATTTAGAACTATCTCTTGGATGTCATTCCATGCCTGTACATATAGATCTACTTCATTTTTAAAATGGCTGTATGGTTGGTGGAAACCCTGGTGGGTTGGCAGTTCGAATCTACCACGGCTGCTAACCAAAAAGTTTGGCAGTTCGAATCCACCAGGCACTCCTTGGAAACCCTATGGGGCAGTTCTACTCTGAACTATAGGGTTGCTATGAGTTGGAATCGACTCAACACCAACAGGATTGATGGATTTTGGTATGGTTGGTAGCCCATTAGCAGTAAAGCGACATGTTCTGTAACCAGACTGCCTGGGTCTGGTCTCTCAGCAAGTAACTTGTCCTCTCTGTGCTTCAGTTGCCTCATCTATAAAACGAGCATATTACTAGTACCTATTTGCATAGAGGGTGTAGTCAATTTGATTCCTGTGTGTTCCATCTGGTGAGGTCCATGTACATAGCTGCCATTTATATTGGTGAAAGAAGGTATTTGCAATGAAGTCACTGGTCTTGCAAAATTCTATCATTCCATCTCTGGCATCATTTCTATCACCAAGGCCATATTTTCCAACTACTGATCCTTCTTCTTTGTTTCCAACTTTTGCATTCCAATCACCAGTAATTATCAATGCATCTTGATAGCATGTTTGATCAATTTCAGACTGCGGTGGCTGATAAAAGTCTTCTATTTCCTCATCTTTGGCCCTAGTGGTTGGTGCATAAATCTGAGTAACAGTTCTATTAACTGGTCTTCCTTGTAGGCGTATGGATATTATCCTATCACTGACAGCGCTGTACTTCAGGATAGATCTTGAAATGTTCTTTTTGATGAAGAATGCAACACCATTCCTCTTCAAGTTGTCATTCCCAGCATAGTAGACTATATGATTGTCTGATTCAAAATGGCCAATACCAGTTCATTTCAGCTCACTAATGCCTAGGATATTGATGTTTATGCATTCCATTTCATTTTTGATGGTTTCCAATTTTCCTAGATTCCTACTTCGTACATTCCAGGTTCTGATTATTAATGGATGTTTGCAGCTGTTTCTTCTCATTTTGAGTCATACCAATATCATCAGTCAGAACAAGGCCAGGGGCCAACTGTGGAACAGACCGTCAATTGCTCATATGCAAGTTCAAGCTGAAACTGAAGAAAATCAGAGCAAGTCCACGAGAGCCAAAATATGACCTTGAGTATATCCCACCTGAAATTAGAGACCATCTGAAGAATAGATTTGACACACTGAACATGAGTAACCAAAGACCAGACAAGTTGTGGAATGACATCAAGGACATCATACATGAAAAGACAGGAAAGAAAGAAAAGACCAAGATGGATGTCAGAGGAGACTCTGAAACATGCTCTCAAACATCGAGCAGCTAAAGCAAAAGGAAGAATTGATGAAGTAAAACAACTGAACAGAAGATTTCAAAGGGCAGCTCAAGAAGACAAAGTAGAGTATTACACAGACACGTGCAAAGAGCTGGAGATGGAAAACCAAAAGGGAAGAACACGCTCGACGTTTCTCAAGCTCAAAGGACTGAAGAAAAAATTCAAGCCTCGAGTTGCAATAGTGAAGGATTCTACGGGGAAAATATTAAACGATGCAGGAAGCATCAGAAGAAGATGGAAGGAATACACAGAGTCATTATACCAAAAAGAATTAGTCGATGTTCAGCCATTTCAAGAGGTGGCATATGATCAGGAACCAATGGTACTGAAGGAAGAAGTCCAAGCTGCTCTGAAGGCACTGGCAAAAAACAAGGCTCCAGGAATTGATGGAATATCTACTGAGATGTTTCAACAAACTGATGCAGCGCTGGAGGTGCTCACTTGTCTATGCCAAGAAATATGGGAGACAGCTTCCTGGCCAACTGACTGGAAGAGATCCATATTTATGCTTATTCCCAAGAAATTATGCCGATTCCAACCGAATGTGGAAATTATAGAACAGTATCATTAATATCACACGAGAGCAAAATTTTGCTGAAGATCATTCAAAAATGGCTGCAACAGTATATTGACAGGGAACCGCCAGAAATTCAGACCGGTTTCAGAAGAGGATGTGGAACCAGAGATATCATTGCTGATGTCAGATGGATCCTGGCTGAAAGCAGAGAATACCAGAAGGATGTTTACCTGTGCTTTATTGACTATGCAAAGGCATTTGACTGTGTGGATCATAACAAATTATGGATAACGTTTTGAATAATGGTAATTCCAGAACACTTAATTGTGCTCATGAGGAACCTTTACATAGATCAAGAGGCAGTTGTTCAGACAGAACAAGGGGATACTGATTGGTTTAAAGTCAGGAAAGGTGTGGGTCAGGGTTGTATTCTTTCACCATACCTATTTAATCTGTATGCTGAGGAAATAATGTGAGAAGCAGACCATAAGAAGAAGAATGGGGCATCAGGATTGGAAGAAGACTCATTAACAACCTGTGTTATGCAGATGACACAACCTCGCTTGCTGAAAGTGAAAAGGACGTGAAGCACTGACTAATGAAGATCAAGGACCACAGCCTTCAGTATGGATTGTACCTCAACATAAAGAAAACAAAAATCCTCACAACTGGACCAATGAGCAACATCATGATAAACAGAGAAAAGATTGATGTTGTCAAGGATTTCATTTTACTTGGATCCACAGTCAACAGCCATGGAAGCAGCAGTCAAGAAATCAAAAGATGCATTGCATTGGGCAAATCTTCTGCAAAGGACCACTTTAAAGTGTTGAAGAGCAAAGATGTCACCTTGGAGACTAAGGTGCGCCTGACCCAAGCCATGGTATTTTCAATCGCATCGTATGCACGTCAAAGCTGGACAATGAATAAGGAAGACTGAAGAAGAATTGACACCTTTGAATTGTGGTGTTGGCAAAGAATATTGAATATACCATGGACTGCCAAAAGAACGAACAAATCTGTCTTAGAAGTAGTACAACCAGAATGCTCCTTAGAAACAAGGATAAGATTGTGTCTTACATACTTTGAACATGTTGTCAGGAGGGATCAGTCCCTGGAGAAGGACGTCATGTTTGGCAAAGTACAGGGTCAGCGGAAAAGAGGAAGACCCTCAACGAGGTGGATCGACATAGTGGCTGCATCAATGAGCTCAAGTATAACAACGATTATAAGGATGGAGCAGGACTGGGCAGTGTTTCTTTCTGTTGTGCATAGGGTTGCTATGAGTCGGAACCGACTCCACGGGACCTAACAACGACGGTGAGGGTTAAATGAGTTAATACACGTAAAGGCTCGGCATAGGGCCTGGTAGATGAAAAGCGCTCAGTGTATTTAGCTGTGATTCCATGATTTATTCAACCAATATTCAAGGAGTGTTTTATGCAAGAGAGTGATCTAACTAGGTTTCTTTTTAGAAGGATCCCTCTGGCACATGTTGGAGAGAATTAACAAGAAGGGAAGGAAGATAGGTGGCCAGGATCCTGTTAGAAGACAGTAAGATGTAGAAGATTGGCTGTTACCGGCAGGAAGGAGAGGAAAAATAAACAGTGGAGACATTTTTAAGACACCAAATGCCAGAACTTGTTGAGTACTGATGCCTGACAGGAAAAGACAATCTGAGGACAAGTTCCAGATTTTTGGACTGTGTAGATGGTAATACTATACACATATACTTACTCAACAAATATATTTTGAGTTCCTACTATGGGTTCATTGAGTTCTGGTGGAGCGGTGGTTAAATGCTCGGCTGCTAACCTAAGAGTAAACAGTTCAGCCCACCAGTTGCTGCTCAGGAGAACCGTACAGCAGCGTACTGCCGTAAAGATTTCAGCCTTGGAAACTCTCCGAGGCATTTGTACTGTCCTGTAGGGTCGGTAGGAGTCGGAATCCATGGCAAAGGGTACCCCGGGGTCTGGCACAGTTTTAAGGACAAGAAATATACCAGTGGTCAACAACGCTCTGGACAGCTTACATTGCAAGACATGTTTATGTCTGTAGACGGAGGACCAACGAATAACAAGTAAACGAATGAAGGAACAGGAATGTCTACGTAGCCAGCATTCCTTGATTGAATGGTAGGGGGTCCAATAAGTATTCAGTGACTTTAAAACCCTGATCCAACCCTGTACAAGTTTACCAGTCTCCCATAATGATGATTGTAAGAGCTCGTGATTCATTCACATTGGTAGACGTATGCCTGGAAACGGTTATTTTATCTGATCCCCCAAGCTCAAAAGGCGGCAGGTCAGACGATCAGCCACCATTTTGCAACTAAGGAATATGAGGCCCGGGAAGGTTAAGTGTTTTGGCTACAGTCAGACGACTGGCGCCAGGACGCGGCCCGGAGGCAGCTTCAGCCGAGGTGCCGGCCAGGCTACCAGCGAGGGGCACGAGGCCGAGCCTGCGCGGCGGCCTCTCGAGCGCCCGCTAGGCCGGCCGCACCGCCGTTACCGGAGCCGGGGGAGCGGCCCGAGGGCAAGGCTGGCGGCGCGGGGACGGCCGGGCACGGGCCCTCGGCGACCGCGAGCTCGTATCTCCCGGGCTGGGCGCCCGACGGCGGTTGCGGCCCCGCGTCGCGAGGCACTTCCGGCGTGTGCCGGGGTGGCCGGATGACGTGGCTGAGTCAGAGGAAGAGACAGAGAAGGCGTGGGGAGGCGGGGGAGGCGCGGGAGCGGGCGGCGACGGCGGCGGCGGCGCCAGCGCGGAGGAGGCTGCGGCTGGGCCCCGGCCCGGTGCGTCTGTCCGCGCTCCGTGGATGCGAATCGGCCGCAGCGGCGGCGGAGGAGTCGGTGGGCCGGCGCCCAGCCGGTGGGAGTGCGGAGGATGAGGCCGCTGCTGGGCGCTCCCGGCGTGGCGGCGGCCGCTGCGTTGTTGCTGCTGCTGCTGCCCCGGGCCCGGGCGGACGAGCACGAGCACACGGTGAGAGGCGCTCTGGCCGGCGCGGCTGCCCCCGGCCAGCTGCCCCAGCTCGCTGCCCCCGCAGGCCCGGCGCGGCCTGGAGCCCAGTCGGCCCGGACGAGCCCTGCGGCCGTCCGAGGGCTTCTTCCGGTTGGGCCTGGCGGAGCAGGAGCCCTGGGCGCGGGGAGGAGGCCTTTCCGTGCGCTGCCAGGACAGGGCAGGCTCTCTGAGTGCCTGGGCCTCTTCCCCATACCTGGCCCTAAATGGCGCCCTATCCCTGGGTCTGGGGACTCTGGGGGCCGAGGAAGGAGCCAGGTGCGGGTCGGGGTTCACTTCGCTGCGGGAGTCGGGGCGGCAGGCAGGCCAGGCTCGGGCTGGTGCCCTCCAGGGAAGGGGGCTGCGCCTCTGGCTCCTGGGGGCTACGACACAGCAGAAGATGGATGCATCACGATTACCCGTCGTACACTAACCAGGAAATATCCGCCGGTTTATGGTACTCACCGCCTCCCTCCCCGCTCCACCAACCGGATTAAAACCGTGGCGTAGTTTAAACAGCATTAATAAACTTGGGGGTGAAGAGCAGTTTACACGTGTACACGCACCCAGCCTGCACGCATCCAGTTCTGAAGCCTGCCTTGTAACTTTCTCCTCACCCTCTTCGAGCCCCCAGATGAGACACTCTTACCAGTGGTCTCAAAGGCAACTTCTGACAGTAAAGGGTCTTGAGTTTCCCCGTCTTTATGTAAGGACCAGGAACAGCCCCTTCTGCATTTGGCCTGGAAGTGATTGGAGGTTTATTTAATTGGCATTTTTACATCAAAGCATGGATGTTAAGGACTCTCCAAGTGACTTCCACTTAGGGCTGTAACTCGGTTTTGAGAATGGTAGATGTGAGCAAGGCAGGGAAGTCGTGTTCGTTGTGAGGTTGCTGGACAAGTACGTAATTACTTAATACCTTTAGCTATTAATTCCATTGTTTAGTTGCCGTATTGTTTTGTCACGCATGAGAGGTTGTCTGTGTACTAAATCTGAAAGATTTGGGGAGTCTTCTGTCATTGCTGATTAAGTGAAGAAATGAAGCAGTCGTTCTTAATTCACTAAATGGACCCTACTTAGATTTTATTTGTAATGAGCAAGGATTCTTTTCGATAGTCCCTAGGTCAGCTGGCCTCTCATGTTAGCAAAAAGAAAAAAAAAAAAAGCTTTAAACTTTTGGCCATTTTTACTGTCAGTCACAGCCAAACGCACTGCTTACCTGTGTATTTTTTAGAGACCCAAACCCTGCAACCTGTTTTTGTGCTGTATTGTCACTTTTTAAGATAATTTTGTTAAGAGATTAAGCAGTTAAAATACTTCCTGTTGTTTCTTCTGTCAGGTAACTTGTCTCAGTGTAAGAATTGTTGTTTCATATAGTGTACAGGGGCCATATATAGATTGAGGTCGTTGATTATTTTTGAATTTTTGGCAGGCATCCTTTTGGTTACTGGGATTGTTGATAAGATTTTTCCAGTTTATTGAACACTCAAGAAAAGTTACCATGGAAAAGTCAGAACTCTCTCTTAATCATAGTTCCGCCATACAGGCATGCAAGCTTGAGCAGCATTTTACTTTTTAATTTTGTGTTTTATAGTGCTATAAATACAGAAAATTATTAACAATTAAAATTTCATAAATTGGAGATACATAAGATGGCGCAGGACCAGGCAGTGTTAATTCAGTTGTATATAGGGTCACTGTGAGTTGGGACCAACTCGACAGCACCTAACAACAGTGACAAAGGCCTGAGAATAATTTACAAACTTAAAATATAAATACCAATTTCAGTGAAATTTTATTGCCAGGAACATTTTATTTTTTGTGCCAGTCATTGAATATAAAATATTTGTTAAAAGGTTGTTATGGACTGCCACAAGAGAATGCAGCATTATAGATGGTTCCTGGAAAAAAAATCTCAAATCCATAACATTTCATTTCAGTCATCTGTCTGCATTTAACTGCTCTCACTTGGTTGTCCATTATTAAAAGAGCAAAAAAGTTAGAGGGAGATTAGTAATAAGTCATAAGTTACGGGTGTCATTAAGGTGATTTTTTTTAATATTATCCAAAATCTTTTACTTTTTCCAAGTTTCTTGAAAATTAGGCGTAACAATGCTGGATAGTCAAGTGAATTTTTTCTTTTTTCACTAACAAGGCCGGAATAACCAGTGAAGAGCAAATGATACTGGGGCAGGGCGGGGAGGTGGGGCCACAGAATTGCCTAGGGATGATTGCTGAGCTTAGAGTAAGTGTTTAATAAATACTTGTGGAATTGAATTGTTAGTTACGGGACAGTTTTCAGAAGCTCAAATTTGCCTTTTGGATTAACTTTCTGTGAAAACTGTTCCGGGTAAAAATAATAGCTGATACAGTTCTTGTGGCATTTAGCATGTGCTAGAAACATGTTAACTGATATTTTAAGCATATATTAATAACTGTGAGGTGGGTGGTATTATGCCTTTTTTTAAAATGAAGGAACTGAGGACAGAGAGGTTAAGTAACTTACCTGAGGCCACCCAGGTAGGAAATGTAGAGGTGGGATTTAAACCCTGGCATTGTGTAAGTCAGCCTGTATGCTCTGTATAGCCCTTTATCCTGGAAGTAGAACAGTAAAGCACTTGGTATTAAATTGACTAGTTCTTTGTATTGATAGTATTTTTTAAGTGCTTAAATGTTTGGCTAAGTCCAGCTCCATAGTGGGCAATTACTGAGGGGATGTTGGAGTTAGCATTAAGGAGGAATAGAGCCAACTTCATGGTCGTGCAACCTGTGCAGTCACACAGGATCCTGCTTTCAGAAGGGTCCGGTCCGGTGCTTGGTATATTTGCTCTGCTGCCGCTGTCTTGAATTTCTTAATAATTTTGAACTAGGGATTCTGCATTTTCATTTGTACTATGCCCTGCAAATTATTCAGGTGGTCCTGAGAAGGGGCAGCTACCTTATGCAGTTCCACTTTCTCTTACTTGACCTAATGAGTTAGGATTCAGTTGGCCATTTGACCCGTGGGGTAATTTTTAACGTGATTTTTGTTTATCCAAAGCTCTTAAAATTCTCAGAAGAGTGATGTGGACTTCTAGAATATATACACATTTAGGATATATAGAGATGTGTTCCTGTCAATTTTTGTAAGTTGAATCATATGTGGGTTATAGGACATATTGTTGGAAAAATAATGAAGGAATACTTTCATGAAAGAAGGACTCTTAATAGGTGATTGAAGGGTCATAAAAGGGCGCTCTAAAATGAGAGGTGTTTAGGGTGTGGTTTAACTTACTTGGTTTTCTGAAACTGGAAGTACGTGGAAGCATGTAGTGTTAGATTATCACATCTACTAAAATCCCAAAAAACTGCATTAAAAACTATTTCAGATTGAGAATCAGAGTTTTAGAACTGGAAATTTTAATTTAACCCTGTCATTTTTTTAATGGCCAGCAGAGGCTCAGTGACTGGCCCAAGGCCCCAGAGAGAATGTGAGTTTCCTGATCCTTAGTTTTTCCTTTTTCTACCCATCTTGTACATACAGTTGCTACAGTAATACTGTATAAAGATGTCAGTGTCAAAACAATGATCAAGGGCACAGGAATCTGAAAGCATTTTATGGCTTACACTGTAACCTTGAATCTTTATGCATGGTTTCCCCCACAAGCTCACAAAGTCAACTTTTTTTGTTGTTCTCCCACATACCCAGATGCTGTGCTTGGCACAAGTGCTATTTAATCAGTGCTTATAGGGTTGCTATGAGTCGGAATGGAGTCGACGGCAGTGGGTTTGGGTTTTTGGTTTTGTCGAGTGACTTGAGGAATAAGAATATGCAGTGCTGGAAGTGTGAAAGCTTAAGCACAGTGAACAAACCCAGACCGTTGCTTGTTTAAGATGTGTGCGAGTCTTGGGGAGGGTTGTTAGGATTCATTTGTGAGTTGTACCTGTGGTATCTTTGGAACTTCTAATGTCTAAAGACCCAATCTATGCCTAGCCTGCTCTCAGCCTCTGCTGTGAATACTTTGTTTTTATTACACCACTGAGTGACTTCAGAAGTATTTTTGTTTGCTTTACTTTGCCAAATGGCAGCTTTTTTGTTTTTTTGCCTTTGTCTCTGTTAGGAGTATAGGAACTCTTAAAACTTACTTGAAGGTTTATAAAGAGAATAAACTTTATTATAAGGGAACTTCTGAGTGCTCTAATATAGATCTGGTTTTTAGGAAATGCCATAAAATTTCCTGTCCTGTTTGCAGGTATACTCTGTGGCAGGCTAAAAGTTTATTTAGGTACAAAGTTATTTTGAGATAGAGTAGTTATCTCCAGACAGTATCTAAAAATAGACTTATAATGTATTTGTACATGAGAATTCTGGAAATATATGTGTTTTAAATAAATAATTAAAAGGCATTGAAATTATGATTTCTAAAATATTTTCAGAGCTGAATTTTGCTGTTTTTGATATATATTTTAAAGTAAATAGGTATCTCTCCCCCTCCCCGTGAAAATGAAAGATGACCTTTGGGTGCTTATTCTGAGCCCTCTAGTCCTTTGTTTGGCTATGTCAGTTCTGATTTCTTTATTCAGATTTAACATGAGTATGTCGGTAACGTTACCCCCTGAAGCGTTCCTCCTGAGAAGAGCTAATTCATGACCGTTGCCAAGGGGGAAAACTTGTATTCCTCCTTTCCCGGCCCATATACAGAATACTTAAATAAGAGAGATCTAACACCGGAGGCTTCTTGAGAAGAAAGGTCATTGCTCTTGCGAGTAGAGCACAAGTAGCTTCTTAGGAAGGTTTTGTTCTTAGGGCAGACTAAAGGCACAAATGGAAAAGTTGTTTGGTATTTAGTACCCTTTTTAGCTGCTTTGTGCAGTTGCATTTTTTTCGTATTTTCTTGATTTAGTTTTTGCTCTTTTGTTAATGAAGCTGACTTTGTTGGTATTAGCTGCCATCGAGTTGGCCCCTGACTCCTGGCGACCTCATGCACAATGGAATGAAATGCTGCCTGGTTCATGAATGGTTGTGGATTGGGCCTTTAGGATTTATAAGGTTTTCATTGGCTGATTTTCAGAAGTTGATTGCCAGGCCTTTCTTTTTAGTCTGTCTTCTTCTGGAAACTCTTCTGAAACCTGGTTCAGCATCACAGCAACACATAAGCCTCCAATGACATGAAGCCAACTAGAGGTTAGCAAAAGTGTAGTCCGAAATTTGTAAATTCAATACTGACTAGTTACATGATCTTAGACAGATTATTTAACTTCTCTGTTCTTTTGATTCGTTTTCTTAATCTGTAAAATGGGCGGGGGGGAGGGGTGGCCGTTCTACTCTGTCCTGTAGGGTCGCTATGAGTAGAAATCAACTCGACAGCAACAGGTTTGGTTTGGTTTTTTAATCTCGTAGACTTTTGTGAGGACTAAATGTTCATATAAAGGCCTGACAGTTGTGCTTATTAAATGTTAGCTAATGTTAATATTACAAAAGATGGTAAAATCGTGCCACGTTAGGGGTTGGTCAGGGAAGGTGTCACATAGAAAGGAAGATTTGAGCGGTTTTGAAGAATAAGTAGAATTTGGCTAGGTGGAGAGAAGGGGAGCATTACAGGTTGTGGGGGTGGCATAAGAAATGAGCAAGAATGGAAAGGAAGACAGTGTTATAACCATTTTGGCAGTATAACAGGGAAACTTCTGAGAGTTGGAAAATGGGAAAATGAAGAATACAGGTAGCCTGAATAAGCCTCCTCTCATTTGGCCGCTTTCCAGGGGAAGCTTCTGATGGAAGAAATTACTGCCATGCTTAGGTATCCCCTGATCCACTACTGTGCTTCCTTGCCTTTTCCCCTCTCTTATGGTTAAAATGCGGCTAAGTTAGAAAACAACTTTCTCAGTAAGTGTCATTGGCCGACTCGAAGTTTTTCTAGGGAAAATATTTTAAAAGAGCTTGCTGCATGGCGCATATGGTTAAGTGTTCGACCACTAACCAAAAGGTCAATGGATCGAACCCACCCAGAAGTGCCTCAGAAGAAAGGCCTGGCAATCTGCCTGTGAAAGGTCGCAGCCTTGGAAGCCCTATGGAGCGCAGTTCTGCTTTGCAACACATGGGGTCTCCATGAGTCTGAATCCACTAGACAGCAACTGGTTTGGTTTGGTTTTAGGATTTCCTGGAATGTTTTGAAAGTGAAGTAGATTAGCCTTTCAGCCAAGGGTCTCTAAGTAGTAGATTGGTGGAGAAAAGAACCTTACCTGGCACTCTCTTCCCGTAGAAGAGGGGTGCTCAACTTCCCCGGCTTTACTCAGGGACTTTGTCAGCATTTTTATGGAAATGAAATGTTATTTCTCCTGAAAAAGTTGTTCGAAGCCTTCCTTTTGGTATTTTCTGATTTCAAGATACTTTGAAACACATTCTCTCACTTGAGAAAGAGTTCGTCTTGACCTTGTCTTGGGTGCTTATTCTCAGGGATAATCACGGACTGCAATGCAAAGTAAACATTTTAAGTGTTGCTCTGTTTAGGGGTCGAGTCATTATATTTGCCATGGTCTGTATAACGAGCAGTTTACAAGAAAAGAGACATTATCATTGCCTTAATCTTCACTCTGAACTTTCTCTTTTGCTGTCTATGTATTTCTAATGATTATTTCAGTACTGTTCTTAGAAGGAATCTTAGCCTATAAAATAGTGTAAATTTGTTACAGTACAGTTTGCATCATGGCATCACAACTCTGCCAGCCCCTTAAAGTGAGTGTTTAAACTGAGTAACTTCAGTGTGTCTGGCTTAGCGCATGCTATTTTATTATTATTTAATATAGTCCTATGTTTCAGTTTATATAGAATAAATGAATGTCATATTTTAATATGTACAAATTTTTGTCTATTTTTAGAGGAATATATGTATTAGGATTTATAGAAAAATGGTTTTGTGCTCATGTTCATGAGTTACAAATAAAACATTTTGGTAGACTGTCTCAGCAGGATTAATGGCAAAACCAAAAACCAAACCAAACCCAGTGCCGTCGAGTCGATTCCGACTTATAGCGACCCTATAGGATAGAGTAGAACTGCCCCATAGTTTCCAAGGAGCGCCTGGCGGATTCATATTGATGACCTTTTGGTTAGCAGCTGTAGCACTTAACCACTACACCACCAGGGTTTCCAGATTAATGGCAAAGTCCTCATTAATAAGCCCTTTTTGTCAATGTTCTAGTCTTATCTGGATGCATTTTGTTTCTTCCCTTTCTCATTTTTCTGAAAGAGTACTATTGCAGTCAGTCAGTTCACATACTTCAAACTTCTTTTACTAAGTTGCTGATAAACCGTGTTTCAGCGTTTATTCATTGTTTTCTCATCATATTAAATACCGGTTGTGTACATTACGCTATGCAGACAGCCTTCCGTCTAGGCAGAAATGGTGAACGGGTTTCAATGCTAATACCAACTCTGGTCAGTTGGTAGTGGCTAGTTTTGAGAATTTTGAGGCTATATCTAGGTTAAGCAGAAAGGAAGTGCTTTGATTGATTAGCGCTGTGCATCTGTAGGTATTGGTTGGAAGAGTAGTGGCCTGCATATATTTGTCAATCCAAAGAATAAAAAGAACAGTTATGAATGGGTATATGTGTCTGTATCAGCGTTCAGACCTTTGATTCATTTCTTCATATGTGAAGATAATCTAGTTGCTTTTCTGAACAGTTTATGATTTTTTTCTATTGTTATTCATCCTGGCACATCTCTGCCAAAGCAGAATTAATCATTCATTTATTGTTGCTACAGTATCCCTTTATTACACGGATTGTAGCGTTAATTTCTTTATTGTTAATCATTTACCTGTCTGACTCCACTTCTTAAAGGGAAGGATAGTATTTTATCAATCTATATCCTTAATACCGAATACAGTGCTTGGTACATGCCTCTTGTTAAAAAATCAGATAGTTTATTTCCTTGATGACCTAGATGATGTCTTATATGAACATTGGGACATTTATTGCATTTGAAGATGAGGTGACTGTATCTAAGTCTTAGGGTGGTGGTTGTGTGAATTAAAAGGAACAAGCAGATGCTTCGGGTAAGGGCAAACGAATCAGCATTTAGTTCTCTGGAATGCAGGGGTGATTTGGGATTTGAATCTCTACGTCTGAGAAAATGGTAGTAC
This sequence comes from Loxodonta africana, assembly GCF_030014295.1. NCBI lineage: Eukaryota > Metazoa > Chordata > Mammalia > Proboscidea > Elephantidae > Loxodonta > Loxodonta africana. The sequence goes on from NC_087357.1 coordinate 37,323,171, forward strand.
CGTTAGAAAAACAGAGTGGGGGTGGAGGAGGAATAGATTTGAGTGTAATTAATTTGACTTTGGAGATGTTGGATTTTGGTTGAAAGGGAGGACTGGAAAGAAGGATATTTGGTAGGATAGCTTTCTGTATGTGCTCCATAGAACCCTACATTATTGTAATTGCTTGTTCAGTGTCCATCTTCTCCTTAGACTCTATGCTCCAGTAGGGAAGAGAACATGTCTGTCTTGTTCAAAGCTGTACCCTCAGTTACAAACACAGTTGTTGACTCATGGTAGGCACTCAGTAAATAGTTGTTCAGTGAATTTACTGACTTCTACGCTTAAAAAAACTTAAATGCATACTACATTGTCTTTAGTTTATGTTGCTAATTAGAATAACTAGTTTACCCAGGTAATTACTTTTCATAGAATCATTGAAATTCTTACAGGATTTTAGAAATCTTTGGCAGATTCCCCCAGTTGTACCTTGAAGAGGTGAAGCCTTTTACCTAAAATCATTGGATCACACTTTGGATTTAGCTATGTAGTATTCACACATGAGTAGAGCCATAATTTTTATTAAAAAGCTGTGCACACTGATACATTTCTTTTAGGCTGATGAAGGGGAAGATAGAAGATTGGCTTGAATGAACTGGAGATTTTCATAGTATGCTTTTTTCTTTCTCTTGTTTATTTCTCTCCTGTTTGGTACTTTGACCAGGGCTGTTCAAAAGACTAGAAAGGAGATGAAATTTTATCGTTTTGTTTTGCTTGGCAACATTGGCTTATTGGAGTTTCTAATGATTACAATGAGTTCTGGATAATCTGTTGTTTTTGCTTCCTCCTTGTTGGTTCTAGGTTTGTTGTTGTTGTTGTTGTTAGGTGCTGTTGAGCAGGTTCCAACTCCTGGCGACCCTATGTACAACAGAACGAAACACTGCCCAGTCCTGCGTCATCTTCACAACCATTGTTATGCTTGAGTCGGTTGTTGCAGTCACTATGTGAGTCCATCTTGTTGAGGGTCTTTCTCTTTGTCGCTGGCCCTCTACTTTACCAAGCATGATGGCCTTCTCCAGGGACTGATCCCTCCTGATAACATGTCCAAAGTATGTGAGATAGAGTCTCGCCATTCTTGCTTCTAAGGAGCATCTGGTTGTACTTCTTCCCAGACAGGTTTGTTCGTTTTTTTTGGCAGTCCAGTGTATATTCAGTATTCTTCGCCAACGTCACAATTCAAAGGCGTCGATTCTTCAGTCCTCCTTATTTGTTGTCCAGCTTTTGCATGCATATGAGGCGATTGAAAACACCATGGCTTGGGTCAGGGGCACTTCAGTCTTCATGGTGACATCTTTGCTTTTCAGCAGTTTAAAGAGGTTTTTTGCGGCAGATTTGCCCAATGCAATGCATCTTTCGGTTTCTTGACTGCTGCTTCCATGGCTGTTGATTGTGGATCCAAGTAAAATGAAATCCTTGACAACTTCAGTCTTTTCTCCATTTATCATGATATTGCTTATTAGTCCAGTTGTGAGGGTTTTTGTTTTCTTTATGTTGAGGTGCAATCCATACTGAAGGCTGTGGTCTTTGATCTTCATCAGTTTACATCATCAGTTCTAGATTTAGCATAGTATAAATATTAATTCTAAACATCCTCTTATGAGCATATCAGACTTTGTTTAAATTCAGTCTTCCATAAAACCTTTGTCAGTTTGGGAAAGATCAATCTGCCTAAGGCCACAATCAGAGGATATACTTTTAAAATTCACAGTTTAATTTTTAATGTGGACATTGATCACCAGATTAAAGAAGGCTTCCAACATTTTATTTTATAGCTTCCCAGAGATAGTACAGACACTTTTGTTTAGAACAAATAACTATTCCCTTAATTTGAATTCTTTTTTTTTTTAACCTATTCTTATATATATTTTTTTGTTTGTTTCAGTATCAAGATAAAGAGGAAGTTGTCTTATGGATGAATACTGTTGGGCCCTACCATAACCGACAAGAGACGTATAAATACTTTTCACTTCCATTTTGTGTGGGGTCAAAAAAGAGTATCAGTCATTACCATGAAACTCTGGGAGAAGCACTTCAAGGAGTTGAGTTGGAGTTTAGTGGTCTGGATATTAAATTCAAGGGTAAGTAAACCTTAGCAGTCCTTAAATGGATTCTAGACCAAGGTTTCTCAGCCTCAACACAATTAACATTTGGGGCTAGATAATTCTTTGTTGTGGGGGGCTCTCTCTACATTCTAGGATGTACAGCAACATCCCTGGACTCTACCCAGCAGATACCAGTTGTGACAACCAAAAATGTCTCCAAAAAAACCCCCCAAACCAAACTGTTACCGTCGAGTTGATTCCGACTCATAGGGACTCTATAGGACAGAGCAGAACTGTCCCATAGAGTTTCCAGGAAGTGCCTAGTGGATTCAGACTGCTGACCTTTTGGGTAGCAGACATGGCTCTTAGCGCTGTGCCACCAGGGTTTCCAGAATATCTCTCCAGACATTACAGATTGGCCACAGTTGAAAACCACTGCCCTAGATTCTAAAACAGTTGTAATCTGTGAGTTAAGGGTATTACTTTCAGAAGAATACATTAGTAACTAACAAAGGTTTATTTTGACTATTTGTAAGATAACAAAATAATTGTCAATAAAATTATACCTCCCTAACATATTTCTTTCTGGAACATGTTTTCTGTTAAACCCTCTAGTACTTGGATATGTATGGCTAGGTAAGGCCCACAAAGATTCATAGTGAAGTAATTTCTGGAGGTGCCAGGCTGTAATGGATGTATGGATACTTAAAAAGTTTGTGCAGAGCCTCAGATTCAAACTTGTACCATTGGCTCACCATGTATTTATCAGTGTGTTAATTTAGCTCTTAATACTTGTAGCATGGTACGGTTTTAAATTTTAAGTCAAAGACTTGTTAAACTTGGGAAAAAATTCTGTTTATTATGCAAGTATCTATTTTATCAGGTTCATTAAGCGTGTTTATACTTTTTTTTCACTTTTCGAAGTTTGTCAGTGAATGTGTTTCCTGCACAGGCATTTTTAACCTGGTAGGGAGAAGCTTGATTAATTGAATTTCTGCAGGATCTTTGATGAGGTGCCTTGATTTTGAATAGAGCCTAGATCTTGTAATCAGGAGTTTTGAATTTTAATCCCATTTCTTTTACTGTACTGATTTTAGTAAAGTCATTTACTACAATTATGACTTCATTGTCTTCATGTGTAAAATGAATAGTAACTGACTTCTGGTATTTTTAGCAAGTTGGGTGGGTGTGAAACAAGATATCTAAAAGGTAATGTCACTTTAACTTTGATTTAGTTAAATATTATTCTTGTTTTCAGAATTTTTGTTGATGAAAACAGGTATATGTCTTTGTGATCTCTCCTCCTTGCTCCGTATTCCCTGGTGTTTAATTATAAAATTAGGTTGTAAATGTAAACCACAGAGGTATGGTCTATAATTTTATGGATCATTGTAAATATGTCCTGAGGCTTGTGTTTTAATTGAATCATTTAATCACAAATAAGGTGAAAACTTAGACTAAGATATGTGATCTTTGAGAACCTCAATACTTACTTTTATTGACTTAATTTCCTCTTTTCCATATTTGGTGCACATTTCTTTGTCTTTAAAGAGGAGCCAGAGAGAGAATAGGAAAAACCTACTTTGTAGCTTTGGACAGCTGTCATCAATTTTTGAAATCCTCACCCTCATTTACTCAATGATTCTGCTCTCTTAACTTTTCTTTCATTATTTTGGAGGCTGAGATGGTGAGATTATTTGAATAGAGGGAGATGGATATCAAGGTGGGATTTATTTTCTTTTAGACTAGGCACCTTTAGATTAAAGGGAGAAAAGCTGGCCAGCTGTTATTCCCCTGGGAGTTGGCGATTCCTTGGGATCTTGTGAGCATATATCACCTTCAGCACACACACACACACACACAAAAACCAAAACCGAACCCATTGCTGTCGAGTTGATTCTGACTCATAGTGACCCAATAGGAGAGGGTAGAACTGCCCCATACAGTTTTCAAGGAGCACCTGGTGAATTTGAACTGCCGACCTTTTGGTTTGCAGCTATAGTTCTTAACCACTATGCCACCAGGGTTTCCACCTTCAGCACAGATGCTGCTAAATTAAATAGTCCAGGTGAAATTGTAATTGCAATTGATTTCTCTTTCCCCTCTAGTCCTTTGCTTACCCTCTTCAACAGTAAAGTTGATATGTTTTGAAAAAAGTGTTTTAGGAGGCTTCCTAGTTGTTACTTACAGAATCATAGAATTTTAACGATAGAGTGCACCTTAGAGATTGTGTCACCCAGTTCCCTCTATCGGAGGCCTAAAGATGAAGTGAGTTGCCTAAGGTTTATCACAGAATACTAATAAAATAGTGGAAATGAGAACATTCTGTTTTTGTGTGAACTGTAGAAATAAGTATATTGTTAATCTTTCATCCTTTTAATTTTTAGTTTTGAAGGTTCTTCTGAAGGCACATTCAGATAAGAAAATAAAATTTTAGAAATATTGTGAAATCAGAAAAAAACTATATATACTCATGCATAATTTTTTTTTAACCTAGTAGGCTAAAAGGATTAGCATTGTCTTGTAAAATGAGAGTCACTAAATAGACTATTATAAGGAACTAATGATAGTCTAATGTAGGTTGCCTGTCACTTAAGATTTTATGTACCACTTTCTTTTTTCTTCTACATAGTCTTGTATACTACCACTAGACAGAATGCTAAATTGAGGCCAGGTAGAGGAAATACATTAAAAGGGGGCAGAACCACCCAAGCGTCCATCAGCAGATGAAGAGATAAACAAAATGTGATATAAATGGAATATTATTCATCCATAAAGAGAAACGAAGTTCTGATGCATGTTTCGTGTAACATGGATGAACCTTGAAAACATTATACTAAGTGAAATAAGTCAGGTACAAAAGGACAAATATATGATCCCACCTGTATGCAGTATCGATGGCACTGGGTTTGGTTTGTTTGTGGTATATGCGGTATCTAGAGTAGGCAAATGCATAGAAACCAAAGTTTATTAGTGGTTACCAGGGGCTGGGGGAAGGAGGAGTTACTGCTTAAGGGGCACTAAGCTTCTGCTGGGGGAGGTGAAAAACTTTTGGAAATAGATAGGGGCGATGGTTGCACAACACGAGGAGTATAATTAATGTCACTGAATTGTACACTTAAAAATGGTTAAAATGGCAAATTTTTTGTTAGATATGTTTTACCACAATAAATTTAAAAAGAAAAGGGGCAGAGGGAACAGAGAAGAGCAGATTTAAATTAGGCACCTTTTAGCTGAGCCCGAATTCATTACCCTCTAGTATTGGAGGATGTCTCTTGGAACCTTGCCCACATGGAGTAGAAAGAACATATATGCTTTAGGGTCGGAGAGACTTGCCGCATCCCAGCTCTGCCTCTGCCTAACTGTATGATTGTGAGCAAATTATTTAACCTCAGTTTCATTTCCCTCATCTGTGAATTGTGGCAAATAGTATCCACTTGGTAAAATCATTGTCGAGTTTAAATGAAATAATACATGTAGAACATTTATCAAAGTTCCTAATACATGGTTTGCATTCAAGAAATGGTAGTTGCTATGAATACTGATAGCATATAGTGTAGATGTGCAGTTCCAACTTGATTTTGTATTAGCAATTATGAAATGTTAAATTCGTTTCTTGATTACAGGATTTAATTTATTCCCAAGCTGCTGTGCTAGCCTGTTAGTTCTGCTAGGGCAGGAACAGTAGCTCTCTTATTTACCACTGCAGCCTTAGCTCTTAAGATGTTGTTGTTAGCTGCTGTTGGGTGGGCCCCTGACTCATGGCAACCCCATGCACAATGGAACAAAGTGCTGCGTTCCTATTGAGTGAATCTGACTATTGTGATCTATAAGGTTTTTATTGGCTCATTTTTGGGAAGTAGATCACCAGGCCTTTCTTCCTAGTCCATCTTAGTCTGGAAGTTCTGCTGAAACCCGTTCAGCATTATAGCAACACAAAAGACTCCACTGACAGACAGGTGGTGGCTACCCATGAAGTATATTGGCTGGGAATCAAACCCAGGTCTCCTGGATGGAAGGTGAGAATTCTACCACGGAACCATCAATGTCCCCATTAAGACATAGAAAGCTCCTGATAAACTGTCGAGCATCCCGGTCGTCTGTGCCTCCTTGTCCTTAAGATAATTCGTAGTTCATTGTTACCTTTAGATGATCTGCAATAGTAATTCTCAGCCAGGGGAGGGCACTGCTCACCCTCCATTCCCCCATTTGAGAATTCTTGCAGTGTTACGAAGCATGTTAATCACTGAAAAATCACTGGCTTCTACAGGATTCTTTCCTCCCTTTTTTTTTTTTTTTAATCTCCCCTTGAATTTTCTCATCTTTGAATATCCCAGCTTAACTGAGGGATGAAATTGTTTCACCAGTATTTTCTGTACTTTCTAGAGTAACATGTAAGTTGAGAGTACTGCAGATGTAGAGAAAAGCCAAAGGCTGCTTTTAGTTTTAGTTCTCAATGATTCTGAGCCTTGGCTATTTTCATCCTTAAAATAAGCTTATGAGGTTTATTAGTCCTATTTTTCGGATGAGGAAATTGGGGCACCAAGAGATTGTATAACTTATCGAAGGACACCCAGCTGGAAGGTGACAGAGTGAGAATACTAACCCAGGCAGCTGAACTGTAGGGCTCGAACTTTTTATCTCTGTAATATTTCCCGCTAAACTTCTGCCTTGGTGGCATAGGCCTGAATGCCAAAGGGTAGGGGGTCGGGGGTGAGGGGTGAATGGAAGGAGATGGCTCCTATCATTCAGACTGAAGATTTTTACTTAAGGTAATCTCCTCCACTCTGTTTTCAGCCCCTAGCTTCTACTGTTCCCTCCCTGAATCTGGAGTCTCTCTGGTTTAAGCTTTCTAGAAGAGGGTACCTCTGATCTGCTGCAGGGGAGGAGTTGAGGGTATTCACCTGGCTGTGTGATGGAACAGGGAGGGACCCGAGCATCCAGCCTCTCTGTATACACATGTTCATACATACTCTGTTAGCCTTACATCTGTCCTCTACCTTATGCTAATTGCAAATCAAATTTGGTAAGCATGGACTTTTCATGAGACTCATTCAAATCATTGATAATATTGTTCTCTAAATTGATAACTTTTTTGTTTTCTGTTTTTAAATGAATGTATATCCATGTACTTTTCTGAATTTAGTAATAGTATAGGTTCGCTGTATAAAATTTAGAAGCTACAGAAAAAATATGAAGAAAATAAAAATCACCTGGAGATATAATTACCATTAACATTTGGTATATTTTCTTCCATCCTTCTTTCTGTTCATCCACATTGTTCCAAATTTTTTTAAAAATTGAGGTTGTGATATATATATACACATATGTATATATATGTCTTTTAATATTTTACACTTACGTAAGTTATGAAAAATTAGTTTTCTGCTTTTTTTCTTACCGTCCTAGGAGCATATCCTCATGTTGTCAGTAACCTCTTAAAACTGTGTCTGTACATCACTATGAGTTGAAATCGACTTGATGGCAGTGGGTTTGGTTTGGTTTTTTGGAAGTAGTATTCTATAACTTTGATATATTGTAATTTCCCACATTTCCTCGTTATGAGATACTCTGATTCTATTTTCTTTCTGTTTGTTTGCTGTTAGAAGTAAAAATGCATTTGGCCATCTTTACATGTAAGCATTTTAATGCATCTCTTAATCTTTCATTAGGATAAATTCTTAGAAGTGAAATTATTGAATCAAAGGTTATAAACATTTTTAAGACAGTTCTTGATACATGCTGCCAAAGAGTCATCTAGAAAGAATTGTATAGGTTGTATTGCCAGACAGGTTGGCCAGTTAATCAATACTCTCTATGTTCGTGATTGTTTAATTAACTGAATTATGTATTTTTCCAGTGTATGTTTTCGTTTCATTCATTTGGCAGTTATCGAGTGCCTTACTGTGTGCCAGCACTGTGATAGGCTCTGGTTATACAGAGTGGAACCAGGAGCTCTGGTTTTAGGGGTCCGTGAGCTCTCTTAAATTGTATGCTTAATTTTGTATGATTGTGCCTTTTGGGGGGGAACAGAGACATCACTCATCGGATTCTCAAAGGGCATGTGGCTCAAGGAAACTTGACAACACTGTCAGTGAATATATTAGTTCTTTCAATTCTTAAAGCAACTCTGGGGAGGAGATAGCATAGTGATGGCATAGATAATATCTCTGTTTTATGGCTGAGGGAACTGAGGTTCACCGAGGTTAAAGGACTGGCTTTTATTCACATGGCTAGTAAGTGATAGAGTAGAGCTGGGACTAAAACTCACATTTCCTGTCCGTTTCTGTATATATTTGTCTGTAATGATCTCATACTTTGCCAGGTGTTGCAGAGTAGATTGCTGAATGTGATTTGGCATACTCAGACACAGTGCATTCATCATCTTCAAAGTGGCTCTCTCCTGAGAGCAGTGGTGTTTTAGTTGGACAACAAGGCTCTTCAATTATTTGTGATGTTTGTATTTTGCCTACATGCCTAGAAAATGAATTTCATTGAAGTATGACCAACCAGGCCCTTTTTACAGCCTGCTGTAATTATAGGTTTTTTTCCTTTTACCACAGCATTTCTAGATTTCACATCAGTGAAAGAGACTCTTCAAGACCTCTTTGTCAATCCCCTGAGATACTCTGTTTAAAATTTCATTTGTTTATATTGACATTTTCTCCATCTCTGCACATGTGTGCATGCACACACAGACACAGACTCTTCATACACAGATAGATATATGTGTGCATATTGTAGTATTACTAGTGGTTTCCATTGCCAAATAAATGAAAAATCATGCTATTAAAATTTGATAAAACGTTTATTGCCTCCTCTGTGCAAGGCACTGAAGCAGGTATGGCTAAGGGTAAAAAGGATATAATTAGTTAAGGACATAGCTCTCAAGACCTGAAAATATTTTTTGAGAAGCTAAGCGGTGAAAAAATGGAATGGGCCTGTGTGCCATAAGGAAGGTAAGACAGAAAGCCAGGGGACTTCAGAGAAAGGGGCAGGCTATGAGGGCATGAGAGGTGTGGAGGGCAGGGAATCAAGGACGGCTCTGTGGAGAAGAGAGCCTTACGTGGAGGGATAGGGAAGATTTTAGAGTGGACATTTCAGATGGAGATAATAAATAGCGTGAGCAAAAAATGTCTAGAGGTCAAGAGAAGGCAAGGTGTGTGGGAACTGCAGATAGTCAAGTTTGGCTAGAACTCAGATGACCGGGAAGAGGATGAAAGACGATCAGGTGGGAAAGAGTTGAACTAAAGGTCAAGCTTTGAGGAATCATTGACCTTTTGAAAGCCTTAATATAGGTAAATGTCGTGTTGTCTATCTCTGAACTTCATACTTAAAACTACCAAATTGTTTATGACTGTTATCAATGAATGTCAGTTTATAACTCCCCATAATAGTGAGAAATTCAGTGGCTTTGCAGAGGTAGCTGTGAGATTTCCCACAGCCATTGCAGCTATTTGTTTCTGCTCAAATCTAGACCACCTTTGGTCTGGCTGTTTCCTCTGTAGTTGTAGTTGTCTGTTTCTCTTTGTTCATTATGAAACTCTGTGGACATCCCATTTGGGGATCTCTTGCTGCCAGTTCTCCTAGCCTCTGCTGCAATTACAACCCATTATCGCAGTCTCATTTCCTAACCCTCCCTTCCTTCTCTGCTCAGCCTCCGTTTTTGCCATTATGAAAATCTTGAATTCCGTGCTGCCTAGAAGGGCCTGGGTAGAAAGAAAATACGTGTGGAAGCCGTTATTGTTGGAGACCTAGCAATTTTCTTCTCCCGCTTTGGGAGTAAGAGTGTTTCCTGGTCCCTATTCTGTGGGATTTCAAAGTTCCCTGCCATCTTTGATGTAGTTTTGGGATACCCACTCTGGGCTGAGCTATAATAAGGGAAATCAGTTCTGTCTATTGAGGGCTGGGGAGATATGCTGCTGGTCTCTTGAATTAGAACTCAGATTACCATTTCTTATAGAAATAATGTTATTAAAAAAAATTTCTTTTATAGGTGGCTATTAAATTCATAGTTTAGGAATTTAGCTTATGAATTCATAATTTTAATCTTTAAGGGGTTGAACATTGTTTCCTTGGGAAATTACAAATTCTAAACAACCAGTGTTATAGTACAGGAGAGCTTAAAAATAAACAACTGCTTTCTTTTATTTGTTAATCTTTTTGACGGACATTTAAAGTGTTTGTAGATTTTTTGGTTTTGGTTTTTGTTTGGTTTGGTTATAAACTAATGACCATAGGTATATTTTTGAAACACTAGGTTTACAAGTTGGAGACCATCTTGAACCATGTTATGGTAGCAGTATTTTTGAAAGCAGTCAAGAATGGGAATGATTCATCTCTAGGGGACTTTTGGGTAATTTATAATCAGTGATGCCTGCTAGATACAGATTTACCTTGTAATCGTACTGATTATGAAAGGTCAAACTGGCATTCTTCATAGAATCTGCCTTGTAGCAACTGGCCTTACCCAGAGTGTAAAAATGAGTATTTGTCTCAGAGATCTTATAGCTAGAAATTGTTATCCCTGTTAAGATCATGTTCTTGAACTTCTGTATATATTAAATGAAGACTTTTTAATATGTTTTAAGTTTTTTTTTATTAAAATCAATTTTATACATTTTAAAGCTACTTTGTAAACTTTCTTGTATAGTTTTCTGGTGGATGTAAGAGGTTTCTTCACTTAGTAAAATAATCTTTGAAAATAAAAATGATTAAAATGATTTTATTATGAAAAGTCTTCAAAAACCAAAAAAGAATAGTATACTCAATTCTCATGTAGCTATCACCCAGATTCTATTATTAGGAATAGAAATTTTAACTTCAGGAAATGTTGGCTTTTTTTCTTGTGTTACTTTTCCTGTAACTATTTTGCAAGCCAGTGGGCTAATTGGCAATTTTTATTTTATGCAGATGATGTGATGCCAGCCACTTACTGTGAAATTGACTTAGATAAAGAAAAGAGAGATGCATTTGTGTATGCTATAAAAAATCACTACTGGTACCAGATGTATATAGATGACTTACCAATATGGGGTAAGTATTGTGTGTCATGCTTAAAGTTTGGAAATATTTGTATAATCAAGTTTTATGTAATGACTCTGTTAAGGTGAGTGTGCTCTGGAGCAGTAAGTGTGTCTTCACTGTTTTCCACAGAATGATTTTAATACCAATTGTATGGGCCTTTGTTACTTGAACAGTCTTTGATATCACCAAATCTTACGTGAAAGCCTTCCAAAATATTACTGTTTTATACAGTGTAACTTTTGAGATTAAAAGGTGCTTGGGATGATTTGAAATGTCCTCCCCATCCCATCTTGAAGTACCACTTTTTCTCACACGATACTGTGGCGGTATCCTTTTTAGGTATGACAGTCTTTTCAGTGACTTGTTTTGTTAGTTCCTGTTATTTTCCAAAATTCTTTGTATTTAAAACATTTTTGTTTTAGCTATTGCTTATCTATATTAATAGAGAAGATCTAGGGTATAAAAAAAAATTTTTTTTATAGTTAGTACTAATTTATGCATAATCCAAAAATCATTTGTGTGGGACTTGATTAAATTATTTTCAATGCAAAGCATAACCAACTATCATGGCCAGCATATTTGATCACATTTTCCCCTTAGGCTGTTTTTTTTTTTTTTTTCGGAGGGGGGTCTCTGGACATTTCCTCTTGTATGAAATTATATTTCTTCTAGTTTTTAAAATTGTTAGCAGACTGTTGTGTTCATGAGCAGCAAATTTATGAAAGGGTGAACGTATAAGAGTTTAATATTGTACTAAGATGAAATTTATAAGAAAGTTAATTATAAGACATAATTGTGTGCATCATTGGTTTTGTGTTTTATGTTAATTAGGTATAGACAGTAAGCATTTCATACAGATGACTTTAATTAGTATTACATTAACACAGACATTTCTGTGATAAGCTGTGAGAATAGCAGGAAAATGTACTGCATATTCACTGAAGACTTCTGAGCCCGTATTTCAGGAGACCCCATTAGTTTGGCCTTTGTCCTTTTTTGGTCCTCAGGTAGTGGGCTCTCCTTAGAAGACAGAGGAAGTTCCTCCCTGTTCTTTTCCATTGCTTATGGAGTTTTTTGTCTGGAACCTTAGGTTTTTTAAATCATTACCATAGACCACTTTAGCAACAATGGCAACTGTGCTTTCCCGTCTTAAAGTAAACCTTTTATAGCCCTGGGATTCCAGGGCATACCATGGTTTGGAAACTCCTATTGGGTATCTTAGAATGTCTGAACCACGGGGAATTCTTGTCAGAAAAAAATTTTGTCTAACTTTTCTTGGAGTAAAGATTTCAGAGCCTTAAAGAGCCCTTAGAGAAAGCTTCCTTTTTGGTATAATTGTGTCTCTACCCCCAAAATCTGGTTTCAAGAGTAGATAGGCAAATAAATATTAATGAATTTAATTATTAGAAGGATTTCATTATCCCCCTACAACCCCAGGAGTAGTGGTTGAGTGCAATGGCTGCTAACCAAAAGGTCAGCAGTTCATATCTGCCAGGTGCTCCTTGGAAACTATGGGGCAGTTCTACTCTGTCCTATAGGGTTGCTATGAGTCGGAATCGACTGGGTGGCAATTGGTTTGGTTTTTGTTTGGTTCTACAACCCCAAACAAAACTATGCTCCTTGAATTTCTACCAATTAGAGAATCACTTTGGTTAAAAAGGAAGTATCCTAAATAAGAAATAATATTTTTTTCCTAACACTTTAGTGAGATACATTGACCATAGAGGGAACGCCCTAAGGAGTAACTTTTGGAGCATAAGGCTCTTGGGAAGTGTATAGGCTTGGGTGGAGAACATTGGTCAAATAGCTGATAGTATGGGAACACAAGAAATGGATCCTTACCTTCACACCGTTTTAGTTTGGATATTCCCCTTCCAATATCCCAAATAATGATAATTTTTTAATTTTCTCCTGTTACTATTTCTCATCGTATCTCCTTTTCATTTTGATGACCTTCTCAGGGACAGGTCTAAGACTTGGGGTGTAAAGAGGAGGTATTTTAAGTCTTGGCACCTCTGTATACTTACATGGAGCTTAGAAGGGATGGGTATATCATAGGGTATTAGAGAAAGTACTGAAGGGCCTCTGGAGACCTTGGTTTTAATTTTGGTTTGAAACTGTTTGCTAGGTTACCTTGCCAGATGGTGATATAGCACTTTCTTGAAATTTTGACACGTTAGGGAGTATGCACATGTAAAGTGATAATGATTACAATGAAGGTGATACTATTGACAAAGCATGAGCTTTGAGGACCAAATTAGTGATAGATTATGCTGAGCCATTTATCACTTTTTCACCACAGTATAACCATGGTGTGTGTGTGCTTGCCAAGTAGTTAACGAACAGTAGAGGTCATAATGGTAGTACTGATCTTTTATTAAAAAAAAATAATGAACTTTTAGCATCTAGGTTATTTTAAGAATTAAGTGCTTAAAGCGCTTGGCTGCTAACCAAAAGATTGGTGGTTCGAATGCACCAGCCACTCCAGGGAGAAAGACGTGACAGTCTGCTTGCGTAAAGATTTACAGCTTTGGAAACCATATGGGGTCGCTATGAGTTGGAATTGATGGCAGTGAGTTTCGGGGTTGGACTTTGTATAAAGTGTCACTTCTTTTGTAGGTATTGTTGGTGAAGCAGATGAAAATGGAGAAGATTACTATCTTTGGACCTACAAAAAACTTGAAATAGGCTTTAATGGAAATCGAATTGTTGATGTTAATCTAACTAGTGAAGGAAAGGTAAAACTGGTTCCAAATACCAAAATCCAGATGTCATATTCAGTAAGTATTAAAATAATTTGTATGCAGAAAGAAGTTTTTGGGCCCTAATATTAGTAGTTAAATGTGTACCTTAAAATTTCGTAAATGAAAATGTAGCTTGAAATGGGATACAACAGAATGTTATTAAAACTGTATTTCCTCATTGTGTGTACGTGAGCCTCCTAAAATCAGGGAAATGTGCTTCAAGTCTGTAGTACTAGACACCAGTTATACATTTGCAGAGCCTACCATTTGCTACAGAAAAGTTTATGATTATAACCGGGCAGTTAGGCTAGCCCAGCCGTGTATTTTAATGGTCACATTTTTAGACTGCAGTGTTCCGTGTTCTGCGTCTCTCCTTTCCACTATTGCAGAGAGAGATGATGCTGTGTTGAACGTTACCAGATAGGTATCGTTTACCATGTTTGCTCTGTCAGGTGGAATAAGATATTCTTGCCGCGTAAGAGCCTGTCAGAGCCCTTTGGCAACTGTCAAATTAATTTGCTCCATTAGGATTAAAAATAATGGAAAGAAGAGCGAGAAATCCAACGTAGGTAGGCTCTCTCTTTGTCAGTCTTTTTCCTGATAACTGGAATCCCTTGCTAGTAGCCAGTTTTGACAGTCTTCCAAGCTTTGTGCGTATGTACCTACTGCAAATAATATTTGCATAACTGAACTTACAAAGAAATTTGTAATTTTAGTAAAATGAATGAAACTAGAAACAGATTACAGGTTCTTGTTTTAATTGGTCTAAATACTTGTGATGTCAGCTTGTATTAATTCAGTTACTGGCATGTTTATCAGGTCAGAGTGTTTAAGTCAGCAGTAGTAAATAGTCCTTGAAAACTGAAATGATCTCTCTAGGGTAAAGTTCTGAGTTTTGTTAATAATACATAGACAGGAAAGTTGGTTAGTTTTTTATCATACCTGTTTGAATTTCTCAAATTATTGTCAGTTACTTTCCATACTATTTCTTTAAATTTTATCACTTCTAAGTGTGTGAACTAAATCTTGTCTAAATTTTGTTCAGATTTTGGCCATCAGATTATTAATTTGAAATACATGTTTTTTTCCAGGTAAAATGGAAAAAGTCAGATGTAAAATTTGAAGATCGATTTGACAAATATCTTGATCCATCTTTTTTCCAACACAGGGTAGGTAAATAGTTTGTGTGTTTTAAGACATTCAGTATATGCACAAATCAGTCTTGCAAACATTATTGACCATCTGCCATATGCAAAGCACTGTTCTAATGGCTGTGGATTTCCAGTATTTAGCTAATGATGAATTCAGACGTGAACTCATGATCATAAAGGTACTAGGGAGTTTTAGATGCAGCCAAAAGCTCTCTTCTTCACACTTGTGGTTTAAACCAATAAAGAGATACACACGGAGAAATACAGGCAAGTATTGGAGAATGTGGCTTATATCTGTGGCCAGGTGGCCTTCTTCATGCTGAAACTCAGACTTAAACAGTCTTAACCCACTCGTACAGTGCTGGACTATTTCAAGCTTCCCTACATGGACACCTGCCCTTGTAAAATTTACAGTGTAGTGAAACAGAGAAGAATGTACATGTCCTCTAGGAAGCAATAAATGAGAGAATGGAGAGAAGCCAGGAGATTTTGCTAGTAGATATTCCTCCACATAGAAAAGAACATCAAGAGTGGAAAGAAATGCCTCCAACCCAGAACCAGTAGAGACAAGCTAGATCACGGGTCATAAGCCCAGTGGCATTGGTGCTGATTTTGTACAGGTAACTTTGATTCATTGTAACAAAAAATAGACTTTATTTTGGTGGTTCCCTCCTTCAAGAATGGAGATAAAAGACAGTAGGACATAAGGGATATATCCATTCTTCTGACTTTCTTTCTGGCTTGCCTCTTCTGTCCTTTGATCTGATCTTTTTGGACTGGATTTCTGAAGTTTACTAATCACATATTTTTGAGATGGCCCGTAAGTTTTTGTGGTCTCAGATTTGTATCATTGCTGCCAGGTTCTACCCTTAGATTCCACCAGAGTCTATAACTATTCCTAATCTTCCTTTGGGTCCTAGATAAAAAACATTAAGCTATTGGGGTTTTAGGCCCTACTGAAGAAGTTATCAAGCTACTCCTGGAGCTAGAACCACCCTTCCCGCCTTCAGTGTTGTCCTCAGGTAGTGGGCTCAGGCAGTCCTGAACTTGGCAGCCCTGCTAAAGGTGCCACTTTAGGACTAGCAGCACTAGGGGGTGCTGGAGTGCAGCAGTTAGTAGGGCAGTAACCCCTTTGTGGCGTCTACTTATTATTTTTAAGAACTATTTCCCCTGGTATTTCAAAATCACATAGCATTGTATAATTTCTTGAATAAGGTAACAGTAACATGGTAAAATGTCAGGCTATGAGTAGTACATTATGATAATATTGCTTTAAAGTTTATATCTCAGATTGTGTTTGTCTTAGATTAGAAAAGAGCAGAGAGCTGTGTTAGAACCTTCATTAGCATTTTAAGTCTGCCTTTCTTACTAATTAGTAACAATATAAAACTCCTTTTTCTCTCTAAAAAATCGATAAATTGATGAAAAGATATGAGTTGTAATTTTTTTCTCTCTTGACCTTTTCTGGGTTAGTAATTTCCAAGGGCAGGAACAAAATCCAATCTTTGAAAAAGCCCGTCTGTATAAACTGCTTTTATAAACCTTGAATCATACTTTTATGATAAACTTAAATTTATGTAACTTTTATTTGCAAAGATTTCAAATATAATACATCCACTGTTTTCTTTATAGGTTCAGTAGATGCTCAAGAAACAAATTGTTGAGTGAAGGAAAGAATGACCTTACAAAGAGGCAGAGGCATTTGGCTGTCTCCTGTTTCCAGGAAGAGCCATGAGTTTGTCCTTTGCCAGAAGCTTCAGGGAGGGCAGGTGACAGACAGATCCAGGGCTGCTCCTCACCCACGCACACAGACACAGCAAGTTAGCTCAAGTTAAAATCTGTCCAAATTATACAGGACGGTACAGTCTTACGTTAAATTTTCTATCTATGTACCTATAGGAGTTTAGAGCAGAAGGACATCTATGAAGACTTGGAGTATGTAGATGAGAGATTTTATAGAGGAGAGGGTGCTCTTATAAAAGCAGGTAGAAATAGTTGCCATGTGAGAAGAAATGAGAAAGATACAGGGGTGGAGTGAGTATGCTGTACTTGTAGGTCACTGAGGCAGGACAGGCCTGATTAGAAATAGGGTATAATGAAAGAAAAGTTGGTTAGGTAAGGTGAGGTGGCAGATTACAGGGGATATAGAATATTAGGGAGAATAGTTTAGTTTTGACATGAGAAAAAAAAACGGGGTGTCACTGCAAATATTAGATCAAAGGAGCGATATGTTGAACATGATATTTCAGAAACATTTGTTTTATAACTTTTATGGATAGATTGAAAGGAAGGGGAGAAACCAAACATAAAGAAAGGCCAACTAGGAGACCATTAGAGCTATCAAGGTGTGAGGTGATAGCATGAGAACAGAGAAGGAAGGATATATACAAGAGACATGTTGAAGGAAAATAAAGGCTTAATACTTATTACCTATAAAAGGTTAAGGAGAAGGAAGAGCCAGAGATAATTCTAAATTTTTAAAGCCAAATGTAAATGCCATTAGAAGAAATTAGAGAATCAGAAGTGAGTGTTATACATGAGAGGGAAGATTATGAGTTTACTGTAGGGCAGGCTAAGTCTGATTTTCCAGAGAGAGACATTCAAGTGGAAATTATAGTTAGCAGAAGTCTGAAATGTGAGAGAGAAAAAGGACTGAAGATTTGGGGTGGGGGTTGAGGGATGTCATATCATCATTGGAACGGTAGGTAAAGGCCCTGAGAGCTTAGAGAAGTCACAGTGGAGTACCAAGACTGGAGCTTTTGGAAAAGCTCCCAGAGGGTGGGAGGGGCAGACGTCAAAGATGAAAGGAGAAGCAGCAGTCAGTGAAGCAGGATGGTGTGTGTTAGGAACAGCCAGAGGTGGCAGAGAGATGAAGGAGAGTAGGGCACATCCTTGGCCACTGAATCGGTTTAGGAGTTCATTGCAGGCCTATAAGAGAAAGTTCACGGGGCAGAAGTGATACCGTATTGAGCTTAGGAGTAAGTGAGGGGAGACATAGAACATGTAGTCCCCTCATGTGTGAACAGTATTGGAATTGAAAGAGGGAAGGTGAGAAGATTGAAAGAATGAAGGGACAATAGATGAAACAAAAAACTTGAGAAGATAACAGTAATAACAATAGTTTCTAAGTTTTATTTCATGTTTATGATGTGCCAGCACTATGCTATATGCTTTTCATTTATTTTCTGGTTTAAACTTTATAACAACCCCAGGAATTAGGTACCATTCTAGATAAGGATCTTTGGGGATGACTGATACTCGGGAAAGATAGATGTTTAGGGGTGCAAAATGAGAGGAAAAGAAGCAGCTCAGAGATTAAATGAGATCTACAGCCTAGTGGGAAGATTCATTTCAGAAGGGGAACAACTTTTAGGAGATTGACAGGAAGAATGAAAGGCTAGTAGGATAAATGCAGAAGGGTCACGCTGGGTAGTAGAAGACAGGATCATCTGCAAGCGAGGGCAAGTGGAAGAAAAGAATCCAGATCTTAAAGAGAAGAGACATTTTGGGATTATTTCTAAGGAACTTTTGGGAATTAAAATATAAATAAAGGAATTACTGGACAGTATCACAGACCGAGTTCAAGTAAGACATATGCACTGAGTTCAAGACTTCAGAGATACAGTCGTACCTTGTGATGATGAACCAGGATGTGGACATAATTTTGCAACTAAGATGTGGGCGAAATAGTTTATTTAGTTTCGGGAGCATTGAGGAACTATGGGGCACCTCGGAGTACCTTATGCCGTGGGTAGCTCATGTGGGAAGGAGTGACTAATGATGGCAACATGATGGAGAGGATGAGCTAAAAACACGTGAAACGACTTATTCGGGAAGGTGGCTTAAGTCCATGGCAGCCAACTGTAGTGGCATGGTCCTGGTATTTTAAAGAGGTTTTCAGGCTCTCTCTCAGTTAGTAGGAACAGAACCGACATTTATTATCCACTCCTTTGGGCCAGGCACAGCATCTTACTTTGTGTACACATTATTAAGGTTCACAAATCACTTACAAATTAAGTATTTCCTCCATTTCTCAGATGAGAAAACTGAGGTCACATAACTAGAAATTGGCAGAGCGTAGGTTAACCCCGGCCTCTTTGACGACAAAGCCCTTGTTCTTTGTAACGCAGAATAGCATATGCCGTGTGGCCAGGTTGTACTTTATTTGTATAATAAGCTAGGTTCTGAAAATGTGTGTAAATGATGCCATGTTTTCAGTGACTCTGAAGCTTATTGTAAAGAAAGCCAGCCCCTCTGCGTAGTGAATACTCATCCCCAGCTTATGTTAATTTTAGATTTTTATGTAGAAGATCATTAAAGACTATTTTTTACATTAACATTGCAGTTGTCATCCTGAAACCTATGAATTTTGTGACTGATATATTGGTAACACTTTATTATTTGTTATTTTAGATTCATTGGTTTTCAATTTTCAACTCTTTCATGATGGTTATCTTCTTGGTGGGCTTAGTTTCAATGATTTTAATGAGAACTTTAAGAAAAGATTATGCCCGGTACAGTAAAGAAGAAGAAATGGATGACATGGTGAGCAAACATTTTACATTATACCCATTAAAAAAAAAAAAAATTTGTCAGTTTGGGAAACAGAATTAAAGAAATTTAAAATTTAATATACTAATGTGTATTGTGAAGCATCAGAAGAATAGACAAAATATTTGGTGTTTCTCAAACATATCTGACTAGGATTTTCCCGGAAAGATTATCTTGAGGGATTGTGAAGAAATATTGTTTTAGATACTTATTCCTGCTGAGAGTAAAAATTAAATCCTTTTTTAAAAAATGCTATAGACAGTTAAATTTAAACATCCATTTTGGATATTTTTCCCAGATATTTTCTTCAATTCTGGGATAGAAAGGATGTCTGTGCACTCTTAAGGTATCTGGTACTGGCATTAATACCACTTCTCTGCTCTCCACCTGGCCCTGGTTGTCTGGGAGCTACAATCCTGATGTAAATGGTGAGAACGAATAGTGTCTGAAAGTAAGGTGAAGAGAGTCCGTGCACAGTTCTCTCATACTTTGACCATTTCTTCTTGCTCCCAAGCCTTATCTGTTTCCATTCTTTGAAATTATTTGGGCATAACCAGGAGCCACCTTCCTGAGCTTTAGTAAATACCACAACACTTCAGGCTATGATTGTTTTAAATTTGAAATGTCAGTTTCTTGGTATTTTGAACCCCTTGAAATAGCTATAAATTTAGCAGGAGGAAACTTAAAACTGTAATTGTATTTTATTCACCTGTCATCTGTATTTCATTTTGATTCTGAATGATTTTCTTCTTTGTACACGAATATGTAGGATAGAGACCTAGGAGATGAATATGGATGGAAGCAGGTGCATGGAGATGTATTTAGACCATCAAGTCACCCACTGATATTTTCCTCGCTCATTGGTTCTGGATGTCAGATATTTGCTGTGTCTCTCATTGTTATTATTGTTGCAATGATAGAAGATTTATATACAGAGTAAGTGCTTGCGCTTAAATTTATTGTTTTTGTGTATCTTTAATTTTTGGAGCCTCTTCAGTCATATTAAATATTTGTTTAATTACCTTAGATTTTAAATAGCATTACTTGTGACAAATTAAATAATGAACAATAATCTTTAACTATAATTATATTTTTCTGTTATTTGCAAAAAGTTACAGGTGTTACTGAGTGTTCTGGTTGGTTAAAAAGGTTATGTTCTGTTGGAAGTATGAGCAGAGGCTACTTTAATTCCAGAGCTGTTTGACAAAGTGAATAGGCACCTTTTTTTTTTTTTGATAGCTTTAAGATCCAATTAAATCTTCATAAGAAGCACAAGGTTTTTACAGTTACTGAACTAGTACTTCACATTAACCTGCAAAATCAGGAGACTCTCTACAGAATAGAAAAAAAAAAAAAAAGGTTGTAAATAATAGTAAAAAGAGAGTGGTAGAAGAGTCATATGAGGTTAGGAAATTGAGTGGATGACTAAGAAAAAAGCAAAATTCTAAGCTAATATACTATCTTTACATGATTTCTGGTGCATTTTTTTCTTTGCAGGCAAATCCATTTGCGGGAAATTCTAGATTTGAGGTCTTTTGGATTATAAGAAAAAGTTGTACATTCACAAAGGTCTCAAGATCCAGTTGAGTAGTCCCATAACTGTGTAGTCAGAGAGCCGTGACCTCCATGAGAGCAAACACGCTCTGAGCCTAGGTGGCAGCGGTTATAATTCAGGCACTTCAGATGCCACCCTGTGAAATCCTCGATAAAAACGATACTTTTTTTCCTCCAGTTGTTTTAGTTCCTAATGCATTCTTTCTTATATATGGCTGGCATTTGGTAGATAAACAGTAAACGGTTTTTGAAAAAGTGGCTCTTTAGTCGTGTATTACATATTTAGCTGTACACTGAATTTCTTTCCACCCCTAGACAGTAAGTTCCTTGAGAGCAAAGACTGTGTCTTAATTTAGTTAGAATTCTCAAAGTACCTACTTAAAGAGTCTGTATGTGGAAGGTACTCAATTGATGCTTGTTGGACTGTACTGAATATGTGTCAGCAGACAAAGCTATTTCTCTGTGGTTCCTATTATGTTTCTTTAATAAAACCGCTGCAATTTATTTACCATACAAGTCATACAATAATTGGCCAACATGTAAACTTCAAAGTTCTGATGAATAATTCATATTTTAGAGTATGTTTCAGATTAACTAAATCCCAGATACAATCTGCCAGTATTAGGAACTTCTGATTGGTGTTAGACTGGTCTTAGACTGAAAGCCTTTCAGTATTCAGCATGGTTAGGCCTGTGTCAGCCTTCACACACACGTTTACAAACAGAATATGGGTTCAATTTGTTAATGTTAGTCTGGAAGGATAAATCAGTACTCGCAAAAAAAGCCTTTCAGATCTGTCAAGAAATAGTGTTTCACATTAAATAGTGGATTAAATTCATCCTACCAAACTGACGCTGACCTGTACTGTCATAGTCTCATGAGCCACTAGAGCGTAACCTCACCTAGAATCCAAGGTTTTACTTTATTCCTTCCCAAATGTTAGTGTTACAATTTTGGCACCTCATTTTTCAATGCAGAAGCTCTTCTACTTAACAGACCTTTGAGTATTATAAATGTGAAACCCCTTTCTGATAGATGGAATTAGCAGGCAAGTCATGCATTGTTATTTTAGTCTGTCATTGCTGTAGATTGTTGCTTTGTGTTGTGCTTACTTGAAGTAAACGTAGTCAGTTAACCTATATGATAAACACTAATGCAGTGAGTAGTATTATTATATAAAAGTGACTAACATTATTGAAGTTCCATTTTAGGTGCTTTTTGTACATTTTGCTTATTTAATCCTTATATCAACCCTGTGAAGGGACTACTTTTATTTCCATTTTACAGATGTGGAAAGGAAAGGTCAGAGAGGTTAAGTGACTTGACTGAGACCACACAGCTCTTAGTAACGGGTAGTGCTGAGATTTGAACCTGTTAGATTGTTGTTAGGTTGATTTGAACCTAGGCAGTCTTATTCCAGAGCTCTTCTCTTAATGTGCTATGCTATGGCAATGAAAATAGTGATAATAAAAATACGAAGCAATGAGAAAGTGAGAAATTTTCACATAAAATTGGGATGAATCACTCCAGAGTGATTCTAAAGGATAAAGAGCAGATAATATAGCTTGTGAAAATTACTCTGCCTCTGTGGTTACCATAGCAATCAGAGAAGAAAAAAATATTTTGAGGGCATAGGTAGGGATTGGCATTAACGTGGAGGCCTAATATAATGTGATATTAACTGGAGAAGGCACTGAGTTTCAGAAGGAAAGGGTAAGCCTGGTGAAAATGCTGCTGCTGCTGCCCGGAAACTCGGAGGTAAATGGTGAGGTGGCAGGTGCAGGTGAAGCAACTCCTCAGGTGTTCTCTCTCCAGTTTTGCAGAGATGAATAAGGAGAGCTCCCTGCCTCAGCAGGTTTTTCAGTGTAAATGAAAATGGTCTATTTTGGGGGAAAATGCCCATAGGTTATCTGTGAACAAAGAAGTGAAGGATATGTCTTATTTAAAGCTCAGCAGTCGCTCACACTTCATTTAGGGGATGGCAAACTTAAATACCTGGTAGTCATTTTGGACTCTTGGTCACAGGAGCAGTCTTTTTAAACCCTTTCCGCCACTATTAGGAACTTCTGATTGGTGTTAGACTGGTCTTAGACTGAAAGCCTTTCAGTATTCAGCATGGTTAGGCCCGTGTCAGCCTTCACACACACATTTACAAACAGAATATGGGTTCAATTTGTTAATGTTAGTCTGGAAGGATAAATCAGTACTCGCGATGTTTAATCAGGTTCTTAAAAAAACAAAGTTGATTTTTTAAAACTGATTGGCTTTGATACCAACAGTCTTTTAAATGTGGGAGTGATGAATTCTTCTGTTACTACCCCATTTGTGTTTCAATGTATTAATGGAAATTAAATAATGCAATATTTTTAACAATTACATATCCACTTGAAGCAGGTGAGCGTAGGTATTTGGACAGGGGAGTGCTGTGTGTTTGTATCCTACAAAGGTTGGCAGTGGAATATAAGAATCCGTAGCCAGAAGATGATTAATTTATGAACTTGGTATATCTTACCAGCATACACAGTAGTGCTGATGATTCTATAAATTCTCTTAAAAGAGCATTCTTCAGCTCAAACTGACAAGATGTTCCATCTACAAACTTTATTTTACCTTTGACGGCACTGGGGTACTGGGGTAGTTATGATGAGCTCCAGAAACAGCATTTATTGTTAGTGGGTTATATATGTCTCTATATCGCAGTAAATGATACTGTCGTTTATTATTTTAACATTACTCTTGAAATTAGGCTTTTTTTTTTTTTTGGAGGAGGACTCTAGTTTTATTCAACAGAAGGGTTGATCTAAATTACTGAAAGAGGACATTAAGAATTGTTGATCTCAGTCAGTGTTGGCTTGTGAAACTAATAGAGCTTTAAAAAAATCATTTTTAACTGTGTAAGGGAAGCTAAATAGGGAAAATGTCAATGTTCTAACATTTAAAGTAATGGTAATTAATATAAACTATACTACTTCCGTTTTATTCCTGTCAGCAGGCAAGAATCTTAAAGCAGTTGAATCAAGTTATGAAGAGGAATAATCTAGTCATTTTTCTTAAGAGATAAATACCCTGTTCCATACGATGTGGTTGGTTTGCAGGCTGGCAAAACAGTTTTAGTACCAGCTTCTAATATTTTTGCCAAAGAAATATGAAACATTTGTTTAGAATATATCAGGAAATGTAACATCAGATGAAAAAAATTAGGACCAGCGTGGTGTCATTTAAGTGTAGTTTTAATTAAAAATTCACTCACTACGCAACCTTTTGAGGTCCTTTGCAGTCCAGGATATAATATTTTTGTATTTCTATTAAACTTATATTTGAAATTAAGCTAATGCTAATGCAATTGAATATATAATATGTTCTTTAATTGTTGGTTTGAGTTGATCATATATGTTGTTTTGCCTTTTTAGGAGGGGATCAATGCTCAGTACAGCCATATTTGTTTATGCTGCTACATCTCCAGTGAATGGTTATTTTGGAGGAAGCCTTTATGCTAGACAAGGAGGTAACTTACAAGTTATCACTTTTTTTTTTAAATTATAGATGCTAATATTTTACTTTAAGGTAATTGAGATTTACAATGGGCAGTACAGCTATTATAAAATCCTTTGTTATCCCATTTCATATATCTCTACCAAATGTGTTAGGTGTTCTGACTTTTTCTTATGGAATCCTTGAATTTCCTTGCTGATGAGTGTGTTTAGTAGATTATCTCCATTGTCCACTGTGAAGTTAGCCCTGAGGAATATGTAGGAGAGTATATTTTAAGTTATTTATATTATTTTGCTTTGAGGTACCTAGCTCCTGAGATATATTCTGTATGAGGCCTCCACATAACGTATAGCTTGATGCTGAATATAAAGACATGTTTAATGGCTTATGGGTAGTTTCTGAACAGTGCAAGGAGAATAGGAAGGAGAGCTATTCATTTCTGTCAGCTGTTAAATATTTTTCAAAGGATCCTGTGCAAAGATTTCTGTCACTCTGTGTCATAATTGCTCACTATGAGCGCTTCATCTTAAACATTCTGTTGCTCCTTTACTACTGTGACCTAGAAATGATGGGAGATACATGAATGATTGAAGAAACTAGTCCATGTTATTTCTTTCTATGATGGTGCTCAGGGGGTTTTAAGTGTCTTTGTTTTCTCACAAGTCTGGGGTCAGAATAGTGTTAAAAGCAGTATATTGCATATTTTACTTTATGGCTGGAGGGTTGTTGAAAGACCTAAAACTATTTTCCCAGATGAGAGACTTTCTCGTGTGATTTTTCATAGCCCACCCTAGGCAGTGTTAGCATTAGGGGATTCAGCCTTCTCTTAGAAAACTAGAGAGACTTGTAGGTTATAGGAGCTGAGAGCGTAGGATCATTTAACGTTCCCTCAGGATATCCTAGTTTACTATTGCTTTTTTCGTTGACTTGATCTGTCCCTTCAGTATACATAATTCTTTGGGTCACCTGAGGGAGTATCATTATGTATTCCTGACTATTTCAATTATGTGTTTTAGTCTCTAAATTCTACCTCCAGATATGGCAGATGAGATCTGTCATACAGGACTGCCATCCTAGGGAAATGAGGATGTCTGAGGTAACTTTGGAGCTCTGTGGCTCAGCGGTTAAGAATTCAGCTACTAACCAAAAGGTTGGCAGCTGGAATCCACCAGCTGCTTCTTGGAAACCCTGTGGGGCACTTCTACTGTCCTATAGGATCACTATGGGTTGGAATCGACTAGGTGGAACAGATTTTGTTTTGTTTTGTTTTTTGGCTTAAGGTAATTCCTACTTTGAATTTGACCTGAATCTATAATTTTATGCCTCCCAACCCCCACATAAAGGAGGCTCTACAGCAGAAACAGATTGATTTAAAACAGGAAATTTATTCGCACTTGGACAAAAATTTGGTTTTAGCCTAATTGCAACTTAAGAACACCAGCCAAATGTTTTTGTATTATACTTACTCTTGAAAGATGGTAGAGTTCAGGCCCAGACCTAGGAGCATCAATCAAATCTTACTAAGTATTAATCTGAAGAGTATTTTCTGACTGGTAGAGCCCAAACGAGATCTGATCATGTTCTGATATTTTGTCTGAAAGATCGAGACCAGGGCAGAGAATTAAGAATTTTCCAAAGTTGACTCAGAATTTGAACTATAGTAAAACTCAGGATCCTCAGAGCGGATGGATAATGCTCTAGCCCATTTCGAACCCAAGGGTAGCTGGGAATTTGACCAGAGTCCCCAAGGGTGTGAGGAGCAGTAGAAAGCACAGTAATTCAGATGCCTGGGCTACTGATGGTACCTGTGGAATGTGCGTGGGATTCTTTTTTACTCTTGGAGGGAAACGGAGAAATAGAGAGAGTTAGATGTGGAGAATTATGAATAGATCTCTGAATCTGAGAAGATAATGGAAAGTTCAAGAGAAAAGAACACTTGGAAGGAATTAGAATTAAATAGGAGAAATAATACTTAAATTAGTTGTCACCCTTTTTGCGTTGTTCAAATGCTAGATATTAGTTGGAAAGGAGAGGTTCTTAAATCTTGACCTGAAAAGGAAATGAAATAGAAGAGTTCAGAATCAATGAGTTTTTCTGGAGGAATTGTCATGGTTTGGGGTAGTAGTTCTATGAGACAGATTTTTAAAAACAACTTTATATGGAAGAAGACAAAAATTAGGGTACTGGGTGTTTTTCCAATAAAACTTTCTGTTTGGGTCCCTATTAATTGTTTATGGTTGATCCAGTGTTAAGTCCTTACATTCTTTTCCTAAGCAGTGTGATTCTTTCCCCAGCAGTGCACCTGCGTATGCACTCCGCTAGATTAGAAATACAGCTCTCTGTTAATCGGCTGGTTGATAACGAGCAATGTTTAGAACTTGGATTAAATAGTTTAAATATTTTTCTCTTGACTATTTAAGTAATAAGACTTACAAGTCTGTAGTTCTAATTGCTGAGGGTTCATGAAACACGTTGTTTTTTCCTTTTTCAAACATAGAAATACATTTAAATACGTATTTATAATCATAATTATAGAATTGAGTAAAAATTTTGAGACCATCTAACCCAGGGGTTTTTAAACTTTTTTTTTTTTTTTAATCTGTGTAATCCTTTTTTAATTGAAAGCTTACATGAAACTTCAAGTGTAAAACAGTTGAAAGTGGAATTGTTCTGGTTGAAGCAAGTTTAGGGGACCTGGGCTCTTCTCTTATCAGTCACTTCATGGACACCTCCAAGAAGCCCCAGAGTTCCAAGTAATAGTTTGAAAACCCTTGATGTAGGCCACCCTGTAGCCCAGAAAGATGGAGTGGCTTCCCAAGGTTCACAGCAGCTCAGTGACAGAATCGGAACATTTTACTGCAGTTGGCTTCTCTTTTCCAGTACACCCACTTCAAGAGCTACGTTACACATACTTGAATAGCTGCACTGGTCTCTATTAGCTGTTATTTTGAAACAATTATTAGGATGTCAGATTTCAAGATCTTTACATTGAACTTTTAAATAAGTAATTTGGTATTTTAAGCATTAACATATGTCTGTATGGTTTTCATAGTTTCCTTTCTCTTTCAGGAAGGAGATGGATAAAGCAAATGTTTATTGGGGCATTCCTCATCCCAGCTATGGTGTGTGGCACTGCCTTCTTCATCAATTTTATAGCCATTTATTACCATGCTTCAAGAGCTATTCCTTTTGGAACAATGGTAAATTGCTCAAATTTTACTTTTAAACTGAAAAAGTATAAACATTCTAATACTAGTCCTGCCATCTCTGCTAAGTACTTCTGATTAAGAGTTTTGATAGTTTCACCCAGTCCCTATCTAGTTCTAGAAAGTTAGGTGAGGAAGAAAATTGTTGTTCTCTTCTATATAATCTTGGTTGACTTTAAACTTACAGTAGCCCTTTTTCTTTTCTTGATTCTATGAGCCAGTAAAGTGAAAGGCTGACTTTAAGTATGACAAAAGAGAGTATTATAGGCTTTTTCCAGAGATGAGAAAAACCAGTGAATAAATTTTAGAGAAAGAATAATGATCCATCAAGAAATGTGGGTGTTTTCAGGTAGTAGCAAGCATGATGGTAGGAAGTGAAGCTTCTCTATAACACGTTTTTTTGGGTAACCCTATACTATTTTTATAACTTCATTAAGCATTTATATTAATATTGATAACATATGTTGCTATGCATATTAAAATTCTTTCATATATCTTACCCGTAATGACAGATTTTAAAATGTTAGAAATTTTTAAGTATATTAAGACTAAAACAAACATATAATGGTGCTTTACTGAATTAACCCACACTCTCCAAATTTTTTTTTTTTTTAACACTAGAAATAGAATTTTAGGCCCGGGATAGATTGTAGTATTAATGTACCCTTGTGCGCGTATGCACTTAGGTATACACACGTACGCAAATTGCAGAGTGGTTACTACTTTACAAAGATGTGAAATAACTTGGTCGGATCATACAGATAGTTAATGGCAGAGCTGCAGGTAGAACCCACGTCTCTTCTTGAATTTTAATCTTGTTTTAGTTTTCTATTATATGGAAGTAATCAAATTATTTCACAGAAATTTCAGATGACTTTGGTTGTTTTGCAGTCTAGGTTTTTCAGAATGCAGATACATTTTTACTAAGCCTTTAATGCTTTTTAGTGAGGAATATTTTGAAAATTGCTTCAGAATTGAAACGTTTGCTTGTTCATTTTGCAAGTGGTCACTGTTAGGAAAGAGTGAAGTAATTACATTCAGAACTGGAAATGAACTTGCTTCGTAGTAAGTCCAGGATATCAGAAAGTATATATAGGGAGTCAGGTTTCGTCTTAAAGATGATCTTTTAAATAAATTATTTTCATAGTGCTTAAAAATTAAAATTCAAATTTTTTTAAATTGTGCTTTAGATGAAGGCTTACAGAGCAGATTAGTTTCTCATTAAACGATTAATAAACATATCGTTTTGTGACATTGGTTGCCATCCCCCATGATGTGCCAACACTCTTTCTCGACCTTGGGGTCCCCGTTACCACCTTCCCTGTCCCCTCCTGCCTTCTTGTTCTTGCCCCTGGGCTGGTATGCCCATTTAGTTTCGTTTTGTTTTTTGTTTTCTTTGGCTGATGGGTGAACCTTAGGAGTAACTTCAGTACTGAGTTAAAAGGGTGTCTGGGGGCCGTACGCTTGTCTCGGTCACACCAGTAAGTCTGGTCTTTTTTTTGTGAGTTAGAATTTTCTGCATTTTTCTCCAGCTCTGTTTGGTACCCTGTGTTGTGATCCCTCTCAGCGGTTGGTGGTGGCAGCCAGGCACCATCTAGTTGTGCTGGACTCAGTCTGGTGGAGACTGGTAGTTGTGGTCCATTAGTCCTGATTTTTTTAGTTGTAAGAATATATGAAACAGTACTTGCTAATTCAGCTTTTTTTTTTTACATGTACGATTTAGTGACACTGATTACCTTAGTTATGTTGTACAACCATCACCAGAGTCTGTTACCAAGTTTTTCATCACCATAAACAGAAACTCAATGCTTCCTTAGCAGTGGCTCATTTTGCCCCCCTCTCTTGCCTTTGGTAACTACTGGTAAATGTTTGTCTTTATACATTTGCGTATTCTAAATATTTGATATAAGTGAGATCATATAATATTTGTCCCTTTGTGTTTGACTTACTTAACTCAGGATATTTTCAAGGTTCGCTCAGAGTAGCATGTTATCAGGGCTTCATTCCCTATTATGGCTGAGTAATATTCCATTGTATGTGTATACCACACTTTGTTTATCCACTCTCCTGTTGAAGGATTTTAGGTCATTTTCTGCCTTCTGGCTATACTGTGCAGATTGCTACAGTGAAACTTCTGATTCTGTTATAATTTTTTCTCAGAAGTTTGAATTTCATATTGGTAAAAATTGTGTTTCAGAGTTACTTGGTCTCACTAAAATTATAAATTTTACCACTTTGTAAAGTGTGGCTTTAAATGTTAATATTCAATGTATTGTGCCTTTAGATAATCTAATACTATTAATTATTAAAATATATTGTCAAGCTCTGTGCTTAGCTGCCAGAGAAAGTGTACATGATTGACCTTTGGTGTATATAAGACTGGCTGTTGGTGCTTAGTTGGCTCCCACAGAATTCTGTTCTTGATTTGCATTCTGACTTAGAATGAAGAAATGCTGAGGGAAAGGCATTCCACTGGCCTCATGTTCTAATTCTCATTTAAGAGCATCATAACTTGTTTAGAACATGAAATTTAAGAGCTTGAGGTAAATGTCTTACGTAGCTATTCATTAAATGTTTAAACTACTTAAATGTGTGTTTTTAATTGTTGGATTTGTTGATATTATGAAAGAAATGGTTATATAGTCTCTAAAATCAGTGATTCTCGGCCCTGGCTACACAGTGGAATCCACTTGGTGATTTAAAAAATTTTAATGCCCAGCACCTTATCCCAAACCAATTAATCTGTCCTGCTTTAAACCCAATCTCTAATGTTTACTATATGCCAGGTACAGTGTCTGGGGATGGATCTGTCAGCTGAGAAGCTTCTAGACTATAGGCATCATGTGTCTATGAAGCTGGGTGCTCCTACTAATGGAGCACTCCTAGTTTGAAATTCAGGAGCCTTTAGAGCCTTCTCTATGTTCTTCCCCAGGCCTTATCTCTTCTTTCTCCCATTCCTTTGATCTCTTGGACATTGAGCCCTTTCTCTGGGTGATGTTGGTCTAGTCTTCTGCTTTCTCAAAAGTTTCTGTAACTCAGGTCTTAACCCAACCTTAGTAAATGTGACTTCAGGCTTCTGTGTTATACCAGAGCAGTAGATACAGAGTCACCAGAACAATAGAGATTTTGCTCACTTGGAATCTGAATACCTTTGTTGTCACCGGAACTAGCCTAAGATTGAAAATGAATGAAGTTTGTCTTTGGGTAAAACCTCCCTCCTTGTGTGTACCTAACTGCACATAAAACCATTGCATCCATGTCAGATTAAATTTGATGTACAGTAGCCAATTTAAGCAGCTTAATAAAGTTAGAGGGAACATTGGTAGAGGGTGATATTCTAAGCTAATGTTTAGTGTCCCAGGTTTAAGCCCTGGTGCCTAGAGCCAAGAGAGTATTATAAGGAGATGTAAGAGATCATTGAAATGAAATTTGGGGCCAAAGACTGTCCAGACATGACCTGTTTCTGAAGTTGGTGTGCTCTGGCAGAGGTACCACAGAGAATAGGAGAGAGTATACTTGAAATTAGATTGATTTTGTAAAAGAAAAAAAATTTGCTTTTGGGTATCGTACCCAGAGGTTTTGGTCCTGTGAGAGTTTCTTGGAAGTGAGGAAGGTTTGCCAATATTTCCTGAAAATTTACTTCCAGTTTTCTAGAAGGAGAAGGAAAAAAATAGGTCTACATTATAAAATGTGGTGAACTTGATGTTGTTGAAGCACAAGATTTTAAAATGGGTTATTAATTTTTTTTTTTTAAATGACAGAAAGTAATGAGCATTAGGAGCTAGGATTTTATTAAAGCAAAAATGTTACAACAACTTCATTTCCCCTTTTGGGTGTCTAGTTTTAGCAGACAAGAAGAACAAAGGAGTGTAGATAACAGTTTGTATCTCGGGCAAGATGGAGCAATGTGGAACAAATGATAGTATAGTCAGGTAGTTGTGTAACTAAGCAATTATAGAGTATTGGGATCTTACCCTGGAAAAAATATATTTGTTACATTTTATCCTTTAGTTGAATGTGACAGATATTCTTGACTCTTACCTATTAAAATAATTATTAGTGACTTGGATAAAATCATGAGGTCAGACTGGGAGGGAACTAGTAATGTGGAACGCTGGAGACAAAATCTGAGAAGGTCCCAGCTGACTGAAAGGATGTACCAAATCTAACAAGATGAGTTATTATAAGAAGACATAATAATACCTTTGGATAGCACTTTCACGTCCGTTGTCTCAGCTGGTTTTCTTAAGAACCCAAGGAGATAGGCTGACTTGGTATTCTAGGTCCTTTGCATTTCCATATAAAAGTTTAGAATCAGCTGGTCAATTTCTACAAAAAACCTGCTGGAATTTTGATTGAAATTTCATTGAATCCGTAGATCAATTTGAGAAGAATTGATTTCTAAACAAAATTGAGTCTTTTAATTGTAAATATATATGTAACAAAACATTGGCCATTTCAAAATTCTTCCCATGTGCAATTTAGTGACTTTACTGTATGTTTACACCAATAATGTGCACCTTCTGTGTTTGTTTGCCTCCCCTCTTGAGATCCTTTCGTAAGCACCACTATGCCAGTTTTTTTTACAGCAGTTGTATTTATCATGTTGAGCAACCATCACTGCTATCAGTTTCCAAATTTTTCCATCACCTTAACAGAAGTTCAGTATACTCTAAGCAGTGAACCCCCCTATCTGCTCCCAGATAATTGAGTCTTTTGATTCATGAGCACAGTCTATCTCTTGACTTAGTAATGAGAACTCTCTGATTTTTCTCAGGAATGTTTTGTAGTTTTCAGTGTTTAGATATTATATATCTTCTATTGAATTTCTCCCCAAGTACTGTATTTTGTATTTTTTATGCTATTTGTAAATGGTATTTTTAAAATGTCAAATTCTGATTGTTTGTTGCTGGTATATAGAAAAATAATTGGTTTTTCTGTATTGACTTTGTATCCTGCAACCTTGCTAAAATTCATTTATTAGTTCTAATTGCTTTGTTGTAGATTCCTAAGGACTTTTCACATAGATTATCAGACTGTCTGAGAATAAAAACACTTTTCCTTCATCCTTTTTAGTCTGTCTGCCTTTTTGTTTCTTCTCTTGCCTGTTGCACTGGCTAGAACCTCTAGTACAATGTTGAATAGAAGTGGCGAGAATAGACATCCTTGCCTTGTTCCCAATCTTAGAGGAAAGCATTCATTAAGTAAAATGTCAGCTGTAAGCTTTTTGGAGATGTCCTTTATCAGGTTGATGAAATTCCCTTCTGTTCCTAGTTTGCTGAGAGTTTTTTTTTTTTTTTTTTTGTGAGTGGATTTTGGATCTTGCAACTTTTTTTTCCCCCCCTGCATCTTTTAATCTGTGATTTTTCTTTCTTGGTCTGATTTGGTATCAATGTAATGCTAGCTTCATAAAATAAGTTTTCAACTTCAAATCTGGTGTTTTTTCCTCTGTAGTACTGAAGAGGTCTGAGAAATGGAATGGGGAGTTGTGTATTAGCATGTCGAAAATATCTGGATAAGATAGGTAGGCTTCTTACAGGCATTTGTCTTTAAACTGGCAGTGCCCTGATTAGTAGGTTCAGTTGTTGCGGTGCTTGAATTAAGGCTAAGTAATTTTATAAAATATATGAGCTAGAAAAGGGATGGTAGAAATCACCTACTTTGAACAGATGTAGAATAAATTCTTAAACATAATGGCTGACGAGAAATTACCTTACCTATAATACTGTCACCTTAAAAAAGTTTATCCCTAACATTCTAAAATAGCCCATCCTAGGCTGCACAGATTTCCTAAAAGGCCAATCTGGAAGCAAAAATAGAATAAGCAATAGTTACATTCTTGACTTGTGACAGATTGAGAAGAGTTGACCACTTGGTACATCTTTGGGGTGTTAAATACTGACAGGCAGAGTTGTTTCTAACTTGCTCTTCTTGTCAGGGAAGCTCTCAGCCTGATATAGGTCTTTCTTCTCCCCACTGTCTGCTTTCACTTTCCTCTGGTCCATGGACAGTGGCTAGGAGGCTAGGAGAGGGCCTTGTATTGATTTGAGTTCCAGGGTTTTCACCAGAATATTAGACTAGTGGTTTTTTAACTCTTAGCTACTGTATTTCATTTTAAAATGGAACTTTCATGTAGAAGCCCAATACAGAAAACAGCATGATTTTATTAGTAAAAATATGTTCTGCAAATTCAAATTTTTAACTCTAACTTCATTGAGAATACTAAAGCTGTAATAAATATAAATCTAATATCAAGGGATATGAATAACAGTTCAGTCATATCTTCCCCAGCAACCAGTTTATTTGACTGAACATCAGTAGTGAGAAAATTCCCAGCTTCATGGATGAGTTAGTTCCATGTGATTTTTTTTCTCCTTTTTTTTTTTTTCCCAAAGAGCTAGCCTTGCAGTATCAGAGTATTCTTTACATTCATCTAGGACTTGAACATAAAGGAGGAGGAAATTGGTTTCACAGTTTAATCACTAAGTTTCTAACAAACTGCATAAATTTTTTTTTTATTATATATAAATAAAGTCAGATGACAAACGGAAAAAAAGGAACGGTAAAATGTTTGCGACTACCTCGATGAGACTGGTTATAGGTTCCTGTGCTGACTGTCGTTACACCTTGAGTGAGCACACAAGCCAAGCTGTGCCCTCACTCCACCTGTCACTTCAGTGCCTGTGACACGTGTGCTGTGGTAGTGCATTTGCTCGTGCAGCTTTTAGTGAGCAAGTATGTACAGGCCTGAATCGAAGTGGGGAAAGGGGAGGTGGGAACAAAAGACCAGTGTGGCATTACAAGCCTTCTTAATCAATGACACATTTACAAGGAGTTCAAATATATACACAGTGATATCAGGAAAAGCATTTTTCTGAGGTTTGCATGAAAATGAGTTGACCTGACTCTGCCATCTCCCGTGTATTAATATTTGGGATTTGGGATAGAACTGTATATGTTTTTATTAGAGTTAAAAATATTTTTTGAGGTATGTAAATGTGGAATTAGATATCTGTGCACATTTTATTTCATTTTTTATTGTGCTTTAGGTGAAAGTTTGCAGAACAGATTAGTTTTTCATTAAACAGTTAATACACAGATTGTTTTGTGACATTGGTTACCAACCTGACAGTTAAAAATATTTTTAAAGAACTATTTTTAAAAGAATATTCAAAGCAAATGCTTGTGGAACTTTTGAAGCTCTTTGCAGACCTAAGTGTTTGTGGAACAGTTTGAAAAGTGCTGTAGTGTAGACCATGTGATTCCACATAGGAATGTTTTCTTTAATTTCTTTTAAATTCATATTTGAAATGCGAGTTCTGATAAATTAAGGAGAAAATATGAGGGTCTCTATTACAATGTGTTAAGGCTTATGAGTCTTGTATACTTAATAACAGCAAATCAGTAGTTAAGAAACCAATTAGTGGCAAAAATTGAGACAGAATTTACCCTCAAAAATATGTATGAGACATTTGTATAATTCACAATCTAATATTTAAAATGTCTTGAAAACACCTTTTTTTTTGCATGTATGATATCCTTGCTATATACATAATTTCCTATTATTAGTACATCTAAATTGAGACAGCAGTAGATTGAGTCCTAAATCTAATCTTTACAATGGGATTACAGAGCTCCCTTAACTTTCACACATTTATGTAAGTTTTATCTGAGAGGAAGATGATAATACCCTTTGGGCTGTGTTAAAAAAAAAAAAAAAAAAAAAGGACTAAAGGATGTAATGAGGATGTAGAGTTTTCACTCATGTTGCTTCCAAATAGATTCTTTTCTCTTCATGCAGTCACTGGGTTTTCTGCTCCATTCCTTTTCCTGTCAATCAGTTTCTTCACAGTTTTCAATCCGCTTTTCCTTTGCTTTGTATTTGTTAGAACCACAAAATGTATGATTTGAAAGAGATCCTAATGTTGGTACAGCCCTGTTCCATCTTACTGAAGTTCAGAGTGAAATGATCTCAACCAGATGCTGCCTGAAAAAGAGCTTGGTGTGTGTCTTTGTGTGTCCAGATTTACATAAAGGAAAAAAAAATTCCAAAGATAAATATTTTCCTAACTGACAGCTTTGGTCCTAGACTTTGAACTACTAATGGACAGAAGAATATTTGTATTGTTTTAGTAATGGCCCATGTATACCTACCTAATGCAGTGTAGGAGCCCTGGTGGCGCAGTGGCTAAAGTGCTCTTGGCTGCCAACCAAAAGGTTAGCAGTTTGAATCCACCAGCTGTTCTTTAGAAACCCGATGGGGCAGTTCTGCTCTGTCCTATAGGGTCTCTGAGAGTCAGAATTAACTCGACAGCAGTGGGTTTAACGTATTGGAGAAAAGAAATAGAAAGAGTATGGTCGTTGAGACAAGCAGATCTGAATTGAAATTTTAGTCTGGCTTCCTACTAGCTGTATGATCATGGAAAGTTGCTCATCCTCTCCGACTCTCATTTTCTTCATCTGTAAGAGGGAAATAACATATGTAAGGCTCCTTGTGCATATTAGGAGCTTAATAGAGTGTAGCCAAATAAATAAGTTATAATGATGAAAGATAAAGGATGGATCTGTTACAAGCATGACAGCTGAAAGTGAAAGAGGAGAAGAAGGGCTATAGCAGAAATAGTGTGGAAGACTAGGACAAATGGGGCACTGAAGTGGGCAGGGAATAGTTCAACTTGGATTTTTAGCTAGTTCTAGTATTTTAAAGCGCATTCTATTCCTGTTTTCATTAGTGTATAACTTGCACAATTTTAGCCCTTATTGAACTTGAACATTTTCTTTTGTGATTTAATTGTAATTAAATTTTTGTGTCCATTTTGTTTGCCTTTATTAATATTATTGTTCTCTGAGTAATCACACACATTTTAATTTAACTTACAGGTGGCTGTTTGTTGCATCTGCTTTTTTGTTATTCTTCCTCTGAATCTTGTTGGTACAATACTTGGCCGAAATCTGTCAGGTCAGCCCAACTTTCCTTGTCGTGTCAATGCTGTGCCTCGTCCTATACCGGAGAAAAAATGGTAAAGAGAATGCTAAATCTTATGCAGTTGTTTTCTCATCATAGTTAAGTTCTTAAGGCTATTATGTGTTTATGTAACTTTAGGATTGGTATGTATTTATAAGAATGACTATCCTAGGTCATTCTTAGAATTTGTAGTTTTTACTTTTTCCCTCAACCTACATTGCTAGTCGTAGTAATAAATGATATCATTTCACTGTGAATTTTGGTGCTGTTTACAGCTAAGTCAAATGCTTTGATAAGTACACTAGTATGTAGGGGTGGATGGGAATTAAAGCTGCAAGTTTATTACTACAGCCCA